>NC_135152.1:12497412-13122412 GCF_050948215.1 Halictus rubicundus | reverse complement strand
CACTACTACGTCCATTGGCCTAGTAAAGGGATACATTTAGAAAGCATGTAAATTTCCCAACTTACCCTTGGTCTTTATTCGCGTCTATTCTTAATAAATGTAACCATTGTTCCTTATACGCGTTGTGCAACCATTCGTGCGGTATCAAATTATCGCTGTATAAAATTTTAACATCTTGGTCATGTAATAAAAGGTACTTCATTCTCAGTGCTTTGAAAGGCGCCGAAAATTCTCGGCCTTCTTCCGTTATGAGAAAAGGTTCCGTCCATTTATGATTTCGAAAATATTCATCGATTTGTAGTGTTTCTTCTTTATTGTGTATATGAACGAAGAGCCTGCAATATAATTCGTTATAATATAGAAAAGCCGTTTATAAATAGTTCCAATGTAATGTACCATTGCTTACCATACTCTCAGCATCATGTATATGCAGAACTCAGTTTGCATAGCAATTAAATCAGGGCTAGCAATTAACTCAGCCATCAGATCTGGTGTGATTTCTTTCAAGAAAGTCGGATGTAGCCATCCGTATCCTAAAAGATTCACTTCCAGCCATCTTTTGGCTGCTGCCTTTACCATTGGGACACCATAAGACACAGCAGCATTGTAATAAGGGACAACAGTTTTTATGTTTGTTGTTTCCACCATAATATCTGTGCACTGGTCGATTAGCCCTTGCAATTGGAATAAAGTGGAGGTAGCCAAAATCGATATGACATCTTTCGGTTCTAGACTCACTTCATCCTGGTAAAAGGAACCAAAGACTGTCAAGAGAGCTGAAAATGTTTAAAGTTAAAATATTTATCCTCAATCATGAACAGACCTTTACCAATATTTAATAAACGCTATTTACAATCCAATGTGATGTTAGGATCAGCAATTTCCACACTGATGACTGTCTCATTCGCTTCTCTCCAAGATCCAGAAAACATACTCGCAAAATAAGGACTCTGAAAGGAAAATATATCTTTTAATAATAATATCTACGTAAATGTATTCAATAATTAGAAAATGAATATGTATAGTACATTTGATACTCAATAGCATAAAAAGGAGGTATATACAAATGCTGTAAAAGTAATTATAAACTTCAATGAATCTTGTTGCTATAAGAGGGCTAGACAAATGACAATATTGTGCCCATTTATATTTAAAAAAACATTGTTTATGACAGATACAGTAGTAAATACGATATAGGAAAGAAATTACATAAAAGGATGAGCAAAAATAGGTTCAACAAGTTAAATATAATAAAACACTATACCAATCAGATATTGAAATGTAATACTGACAAATAGAATACAATGTAATATATTTGTGAATGAACTGAATTCTTGAGTAATGACTAGTCCTTAAACAACATAGCTCATTCAAGTGCATTATGTACATACAGCAAGCATTGACCCAATGACTTTACCTGGCTAATGTAAACTTTATGTAATCTCCATGCTTTCCCTAGCATGAGCACAGTTATATCACTGCCTTTTTCTTCTTGAAACAAAGTTTTGTATATGTACTGTGCTGTCGTCAGCAATTTTCTCCTGAAAATGAATAAAATGAATGACCGGTAATAACGCATAAAAATCGTAAACAGAGGAATACATTGACATTATACGTTGATTATGCATCGTTTGCAAAAAAAGTGTTATCTTCATTGACCACGTCAAATATTAATCGCAACATCATCGCGTAAACTCGCCGTGAAAGGAATAAATAGTTAACATGTTGTGGACGTACTTTTTCGGCGTTTGCAGCGTACGATCAATGTAGTCTGATTCAGAATCGAAATCATCTTCTTCGATGCACTTTCGTTTACGGCCACGGTACACGGAGTGTACTGCATTGTTTGACATCGACGCAATCCGACTCGCGTAACTGCCCATTTTGTCCTGGTTCTTTCTAATACGTATGGGAAATTTCAAGCTCAATTACCGGCGAACACACGAGAATCCTCGACATTGTTTTCTAACGCAAAGAACCGTAGAAGGCTCGCCACAGTGTTCAGTATACACGCAACAAGACTCGCGTATATAGGTGGCCCTGTAGAAACCCTCAGCATATGTATGCGCCTACATGGAATATATAAAACATGTAAACATGTGACGTAACAAAAGACATGACGTCATGCAGCGAACGGGGATTCTGTGCCCACTATTTGCGGATGGAATGCCCCACTCGAGACTCATCCAATTGGGTGCTTCTTCTCGTTCGAGTGAAAGTGTCCAATGTGTGTTAACCATAAAAGGAGCAAACAAGATATCTTACTTATCTGGACCATTTGCGGTTTCCTCATCATAATAACAGTAAAAACTGTTAATTTCAATCATTTCATTCGATTATTAATCAGCGGCCATTTGTAACTTTTCGTGAAGTATATGTTTCTGTTACAATTTTTAAATTTGTGACTTGTTTGTATATTTTTGCGAATGCATATAAGTACTTTTACACGAAATGTTACCCGACTATCGTTACAGTATATAGATGAATGTTTTCTTCTTACAACAGTGTAAATTATGAAAGCTGTTGCATATTGTAGAATAGTATTTCGACTTTTAAATTTAAAATCTTGTCCTATTGGCGCCTTAATTCTACAGCCTTAAACGCAGTACTCAAAAACAAACCTAAAGGCTTGCGAAAAACTTCAGAGCTTATATAAACATTTAATTTTTTCATTGTAGGGATACAATGAATGTTAAAAAAGTTTGCTAGCAGAATAAGATATTTCTAGTACACAAATATGGGAAATTTTAATAACATTGTCCAATTTACGGCGCTCAACGCGCATGCGCGAGACCAGTTGTACTGTTCCTATGCATCGGGTTCCTGTTTTCGGTTTCGCTACGATGTGACTGCGTCGTAATATAACATAACGGCAAAGTTTTGTGAGTCACGCATATACGAAAGGAAATTATTGTAATGAACATTACTCATTATTTAAATATTACAAGTAATTTAAGAGAGAATAAGTCTCTTTAAAAATCGTTACAATTTATGTGAGAGCGGAGATATCAATTTTGTTTTGACGGAGGTATGTAACCTCATCTGATGTACACAATATTATACTTTCTCCAAAAATGTCACATTCAAAGTGTTAGTAACTATTCGAAATCTTTCAATGAATCGCATTAATTATTAGGCTTGCAAATTATTTGATAGATTTACGTAAATGTTGCACTACTGTCTGTTTGTACTACGTCAAGGATAACCGTATCACCGACGAAAGTTAATTTTCGATCGGATGTTGGTTCTTGTCACTGCAATGATAACATCATTACGATTATTCATTTTTAAAACAAAAATCATAAAAGTTATTACATGTTAAAAGTATAATAATATAGTTAAAAATATATTAAAGAAAAAGATTTAAGTGATGTGATTTGATATTGTTTTGGTTACTTTGTTAATATCGTGTATAGGAGATTATAAGGTAATAATTTCTTTGTATTTAATAGCAATGGTGAATGCTAATAATGAAATGGACAGCACAGATTTTTCTGCCACCGATTGTCCTTTGGAGAGTACGATCAGTATGTCACCAATATTATGTAAGCCTACCAAAAATGGAGTTCAGTCATTCAAATATAAATCGTATAGCTTGAGACAGAAACCTGCATTTGTTAATGTAAATCATTTGCAAAATAATAATAGCATGGTAGAGGACTTCCGCAAATTAGTGTGTAAACCAGTGACTGTAAGACTTACAAGATTAGCAGATTCAGAGTTGAGACGACTAACCACAAAAGTATTACCTAAAAGTGTACCTCTCAGAAGGACTCCAATGAAAAGACCGCTTTTTAGGTTTTATGGACGTGGAAAGAAAAAAAGAAAAACTACTGTTAATACAGAAGAATGTAGCAAAGATTGCATACAAATTCTTACGCAAATACAGAGTAACGAAATTAATAAAACTATAGATAATAATGTTAATAAGAATATACATACGAATGTACCAGATACAAATGTTAAGTGTGTACATAGTAGACAACAAGTACAAGTTAAAGCGGCTTCCAAAGTACAAAAATCCAGAAACCATGAACCATGTAAAAAAGATTTATTAAAAACAGTTAAGCAACCAATTATAACATTGAATAGAATAGATGAAGTTATTAATAAGTTAGCACAATCATTTGCAAAAACAGCTACGAATAAGCAAAACCACACAGCAGAACAGCTGACAGTCACACAAAATATAGCTGTAAATCAAACTGAGAAAGTTGGCTTAATGAGTACTAGCAAAAGTGATTGTTCTCGGAACAACCAAGTTGATGATAATGTTAGTGAAGCAGACAGTGATGACCTGTCCCAAGTCAGGTGGATATCCAGAAAAAAACGTAAACTTTTTTGCGACTCCAGTGATGAGTCTGATGCAGACCAATTTCGTGAAGAAATATCGATACAAACAAAAATGTTAAAATTGAGTTCACCACAAAGGGTAACAGCAAAGACTGCTGATAAACACATTGATGAGGAAGAAAATACTACTGCTTCTAAGATTGCGAGTGAAAATTCATCATTCCAATTAAGAATGTCTCCAGTGTCAGTATGTGACCCTAATGAATTACATGGACTTTCTAGTGAAGAAAGTGTAGAAACAGGTATTGTAAATGACGAAGCACTTATTGAAAATGAAGATGTAAATATTGAAAATAACAAATTAAATGTTGAGGAACCTCTGGTTCAGCAAGAAGAAGAAGATCTGGACATTGAAAACATAGAAGTAGATAACAGGGAAGAACAAGTAAATGTTGAGAATATACGAGCAAAGAACAAGGAAGACCAAATAAATGTTGAGAATCTAAGAGTAAAGAACAAGGAAGAAAGAATAAATGTTGAGAGTATAGGAGCAAAAAATAGGGAAGAAAGAACACACGTTGAGAGTATACGAGCAAAGAATAGGGAAGACCAAATAAATGTTGAGAATACAAGAGCAAAGAACAAAGAGGAAAGAATAAATGTTGAGGGTATACGAGCAAAGAACAGGGAAGAAAGAATAAATGTTGAGAATATGCGAGCAAAGAACAGGGAAGAAAGGATAAATGTTGAGCGTATACGAGCAAAGAAAAGGAAAGAAAGAATAAATGTTGAGAGTATAGGAGCAAAAAATAGGGAGGAAAGAATAAATGTTGAGAATATACGAGAAAAGAACCGGGAAGAAAGAATAAATTTTGAGAATGTGAAAGCAGTTGAAGCACAGCAAGAAGTGAATGATAAAATTGAAGATGTAAATGTTGGAGATGTTGATGTAGATATTGAAAATGTTGAGAGTGTTGATGTGGGGGTTGAGAACGAAGATGTTGATGTTGAGAACGTCGACGTTGATGTTGAAAACGACGATGTTGATGTTGAGGACGAAAATTCGCTTGTTTGCCATGGCGATATGGATGTTGAAAGCAAAGAAATTCATGCTAAAAGTGACGAAATTGATGTTGAGATTGCACATACGAGGTGTAGCTTGGATGCTTCAAAGAATGTAGATCAAGTAAGTACTAAAAACACTACAGGAGACAGTGCTTCCAGCTTGTTACCTTCAGAAGTAAATGTTGTACATACTTCGAGAGAGCGTACGAGTTCTAAACCTCTGGATGAATTAGTTCGTGAAGCTGCAAAAATACGACAGCATAAATGGAAACGATCTATATCTGAGAATGAGTTTACACAAAAGTACAAATTGCGTAAACAAGCGAAGATCCTCTTGGTGGACTTGCAACATATCAAAAGTTTATGTGGTAATAAATATTCAGCTACTGAGGTTGAGAAATTAACACAGAGAAGTATAGATGTGTTGCCGAATTGTAATTCTACATGTAGGAATCAAAATGTTTTGATGCCAGGTGTAGCTTATTCAGAGAATGTTGTCGGTAGATCGAAGCCTGATGACAATATCGCAGAGTCAAATGCGTGTTCCTCTGAGAGCAAAAGTAATGTCAAATCAACACATTTGAACAAATCTCTGTGTTCGGAAAATATAATAACGAGGAAAGGAATTGTAGGAAGAGAAAAAATTTCTAATAATGTACTGAAGGAAGCGAAACTATACAAGATGATGTCCGACAGCACCATTGGGTATTCTGCGTCTCCACATCTTCCACAACGATCTACCATAGAATTAGGATTGTCGAGTGTAACTGAAAGCACGACTAAGACCCCTCCTTCTTCTCCACGAAAGTCTGGTAAATTTTTCATTTTTCTTAAACCTATAGGAAGTGCAGCAGAAACGAAAGCACCGTCTGATACTTCTGATACTGTTACAGGTAAGGTAATTCTTGAAATATTATTGAAAATCTTTATTTTGTAGGACATAGAAGTTCGGCAACAAAAGATCAACTGAAAGACGTAAGCGTTGGGAATCATAAGACGGATGCAAAGAAGACTAAGTTGATCCGTGTCCCCTTACCTTCTCCAACAAAGTCTGAAAAACTTACAGAGAAGAAAGATTCTAGCAAATCTAAAGAATCTTCCAATAATTATAAATGCATTGTTTGCGACCTCTACTTTGAACATTATTCCGTTTTGCAACAACATTTAAGTAAGCATGCAAAGCAACAGCTCCCTTCATCGCCATCAAAGTATACAGTTTCTGAAAGGCGTAGTTATGTTGAAGAAATATTACAATTGCCACCTTTGATGCCAGGAAGACAAGCACTACCACAGTCTCCTATGGGCTCGGCTACTTGCCAAGTTACATCTCCATCTGACAGTATTCCAGATAAAAATGAATCGTTGCACAAAAAACTGCAAAAAAAGTTGAAGCCATCGAAACACAAAAGTAGTTTGTCAAAGAAGAAAGTTTGTAAACCATGTAACCTGACGAACGAGTGTAGCGTGTGTTCCCAGGAGTTTCCAACGAGAGCAGATTTGGCAGCCCATATTTTCCTACACACGGAGAGTGAACTGCAAGGAGCGTATGCAGCTGCAAAGCAAAAAAAATACGAAGAAACAGGGTTTGCAGAATTGGAAACCCAAAGAACAAAGGATACTGTGGTAAATGCAGCTGATTCGGTTGAAAAATCTTCAGCAAATACGAACGGGTGCAAAGCTAGTTCAAAAGCACAGACTACACAAAACCAAAATGACCAAACATCGGAATCCGCTGAAGTTGAGGTTCTTGAAGAAGTAAAGGAAACTGATCCTAAACCAAGCAAACCAACCCATGGAGAAAGCAACTCTAATAATCAAGTATCTTCTGTGATAAATAAGATAGAGAAAGCAAAAACAACTAAAAAAAGCGGGTCGTCTAAAACATTGTTTATGATATGCCAGTGTCATAACAGAGCAAACGTCAACTTCAGTTGTCTGCAGATTGAGATAGTTCTGCTGTGTCACACTTGCAGAGTATTGTTTCGAAGTATGGAATGTTTCGAGACTCATTATCGTCTTCCAAAGTATTCAGTTTGTAATCAGAACCGGCTGGAAAGCGGCCGATCTCCAAATTTATTCTGTGCTACTTGCGGGATGATATTCAGTTCGGTTCAAGACGTGCGTCAGCATTTAGAGACGCATATCCGTTTCAAGAAAAACTGCACTATGGACTTCCGTTGCAACATTTGCAAAGTGATGTTTGTCGGTATCGGATCGCTCTTTTACCTCCACTGGTCTAAACACATGAAGGATCCATTCTGGGTAGCCAGTGATCAATCATTCCCCAAAATGTCTTTGTTCAACCCGAAATCGAACAAGCAGGGAGTAAAGTATAAACTAGGTGAATTTGTTATGAACAAATATCTGGATAATTACATTTATGTTGCAGAATATGTTTGCTTCAACTGTAAAAGGGTTTTCATTAATGAAGACTATTTAATAGCACATCTACTGAACTGTAGAGCACTGAAAAGTCAGACTGCACTGTCTGATGGTACACAAATTGAGCAATTAAAGTTGCATTTAATTTGTAGTCTCTGTGAGTACCCTACTTTCAGCAGGGTAGAGTTGTACGCACACATGATGGACAAGCATAAATTCGCCTCGGAGCACCAGTTTGTGTGCGTGTCTCTTACAACTATGGAGACAACATTCATTTGCAGCATTTGTATGGAAATTAGTGAGGGTATCGACAAGTTCAATGAGCACTGGTTTAGCCATTACGTGAAGCAACCGTATTTTGTTTGTATGTATTGCAACAAAGAAAGCGATAGCGTGGATGCTTTCAAAGAGCACGCCAAGGAGCACGAATTAGCAATCAAGCACAACATACTATCTTGTAAGGTGAAATATCGGGACGTTGAACACATCTGTAAGATATGCCATGTTGGTGTTGAGTCCAAGGAATTATTAAACGAACACAATGTTATACACAATCCAAGTGTTCTGAAAAATAAACAGGCCAATGAAGTCATCACTGAGAAGTGTATACTTTACACAATGCTGGCAGACAAGGAGTCTGATAAAGAGATTGAAGCAACAGAGAAGCAGGCTGCGGGATGTTCGAAGTCTGGCGCAGACCTCGACAAGGAGAAATTAATTAATATACTGGAAGGCAATGAGGAAGAGGATTCTGAAAACGAGTTGGTGATCGACTTAGCAGAGCATCTAGAGAAAGAGTCGGCAGACAAAGACAGAACTAAAGAAAAGCAAGTTCCACCTGCATTGCTAACATCGTTGCCAGCACCTATGTTGCCAGTGACTACGTTGCCAGCACCTACGTTGCCAGTGACTACGTTGCCAGTGACTACGTTGCCAGTGGCTACGTTGCCAGTGACTACATTGCCAGCAACTATGTTGCCAGTGACTACGTTGCCAGTGACTACATTGCCAGCAACTACGTTGCCAGTGACTACGTTGTCAACACCTACGTTGCCAGTGACTACGCTGCCAGTGACTACGTTGGCAGCACCTACGTTGCCAGTGACTACGTTGGCAGCACCTACGTTGCCAGTGACTACGTTGGCAGCACCTACGTTGCCAGTGACTACGTTGGCAGCACCTACGTTGCCAGTGACTACGTTGGCAGCACCTACGTTGCCAGTGACTACGTTGGCAGCACCTACGTTGCCAGTGACTACGTTGGCAGCACCTACGTTGCCAGTGACTACGTTGGCAGCACCTACGTTGCCAGCACCTGCGTTGCCAGCACCTACGTTGCCAGCACCTACGTTGCCGGCACCTACGTTGCTAGTGACTACGTTTCCAGCACCTACGTTTCCAGCACCTACGTTTCCAGCACCTACGTTGCCGGCACCTACATTGCCGGCACCTACGTTGCCAGCACCTACATTACCGGCACCTACGTTGCCAGCACCTACATTGCCGGCACCTACGTTTTCAGCATCTACATTGTCAACCACCACGTTAAATGTTGCTTTGGACTCTGGGACTCTAGCTACTCCACAGAACGTTGCCCAGTCGAAAGAGGTGATTGATGTAGAGGATGAATCTAAGAAAGATGGAGATTCGATCAAAGAAGCAGATGCAAGCAAGCCTACGAAACAGAAGCACGGATTTTTGCGGGTGAAAGCTTTAACAGAGCTTTTGGAAGATACAAGCTCCTTGTTCATATGCCAAGTATGCAATTATTCTTGCGAGTCTGCTGAATATCTGAGGCAGCATCATTTGACTCATACTACTCGGCCTTCCCAGCCAGAGGTTCCAGTTTTTCAGCAACCTGCGAGGTCCAACGAACAAAGCGGACCTATTAACAAGACGTTGCCTGAAAAGACATTTATAGCGACTGGTAGGACAGTCCAGATACCACTCCTCTCGAGGCTGTATCCAGGAACAGCGACCAACGCGAAACTGAATCCTGCTGTCTCTTCTGCAAAGAATTCCATGAAAACGGCGTACCATAAAAACCTGCCGCCTTGTAACATTGTCCGTAAAATAATTGTACGACGTGAGGCTATCCAACCAAATGGAAACGTTCCCACAACGATGGAAAGAGATTCTTCTAGTGCACAGACTATTCAAACAACGTCGACAATCGATTCTAATAGTATAAACCAGCGGGGATCTGTAATTAGCTCGACAAATTCGAATAAAAATCTTAGCGGGAATTTGCCTTTGACGGCGAACATGGCTACCGTGGCCGCCAGTAATTATACTAACAAAACTAGTTCCAAGCATCATTCAAGGAATTTGTGGGCCCACGAGTTACCAAAGTATCCCCAAGCACATTTAAAAAACGAGATAGCCAAGAAGAGTCACAACATGGATGGTGATGTGACAAGAAGTAATGGCAATTTTACAAATGGTAACCAAAATTATAGTCAAAGCCAGCACAGCGTTCAGAACCAGGGAAGAATGAACCCTCCTGCAGCGGTGTACTATCAGTATCCGAATTCTGAGCACGTTTACCCTGGGGTTGGTCAGAGCCCCATGCAGAGTCAGCAATTGATGCAACAAGTGCCGAATCACACGGTACAGAGAAACCTGCCTCCTACCATTTATTACAAGAACCCCACGGCCGGTGGGATGTCGATAGTGATCAACCAGGCGGCACCTACTATGTCAAATCTACCTACGATGGATATAAGGCAACAGCAAGGACAGCCGCAAATGTATCAACCGGTGTACACGAATCCAGTGGTGTCGGTAGACCCTTATGTGCAACAGCCGCCGCAGGTATATTGGGTTATTCAGACAAATCTGAAAAATCTGCGTATCGTTTCTCAGTAAACCATTCCCGTGTTACTATTTATTCGCAGAACTTTATTGATTATTCTGGAACCGGTGAAGTGCATCAAGTGACGCCCGATGAGTACAGAGGACCAATCAGTGAAAATGTTACCACCTATGGAAGGTCACTTCAACCCTCGACAAACCTGACTTGCCCCTATTGCCCGAACAACATTACATTTAATGATCGGGACATGTTCGAGTTACATATGAGCATCAGCCACAATTTCGTTTGCGACATTTGCGGCTTGTCATTCTTCAATATCGATGACATAAGGATCCATAAAATCAAACACAGGTTGATGGGTAATTGAAGGATTGCCCGTTGGATTATTCAAAGAGAATTGCATGCAAAAGTATGGAACTCGTTCAGGTTATTAAAATGCCGTACGAGGAACAGAAATAATCAATTACTTCCGCCAGTTACCGTAGTTGTTGCGAGTCACGTTTACCACTATATGATTTAATATTATTGATCCAACGTCGCTAAGAAAGTTTGTGCGCGGCAAAGTTTTGCATAGAGTAACATGACAAAGTTTATATGTATTTTAGTTTTATAATACTTCGAACATCGGACAGATTGTTAATGATATGTTACATGAATATCAATGAAACAATACGCAGTAAGACTTACGCTCATTTAGAATGTCGGTTAAGTTTCGTGGTTTTTTATTGATGCATCTGCAAAGAGTAATGAATTTGTTCCTTATTATTGGTTCAAGACATGTCTTTATATTTTTTTCACTATAGATTTTATACATACACTTATCATGTAAATCATATATGCCATTGAATTTGAAGTGTTCAATAGTAGATTATTGAATTTCAAAATTTTATCTTATGTAGCTTAGTTATATTCGAACGATATACTCTGAAGAAAATTACTGCATCCCATTGGATTTTAATTGAATATCTAGTTGGATTTCTCTGTTGATTTAAAATATACCTAACTAATCTTGTGAGTAATGCCCGTGTATATGATTGTGTTTATGTAACGGGTGAACCACCTAACTTGCACACCTTGAACATTTTCGTTATTTGTAATAATATAAAAAAATGATGTATACCAAAATTGCATGGTATACGGGGGAAATATTGTGATGTAAACAGTTTTTATGTGCGTGAAGGCGTTTAGGAAATTTCAAGGTCACTTTGATTTCTTTAAATGAAAAGACCTATCGTTTGTATCCCGAATCGATAGAGAATCAAATTCTGCGTAATAATGTATTGACATTGATATGTCCTAAATCTAAAAGTTAACAAGATGTTGTGGAAATAACTTCCCATATGTACCGAACATATTCAAATAAAAGGACGTAACGGCTCGAGCACCTACTAGCTTGCAGATAGTAGATACTTACATATTGATCATATTCAAGGTGTGCAAGTTACGTGGTTCCTCCTGTATTTCCAAAGAGAAATAACTTTCGTATTGTATCAACTTTAACAAGTTGTTATCCTCCTTTTACGCAGGAATGTCTTTTCTGTAGGATATGTTTATTTTTAAACTGAAATATTAGTTTGAGATAGAGGAAGCTTATAGTTTCTCGAAAATAGTTAACTTTATAAGTTGAAAGTGCATAAAATGAACATTTGTAATTGTGTACAATGCATCTCGGCGGGTCATGTTATTATTGGAATTATTAAACTATTGTCGGTAAATATTTTAAAATCAGTAATTTTGAGTGAAACTATTTTCTAGAGTATACATTAATATAGAAGAAATGAATTGCCCCGATAATGATATGATTCGCCGAGAAAAATTGGATACACACATGCCTGTATATCTAAAAACCGGCGATATAGCGTATATTTTATGAAACACATTGGATAATAAGCGCATTGATGAAAAGAAAAAAAAAATATAAAACTCCCGTAAAAGTCGATCCACTTTGAGATTTCGTGAAGTGTATTCCTTGTACATCTAAATATATATTTATCAAATGACAATATTCCTATAATTTTTCCCTCCTAAATAAAAATGACAAAGGGAATGATTATTTGGCGTTAATAAATTTTATAGTGTTATTTGTAATATTCCTTGTTTGCAAATTATATGTATTGAAAGATAGAAATAAATTTTTTTCATTTTTGTTAAATGCCTATTTTGTAGAAATTTAATTTCTATAAACTCTACATACCGTTTATTAGTTTAAGGGGGGTCATTTTAATAAATGATACAAACAATTATATGCTTGTCTCCTTTATTCGGCACTTTGAGCGTTTTTAATGTTTTTTCTGTTTTTTTTTTTTACAATGATCGCCATTTTAAGAGGATCTTCCTGCCCCAGCGGATCGAAACGTGTAAAATCGCGTAACTGTTTGCAAACGTTACAAATAGTATTATTAATCCGCGGATTTTATGCGTTACATAGAAATGTATAAAACACAATGAAACGTGAACAGTCGGGTGAACATGAGAGCTCGCATAAACATCCACAGTCTAATAATTACGTTTTCGCTAGTCCTAGAATCTTTCTTAATAAAATAGAAATAGAACGGTTCAATGCTTTTTCAGGACCAGAGCAGGAGGATCCATCGATCTCCGCACTCGATGCGAAATACATTGAATAGTTGAGGTGACTGCAACGAGCAACGGGGTGGAAACAGTCTCGGTTAATATTGAGCAACGTTCTTTGCGATTATAGTCGTTGCTCGTGACAGTCGCACGACGGGGACGAAATCTGTCTGGCGTTCATCATCGAAAGACTGATCGCGTGTTGCGCAAAGTTACCCTCTAAACTGAATGTACAGGCTCCGCTGCGAAAATCATCTCGCCGGGGAACGTTGTCCGAAACAAACGCCACGAAGAACAATTGAGGACCTTGCTGCAGAAACCAGGTAAGTCTACATTTTAGTAAAATCGTACTTGTTATATATTTGTGTGCAAAAATCAGACAATTTCGAAAATCTGGGCTTACCGGGTTTTCGCATGAAATTTTTTACCTAATGTGCAATTTTCGAAAAAAGCGGGCTACGAAAGTAGTGGGTCGTTTTAGAGAATTGTAATTTATAGATGTGATCGGGGAGAGCTATTGAATTTCGTGTTACGAAACTTTAGAAATTTATTCTTAGCTTTTTCTCTCACTTTCTCTCTCTCTCTCTCTCTCTCTCTCTCTCTCTCTCTCTCTCTCTCTCGTTCGCTCGCTCGCTTTCTCTCTTTCGGAAGTTTGATTACGCCCAACAAGGATTGCACTCGGGTGTTTCTTATCTCGTAATGAACGGTCCTTAAGTTAAGGCAAGCCTACATAATCGCCCGGTTATCGCGGGCATACGCTTGTTTAATATACATTATTTAATCCTAGAATTTGGCACGTGATTCACGTAAACACAATCTCGCTCCATTGTGTCTGGACTCGAATGAAAATCAGAACGAAAGTCTCCCGTACTCGTTTATAATGCAGTACGCGATAAATGTCACAAAGCTACGCGTTATTGGAATTTATTTATCTAGCACGGGAAGGAAACGAAACGCCGTCAAGCCTAGAACCACCGAACATGATCGTTTATGATTGTTGAAACTGCGACGGGTTTGTTGGAAATCGTTCGTTTGCTGATTGGAATTGTAAAAGAGAAACGAGCTTCTTTCGTTGTTTAAGGGAATTAAAAATTAGAGAGTTCGACTGTTCGGTGGCTCTAGGGTTAAAGTTTACTATCGTCGCGACTTTGTATTGGTAGATCTCAAATAGTTCAAAATTGAGATTCAATGCACTAATTAGTTAGACTGATCAGTTCGAAAGTATTTCAGATAACAATTTCCCCACCATAGCGTCCACTGTCCCCTTTCAAGTAAACGCCATTACCAAGGGGCACCGTGGGGCAACGAAAGAAGTGGGAGAAGGAGGCGTTTGAGGGGCCCCTACCGTGCCCATCATTGCTATAGAGTAACATAAAAAAGGTCAATTTACAAACGAAACTTCAAGGAACAGTGTAAAACAGTGTGAAATTTGTATACATTAGAATTGAAAAGTTGCGCTGATATCTTTTTTGTTTCTGTAACCAGTTGCAAGAGCAACTATAGTTAAGAGAGAGAATTTACTTGGATCACAAATACAAAGTGCGATTTCCTAGAAAATATCCTAGCTTATCGGTTAAGTATAGCTACGAAGGGCCGTAGTCCTTCACGAGGTTGTCCTCCGTTTAAGTACTAGTAATACTGATATAGGTCTTCGACGTTCATTTCGAGCTTACGATCTTCTCATTAACGATTATGCGTAAAAAACCGTGGAAAAAATCGACGAGAACAGAACGCGGAAAATTCAGGGGTATTTTCAACTGTCTACCTATTTTACAATATACAATCGGACTTCGACTTACATAAAGAAATTTGGAGCTGCTTTTCGACATTTTCGACGACTAGTTTACAGATTGACGTTACTAAAAATTTGTCCTAAAAATTTTGTCAAGTTTAGAATAAAATGTAATTTTTGTTACGCTACTGAATTTTAAGCGATCATGCCCGGACATAAATGCAACAAATTCGCGTTTTTTAATTAATTTACTTTCCAGCTCCTTACAGTAGGTAAGACGAGGTCTCAAATACAAAACTTCACTCTGGCATGATACACTTCACCCCGGAAAGTGTCACGGAATCAAAGAAAAAAAGAGGATCTAGAAATGCTGCTCCAGAAACGAAGTGAATCTAGAAACGATCTATACTGTAAATCATGTCCTTAGGATTCGAGACAGACGATACCTGCGATTAAAATTAGTAGAATGAGTATTGGAAGGAGAGTATTTAATTGTGCTTCTTTGACCTATAGTGAGTTAAGAAAAATAGCACGGCTACAGTCAAAACGAAACTGTTTGGTCGTCCAAAGCCACAGAGGAGCTATCCCCACGCATATTGCTTGGCCACGCCTACTGGGCTGCTCGACCAATAAATTTTACGATTGAGTGACCTTGTACAACCGGTTAAGTTTGTTTCGACTATAGAGCGTTTCGAAAGCAAGATACAACATTTTAATTACACATTCTGTTCAATATAACGATTGGAAAAACATGGGACTGTTAATGCTTAAATCTTTGGTCTCAAGATGCTTACAAAAATTAGATTAGCAACGATGATGACAAAATGGATGATTGTATCGAACAGGATGTGCCTTTAAAATATTTTGTTCCTTGTTTTCGAAATCGCCTGTGTATCGTGCGAAGGACTAGACATGTGGGCGTTCGTTTACTCTAAGAATACACTTTGTCGCGTGGTATTTGAGCCGACGGAGGTTTTATCTGCGACTATATGGTGTGCCTCCCTATCGTTTTACAATCGATTTGCTTGGAGACCTCCGTACACGTAACTACTACAGTAACCCTACAGACTAGACGTATTATCGGTGGAAAAATATCGTATTTTGTTGTCGGAATATCATAAATCTGCACGTAATACATTGGACGTTCTATATCCAGCAGCTTCACCTTCCCCCCTCTGTACGAAAAAGTGGGTTGAGCGACGGAATCCCATGACCCTTCCCCAGGGCACGCTTCCGGCGACAGGAAGGACTCCTATCATATCCCATCTTCAACACAAATTAATTTTAATGCAAATTTAATTTTGTTGCAGTGAACTTTGGACTTTTCGGGCCAAAGATCCTGAAAATTTAGAAGCTTGGGAACCTAGGAAAGCTTCGAACATAGATCCTGGGACCCGGGGATCCAGGGATCTAAGGACCTGGGGGATTCAGAGACCCGAGGATTTGGTGGTCCAAAGACTTAAGGACCTGGTGACCCAGAGATCCACAAATCTAGGCATTTGAATTGAAAATCAAGATGGAGGCTATCATCTCTGCGAATCTAGGGATTTGAAAATTTGGAGATTCGGAAGATCTAGGGGATGATAAAACTCCAGGGTCAAGAGATCTTTAATTTTGTGAATTCAGGGGTCTCTAGAGCCAAGACTCCAAAACCTCAAGATTTGAAGGTTGGGAAGTGCTTGGGATCTTTTCCTCTAAAAATGGAAGATTCTGGGTATCTAGACTTTGATTTTAAAAAATCTTGAGTCATCCAGATCTATAGATTCCTACAGAGATCTAGAATTAGAGTCCGTAACAGAATGTGGGCGCTCGAAATCGTTTCTCCCGCCGGAAACGTACCCAAAATGGCTCCGAGTATCGAAGCTCATGCTGCCGCCTCTATCTCTCGCAACTATCATCAACCTCGTATCTGTTCATTCTTTTTCTCTTCTTTCTTTCTCTCTGGACATCATCATGGTAGCAGCGTGCACCATTCTTAACGCTTCATACGATCTAATCACCTAATCTATCTCGTACATAATTACCTAGTGCTTAATCGTGCACCCTTAAAAGGTATCATTGGCGTGTACACGACGAAACTGGCCAAAGGTCCTCGATCTATTCCGCGAATTGATCGTTCTATCTACACGGGGTTCGCGCAAACAGACGACGCGACGCCCGCTCCCGTAATTTGTACAAAAATTAATCACCATCCGAACGTTAATGAGTTATTGGGTCCGCGAGTCAGTCTGAATAGGGTCGATACAAACATTGGGATGAAGAGTGTACCGATCTAGAGCCGAGTCCCTTCGACAATATCGATCGTCGATCCGGAAACGAATCCTTTCACCTCCTGCGTTCATTTCTGCGTTTCAAAGAATAATGTTCGCAACCTTTTAAAATTTCTTGACTCGACGTAGGGAGAGATCCTTCGAATCGTGGTGGACTCGCTTGGCGGACCAGGTTTGTTAGAAAAGCGGAATTCCACCGGATCCAGGACGATCGATCGATCCTTGGTCGCTTCTTTCTAAATCTACTAAGACGCGTCACAATGAGAAGTCGATTATAACAGTCTATTGAATGCTAAAAACTGAAATCAAATTAAATTCTGTGACACTTTTGAACTGTTTGGAAAATGGACTTTACAAATTCGAAATGGACTGCAGGTTTTTATGCAAAATAAAAATTGTCTGCGTGAATTGCAAAACACAAGCTACATAGACATGTGTTTTTGTTCTTAGTAATTATAATCAGATGAACATGGTACAACAGTTTCAAATTCTTTAAACGTTTTCCTTATTTTGCACTTCACTCATTTTTATCATAAATGCATTCGCGGTCTAATTCTAAACGTGCTATAAATGCACAAATACCTGGAATCTTGATATTTTTATACCGTTTGGAATGGTCGGTTAAAGAAGGGTCACAACGGATCCAGAGTCTGCCCCGACCAAGGGTTGAAGGGACGCAGCCTATTTTCTCGGTAGCCTAAACAAACGCGCGAATTGTGCACAGTTATCGGGAACCGGATAGGTAGAAGACTATTATTGCGACACGGAGCACAGGTTTCCAACAAACTTGATTGAGTCGTCACCCGCGTCGACGGGTGAAATCGGTGATTCGGACACTCGATAGATAAGAATGAAATTACAATTAAGTGCGAAGGAAGTCGTGTCTCGGGACTCGTTCGTTCGACAGTCACGAATGAAACGTTTACGCTATGTTATTTTACACGGTGCCTCGTGATCCGCAACGCCCACGAGTTCCTGATTCGTCGTTAATTACGACCTCGCGCTATCGTGACCGTAGGTTCTTGAAGATGTGTTGAGATTTGGCTGGAATTCTGAACGTGAGATGCTTTTTTTATGGAAGAGGAAATGTTCCGCGGGAAATACGGACTTATTTCTGGTCGAGGTACTGTAGTGGAAGTTTCGGACAAATCCAAAAGTCGAATAATCCCAAAAATATCCACCGTCAGGACATGCGCTTTTTTGCGTAGAAACAACGTCTTAAAATCTTCGATAGAAAACGGGGTTAGCCTAGAAAGTCACAAAACGGGCAGTGGTAGAGTTGTACGATAGTCGGGGGTGGGTAAAAAAGGATCGGACTCGCAACTGATCAGACGGGATTCGATTGTCCTCGGTTTGTGCTCCCTTGCACACCTGTTGGAACAATCACAGTGACACCTTGAAACGCCGTTCGTTCAACAATGTCCATGTCCCACTCAAAATTTGGTTGACGCTACGTCATTCTTGAGATACTGTTGAATTGGCCACAAAGTTCTTTCTTTTCCGCGTTCTCACCATGTTGTTTCCAATGATTTTTCTATGAAGCCTTTATCAACATAATCGTGGCGTTTTTCTGATTAGAATGAGTCTAAACACGACACAATTTGAATCGTACTTACTTGTGTAATTCACGATATAGTAGAACCTCTGTTATCCGAACTAGCCTGTGAAACATGAGCATTCGGATCGTAAAACAGTTACCTGTAGCTACTGATTTGTACACTGCATGTTGTGTATGAATGGCTTTAGTTTCTTAAAATTTGTACAATGGAGAATTTGGATATCGGTTCGGATAATCGAGGTTCTAGTAAACCGTGAATTAAACAAGCAGATGTAATCCGAACTGTATCATGTTTGGACTCGTTTTAATCAGAAAAATGTCACCAATACGTCGGTACCAGTTTTACACGTATCAAAACATTACTGTACTCAAGGTCAATGACTGATCAAATGAGCGATTGATTTTCCAGTTTTGGGCCAAATCGTCGGCCACAGAAGATCGATCAGGGTGTGTAGATTTGTTTGTTATATGGGTCAATGAAGTCACCGTGCTTGTTCCACTAGATATACTCGGTGGCCTCTTCAAAACCTGCTGACCGCCTCGTCGTCGGTCACGAAATAATTGGAGTTCTTGACGGCCGAGCTGTACATGCTGTACGTGGGACTACAAACGACTAATCCGGTCGTACAGCCGCTCAGTTCCTTCTCGGTGGTGACTGATCCGTGTCTTGCGATCGACGATCTTCTATCCTTCTTGACCAAGGTCATCCGACAATCCTCCGGGCGCAATGGCATCGAAGGATAAGTCGGCTGCCTCGCCAAGGTAGTCAGCGCGCGGTCGCCAGTGTCGTTGAAGCTGCGCAAACGTTTGAGAGCATAATCGGAGAGAGTGTTCGACGACCTTGGAATGTGGGGGTCATTTGCAAAAGGCGCTATCGTTCTCCATCATTGGCTGTCATCGTTGAGAAGTGAAATTTTCGAGTCGCAAAATAGTATGTCGTGTAAACGGAATTTCGTCTGACTCGTTAAGTACTCCTTTACGGGAGAATTTAACGAGACAAATGAGCGAATGGATTGTTTTTTTGTATTATGGAGAATACAGAATAACGCACATCGAACATCATCTTGCAAAGCGAGCTCTAATTGGTCAGCGATATTCAAGCGAAGCTTCTAATTCTAGTAGAGCGAGGCACTCGTTAAATGGTCGTCAGTTTTTTTTTTTATTGTCAGCTGTATGCTGTAAGTCGTTGGTCTTTCCGCGACGAGCGTTTAACGAGCACGAGTTTCTATGGAAGAAATTTAGATAACACACAGAGCATATTATTTTGCGAAAGCAGTTGTTCTAATTTGCAATAGTCGAGCAAGCTTCTAGTTCTACCGTGGGCCCTACTTTTACTGCGGTATGGATTCGATAAACGTTCGCTGAAGTTATTTCTTCTGCATCCTGATCCAGACTGCGGATTGGATGCATTCATGGCAAAAAAAGTTGATGCGATATAAAACAGTACAAAGAACTACAGAACGTCCATATATTGCTTTGGATCTACTATTAAAATTGTTAAGGACGATGTTTGGTGCAATTGGTGCCAACAATTTTGGTTTTACATAAAGATCCGCAGTCTATTGGTCACTAACTCATCTACAAAGACTAGACTGGGAATCTTTATGCATTTATGGCAATTGCAAAGGTTTAACCCTCGGGCACAGGTAAGTGGTCGATGGTTTTCGAGTTGCGGTCACTTATCGAGTCCCTGCTGCAGTAAAAAGCTACAGGAACAAAGCGAGGCGTCTATTATAGATACCTATGATGCCTGACGATGCCCCTCTTGATTCTGCAATGTTCGTTGCCCCCTTGGCCCTCCAGTGCCGTGCCATGGGTTTTGCAGGCCTCCACCCCCATAGGAACCGGAGACAGAGAGCCTGGCCCGTAGGAGCCGCTGCTCTGTCTTCTGTCCAATATGTGAACAAGCTCCACCGACGGTGTCGGTGAGAACGTGCCCTACGAACCCGTCAAACCAACATTCCAACAACAACCCCGAAAATCTCCTTCCCAGCAACGAAACAGAATACGAACGGTAAAAGAGGCGGGGACAGCTCTGCTAAGCTCCTCCCACCTTCTAGGAACGGGATGCTAATTGGGTGATCGGGCAAGGACAAAACAAAACGTATAAATAAAACTTTATTGCAAGTGATTTCGTAAAACGGTGGAAAACAACGCAACAAGGTTGACGTAAACTTAAAATATACGCAACAAAAATATTACTTAAACGTGGCCGAACGTGGACGCGAAAGCATCTGGGCGAATCATCAAAATGCAAGCGAGACTGTTTCTTCAGATAGATTCTACGTGATTCCACTCTTCGGGGACTAAAGAGTACCTCAAAGTTTGTTACACGAAATTAGATTGTTATGTACAATGCACAATACGCATTCAAGCATTTCAGTTTAGTTTCTAGAATTTGAAGGTAGCTAGGAAGAATATCGAACAGTCCCAGCCAATTATGGTAACATCACGCAACGTCGGTTCTACAGAAAGAAACTGGAAGTCGCACACCTTGACGAAAATATTTTTGTTTGTTTTTTGGAGATTCTTCAGATGCTTCCGTCCGGTGACAACATTGAAGATACGAAACGAAAATTGAAACTACGAGAGATTAACAACAACGTAAGAGAAACGCGATCAGAGCGCAACGTTGATAAGGTTTCTTAATGAAACTCGAGACTAGAGTCTTCAAGTTCGATAATGCGGGGACTAAAGGCGAATTACTACTACAAACAGGTGACGTCCTGCTCGCTCACCTGCAAAGACGGTCTCCTCAAGGTGCCACCCTCCATACCGACAAGCTTCACACCTTTCACGTTCTTCTTCATCCCTATAGTGGTCAGCATGCTATCTGGAGCATTCTGGAACTCTGCGTTGCTCCTCTCCACGATACTGATCCTCTCGTTCTCCCTCGCCTTCTCGTTCACCATGGACGTGTCAACCACTCTGGTGTAATGGGGACCTGGAGTCATGGGAGCAGCCACCGTGCAGTTCATCGGGATTCCTCCCATACCCACAGTATTCCCAGTCGAGATTACTGGTAGCATCTGGCCGATGGAACCACGCAAGTTCCTCACGCCTAAAATCTGAGCTCTGGACAAATCGCTGGTCTGCATGGGGGTGTAATGGGTGGGCGTGGGTATCGGTCTAGGGTGCATCGAGTTCCTCAAGGTGTGCAGGTGCTGAAGACTCTGGTTCGCCTTCTGAACCGCTGCTCCAACGTTGTTCACCTTTGGTGTCCCTTTGTCGTAAGAGTCTCCACCTATGGTGCTACTGTCGCCACGATCCGTCATGTCTTCCACGGAGTTTGTGGTTGTTCTGTCGTCGTCGTAGCTTCCGGTGCCGAGCCCGTCGCAGGAGTCCATTCCTGATGTCGATTTCTAGGACAGGAAGACGAGAGTTAGCTCTACTAGTCCGGGGACATTGAAGATTTCTGATGCGTTCCAGCAGGAACGCAGGTAGGTAGGTTGTCTTAATATTTGGAAGTCCATGACAATAGCATTGGGAAAAGTGAAAATAGTATGAAATGGTGATCGATGTCTAGGAAAACATCAAGATAATATGTGATCACTGATATTTAGGGACGGTTAAATATGGCTGATGTCTGGGATTAATTGCTAATAGAAGATTGAGCAGAATAATTCCAGATTGACGTCTTGCGAGAAGATAGTAAAATTTTGAACGACTTCCAGAAGGGGATTAAAGTTGGACGGTTGATAGTCGATTAATATAGTCTATCGACGACCCGCCATTTTGTTTGGACCTTCCGAAGCACGGTAGACACAGAGCAGAGACGACGATACGCAGAAACAAACGAATTCCGTGGAAATGTATTCCAGCGGCAAGTATCGATATCGAAAACGCTATTCCGCGCTTTTGATGTGTTTGTGCACACAGAATCGGCTCCTGTTCGTGCCGTCATCTCGATGACCCTCCGCAACAAAGAACCGCGGGAATTATTCATGAATCGGTCGTCGAAAAAGATTGCAAACACTTCGGCGTCGAACCGTCGATACAACGACATATATATTCGAGACGTTCCCGATGAATATGCAAACGGGCATCCCACTTCGCTCGCAGGATGTTTTTGTTTTAAAAGCGACTCACATTAACGGAAGAAGTGTCCATTAAAGCAGCGCCGGAGCTGCTTTGCACCACCCCCGACTGGTCCTTCGATTTTCCAGGCGAGTAAACGCTGAGCACGTCGCAGCAACGCGGGAAATAGCCCTTCCCGAGGAGATTTCTGGTGAAGAAGCTCGTGATGAGCTGAGTGAAGAGGGCTGCCAACATGACGCCGGTGCGGAACGGAAACTTCTGTGTCTGCGTTTCCGTGTCGTAGAACGGGTACTCGATCAGCGCCGGCACTCCTAAGCCCTTCTCGCCGCCTAAATATGCAAGCGCAACGTAAACCACCGTGTGTGCGAAGTGCTAAACGATTATACAGCCTGTTCAAACTATTACTATCCACCGCACGCTCTCGTCCCGAAGTGCTAGAACGCTTGCTCGCGTTGCGCGCGACCGGAACGTCGATATATTAATCCATCGACAACTTTTTGGTTTTAATTGTTTTTTTTTTTTTTTTCGTCAAGCTCTAACCGTAAAATTTCGAGCCACGTTCAACGTAGGAGATCCCGCGAATGGAGTTATCAATATTAATCCAGAACCTCTTGATGTTAACTATTTCTTTTTTGTAACGAATCTTTTACCGACGTATTTATGACGTTGTTCTGATCAAAATGAGTCCAAACACGGCACGACTCGGAGCATATTTGCTCGTTTAATCAACGGTACTGTACAACCTCGATTATCCGAAAACTGGTCAGGGGAACACGATTTCATCGACACCCAGTGTCGCCAGGGGAATTGAGGGGAATACAGTTTTACCATCTCTCTGTCATTGTCGGATTAGTCACGTGACATTGTGGCACATGTACGACAGAGACGAAACGCCGCCGGAAAATGGCGACACTGTCGACTCCGAATTTTATAAAAAAATTCATATCGGATGGTTGACTTCTACTAGGGTATAATGAAGATACTGTCGAAAAAATTATTGTTCTTGAACAGCTCACCGCAAAGACGTAGCACAACGGCGACGAAGTAGCCCGCCAGGCAGCCATAAGTGTCGACCAGAGATGGCCAATGAACGACAGCAAGCAATTGTGGGAACAGTACCACGTAAACAAGATCGGAGGACACGTACCTGGAAAGGGATGTCTCCCGGTTAATTACGCTCCTCCGCTCTGTTTTTAATTGCGGTTGGGCAACGAACCGGGATGGTCGAAAGAAGCTGATTAAAACGGCTCTACTCACGACAGATAATAAACGCTGTCCACCGTGAGGGCGATTGCAGTTGACAGTACCATGACCACGACCATCGCGATCCTGAGTATCCAGTTCAGCTCCCTCTCGGACGCCTGAGAAACGTTCGCGAGAACGAAAAGGAAATATTAGCTCCGGCTCCTTTTCTTTATCTTTACATCTCGGCTTTTTGTGCTCTATTTAATTAAATTGCGACTCGAGAGAATCGAGAACAGCGGTAACAAGTTCGTCAGAGAACAGAATCGTTGAAATTGATAGAAGTTTGCAAAACATTGGAATATTCCTTCGTAAATATGGAGTGTTGTACAATTGTATTAGGAAATTATGAGGTTGACAGTTGAAATGGCACAGTTTCTCAAGGAAATGAATTAGTTTACAATTTTGTTCTGGTTTGTTTGTACGCTGGACCTGAGACTGAGTTGTAAAGTTAATAAAATTCGAGGTAAGAAAATTGGACAGCTGTGAAAAATAGGGGAGAGACTTCCTATAAAATGGAGGACAGTTTGGCCGAATGGTTCCTATCTCTTAACGGTTCTTTTTTGGTACTTACCTTCGGTCTGAGAGTCAGTCTGTAAACGTTTCTAGTGAACATCGAACTGCTAGCCAATATAGCGGAATCTGCTGACGACATCACCGCTGCCGAGATCGCTCCCAACCCTGGTAATCGATTGCCAAGTATAAATGCGAAGAAATAAAGCAATATCGAGTGCTCATAAATCTCGTTACATTTGGTCCTTTATGGCTCTTGCTTCTTACGAATCGCATTTTGTTCTATTGATCTCGATTCCGCTGGTCTACGTATTCTTTCATTCTTTTGAGCTTCTCCAATTTAATTTAAAAATGTTCGATAAATCGATGCGGCAAGAATAATTAGCCTATTATCTCGAATTTGTTTCGATTCCGAAGTAAATCAATGTGCCGGGGAAGTGTTCATTATTTTACGCTCTTGGGGCTTCAGGATTGAATTGAAATAGTTTAGTAAATCAATATATCATGTTCTCTTGTGCTCTTCAATTTGTTTAAATACATTCACGAGTAAATCTATGCGGTGGGAAAATTTAGTATTCATGGCTTTTATGCTGTTGGAGCTTTAGATTGAAATTAAAATCGTTCATTAAATCAACATGTTGTGAATAACATTCTCTTGTGCTCTTGAATTTGCTTGAATTTGTTCAGGAGCAAATCAATGCATCAGGAAAATTTAGTATTCATTCTGTTTCGCTCTTGATCTTTTCCAATTAAATTGAAAAATTTCCATTGTATAGATACACTAGGAATAACAAGGTTCTTGTACTCGCGAGTTCCTTTAAATTCGAAGATGAATCAATGAATCGGAAAAATTTAATATTCGTGGCTCGCACACACTCTGTTGTTCGTAAGTTTTTAAGATACTCGACAAATCGATTTGGAAAGAGTAATGACGGTCTCGAATTTCCTTAAATTCATTCAAAGATGAATCAATGCGTCAGGAATATTGAAGAATTGTCCTTCTACACTGTTCTTTCGAAATAAATTTAGAAATTTCTTGTCAAATTCAATCAAAGATAAAGCAATTCGTCATAAATCAATATACGAAGAATGATTACGTTCTCGTATTCTAGAATTTCTTGAATATTCATTTAGAGATGAATCAATGCGTCGGGAATACTTAAAAATCGTGCTTTTGCCCTGTCGCTGCGGATGAAATTTGATTTTCGCCGAGGTGGCGTGCAGCTAAAATTTTTGCTCTTTCGGCCCGTTCGGGTTGTACGTGAAAGTGTTGACTGATGGAAGAAACGTGGAAAGAATTTCGCTCACCGATAAAGGAGACCCACTGCGGCGTCAGGTACCGCAGCACTATGGGCAGGGCCGCGTTCCCGTCTTGTGACATCGAACTTTTATTGAATCCATCGACCAACGACCAGTCTGTAGCACGTGCCACCACGCCAATTAACATCGATGGCAAAGCGAGAATCATGCAGCCGGACATCGACGCTATCGACAGCGTCGTCGCCATTGTGGTGCTTCTCATGCTTAAGATTCGTTGAAAGTAGCCCTGAAAGAAAGCCGTGTGTAGAAACATTTGCAATAGAGAATAACCGGCTGAACTGCCGACACTTATGCAAAATAAAAATGGTCTTCACCAATCATCAGAAACCGAAGCTAAATTAAAATGTATTCCTCACTTCGATAATCCTAACGAGTCGGAAATGATAAATATTCATGAGATCGTGCGGTTTTCACACTTTTGAAATTCACTGAGCTGCACTTATTGATTCGCGATTCGTTTTTTAAATAAACGCATAAAATACGCAGTGTAATGATCACGGAAAATACTGGTCAAGTCAGTGTAGAAAATTGGTATTATTTTTATAATAGATATAGGATTGTTTAAACGAACTGAAAGAATGGTTGCACGAACGGGAAAATTGTATGAAAGAAAAATTGTGCTTTCTGTTAGAGATTCGCATGATTTGTTGTCGTTTTGGTCCGTACCTGCCACGGAATTCCGCCGAAGATCAGCAACAGCATCATATCCACCCACTCGCCCAGATCCTCGTTCCTAATCTCTCCCAGCCATTCGCGGGACGCTAAGTTCTTCTCGAAGGACACTGCAGGGTGCATAACGGAGAAGGGTGCAGCCACCCCTAAGCCGACTATGATGCAGATCAATTGCAACGCGTCCGTGCATGCGACCGAATATAATCCGCCGAACATGGTGTATCTTCAGGAACGAAGACGTACATATTCAAATCCCACTTACGAAGTCACGGAGACCATATATTCGATCACTCTACCATAGACCTTCAATGGCGAAGCCAACGTGAAGGGTTGAAGGGTTTGAAACTTGACTATGCACTTGCGAGTATATGCACAGATTCGATTTTCATTCTCTCACGGAGAATGGTCCCGAACCCGGAAATTCGAAACAAATTATGAAACTTTGGGGACACGTAGTGCATACGTAAAATTCATAGGGGGTGAAATCGACCCTTGAAAATTCGGTTATTTTTCGTTATAACAAGGGATGGAACAAAGTTTCCAGACAAAAGTTGGTCTTTTTAATGAGGATGTAATTAGAGAAAAAGTTGAAAAATATATATAATCGGTTTGGAGGAGGTCGAAATCCTTCTGACGACGCAATACTTACATCAATGCGAAAATAGCAGACGCACAGACGCTGAGGTTAGGATCAACCCCGGCGACCACTGCCAACGAGGTGCCAAGAGCTCTGAGGACGGCAGCGCCCCAGAACAAATCGCCACAAAGTGCAGGTAAAAACAGCAAACCACCAAACCCGGAGCCATATCTTTCTTGAAAGGGGTCCAGCATGGTCACGTACTCGGCTTTCCTCATTGGTCGTACGAACAGCACTGCACCTATCATCCAAAATCCGAAAATTCGTCGAATTTAGCCCTTTTCACAGCCCTGTTAATATTGTCGCATTGCTTTCAGCAGGAGTGACTTAACAATCTATCAAAACTCGAGAATTGAGGATTTGTCAATCAATTTGTTAGTGGTAACAGTAATTACAGTTAAGAGCAAGGGATATTTTTAAATATTTCCTCCCTCATAATAAAGAATGTGGGATCTTATATATTTTTTGCCGAGCACACGCCCATAAAACCCCATAACCGCCACGAAGAACGCATCCCATGGGAATGCCAATGTCCCTTCATCACACCATCCACTTTGCTAGATTGTTAAGGGGGGAGGGAGGGGGTGGTGGCCGTAGGTGGATCATCATTTCGATCGTTCGATCGCGCTTTTAATTCGATTTTCGAGTGTAGCGCAAACTCTCTCTCTGTTGCTAATGCGTATAACTTTCATTAATTGGAGTTCGCCCGGATCCGTGTTCTGCGAACGACATCCATCCTCTCCTCGTTTTGGCAGAGGCTGACAGTGGCCAGTAAAAGGGCTCGATGCCAATTACTCGGCCCCGCCGAGTGCGGTAATCGAGTGATTCATGGAACTTTCTGTTTGCTCTGCGGATAAGTGGAGCCCGTGGATCGCGTGATTATTTGAATAATTAAAAATTATTTGTCACAAAGTCTCGACTCTGTTAACGGGACTTCCGAGAACGTGTTTGAAAGCTTTCAACCGGTTTGGAACTGTGTCCGTTACGTATAGTTTCTACACTCACTGTGAATTTTTATGTCTGGCATCAAACTAGCAGAAAAATTGCTGTGGTCGTAATTATGTTAATTCGATTTGTTTGGTCTTAATGTACATTAAATTGGTTGTTCAAAGATTATCTTGGACGTTTCTATAATGAGAAGTACAATTAGAGTATTTCCTCTTAAAAGAAGAGAATTCGAGGTACTCTGATGTTCATAATTAGACTATGGATTTTGTGGTTTTATGACATGAATGGGCAGGTTAAATGCAAGGTAGCAAAACATTTAACGAATTTACAAATACTGTTACATTATTTTCAACTGATAAGAATAATCAAGAAAATAAATTTCCTATGTGGCTTCTGCATTTTGCAATTAATGCAGACATTAATGCAGTCATAATAGTTGTCTATAGACAATAGACAAGAATAGAGTGAACGGTTATTGTGACTATCGATGAACAATACAAGAGAGATTTTATTTATATTAATGCAGGAGATCTTTAACTTCTGTAAAAAATTCTGATAAAATCAGAATACCAGAATATCAGGGTTTATAATATATTATTACAATCTATACTATCAATATATACTATCAGTAAACGATTTAAAAGAAGTAAGTTACATGCTGCTGTATGTAAGGAACCAAAATGGCGTCCTACGACAGTCTGAAGCCTGAAGCAATACGTAAATGACCCCAATTACCATTTCCCACAAAAATTTCCATAATGTACGCTGTAAATAAGAATTTCAAAAACAGATTTGAAGAATAAATATTGAATTGGATATTGCTGGCGCTAATGAACCAAAATGGCGTCCGGAGGCGGGCCAAACCGACCGGAACAGTGCAAGAATCGATGCCCGGGAAGGTACCCAAAGTAAAGAACAACTGGGAACATCGGAGACAGTAAGGGAGGCAGTCTTTCGTCTCTTCATAAAATCGTTGACACGCTGCTTCTATCTCGAATCCTATTATTCGCTCGCCTTCGTTCGCAGACACTACGTCAGCTGGTTCTAGACACGTCGTCCGGGGCCGTCGACGACGATGACGACGACGGCAACCACGGATTCGAATTGATCGTTTCTCGATCAGCCTTCACAGAGACCTTTTGTTTTGCCGCGCGGCAAACTAAAAAGTCTCGGATAAATAAAAAGGTGCGACGCGTACGTGTTAAGGATAAATTTACCTAACGCCGGATGTCCTCGGCCTTGGCAATTTCCAATGCGACCGTGTTTCTCCATCGATCTAACTACCCCCTCGTCACTCCCCCCACACATGTCCATCCTTC
Organism: Halictus rubicundus; assembly: GCF_050948215.1. NCBI lineage: Eukaryota > Metazoa > Arthropoda > Insecta > Hymenoptera > Halictidae > Halictus > Halictus rubicundus. Next base: position 13,093,037 of record NC_135152.1, on the reverse strand, counting down.
GTGCGTGGCAGTTAAAGGGTTAAGGTTACACTCGGCGATGATACGCGTTATCGGAGATAATGATAGGGAAACCTTCGGTCCGAAGGGCGTTTAACTGATACGGGATTTTGCGTACTTGATGCTTGCAGCCCATATATTTTTTATTTCGTTTCGCGTGTTTCTATTTTGCCGGTTTGTTTGTCGATTTTTTTAGACTCATATTTTAATCTTCCGATTCGTTTAATTAATTCACCAGAAAATAAGAGAAATTAGAAATGTCAGGAACAGGCAATCAAATATTTGCCAAAAATAAAGTAAAATGGGAGGGTGGCTTGTTCAGATATATTCGAATTAAGATAAGGTAATTAAAATAAATGGAGAAGCAAAAACCGGGCTCGATCGATACCGTGGTCGGTGAATAGCGCCGCCATTGTCATCGACAGGAACGCCGCGAGCATTAAATACGCTCTGTGCGGGATTCGTGGTAGAGGCATTTTCATTTTTATTTGGTGGAACGTTTTTAGCTTTGATTGTTAATTATTTATAAATTTCATACCGAAGAGCAGGCTGAGGCTGTAACCGAAGGGCACTTGACACCAGGCCAGTCCTCTGGTGAACATGGCTTCCGCGGTCCCGTTCACGTAGGCGCCGCCGACCCACGTGGCTTCCCATGGAAAGAAGAAAACAGATTTTTCACAATTAGTCCATCGGTCGAGCGTGATAATCGCTCTTTCGCGGGAAAATGTTACACCGACCCAGGAACCGGTGATCTGTAAAAGCTCCCCGTGAATTACCGGCGTGCAAGGGGTTGCCCATTGTTCGCAATTACGCGGACACTGTGCTCTTCACCTTCGAAAGCTGTCTTCTAAAAACTTTGATCGATTCAATCTTTGCTGTTTGAATTTTTTTGCCATTTTTTTCCTAACATCTTAGGAGTGTTTCCGTTTCAAATGTTCTTGAAAGGGTAGTTCCTTAATCGGTACTAATTTTAAACAATTCTAATACAATACATGTGTACTAATTTTAAAAATTAATATTTTAAAATATAATCCCATATTTAAAAATGGCTAATCAAAGATTGTACAGGGTGTAAAGAAATGTTTGGTCTGTCACAGAATTTCAAGGTGAAGTTTCTTTTTATTGCATTATATTCTACGCGTCATGACGATAAACAAAAATTTGCCCTTGAAATTCAAGGTTAAGGACAACTTTGCGACAACTTTTTTCCACAGATCTTGATCGATCCGAAGATGTAGAATACGCCTATGGCGGCCAAGACATTTCTTTGCACCCTGTGCATATTCAATTGTGCAATAATAACAATCATGTTGCCGGTGCTTTTGTCGCACGTTATCATGAATAATTCATTATGGAAGCAGGAGAACTTTTGTTCAATGTACACGTACATTTGAACTCAAGCGCGGAGAGCAAAGGGACTGTTTCGTTGTGACATCAAAGGCGTCCGCGTTTATTAAGTTTCCGCTCGAAATGATCGTCGCAAGTCGAACCGGAAGTTACAAAGCGGAGGTTCAACTGGAGAGCGGAAGTCGCCGCGAATCTCTTGAAGGGCGGCGAAAAGAGGGAAAAATCTGAGAACCCGAAGCGCGTATTCCTCAAGATCGCGGAAAAGCGGGAGCACGGTGACCGAGCGGTGGTGAATCGCGAGTGAACGTCGGGTGAACGCGTTCACCGAGGTTCACTCGGGTTCCTTCCATCGGTCCTGCCATTCATTCGGGCATGAGGCGGCGCGCGGCACGGCGCGTCGTCAGAATAGAAGATAATTATGGCCGCGGCGTTTTCCCCGGCAGAGCGTTCATTAAGGTAATGGACGGACGGAAAAATGATTTTCCACCGCAGAAATAGAGCGCGGATGAATCGCAAGATGAATCGAGTCGAGCGGAGCGTAGTGCTTGTAAGCGGGACGGGTAAACGGAACGGAACGGCGAGAGGAGAGAGAAAAAAATGTGAATAAAAAGAAAAACGAGAAAACCCGGTAGAGAAACAAAGCAAGAAAAAACAACAAGAGAGAGAGAGAGAGAGAGAGAGAGAGAGAGAGAGAGAGAGAGAGAGAGAGAAAGCAGGAATAAATGTTCGAGGAGAGAAGAACGGCCGAGCGAGAAATGCAATTGACGGGGGGCGACAAAGCGGGATTTCCCCGGTGTCCCACTGGCTGTCCTCGATAAAACTCGCGTGTGCACCAGAATAGGGGAACGCCGGAAGAACTGGTTCCCACGGATTTTCTTCGTTAGTCCTGGAACCGTTCCTCTTTTCCAGCACGATCGTCAACGGGCTCGCCTAACTTAATCGCTCGGCTCACGGTTTGTTTCGCTCGACACGCTTCTCTCGACGTTCACCGATCACCGCGTACTTTCGATCCTATTTATCCTCTCTATTCCCAGTCGATTTGCGGACGAATGTTTGTTCCGCTACCGTTCTCCAATTTCTTCCATTTTATTCGCCATTCGCTGCTACAATTATTCTTCCTCGATTTTATATATTTTCTGCTTTTCGTTCTGTTCGATTTTTCGGGATTACCTGCACAGCAACCGGAAGCTGTATTTTGTTACTAGAATTGCAGAAAACATTCGATCCAAGGTATTTTTTATCCTCGTACTCAATTTCTGAACGAGTATTTGTTTTACTGCCGATCTCCGATTTCTTCTATTTTGTTTGTTGCTGGAATTATTCGTCCTCGATTTTGTATCTCTTTCTGGTCGATTTTTTGTGGATTGCCTCCACAGCAGAGGGAAGTTTTATTTTCAACTAAAAATATAGAAAATAAATTGACTCTCCCAATGGAAACGGGATCGCTGAATTTATCTATGAAGTTGGTAAAAAATTTCTTCCGCAAAATAATTGCCTCGGTAGAATTTGGGGATGCGAAATGTTGCTCGATTCGCTATTTTTTAATATTTCTCACAGCTATCTCGAAATCTTACTTGGCAAATAAGATCTGTCTTCTACATTTTTAAATATTAGTCAAAATTAGAGCAGAAATGTCGTCCACGAGGGATTAATAATAAAACAGAATTAAAAGGAGGGATGAAAAGGAGTATCGACAAATTCGCTGACGAAGGATAAATAGATAAATTGAAATGAATAATAAATAATTAAGAGAATCGGCGAGCCGAATTACCTTCCAGTTAACAACCGAGCGAAACGGGAACAAATGAATAAATAAGCATTTCCATAGGAGTGTTATAGTAATATCGACCCGCACTAATCGACTTAAATAATTCAAACTCCTCGGCAAGGATTTCAGCCTAACGCGAATCTAACGGAGGCAGTTAGGATTATCAGAATACTGTTCTCGGAGAGCAACTCGTTCTTTCTCAAGCCTGAAGTTTCCTAATCTACGTAAGGAGAATCTCCTTCCGAACATGAATCGTCCAATTTGAAGGATTATCCGAATACAATTTCGAAATTCTACTCGGGATATCTACCGAGAGCCTGTTATAACAAATAAACCTGGGTTTACCTAATAAGGATTATCAGGGTATAATTCTTAAATTCCCTTTCGTCGAACGGCTACGAGCAGCTAGACCTCTTTAATGAGATTTTTAATTCATTCCTGATGGGGTCCCGTAAGTAGTTGACTTTTCTGCTCGTTTCAATATCCTCTGCTCGAATCCTTTTACTTTTTCAATAATACTCGCCCTGTTCTTCCCGATACCCTCTGTTTCAGTCTCTTTATTACTTCAATAATAACCGCGCCCCGTTCTTCAATATTCTCTTCTCGAGCCTCTTTGTCTTCTTATTAGTCGCGATTATGAGATCGAGTCTCCAATGCAAACCGAACGATTACACAATTGTCTGAAGTAATTATTTCAAAGAATCATGAGATAAAATAACATATTATTTGAAATAATATATCAAGAAATGCTCACATATTGTTATTTCAAACATGACCACAGGCATGGAAGTAGTTATAAATTAACAGTAAACCTACCGGGGCTTAAAAGTAACTGATGCATGTTGTCGTATAAAAATGACGAGATTTAAACTAAATATATTTAGTTTATAATTGTCAAGTAAAAGATCTGAGAGTGGTCATTTTCACCGGCGGTGGTAGGCTTAGTTTTAAATAACGTGATACTTGAAATGATATTTCACATAATGTCACTTCACAAATTTCCATTTACAAATCCGCAGTCTACTCGTCAATGTAGTCTACTTTGTCCGCGTTACTTTGAAAATTACTTTCTGCACGAATCAACGATACAAGGCAAAGCCAGGAGTGACGCCATCTTCGCCTCCCCCGAAATTCTGTTTACGTCGGACTATTCTCCGACACGAGGCCGCGAAACTTTTGTATTCGCCATTCTCGCGTCCGTCCCCTCGGCTTCACGAGTTACGCATTTAAATACCTCCGCCCTCCGGGAGAGTGGTCTCGCCCCCTTAACACGAATATGGGTCGCTGAAAAAAAAAAAAAAATATACACGCGACGAGCATTTTCGCGAACTCCGTGGAAAGTTTCATCAAATGGGGCGCGCCACGCTCGGTTGGCGTTCTTTGTGCGTTCAGAATGACCGGCTTTCGAATGGCGGAACAATGCTGGCCGCGAGTGCGTCACAATCGAAAAAGGAAAAAATAGCAACGTGGAGGGATGGGCCTGTAGGAGTGATCGAAAAATAGAGTAACGCGCGATTTTTAACTGACAAAAAAGAAGGGAGGCAGACTGCAATTTGAAAACGAAACACAAACTATTACATCTCGAAACCGTTTTGCTAATCAATTATACCACCATCCGTCACCATCGGGAAAGTTCGCGTTTGACTTTCGGAGACCTTGAAAGAAATTAATGCTACGGTTTGTGAAACGTTGGGAGACAATTGGTGGTGACTATGTGTGTGTGACCGGACGAGTGGTACAACCGGGCAGGGGGTGATTCTACATGGAAAGGCAAGCGTAAAAAAAAGGAATAACATTTTTACGATGCCTCGTTTTCGAGAAAATCGAGTTTGAAGGTGCAGCGAATACGCGTCTGACCGTGGCCAACCAATTCTACTTCCCGCATATACTATAGCGCTCGAGCCTGACGGGTCTTCAAACTCAATTTCCTCGGAAACGAGGCGTCAAATGAAGAAAGGTTATTCTTCTTTTTCGACTTACTTTCGCACGCAGAATCGTCCCCGGTTGTACCGGCCACACCCTGAATTTAACCCTGTGCGCTCGAATGGCGACCCTGAACGCGTACTCGAATAAAGAAGTACGCGAAACAATTTCTCGGAAAAATATTTCTATAACTCCACGAATTGTAAAAGGAAAAGAACAATGTGAAATCCGTCATTTCAACGGGCTCGATCTAGTGTAAACTGACGTAATTGAAACCGTGCACTATTGCAGCAACGCGGGGAATGGTTTGTGGGGTTATCGAATAAATCGGGAAATATTTTCGCGAGTGGCTTGGATCAGAATGGCGGAAAGTTTTGCCGGTTATTGGCGTGCTGGAGCGATGAAAAAGATCAAAGGGTGCGCGCAACAGAGAAATAGAGACAGAGACGGAGAGATAGAGGGAGGAAAAGGGGGTTGCTCTTTGACTCACCAATTAGGGTGAAGATACCAAGAAGCGGGCCGAGGCCGCGATTCGCCAGTATCATGGCATCCTGGCCTTGTCGTGCCTTTTTCTTCTTGACGACGGCCGCCCAAATGCCGACACCCAGCACAGCCAGATAAAACACGATCACGCCGACCACCCCTATCACGTACACCCCCATCGTTGCGGCTTCACTTTTGTCCTCGGCTGGGATAACCCTGTGATCCCCTGTAACTGTAATCACCTCGACGGTAACGCCAAGCATCTTGTTCATCCTTTCTTTCTCTTTTATTTTCCGCCGCCTCGCAACAACGCCGCGGTTCTAATTATACTGCGCTGCGAGCGACCACCGGGGGTTGTGTCGCGTCGAACCGCATAAGCATCGTCGCTTCTGTTCCATTGTTTTCAAGAAGGATGGGGGTATATCGTTGGAAAAGTTATGGTCGCGCCACCACCCGAGCATCTCGATTCGTTTACAGAAAATGAAGGTTGTGCGACGAAAGCGGTAACCAATCACAGTGATCCGTAGTGTCGACATAAATATCTCAAATACCTTTTAATCTATGAAATTTTATTCGGCTTAAAAACAAATAGTATCCTAAATTGGATATGTAATTTCGAAAGCGAACTACTTTTATTTTGACAATCTAAACTACAAAATAGATTTTCATTTCAAAGTTGTGCTCAGAGTCTGAAATATTTGGGATTGTTTTCAGTTTTTCAGTAAATAATTCATTTTATAAAGAAACATTGAAGTCGAATTTCTTCGCGTATCGGAAAACCCATAAATTGATCGATCTATCTGATATTAGCTGGGGTCTCCAAACCGGAAATTATAATTTTAACCCAGTGACGCCCACGTTCTCTTTATTTGTAGGCAAATAGACCTAATATAAATAAAATTGTTGCATTACTATTACCTTCGATACGTAAATATAATCAATTAATGAACCCGGGAATAAAATTTATTTTTAATTTGTCACTGTAGTAGATTGACAGACGAGCCCGTGCTAAAGTAGGGTTATTGAGTTAAGAAACTAGAGGAAGTTTGAGCGAGAATAGAGAAGCTATTTACATGCGACCCGAGTAAATATTTGTTACGTCGCGCGACGTTCTCTGTTTGTGAAACTCGACGCCAAGTAAAATACGATATCAGTTTCGCTACTGTTAACCGTCTTTCGTCCCCTCTGCCCATTTGACACCATACGAAAACATGAAACACAAAGTAAAACGCTACAATTAGACCACAAAATAATTTTCTACGAACGTTCTATTCGAATCAGTACCTCTATTTGTGGGTAATTTATTTTCCACTAAAAGCGCTCGAAAATCGGAAGCTACACGAGATTAAACTTTACAAATAAATAACTAGACCAAGCTGAAGACCAGGAGGTCGATGCAACATTAAACGCATACTTAACCTTTTTCGCTGCAACATCGGGTCAGACTCGTGACACAAATCTACCGAATATTAATGTTACTAATTTCTCCTACGCCGGAATAAAATTTTATTGTTGTCAACATACAGGGTGTTCGACTACAGCTGGGAGAAAATTTAAGGGGTGGTTCTCCAAGACAATATAAAACGAAAATGAAGAATAAAAAAACTTCATTTTTTAGTTATTATCGATTAAAAATCCGCCTAAGATGCGGCAACCCGACCAACAGAGGTGTACGTTGCTTACGTCATAAAGGCGCGCGACAATCACGTCACGTAACAAGTGACAGGTACTCCGCGTACCTGGCAAGAAGTCACCTGGCAAGAATTGGGCGTGTAAACAGTCCGATTGGGTCATTCCACGCGCAAACTCGGTTCTAGCCGAATTATTGGCTAAAGTGCGTGACGTCAAAGCCTAACCATTGGGCGCGACCGAGGGCCCCTTTGATACATGATTATCGCGCGCCTTTGTGACGTAAGCAACGTACACCTCTGTTGGTCGGGTTGCCGCATTTTAGGCGGATTTTTAATCGATAATAACTAATAAATGAAGCCGAAATCGCAATTCTTTTACTCTTCATTTTCGTCTTATATTATCGTGTAGAACCGCCGCTAAAATTTTCTCCCACCTGTAGTCGAACACCCTGTATAGTCATCAGAAAATACATAGGCACCATCGAGTAGATATAAATTTTCTTTTCCTTCTAGGAAATAACGAACGACAAAGAAATTCGAATCATTGTAACCATAGAGTAACGCGCACGGGTATAAAAAAGTTTAATCAATGCGCGAGGGTTAAGACGACCTTTACAAGGACGCAGACATTTTCTGGAACGAATGCGCAAAATTAGCATATGGAAGAACGAATTGTGCGATTTTATAGGGAGTGACCTCGCGGCAGAGCAACTTTATCATTTCCTGGACAAGCGGATTTTCTTATTGTCGCCGCGAGAGCGACGATAGGATTACGTTTCGACGGGGTTGCGCGCGCGATTCATCCCCCCCGGGGCGACTGTAATTTATTTGGGAAGTTTAAAGGCATTGTCGATGCTCGCGCCAAAGGAGAATCGTTAATTAACAGGGTGACAAGGACAGGCTGGTAATTGCGCGCGTGTTTCGCAGACAAGGAGACCGTGGCGGAACCCGAGGAACATACAGCGAGGGTAGGAGTGAGAAAGAGAGGGGGTGAAAGAGAGATAGCTAGAGAGCGAAAGAGAGGGTAGAGGTTCGAGTTACTGGAATCCGCTCGACACTAATTTTCCGGCGGGCGTAATCAGTATCGACAGAACAATCGTGATACCCCGGTTGTTCTTCCATCGAGGACCTCTTGTGCCGCGTGAGTGACGTTCTCGATGACTCGGCCGACAAGAATCAACTGTGTCGACGGTTCCGTATCTGGGATAATGACGGTCGACCAATCAGCGCGGCTAACGTGCTTCGCGGGTCGAGACGATCATCGGCAAGAACCTTGTGTCTGTCATTTTGTGTTGCCCGGTGAAAATCGTTGGTTCGCTTCGCTCTACGGAAGACAGGACGTCAGACTCTGGGTGATAAATAACTAACGCTTTCTTTCTCGATTCTTTATATAGAAAATCACAGTATTATTAATCCGTGTCTTAATGTTTAATCCTTTGAGAATGACATCTGTGCTCTGTATCAACCCTGATACGATTTTAAAATTTATTCAATAAGGTTAGAGGTCAGTAGACCGTCTTGCATCACATTCTAGAGTGAAAAATAGCTATGAAAGGTTTCGAATAGTCTACGTAAACAAATCATACTAAGAACTTATTGCAGTATACACGTTGTATCAGGTTGTTCCAACAATATTTTTCGCAATATGACCATTTCATTTATTTTTACATAACATACACAGAGCCGCTCGTTTATTAATGTTTCATTACTTCCCACTCGGAATTTGCGAGTATCAACACATCTTGCGCGGGAAGCGACTAAAGTCGTTTTTCACGGATTATTGATGGATTATTGTTATCGATGGGTTTTTGTGATCGATGTGTTTTTACAATAAAATCGGACAGACATGCGTTGCAAAAATACAAAGCGTGCGTTGCAAGAACGAATGCAACACGGTAAGACTTTGGCGGCAAAGTGCTCGCGCAAGATGTGTTAATGAAAAAAAGAAAGTGACTTTTGGCTCGAGCGAATATTTGAAGCGTCTGATCATGACCAACCAATTCTACTGCTTACTACTGATTGTAATGGAAAGATTTTGCATAAACATCCGGAAATCTATTAACCCATTTGCATCGTAAGGAAATATGAAAAGAAGGCCATCATCACTATCGGAGCTTATTTCAATAATTCGTCTTCGTTTCAGTGTCCTAATTTCTTCTTCACTATGATCAGAATTACTACTTTCATCTCCAACAACACCATTTCTTTCTCCTCTATTTCTATCTTTTAGCTAACGAATAATGATAGTGACCAACAAAGTTGAGCGTATGCATACGGCTCCGGTGTGATAGTGACCGGGAAAATTGAGCGTATATATACGCTAATGATGCAAATTGGTTCATAAACGTTGAACGGAAAGCCAAGCAAAACCGATCCAGCTTGGCACGTTTTAATGCCGACGAGACGTCCGGTTTCGGGAGATCGTGATCGTCGACGATGACGCTCGTCAGCGCCGGTGATTTCAACACTGCGGAAAACCGGGGAAACGTAGAGAACGCGTGCGGTCGAGACGCTGGTGAAAGAATTTGGTTTCAATTGGCCCGCGACAATCGCTCCGGGCGTGAAAGTATTGATCGCGCGTGGTCCAATAAAATCCGCTGTAGAGTTTCGGGTATCGTTTTCACCGGAGGAGGTTGGAGAAGCGAGCGGTGCGACGTGTTGTCCCGGCACGCTGCCGCCGGAAAAAGAGACCGAGAGTGGGAGAGGAAGCAGGAGAGAGAGAGAAAGAGAGAGAGAGCTAGAAGAGTGTGACAGAGAGCAAGAAGGAGAGCAAGGGGGCAAAAGTTAAAGCTCGGTAAACTCGTCGAGCGAAAGAGAGCTGGAACAACCGAGACAGAGACGATGAGATAGAGCGGGAGGGAGAGGGAGAGAGAGAGAGAGGGATGGTGAGCACACGGTGAAGGAGCTAATCGACCGCGGCGGCAATTGCAGCGCGGATTAAAATTCAAGTGTGGCCCAGATATCGGACACGTTGGGTCGTCGGGTCGTGACCCGGGCTCCGGCGATGCTGTTCGCATACTCACGTAAAGTTCAGCCGATGCTCCGCACCGCTCCTACCCCTCGGCATTATTAATTCTGTATCGGGGCCGCTCGCTTTTTCCTTTTTGCTCGTCGGCTGGATCTGAAAAAAGAAAAAAAAAATACCGTATGCGCGAGAAATGAGAAAGGCTCGGTTTGTTCCCATTCGAGCGGGGAAACGCGCGCCCGCTGCCTGGCTATCGTCTCGATTTAATCGGCCTCCCCTCCCCCCCCCCCCTATCCCACCACGGCGAAACTCTTTTCTCATTTTTTCCAAACCTACCCCATTTTTATGCCACTCTTTTTTTTCGGGAGGTGTCTATTCGATCTGTAGCCCCCTCGACGCCAGCGCGCGAGCACGAAGAATGCTCCGGCGCGCGGATCCGATTTTCCAGCTGAAATTGCTCGATGTTTTGATGGATCGTAAACTATAGTGACTCGAGAGGCTGCGAAGAGGCTGCCGCCGAGCATGATGGATCGGCTGGCAGCCGGAAGTGTTGGTTTTAATGAAAGTTTGTATACAAAACTCGTAGGCTGGAGAGCTGTTAATGTCGGATCGGAAATTTAGATCGCGGAGTTATGGCACCTTAGGGTCTCTTGAAGGTTGGAACGTATACGGCTTGCGTCTTCCGGTTTTATGGCCGACGTGGTTATGGCCTGGATGTTATGTCCTTTCGCAGTCAACGTTTATCCGTTTCGCGTTCTTCACAGTAACTGTGACGCTCGTGTAACGTGATCAAAAAATGGTTTCACCCCCATACGGTCCTCGGAAACATAAATGATCCTAGAATGATATTCCATCCATTTTTGCTTTCCACTTTGAACTAACAAATTATGGTTCGTTTATGTTCGTCCTGAGGTACGTGCCAGGGATAAGAAGACTACGTGTATCTTCTGTGGCAGTTTTTCAACAATCTTTTCTATATATTTACTACAAGATACCAATACACCTTCTTTTTAAATCATTTTTTCGTTATACTGGTGTCACTGCTTTTTTCCCAACATTTATGTTACCGACCAGAGGTTATTTAACCGTTTTTAATATTCGAGGCAGAGGTTATTTCCGGCTGGAACGTGTTCGTAATAAAAATCGATAGTGCTTTCACTCTATTTTCATCGTGAAAAACTATTCAGCAAAATACAGGGTGTTCCCAAAAAACGTATACACACTTTACAGCCCGCTTCATTCTCGCTGCTTTCAAGTTAAAAGAGTGTATACATTTTTTTTGGAACATCCTGTAGATTGCTGTCTATCAGGCCTTAACATTTAGAAGCTACACTTGTTCTTTCTTTATTTTTATTGGCTTTACAAATTAAATCGTACCACTTTCATATGGACGAAAACGATAACCATACTTTTTGTGCATTTACTTCATCTTACAAAAAATCTTTGGAGGATAAAATTAAAAAAAATGAATTTGCATTTAACACTAGATTTACGGGACCCGTGAAAATGACGGATTCTAATATTTTTAATTTACGAATATTGTAAAGATGCAACCATGAGGAACTGTTTAACAAATTGATTTCTTTGGGTGTATATTATTTAAAAAATGGCTACAAATTTTGATAGATACATTCGTGTTATTTTTACAAAGTAATGTAAAATAGTCGTTTTTAGTGCTCCGTACACCTAGTGTTGAAGTAAAGCCGCGACTGGCGAGGGCCGCGAATTAATTTGTACACCTAACGAATTGTGTTTTATGTTACTCTGTAAATGTTAGCGTAGATCGGCTTAGAAACCGCTTTGGGAGCCATTGGAACGTCGCCGAGCATCGAGCATTTCCGCACAGAGCACGTTCCACGGCGATTTCCTCGCGTAGGTAGCAACCGTGGAGCCTGAAATCCATTTACGACAGTTTCGCGATGATTTCAAAGTGAATTCGTTAACATTTCGCATTGCGAATTCCCGTGGACCGTGCGGAACACGTGTCTCGAGTGCCGGTGCGACGGGAGTGCTTCATTTTCGGTAACTTCGGTGCCGAAAAGCCGCGCTTTCTGCAATCAGAGACGTTTGAAATTCGCGAGGTCGCGAATGAAACGAAGTAGCGTCGCCTAACTCGAACATCGTAAAAGTGCCTTTCGCGGGCACGTAAAATGCGCGGTAAATGTTTGACGCACCGAACGCTCCGCGAGATCCACGGTCGTTTGTACTCCGTAATCGGAAACCCGAAAAGCCGCGAGGCGAAACTGCAACATCGATTTTTTCCAGCGTTTCCGGTGTGCTCAAGAATGTACTTGCATCAATCGAAGAGGATTAAACAATTCAAAGACCCGGAAACGTTGCGTGTAAACTCGGAGAAATAAGTGCATATCTCGGCGAAGTACGAACAGCGGAACATTGAAATGAACATGAGAGCGGAACCGATGCGCGCCATTTTGAGTAACGTTGATGAATACAAATTATCCACCGAAAAACCAGACGAATACGGATCCAATATAAAAAAGAGGGTTTTTATGAAAGAAAATGCTAGCGGGATCACTAGAAAATTTTATGCGAAGTTGCATTTTCATAAACGAGATGAACGCGAGCGAGATTAAATGAGCTGCGTCAATGCTCCCGGTAAATGAAAACTAGATTGAACGAGCGCCGCGTTCGATTGAGTCCAGCGTATCATAAATTTTCCCTGAACATTTCTATACGTCATAAACGCATAAAGTTTCCGGCGGCGTAATCGCGACCGAATCGACCGCGAGGGGCGCATTATTCTGTCGTTGCCGTTAAAACGACTGTAAACGAAACGCTAGAGGATTATGTATGTATGCGGCAGCGCTAGGCGCAAAGGTTAAAACGAATCCCATTCAGTTGTGCCAGCCATCAAGATTTCCTTTTTCAACGGTTTCCGTTCCACAGATGATCCACCATTCTCATTTACAAACCAATTAAAACGAGCACGAGCGGTGTTTACATATTCTGCCCCAATCAGAAACATCGCATTAAACTCTCCAAACACGGAAAACCGACAATCAATAAATTAACCCACGCCGCTACCAATTGCCGATCGGCTCCGAGCAAACGATCAATTTCTCGCTGATCTATCTTTGCTACAAAAGTAACCAATCAAAATTATCTGGTCTGCGCTAGACCGTTGATATGCAACCGCTCTTCCTTCGATGCGCATTTTACTGCGGACACGATCGATAAAAAAAGCTATTTTTCCACTCGAAGAATTTTCTATACCGCAGACTCCCATACAACGCGATCAAAAAATTATTTAAAGTGACTATATATACGCATCTTTTACGGCAGTAAGAGCACAGTCTTTTTGAACAATCTTTTATTTATTGTCACGTGAAATACCTGTATACAAACTTTCTAAATAATTTCTGTGAATGAAAATGATGCATGAAAATGATTACGCCCCTACTCTTGCGAATTAACCATCCAATGGCGGAATATTTTCATGATTTTACGGTTGATATTCCTCAGGATCATTTACAGCGGTATTCATCAATTTCTTTTCAAACATGTTTTGTCAATGTACCTTTTTCAGACACGTCTAAACTTTCTATCTGTTTTAAACATTCAAATTCAATTTTTTACCAAAGGCTGAGCAGTAAAGTGGCGGTTTTTTAGGTTTGGGTCAAAATAGACGCAAGCTCCGCCGTTCAAGGTTTAAACGACAATCGAGGTGACTCATTATTTGTGTAAGCTCCACAATGAATTTTTATATAAATTCAAACTAGCCACTGGTAGTATTGAATATTTCAATACCGTACAGGAGTGAGTGGTAAATGTTTAACGTGAATATTAAATGTTTAGTGCCGGCATCAAATGTTCAACTTTTCCAGAAAGTTAAGGTAGAAAATCTTGGTAGAAATGTTGTGTAATTTCTTTGCTTTTTTAGTGTTTTTTATGATGCGAACAGCCCTTGCGGATCAAGCGAATGTTTTCAACCAACGTTTTAATGAAATCGTTAAATACTTAGAACTGGAATTAAAAAGTTTCCCCCTTCGATCTCATTAAAATTGTACTTTATAAGTTTCCTTATGCGCAACAAGGAGAATTTCTATAGCAAATAGGAGATGAAGAATATTTAAAGAAATAAATCAACTAGATCATTCTGATCAGATGAAGTGGTGATAAATGAACATGCATTTGTAAAAAAAAAATAAGTAGATCGAATACAAACAGTAAGAGCATGTAAACAATATAAAAATATCGTGGTATTATTTCCAACTAATTAAAAATTCGAAGACAAGAAATAAACGCCTATACAGCTCCAGACAATTTTAATTTACCCTAAAAGTCTGCAGTCTAAACATAAGTAACAATAAAGAGAGTAGTAATTACTCAAAATTCGTCTTATTCGGATCAAATTTAGCTACTCCCAGTCTTCGAACGGCAATTTCTGCCTCGTTTTAGATCCGCATACTGCCACGTAACGCGTGTGCAGCCGACCACGCCGTGAAATAAAGAGAAACAAGGAATACACGGTAAAACTTGCGTAACGCTTGTAAACGTTTCAGGTATAATTGTCCGGGAACAAAGCTTGCCGGCGGCGGTGACAGGGGTCGGTAGTTGGTTACTGAAATCGCTTACTAATTAAGTGTAACGAAAAAAATTAACGAGCGGAAACGGCCGCGGAGACAAGAATAAATACCGGTGTAGGGGGTGGTGGAGAGCCGGAGCGAGATCCGGAGAGAGCAAGAGAGAGAGAGAGAGAGAGAGAGAAAAGAGAGAGACCGGTCTCGTTATAAATTTGTAGAAAACGCGGGTGAATTGGAATGGATGAAAAGCGTTTCAGAGCGCTGTACACTGCGAGAGCGACTCTGAAGAGATTAAGGAACGGTGCGGGGGTGGTTGCGGAAGGGACGAAGACGCCGTCGAGGGTTAAATGACTCGTCCGGGGAATAAGTTTAAGGACCCGACGGTCTGTTTCCTTTCGAAGAAAATTCGCTCGCCAGGCTGCGCGATTATCGTAACATTCCTCGGGTTTTTCCTTTTTCCGTGTTTTCCCGGGCCCGCTGAAAGATATCCTCCTCGATTGCGGATGATCTTCCGGCTCCGAGGAAGACACGCAGCTACGGAATCACGGGGACGGTGGCGCGGAAGGGGAGGGGAGGGGGTTCAT
The DNA here is from genome assembly GCF_050948215.1 of Halictus rubicundus. Taxonomy (NCBI): domain Eukaryota; kingdom Metazoa; phylum Arthropoda; class Insecta; order Hymenoptera; family Halictidae; genus Halictus; species Halictus rubicundus. The sequence goes on along the minus strand of NC_135152.1, from coordinate 13,077,795 downwards.
TGTTTCTGGTACTTCGGAGGACGAAACTCGAGCCGGAACCGAAATGAGCGAGCAATAATCGGGTCCCTTGAAACAACGTGCCTCGGGCCAAAGACCCACGATTGGTCATTTGAACAGGGAGGGCTCTGTTTAGGGATTTTTTCTGACTGAATGGGGGATTTTGCAACCGATGCCGAGTAAATAGGGTGTACCGGAGTCGATGGGGCTGAATAGAAGATTTCGGGACCCAGGGAGTAAGAGGTTTTTAAAATCCTGTTTGTTGAATACCGGCTTTACAGTCGACTCGCTCTCGTCTACGGCCTATGTGGGGTTTTCTATTTTTTTTTTGTTGAGGGGTAGAAATTGTGCGCTTTAAATTTTTCCGGGACATCATTTGTTGAAGACTTCAGATTTTTACGAAACAAAATTGGAGCCCCCGGAAGAATCGACTGTTCTTTGTTCGAATAAAAAAATGTAGAGTTCATGAAGAACTCTTTTAGTCAAGGACGAATTATTTAGAATATCGCAGAACAGAATTTGCGAACAAATTGGAGCTCTGGTAGGAGAACTGAGGAAGTTCATTTGTTTGAATGAAAAGTGTAGAATTAATAGCATAAGGATCTTTTGTAATGTCTTCAGGATGTCTTTAGTTTTTGATCAAACGGAGGCTATGCTTTCTTATCGCGGAACAAATGCATTCCTCTGTTAGTTGGAGATCAACGGGTTCCCCCGTTCATAGAAGATTATTAGATTTATATGGTCTTTGTAAAAAGAATGGTTTACCTTTGAAAAGAAATTGTGTTCACCTTTCGTTTTTTAAAGGAACAATGGCGCCTTTCATTATTTACTTGAAGGAATTGGCTCGTTGTGCTTTTTACCTTGCAGAACAGCGATTCGTTCATTTTTCAGTAGACGAGAGCGCGGTGTCTTTCGCGTTCTATTGACGGGAAAAGCTAGTTTCTCATGCTCTCCAGTCATAGAATTCGATTTGCTGGAGTCCTTTTTGGTGAAAAGAGAACGACGCAATACTTTCATTCTCTAGTAGAAAAACATGAACTCTTACGCGAATTTAAATTTCATTAATCCTCATGTTTATTAATGCACCACTTTGAATATTTCCGTCCTGCAAAGTGCAAGCAAAACTACTTGGCTTTGTGAACTCGGCCCATTGAATTTTATTCGAAACAAAAACAACATCGCGATAGAGATCCTGGGGCTCGACAATACACCACATTCAATGTCTATTTCCAATGAAAAGAATCCACCCTAGGTCGCGTGACTCATCGTCTCCACCACTTCGCCGAATCCCCATGGGTTCACCAGTGCCATTTTTCGGAAACCGTTCGCCAGATGCCAATATTTTCTTAGTTAAAAAAAAGTCGTGGACATTGCAGCGAACAATTTTGTGAAAAACATTAACAGGCGAACAGTACTATTCGTTACAGATCATGCATTCCCACCTAACATCGTTACCCCTGTCAATAATACATAAAATACTACATTAAATATTATTTGATGCAAGATTGTAGCCGCTAGTGGTAAAATTTCAAATGCCATCTCAGTGCCTCAAGCACCCCATAAACACTTGTAAAAATTGGTTACACATTTATCTTCGATGGTTTATGTTGCCATTTTACAACGCAACATCCAATCTTACTAATAAAGAAATGAATACTTAAGAAAACCGAAGAAATCTAAACCTTCCCCTGACCACCACCATAATTCTCTCCAACCCCAGTGCACCATTAACCCCCACCATAAACCGTACAATTCCTTACAACCCCCTCGCCATTAGAAATTGATCCTAACTGTGCTCACTAATTTCCAAAAGATCTCCCATGACGACCACCGCGTCTTCTCAACCCTCATGACTCACCCTCATCGAATAAACTATGTATGAAAATTTTTGCAAACGTACCACTACACTCAATATAAATATTAAACATCATCTTGTCAATAACCACCACCAACATCCTCTCAACCCCCATTATTCACCTAATCCTACAAACTCTGTAATTTTTGGCAAACCTCTCGCAATTTTGAATGTAAACATCAAAATCCCTTGCTTCGATATACCAAATACAACTTCCAAAAATCCCTCACAATCAACACACTTGCTTCAACCATCGCAATTCACCCCAATTCTACAAACTCCCTAAATCTCTGTAAACCTCTCACAATTCTAAACGTAAACATCAAAACGCCTCGCTACAATATGCCAAATACAACTTCCAAAAATCCCTCGCAGCCTCCACAACAATTCTCTCAACCCCCATCGTCGCGATTCACCCCATAAACCCTACGCTCCCCCTGCAACGCGGGCAAGCTTCTCCTAACGCTCTCCAAATATCAAAACAGCCAAAAAGATTTCCAAAACTGATCATTCCGAAAACCAGCAACACCACAACCCCTCGCCTCCTCGCGCGACTACCCCCACCCCATAGCCTCGATACCGACCCCGCGAAGCCTGCACGTCCGAAGCGTCGTCCTGGTTGCCCGAAATCCAACGGGTCGAAGCACAGGAATAGACCCTTCCACGCAGAGGAAGAAGAAGAAGAGCGAGAGAGAAAGAGAGACAGAGAGAGAGAGAGAGAGAGAGAGAGTGAGAGACAGGGGTGGGTGACGATGGCGACTTACCCCGGAAGAACACGCCTCTCACGTGAGAATCCCCATGGCGGTTCGATTCGCTCCGGGTCCGAGAGAGTCACTGTCGCACGGGGTTCGACGGATCCGTCTCGAACTAGCCGGGTAAATCACGAGGACGAGGACGAATCACAAGGACGAATCACGAAGACGAGTCACGAGTTGCAAGGGGATGAAACGCAAGAGGACAAGTCGCGGGAGGGTAAACTGTGAGGGGGTGACAACTGCCGGGCGGGAGGGGGTGGAATGGACGCGCGTGAACGTCCGACGACGAAGTAGAAGACCTGTTCTGCGAGTCGGCACGCGGACGCTATCGACGTCTCGACGAACGCGGTAGACGTCGACGGATGGGAGCCAGGCGTACGACTGATCCTACGCCGGACTCAGCATCCCGTGCGGCCGACACGATCTGCGCGCTGGACCGCCACCTTGCCAGGGGGTCGTGTCGCAGAGGGCGAGAGACGAGGACGGAAGCTGTTTCCGGGGGCGGGGAGCAACGAGGCACCGAGAGAACAAGCGAGCAAGAGATCCGGTGAGCGCGAGAGAAATAGCGTGAGAGATCCGGTGAGCGAGGGAGATCGAGCGGGAGCGAGAGAGATTGAATGAGAGCCTGGGAAAGACGGAAAGGGAAAGAGAAGGAAGGTGGGGGGGAGCGAGGAGGGAGATCCAGAGGGAAAGACTGAGAGTGACGCTAAAGGGGAAGAGAGAGAAAGAGCAAGGGAGACTAAGAGGGAAAGAGAGAAAGAATCCTATCCAGAGAGAATGCACGGGATCCAGAGGAAACGAGAGAAAGAGCGACAGAGCAGGGAGAACGAACAAGAGAGAAAGCCGAAACATACAGAATTTGAGAGAGTAAGCGAAAATTGGGGGAGGGGGGTGAAGAGGGTGAGATGAACGGGATGGAGGGGACAGCGTTTCGAGGGGCAGGGAGGTCGAAAGCAGGCTGGAATTAGGAATGTGTGCGGAGAAGTTTCAGGGAGAGAAATTCTGAGTCCACATCGCGTAGGAGATGAGCCAGGGGAGCAGGGATCGAATGAAACTGTTAACTTTTATAAATAAAAGCTGTTCATCGAACTTTTCGATCGTTCCCTTTCTGTTCTAAGTTCGCTTTGAAAAATTCGACTCGATCGTACTTTAATTGAACGCTAGGAGCACTGTTTTAACAGTGATTTTGTGTTTGACGGAACCTTTTGATTGGGAATATATTATTTTATCAACATTTCCGAGTTTTCTTTTGGGTGGCATTAACCGACCTGGGAAATGAGCATTTAAGGGTAGAATATAAAAGTTAGGGATACATGTTATTAAGGATTTGAACAGTGGTTGGAAATAGACGAGAACCCAGGTTATCATTGCTTTCTCCTGCTCGCGCTGCAAGAAAGCTGAGTGCTCAATCAAGCACGATTTCGTAGGATGGAACGATTCAAGGTTCCAACTTCAGATCTGCCTACTTGGCAAACATTTGCAGGAAATCTTTCCCGGAATAAATGTTTCTGTTTATTTTGAACATATACCCTGCTTTCCGGGAAAGAGAAATTCCCGCTTTACACAACAATGTACGGAACGAAAGAATAAATAGAGACAATAAGTAGGATTTAAGGTGGCTATAACCAGACAGCGGATTTTATGCGCTTATGGCAAAAATGAAACAGCGACAACATTCGAAGTATTTAAAAATATTTTTGCATTATTACCAACCTATTAAACATATTAAGAAAGAACATCTATTTCATTCAAGTTTGTTGCAATTCGGGTAGAAAATTTTTATTTCGCATAAAAGTCCGCTGCCTAGTTATAACGTTAGTATCAGACTAGGGCGAATAATTGATATTATTAGATACTAGTACAGACAATTATTGTGCTATTAATATTAACGCTGGATTTACGGGTAAAGATGGATCAAGTATTCAACGAATGTAGTTCTTTGGGAATATATTATTTAAAAAATGGCAAAAAATTTGCATAGACACATTCTCGTTATTTCTTACAAAGTGATGTAAAATAGTGACTTTTAGTGCTCTGTAAGCCCAGTGTTAAGAAGCAGGGGTTAGGGAGTAGTGTAGGACATGGAAGAATGAGTGACATGAGATGAATAATGTAAACAGAGTCTGTAGGTACGGAACAGAAGTTTCAGTTAATGTTTCAGCAGTCTTCTCGCAGCACAATACTCCTAAAATTGCAGTTGTTGCGTAACTAATGGAGAATTTTAACAGTTTCATTAGACTGCCAGTTGGAAGAGGAACGGAGGAGAATTCGGGAAAAGAGCGGATCTGTTGTCAGACAAGGGAGACTGCGAGATCCGGTGGGTAGGAGATTCTGAATGAAGGCTGAGGTCAGTCCAAGAGAGCCGGAGAGCCAGAGAGAGAGAGAGAGACGGAGTTTTATGGATTAAGAGGTAAGTCTGGGAATGCGGGGGGAAAAAGAAGAGCAGAGTTTCAGAATATGGGGAAGGAGACGGAGGAGAGGTTGTAAGGCCTGGGAAAATGAGTTTGGCGGTGGTGGAAGAGGATTCTGAAGTAGGAGCGTGGTCAGTCTAGGAATATAAAACGGGGATGGGGAAAGGAAAATGAAAAGAGGAAGGAAGAAAATTACATTTTCGGGTTTAAGAGGCGAGCCGGGACAGGGGTGGAATGGGGTGAGTTCGAGACCATGGAGAAAGAGATAGCGAGGACAAGTTTGAGGTTCTGAGATAACAGATCTTGAACGAAGATTGATTAAACTGGGAATACCAAGAAGAAAAGGGGAAAGAAAATTCGTACGGGGTTGAACTGGGGAAGAAGGAGAAATAAAAGTGAAAGTGAGACGAAGCAAAACGAATGCGCGCAAAAGCAAACCTGGAATTCGAAGAAGAACTACGAGAGGACGACATTTTATGTTTTAAGGGGTGGATCGCGAAGAATGAGGGAAGAAAATGCGTACGTTGAACCAGAACATACGAAGAAATGAAAATGAAGAGGAAACGAAGCGGAAGGAATGTGTAAGAACGTAAACCGGGAACTTAAAGGATAGAAATGAGAGAAAAGTACATCCCGCGTTTTGAGGGGTGGATTTGGGTGAATGAAGAGGAAAGATGCACATGGAAGATGCTTCGAGTCGGAAAATAAGAAGAAACGAAAATGAAGGTGAAACGAAGTAAAACCGAATGTGGAAGATCTGGAAAACTGGAAAAGTTTGAAGATAAGGGATGGAGCTGGGATCATTGAACAAGAGAAATACAAAGGGGTGAGTTTGTGTATAAAGAAGAAATGAGGCGAGAAGGAATCGAATTAGGGATGCAGACTCGAAAAAGAGTGTTGGGCCAATAGGGGGTGAGTCATGGGATTTAAAAAGGATGCAGCTGGAGGCGGAGAAAGAGGTTATTGGCTGACGAGGGTGAATCCGTAGACCCGGGAGGAACAGAAGTAGACTTCAAGTGAAGAGCGAGGCGAGTCTAAGCACATGGAAAGGACACAAACAGAAGTCATGTGCCAAGAGAGACGTGTCTGCAGACGCGGGTGAACCTGGCATTCTTTCGACTTACACGTTCATGAAAGATCCTTTAAAAGCAGGAATTGGCACGGACCTGGCCTGCCTTGTTCGATAGACAGAGTGTCTAGGGAGAGGATTAATCTCAACTGCGAGGAGGGAGAGATAGGGGTGGTAGATAGTGGTATTGCGAAGATGGTGGGGTCTGTGAAGAATTTTGGGGGTTGAGGATTGAATAAAAAAATTGTGAAACAACTGTATAATTTTAGGAAATGCGATAGCAGCATTTTTGAAAAGATAGCCGAGACAATTCGGTAATAAGAACGCGAAGAGCTCATTGAGCACCGAATTTTTATTTTTACATTTTTGCTCGAAATGCTTAGTATTTACATAGGAGAAAGCAGGGCAAACGCAGAAGCGTGTACATCCAACGAACACCACGATGTCTGGTCCCAGTATCATCTCGGACAACCGTGACGCCAAAAAGAAGAGCAAGAAGAACAGAGGGCGTTCAATTGGAAAATAAGTGTCAGGTGCTCTAGACAAAGCATTAATAGTACAAATGACGGTGGATCTTTATTCCATCACTTAGCGCCAATGGAGGCATCCGAAAAGAGATCGCGTTTAAGTGGCCGGCCACCGTGTAACTTTCATGGTCTATCAGCGTTGCCCATTACGGGAATTGGGACAGAGAAAAACAGTGACAGGGAACAAGCGGAAAAATAGGTTCGCCGACAGTGAGAAAGCCGGGCGATAGGCTGGCAACAGGGAACACGAGGCGGCGGCGTCACGAAGACGAAGGGGAACCATCATTCTGGGGAAGTTTTGAACGCGACGCATCGGAGAAGGTGAGAACGAGGGAGGCGAGATAGGGGAGACGGATGATGGTTCGTGACCGGAAATATAAAGAAAAACCTAACCCGGACCTGAATCGGAGTCCGAGCAGGAATTAACACTTCGTTGACGAACGCCAAATTTACGGCCTCGAACTATCTTTCGTTTTTGATACCAGAAGGTCAGGCCCTTTGGCAACGGTACAGCTAAGGGACGGTACACGGTTCTATCAAGGCTGCCAAAGATGTCCTTCCTTAATAGCAAAATACTGCACGCCGCGGTGGTCATCGAGGACCCTATGGAATTGCTTAACACGTTGAATGCCACGTCACCCATATGACGGAATTATTTGTGCAGGTTTTAAAATGAATTTTTACGTTGACATATTCATTGTACTGAACTTGATTAGGATCTGTAACATGCAAGAAAGTTGGAGGATTACTCAGTATCGTACATTTAATTTTTTGCAATTTTTATTTCATTAAACAACTTACTTTGATTTCATGGAATTTTTGGGGTTTCTAGTTTGCCGTTCAAAGTGTTAAAAATGATTAAAAACAAAATTAATACCACTGAACACCAGTCTATTAATGTAGAAATTAGCTAGATTATGATGTGCAACGTGAGAACAGAAATAAATTTTTGCGAGAAGGTTGGAGAATTGTATGCAAAACAAAAATTGTGTGCATATTTTCTACAAAGGATGCAAAAGCGAAATCTAAAAAATTCCAAAAATATGAAGCAAGCTGGCTTAACAGACAGAACACTGCTTCTCATACCCTGCCGTTTTGAAAATCAGAGTGGGCGTGTTTTGAGCAAAACGAAGAGCAAGCATTCTACAATAACCTAGACGAATGGCACCGAAAACAAAAAGTTGGTATCTCGAACGCGGACGAACGCGAACGAACGCGGATAAACCTGACCAGATGGATGGAGGAAGATTAAAGGACCGGGGGCAGAACGGACAGATAGCAGAAGCGTCTACGAATGCGTGGATGAGAGGAACAAACGAAAAAGCGCGAACGGGTGACGTTATCAACGGAGCGATAGAGGGAGAGACGCGGAAGAAAGAAGGGGGGGGGGGCTTTGGTAGAACTACAAACATGGAGAAACACGACAAAGGGAGAGATCAAGGGATGCCGGGACAGAGGAGAGCCGCGTTTAAACAGCGGAGAAGCTACGAACGCGGAATAGAAGGTCGACGGAAGGTCTAGGAACGAAAACTGGATGGAGATGGAGCATTGTATGCAGAAAGAAGCGGGGTGAAACGAGGGTTGAAGCGGGAGGGTTCTCGCCGGGGATAGCGAAGCCGAGCCACGGATAGTGACGGGTCCGCGAGCTGTTCCGAACCTGTTCCGATGTACTGGGTGTCCCGGATACATCCTACCCCAGAAAAGTACCAAAACTTTCCTCGGGGTACGGTGAACTCGTTCGGCAAGACGAGATGGGTGATGTTTGACCATTTATTTCTCATCTCGTTAGTAAAAAGATACGAACGAATGCGCGACCTTGGACCTGATGATAAAACGAGCTTCTATACCGGGCGAGGCACCTTCAAATATCTGCTAAACTAATCATTTTTGCATGGTCTCGATACTTTTTTACAGAGAATACAAAACTGCGTCGTGTGGTGCATAAGAAAATATACGGTTCCATTTAAATAATCCATGTTGACCTTTAACCCATTTGCATCATAAGGAAATATAAAAAGAATTTTTTATTATATTTAAGTACAAAAATGACTACAAGTAAGAGAACTTCATATTTCAGCATTATAAGAAAAAATCAGAATTACTACTTTCATCTCCAACAACCACCTCCATTTCTATTTTTCAGCTAACGAATAATGATAGTGACCAAGAAAATTGAGCGTATATATACGCTAATGATGCAAATGGGTTAAATCTCTTAAACGCCTCCACTTATGAGGAAGTCATATGCACCACATGATGCCCCCCTCGGTACCATGTAACATCTGCACAAATAATTTTTCTGTACAAAGCATAATGTACAAGTTATTCGAGGTGATCAAATTAGGTGTCCCACCCTGTATATTTCTGGATGAATGTCGAACGCCGTAAGCAACGGAATATTTTGCCGAGGGTTGATTTTGTCTATGAACGTTCTTCGTCGTGGAATATTTTCTGAAGCCCTGATACAAACGTCCCGGCTGCTTGTGGTCGGACAATCGCTGCTTAAGTGGTTAAAGGTCGCACCGCCCACGCCGTTGTCGCTCCTTCAACGCGCCCAAAATCCTCCAGAACAATTCCCAGACCATTCTTCTTCTCCGGTACGTCAGCCGACCGATAATCAAACCCAAACATTCGCTCGATCCCCTTCCGCGATACCCTAAACACTTGCCGCTCGCTTCACCGCACGCACGGTCGTTCCCTCAAAAAAAAAAAGTTCATTCACCGTCTCGTTGAAAATATCGCGGCGCTGCCGGCTGCCACCGAGTCTGTTCGATCGAGTTTTTCCGGAAAGTTTCGTCTCCCTTTGAACACTACGGCTACCGACATCTATTTTCTCAGATAATTATTAGACCGCGGATTTTACGCATTCGTGGCAAAAATTTGTGGGTGTACAGTGAATTCTCGATATATGTCAACGGCACGGGACTTGTCAGCGTCGTGTATCGTCCAGGAGACATACACGAGCCGTGTTATGTTTACACTCCTCGGCGTCTGAGACCTCTCGAGCTTTATCATCCAGGCCTTGGCGACATATACGAGAGAAATCACTGTATATTTGGAGCGAAATTTCACTCTTGAGCCCAGTAGTATACAGGGTGTTGAACAAATTTTGTATTTCCTTGAAACGGGTGATTCCCGAAGTCATTTGCAGTAACTTTTCCCTTTGGGAAAATGTTCTCCGCGGCTGTGTTAAGGAGTTATTAACGAAAAACGCGGACCAATCAGAGCGCGGCTATAACTGAGAGTCGCGTTGGCGTTGGTCGAGTCGGAATCCCTCTGCTGTATGCCGCGCGCTGATTGGTCGGTGTTTTTCGTCAATGACTCCTTAACAAAGCCGTGGAGAACATTTCCGCAAAGGGGAAAGTTTCTTCAAATGACCTCAGGAATCACCCTTTTCAAGGAAGTGTAACAATTTTGGGACACCCTGTACTTTGGGTACTGCCCTAAGGGGTCTAGTAAGAGTTGTTGAGTTCAGCTTGTTATAATTTGATGAGGTTTCAACGGTGGAACGTGTTTAGGGGTGGTTTCTTGAAGTGATATTTTTACGTATTTCTTGGACACGTTGTATATGGGTTTGAACAGGTTCGAGCACAGTGCAGAGCCATTGCTGGGCGCAAAAACGGGGAGAGGAACTAGAAACGCGAGCTAAAACGATAGTGGAAAGTCTGCGGGGTGAGGGGCGGGGGTTGGATGAAAGTTTTGAGCGAGAGGAACCGAGCGAGGATAATGGCGGATGGAAAGAACGAATTGGGCAGGTTCTACCGTGTATGAAGCTGGGAATTCGGAGAAACAAAAAATATGAAAAGTTTTTTAATAATTCTGAATAGATATTGCACGAACGTCGCGCAGTCGTACGTACATTACATTAATAAAAAGTGAATATCCTTTTTTAGATTCATGCCTGCGCGAGATGTTATAATTAGAGTGTGATCGTTCGGGGAAAATTGAGTTTTTCTCGGCAGTCACTCTAGAAATGGACTTTTCCATCTATTATTTTTTATCTGATTGGTTCAACATTGTGCACGAATTTGATTAAAACGCGAGCTCCAGCTAATTGAATTACATTTCCGTTGGGATGAATGATCGGGATACTGATACTTGTTCAAGAGTGTCATAGTAATTTGCCGAATAGCAGAGAATGATTGAGTCGAGTCACAAATAGACTACGGATTTTATCCGTTTATAACGAAAATGGATTGGTCAAATACGAAATTATAAAGACATTGGAAGCATTTAATAATGTTGTTATATTACTGCCGACTTATTAAAATTGTCAAAAGAGGGAACGCATTTTCACTTAATATTCCCCACAATTGACTTGCAAGGTATTTACATTGCGTACAAATTCAAAGTCAAGCTATTCAATTTTCCAGCGACATAAATTTGATAAATAAAATTGAATAATGGTCGGACAACAGTTTCAGCGAACGAGGGTGAACCGAAGGAAAATGTTTTCAGGTTAATTTGTTATCAACCGGTAGATGCGAATCATTGTCGTTCGAGTGGTCCCGTTAATCACTGGATTGCTATCCATAAAGCGGGCGAACAATGGCTGAGGTGGCTCGACGGTGGAGTACTTACGGATCACCCTGTACAACGTAATCGACAGATTACCGATATCGAAGTCGTTCCGATTTTGCGCCGCCGGTTGAAACGAAGCAAGACGGAAACGCGGACGGAGATAAAAGTAGAAACGCGGGGGTGGACGCGAAAGAGAGAGAGAGAGAGAGAGAGAGAGAGAGAAAGAGAGAGGGGAGAGGGACGGATCGTGGGAAGGAACGGAGAGACTGGGCTAGGGGAGCACAGAGAGAGGGTACGCTGAAAGAGGGGCGAACACGGAGAAAGATAAAAGGAAGGTCGGGGGAGGTTACGATACAAATAGAGAAGGGTCGTATACGTCGTGTCGGAGGAAGACGGAGAGAAAGAAGAAGAGAGAGAAAGAGAGGGAGAGAGAGGATCTGGGGTCTGCGCCCGTTCTGAAACGTGCAGAAAGATGAAAGCTGCGAGACCAAGATCCGACGTGGATAAAGAATTTCGGAATTCAGCCGAGTTTAGAAAGCTCTGGGACAGCACTGTTTAAAGACTTTGTCTGGAAGAGGGAAAGAGGCGAACGCAGAAACTGTCCGCTGTAGATTTGGAGTAGATCGAGCCACTGCTGGTCAGACACGCAGGTCTCGCTGGGTTCGAACGTGACGTGATTGAAGAATTTCTGCATTCAACCGAGTTTGGAATACGGGAGTTCTGGGACAGCACAGAAATTGAGAGAGTAGACGGGGACAGTATTGGCCGGGCAAACAGATCCGAGATGTGCCGCGGATGTAGAATTTTTGTAGTTGCGGTGGATTTAGGGTACGAGAGCCCCGGATCTCGCTCTCGAAGAGCGAAGGAGACGGAAGAGGAAACTGCCAGCGATTCGGAGTCGATTGGGACGGTATTGATCGAGATTGATTGAGAAAGCGGGACCTCCTCTCTTCGGGAGAATACGATGAAGGTAGAATACTCTCCAGATTTAGAGTAGATTGAGCCCAACATCGGACAGACAAATCTCGATCCAGAAGTTGCGAAGGGGTTTAGCTGAGTCCAGGTTGTACCTAGGAATTTAAACGAGAGTTGGACAAGTCTGTCGGGGGTCCCATCTCGAGAGCTTTTTGATGCTTCCAAGATATCCGCGACCGTCGATACTTTCGAAGTTTTCGAACACTTTTGACCTTCTTCGAGAGCTTCGGGATTCCGATGGCATTCGAGAATTTAACTCTTGCCTCTTTCGAGACTAGTTAACGCGAAGTTTGTAGATATTTCCGACCTTCTTGAGAGCTTCATCTTATTTTTCGAGTATTTTGTTGGAACAATTGCGAGTAAGTTTAAAGCTAAGATGTTTGAAACTTCTAGGTGGCAAGGTTTGTAGGATTCACAGGTTGTTTCAAGCTTCCGGAAACTTTAACAATTTAGAGGGTTGCAATGACTTCCGGAAAGTTTGTGGATCCTGTAGACGGAGTTGGGACACCGTAATCCTAGCGAGACCTGTGCTAGAAGTCAGAACTTTAATCTCGTTGGACTCCGGAGAACGTGACAAACCTTCCCGGACCCAATTAGATTTGCCCAGTAGACGATAATGACAGGTATCTAAACAGTCCCGAGTAAACTCGCATAATCTTCCACGTAATCGCTCAACGCAAACTGGAACTATCAACGTCCATGTTCTACTCAAAAGTAGAACGATCTTGGATATTATCAGGTCCACGGTGAACGAGTCTACGCGATCTCCGACACAGTTAATTCAAACAAGTCCTCCGTCGGTCTCAAACAAAGCTCCAAAGCTATTAGCAGGCTACCTCCGCCGAATAATCGAAGATGAACCTAAACTCACAGGATAACAAGACGCTAACTCCCATTAGACCCGTATAGACCGAACCCCACAGTCAATTTAAACAAATCTCCAATCAGTCTCGGATAAACCGAGATCTGAGTGATCCCAGTCCAACCGAAGACCGTTAGGGGATTCCCTAATCAGTCTGAAAGAAAACGCAAGCAGGGCCTCCCCGTAATCCTACACGAACCTAATTTAGACTCGATTCGACCCCGACGGTGGTCTACCGAGCATGGGAAAAAAAGTAGACTGTCTATAGACCTTTGTAGATACCTAACCGAATGCAAGGATACAGTCAATTTAACACTAAACCTACCACGGTCGGACGATTCTTCTAAATAACAAGTAACAATTATTTAACCAGTTAGCTGTTGCGACCTCTTTGAAAAATGTGTACCTAAGTTGCGTCGCAAAAATTAACCGCTGTTTTGACGAGTATACTCGTCATGACACAAAATATTGCCATTTCTTCATGACGAGTATACTCGTCAAACACAGTTAACTGGTTAAGCACATATTACAATATAAACCGTACAAATGTTTAAGCAACTTCAATCTTCCCACTTTTATAAGACTTTTACACAGTTTGTACTTGGTTTTTAACATCGTACTATCGTCAACGACCATATCACACTGAAAAAAACCGATTCTCGTCCGATCATCGAAGTTAAACAGTGTTGAGCGTGGTTAGTACTTGGATGGGTGACCGCCTGGGAATACCGCGTGTTGTTGACACAATTTTTTTATTTTTCATTCGATCTTATCTTTTAAAATGGTAGACACCATTGCATAGTTCTTTTCGTCTAGTTTTCAAAAATTAAAAAATAGCACAGGTACGCTGACGAATTTTGATAACAGCGACAATGTGCCAAAACTCATCCAATGGCATAAAAATGCTTCGATTCCACGGCATGCACATCGTTAATTTTTGGCCTACTTCTAACGCTTATATTACCAAATATCTGCATAATCTCGGCAGCGCCTGACCAGCGCGCACCAGATTGAACCTTCCTCTTTCGAATGAGCCCTTTACCAGCGACAAAATATTATCATATAAGGACGAAAAGTTGAGGCACGTAAAACCATTTTTCGCCTATTTTTGTCGGTAACGTGGTCACTCTACCTTATCGCGAATCTACGAAGCCCTTAAACGCATCTCCAATCAGTTTCATATGAACTGACGATGAGACCCGGGGTGACAGCAACGGAAGCTGGGCCATCAGCGGATTCCCTCAGTCTCAAAGAAACCGCAAGCAAACCCTCGTAATCCTCTAGGAACCTAATTTCGATGGCGGTTTATCGGGCGTGAGAAAAAGAAGGGGACTGTCTATAGACTTTCAGAGATAGAAGGCGACCCGGTTAGCGGTGGCGATGCCGGGGACCGAGGACGTCAAGGGAAGACAATTCGCGGACAAGAAGCGTCTTGCCGGAAGTCGGGGCCGCGTGTACCTTGCCACGGAGCGGCTGGAGGAGGCGGGCACGCGGAAATACACGCTCGAGCTGGGAAAACGGGGGTTGGAAAAGGGCTCGGAAGGGCTGGGAAGGGCGCGGAGAGGGTCGCGAGGGCGAGAAAGCGAGGAGAGGGAATTAAGCGACGCGTTAGCGACGGCCGGCTGGACGATCAGAGGAGGCGAAGGACGAGGAGGCGTCTCGCGCGACGGAAGCCCACGAACGAGATTAGAGAGACGGAAAAGGACGCGAGTCATGCCGAAGAAAGGAAGAAAAATGAAGGAGGAAAAAGCAGAAGGGAAGATGGAGCACGAGAGATCTCTCGGGCCGCGGTCGCGAGGACGTCTAGCCCGCAGAAGAATTGTCCTGAGCAACGCGATGCAGAAATTGGTCAACGAAACTCTCTACTGGGCTGTCTGACACTGATAACTAGACTATTTTATGCGATATACATATTTTCCCCGACTGTTGCGAGAAGCGGTAGGATACTCTTCGATTCTTGCAACCACTTGCGTTACAACGTCGAGTCAGCGATGAGTAGACTGCGAATCTTTATTGCGAAACAAAAAATGTTTGCATTCATTGCTGGGCGCAGGAGGTAAATGAAAAATTTGTTCCTCTTTTAATTAGCTTACTCAACTGAAACTGAAATCTTTTTTGTACGATCACTGCTTTAACCCATTTGCATCATAAGGAAATATGAAAAGAAGGCTTTTATCACCAAACTTCTTTTTTATTATATTTAAGTACAAAAATGACTACAAGTAAAAGAACTTCATATTTCAGCATTATAAGAAAAAATCAGAATTACTACTTTCATCTCCAACAACACCCTCCGTTTCTATTTTTTAGCTAACGAATAATGATAGTGACCAGGAAAATTGAGCGTATATATACGCTAATGATGCAAATGGGTTAAATTGTGCGTTTACCAAACGCAAAACGTATTTCCGTTTACCAAAGTACTTTTAAAAGGTTCGAAACTGTCTGGCATAGGTTCGAGTATACTTAGGAGTACCACTTCTGTTTTTCGAAGTACTTATAGAGAGTTCGAATTCAATCAATCAAAGTTCGAACCTGTTTGCGAGGTGCTTGATCCCGTCCCCAATCTGAAGTCTGTGAATGGAAATGATGCAGCAGTTACCGACCTGCTGACACTGAAAAAGTCACGTGACTATCCCGGGCCCTTAAGACAAATTTTATTTTGCAGAAGAATCCGCAGTTGACCGATCAACACGACGAGTTAGCATCAGGACAAGTACAAATTTCTAGCGTGCTCGTCTCGATTCCGGGTGGGCAATGGCCGCGAGCCCGAGACGCGAACACGCTCGTGTGACCACGGCCTTAGGAGAAACAGACGCGTAGAGATCCGCGAAACTCGCCGAGCCACGAAGGGAAAACAGAGAGGGGAAGGGCATATCCACGCGCGCGGGGGCAGTATTGATCTGTTCGCGCAAGCTCCTCGCTCTTGGGTACGCTCCACGGCCAGAAACACACCCCCGTAACCCCCTAACCCCTGTCCCGGCGTCCCCCACCGCCGTTCTCGCGGCTTCCAAATACCCGTCGACGCCGAAAGTGCTCCACCAGCTTCAACTATGACCCTGGTCATCGTCCACCGACGAACCACACCGGGAAACCCACCCGAGGACACGGCTATTCGCGTAACCGTGCTAATCAGTCGGCTCGCGATCGACTCCGACGATCGTCAAAGCACCGGTCTCTCATCGGCTCCCAGCGATTTCCTTGATGGTCTGCACGTGAAAGGACCTGGACAACCATGGGAACCGATGGTGCCTCTACCCAAGGGATCTATCGAGGTGTTGGAGGTGTGGTTTATCTAGGTCCACGCTAGGTCCTAGGTGGGAATTTTGATAGGGGATCTGCTCGGATGCTGGGTTTATCTGGGTCTCTTTGCGGTCGCGTCTATTTAGTTGAAGCTGTTTGGGGTCGCTCGGGTGTGGGTCTGTTTGCCGCTGTCGAAACTAGGTGTCCGATAGGATCATCATCGTTCCTCCAGGTACGATAGTGCCCCAATCAAAAAACTGTTTAGGACCGTTTGCACTTTCGCCGAATTTGTAATGGCGGATTTTTTTTTACAGTAGCATTAAACAAACAGCTTTTTTCTAACTAAATCTTGCTCACCAACGTGAGTACCATTGCGATCAACGTGTACGGTCAACAAGTGTTTTGATTGCACTACGGTACAAATTGAATTTCCCTATCGTTTTCGCTTTTCTTATCTTCCTCGTTGACAAGACCGTCGTCTCAAGTTTATAGTATTTTTTCAGACGTAATGCTGTCGTCAATACGTAAGACGCTGTACCTTGCTCGGAGTGTTCGACTAAGCGGAGTCTGTTGAACGCGGATAATTCGCAGACAATATTTCACGCGCGGGCAGCGCACAACGAGCGTCGTCGCGTTCGACAAGCCGGCGGACAGTCGCGAACGGGAGCCGCTCGTTGTTGGCCGGTGTTCCAGAAAATCCAGGCGTGTTGTATTCCTCGATGATCGGAAGGTATTGCCCGCGGCTGCCCGCTTACAATCGAGCGCAAGAAAATTGAATGTATCCTAACGGGGCGCTCGTGCGTCCCATTAAATCGAGCGAGGCTCAACGACGACGCGACGCCGCGCCGACGACGGAGTTCGCAAAGCCCGGAGTTGACAAACACATCCCCGCGGACTTATTCTCGGAGCGGGACGGTTCTCCGCGTTTTCCCGGTGAGCGGCTAATAAAGCGCGTCACAATATATCAACGCGTCCGATCTACAATGCATTAATCATCTCGACCGTTACGCTTCACGCGCCGGGCTGCTCTCCCGTTGTCACGCTTCTTCCATTTTCCTCGTAAATCGGCATTGTAAACACGTCCATCGAGGAATCTCATTTTTCCCCCGCTCACCCGCCTCCGGAAACCAGCATCTGCTTCACCGCGAGCATTATACATCCGCGACAGACACCGTGGCAACCGATGCGTCCGATAGACACGAGGAGATTTAGATTGATCCGCCGCGTTCGAACCGGTTTCAATAGGTTTCAAATGTTTCAATGGTTCCGGAGGGGTGCCCGACGATCGAGAGAGAAACGATTTAAGGAGAGGTAAGAAAACGTAATGTTGAATTATCCCTTGGACCAGTTTTGTAAATGTACAATTTATCTTCGATTCGTAGGTGTATTCGGAATTTTTTTCAGCCCTTAGTATTCACAGTTGTACTTTCTCAACGAGAATTTTTTCCAAGGTTCTAGAATAGAATTGGCTCTTAGGCGTCTCGAAGCTCGGTGCCGGAGCGATCGGAGGCTTCAATTTGACGCCGCATTCCTTTCCCGATCAATTTGTTGCGTGTCGGAATCGTCCGGCTGGTAAATGCGAGGGCCTAATCCCGCTAGAACCGCGCGTCAATTACGATACGTCTACGGCGAAGCAATTTTCATCCGCCACCAGAGGATCAATTTGAATCGGAACGGCAACGAAGGTCGCCGACTATGAAGACGTCCGGTCTGCTGAACAAACGATTACTCTTTGTCTCCCTGAAAAATAGTAATTTCGAAGAAACCCGGACATAGATCCAGCTCCCACAATTTTCAATCGGATGTCCCGTGTACTATTACTTCAAACACGCATAAATACACATACCTAATTTCAATGTTCTAGGTTCCATAATTTTAATCTACACCTTCTGGGAAAATGTCTCGGAGTTTCTAAGAACTCCTAAAATGGCGGATCGAATGCAACAGCACTTTATTTCGTCGACTGCGAACCGAAATCGATCGTGGGCTACTTTCTATGAAGAAAATCGTGAAGATTCGAGTTTCAGAGGGTTGTTTTCCGGCGGATCTACGTTTCTCTTTAAACAAACAGAGATCGCGAGGGGGGGGTGGAAGGGTTGCGATCGACGCGGTTCGACCCTGATTTTTCCGCGGAAAAGGGGAATCCTCTTTTTTTCTTGTGGAGCCAGCGAGTAATTGGTGGCACGTCGGTATCGCTTGTTTAAAGTTAACGAGCGTTTTTCATTTCGAAGCGCAGACAGCGGTCCCGAGCGGAGAGCCAATTAAATACAGATGGGAGATCGAGCAGGAACGAGTGCTCCGGAGAGATCCGCACCGGGAAAATGTTGCAGCGAGATCGAACGACGGAACAAAACGAAAAAAAAAAATAGAGAGATAAGGGAAAACATAGAGGAGGGGGTGAGAGGGAACGCGAGGGAGGCATGAAATTGTAGATCAAGATGAAGCGACGCCGACAGAAGAGGCTCGGAAGGGAAAAACCATCTTCGATGGACCACAGAAAGAACTAAGAATATTCCTCGCGTTAAATAATTCCGTCGCTCGGAACGCTTTCAGCCTCGTGTTCCGTGGCCAGGATCGATCTCCCAGGATATTATTTGCCAGGAGCTGTTCGCCGCTTGCAAATCGAGCCTGGAACGTGTTTAGCGAACTTTCCTGCCGCTCCATAAATTCTGCGAGTAGAATTTCTCTTGCATTTCTACTGCATCACATAGAATCCTTCTAAAAATGTGTGAAACACAGCTACACGGGCTCGGATATTACAAAAAAATTGTTTTTATTGTTTTTATAAAATCTTACAAAACATTGTACTTAGAACATCAGTCAAAAGAAAGCAAATCTACTTTTGTGTATTGTACAGCCTACTGACAATTATCCTTAATGATATATTCAAGATGACGACATTTTCTTATCACTCATTCCTAAACAAGTAATGTAATTTACACGTAAATGATGGCGTTTTCTTAAATTATTAGAGGTATTCCGAGAAATCAAAGCAGAAATTATTGTGGTTGTGGAAAATTAAATATATTATGTTTTTGTGCTCCCTACTCTGGACGCTCGTTCCTACGAATCATCCGAGCAAATCTCAGCCGGGACTCATCAGCCGGATTACGATTATCCTAACTAATAAATCAGCCATTTGTAAACGGCATGCGTGAATCATCTATTTGAAGCGTCGTGGGCCGTCATCCGTCATGAGCCAGGACAGAGAAAATTAAGTTATTAACGTACTCTCGTACATCTATCACAGTGGGACGATCCGCACGAGGCATTTGAGCCGCCATTTGTCGAGCTATTTGAAGTAGTCGCTTAATGCTTTTACGCGTTGGATAGTTCGAACGATTTACATCTAATGGTTTACACCTAATTTGTCTGTTCGAGGAGCCGCGACGCGGCCATCTTGAATTTCAAGCGCACGTTTCCTGCCTGCGAACTATCGCTGTTATAAATTATCGGTATCGAATGTACATACATTAGCAATACTTCCTTTAATTGTATAGATCAATTGTAGGTACTATAGAAAGTTTCACGTTGATTACTAAAGCCTCTCGTGCGACGGTGGGAGGAAGAAAAGAAAACGTAGAATTAAAGTCGCACTATGTCCGGAGGAAATCGATCTTTAATATTCGTTGAGTGGAACTGAATCTTTCCCCAAAAAACTGCGAAAAAGAAACTTACGTTTTTCATGTCGTAAAAGTCTCAGAAGCTGTCGACAATGAAAATGTTAAAAAATTGATATGGATATTTTTGGGATCCTTAAATTAAAATACTAAATTCAACCAGAGCTTTCAATAGAAGGCTCTATTAAAAAATGAAATTTGTTTTTTTTTGGAATTTTTACACTTAACCTTTTTAGCCGTTCGATAACCTAGAGAAGTCAACTTTTTTTTTTAGATTTTCACAGAATGCAGAGATCGCGACTTCAGAGAATCTACTGGACCGACTTAAAAAGACCTAACTAATTTAAAGAATGCTTCGTACTAAATGAACCCTTGTGCGAGCAACCGGACAGTCAATCCTGTATTTTCTTCAGCATTTTTTCAATACTGAAATTTCGAAGTTAACCATGTCGGTTTGCCACAAGAGCGTTAAAGGGTGAAATGATTTTTTATGGTATTAGCTAGATGATCTCCTTAACACTCAACCTATGAAATACAAAGCGTGACTTGTGTATGCAACCTTATAAGGGTGAGAAGATTGAGTATGATTAGAAGTCTACTCAATCGTTTCCTATGAAAGCGTGCTTACAATTTCAATAGTGATCAAACAGACATGGTCATTTGACCGTGATGGGTTTAGTGTTAAGACTATACTTGAGGGGACGTCCTATTAACACTTTATCTACCGGCAGCTTCTTAACAAGATTTTCAATAATTGCAC
Organism: Halictus rubicundus; assembly: GCF_050948215.1. Lineage (NCBI taxonomy): Eukaryota > Metazoa > Arthropoda > Insecta > Hymenoptera > Halictidae > Halictus > Halictus rubicundus. Next base: position 13,057,200 of record NC_135152.1, on the reverse strand, counting down.
TGTAATAAAAGCAAGCTTAAAAATTACCATTTGTCCAACAATCCCAAACGAGATCATTCCATTGTTTTACTGGAGGTGAATTGTTTACGATTGAAGCTGCTATTGCCGTTAAAGGATCTATTAAGCCCTTGCACTACGATCTATTTTGTTACAATGATTGCAACTTCTTTGACGTTTATAATTTACTAGGGAAAAATAAAGTTTATATTTATTGTACACCTACGTATTCTCCAGTGACTGCATATTGGCCACAATAAAATAGAATTTCATTTCAATTTAGAGGAAATTGACTGATAATGCCTAAAAAAAAGAAAAAACATACATATTCAACAGATTCTGTTCGAAGTCTCCATTACGAGTCTGGCTCGATGTTATAGTGCAAAGGGTTAAAAAATCCTCTGCCACAGACGGTGGATTAAAAAATTTTTTAAATTTTTCAAAATTATAACCACCGATAGATAATGCGTGAAATGTGTTAACATTAAGGATTCGCCTCGACTACGCAGTCTTATCCTTCTTGGTAAAAAGAAGTTTCCTGGTCAACGTGGACGTTGTTGAAGGCATCTGCTTCTGCTCGTGTTTGTCGGGCAAATGGTGAACGGATTTGTACTCGTTGGCAACAAGACGGGCAGTTACGGTCATCATCTCGGCCAAATCGTGGGTCTGCCAGTGCTCCTCTATCACCTCGCACAATTGTTGCACGTAGACGGTGCCTTCGGTGGTGCTACGCCACGAGTAGAAACCTTTCGAACAGGAAATAATATGTTAGCTGCGACGTGCTTCAACCTGGTAAGGGCGGAGGGCTGAAAAGGGGTTGAAGTTTCGACTAATCGGCGGAAGTTTACCGTCCACAGTGCTGTGTGCGATCAGGAAGTCCGCGTGGGTGGGAATTTTGTAGGAAACTATGGCGACCGAGTCTGTCTCCGAGTACCCTGCATTGTACACCCCAACGCCGCTGTCGTAACTATCGCCCCTGCAAGCCTGCAAACCGACATATATATCATCAGGTTTCTCCGCAGCCTAATAACTAGACTGCGGATCCTTCTGCATGCTCGAATCTTCGAAGAGTATTTCAATCATATCGTCTTCAGACACCACTTCTTCATTTCTATCCGCTAAATATGAGATACGGTAGAAATATTGGACACCAATTACCCTTGACCAATACTGATACTCTTAAGAATGGTTGTACGTCACATATTATATCGACTAAAACACCTTTCCTTAGCGAAAAGTCAGCGCCCGCTCTAGGGGGACAACAACCCGGGCATTCGCCCGGGGCGCCAAAATTTAGGGGCGCCATTTTGGCTTTGGCTGTAAGTGTAAGAAAAATATTGATGTTTTAAATATTCAGCTAATAGAAAATTTCTGGCTGCCCTTGCCAGACGATTTTGCTAAAAAAAAAAGGTCATTTTGTTCAGCGCGGTGCTTAGTGCTTAAAAAGGGGCGGCAATTTGTTTTTTTGCCCGGGGCGTCGTAACCGCTAGAGCGGGCCCTGGAAAAGTGTCGCTAAGCCAGCGTCGCCAGATTAAGACTTCTCTCCCACTCTACCCCTCCCCTTCTACGACGCTTTTCCCCTACGCTTCCGCCAGGGCCCGGTCACGTGACGCATTTCCTCTCTATCATACATATGTCACAATGTCACGTGACTAATCCGGCTCTGGCAGAGAGAGGGTTACTTTTTCCCCTGAATTCGTGCTCCCTCCCCTCATCTGGCGACACTGATTCACCGTGCTAGAAAGTTTTTACACTTGCTTTTAAAGGTATATTCTGGTTCATTTTAAATTGTAAATTGCACTATAATCATCGTACTATTAGTATGTCAATGGACATTTGAAGTTCACAGGAAATGCCACAAATATGTCGGTAAAAGTTTCGTAAAAATAATATTTAAAAACAGAGAGGATCTATAATAGCGAGCACAATTGAGAAATTTCATCTCGAAGATGAATGTGTGACCTATCGACTTACTTGCACGAAGAAAAGCTTCGGTTTTCCGACCAGCGTTTGACAATGATCCCCGGTAAACTTTTGCCAGACGGTTTTCAGAGAGTACGGACAATCCTTCGAGTACAATGTGTCGCTAGTAGTACCGTGAGTCAGTATGAACATGCAAAAGCAGTCGTTGTCTTTGTGATCCTCCTCGCTCACTGCAAATGATGGCGTTCATTCAAAATTCGTTGCTCAACAAATTCTTTCTTGTCCTGCATCGCGAAACTATAGCTCTTTGTACGAAACAAAAATTTTCAGAAGTAACTGTAATAAATGTTTTTATATGAGCTCTGTAAATATATAGCCATTCCAAAGAAGAGAGTTACGTCTTTTAGCTGTGTCCATGATCTGTTCGGTAGTCAGATCATCGTGGGTGATCACATCGAAGCCTAGCACGTTTTGGAAAACTGACGTGATCTTCAGGACGTCGACCTCGGACCCTTTCCGGTTCCAGTCCGGTCCCATCTCGAATTTTCTGTGATTGAGTATCACGCACCTGCCTCGCCTCTTATGATTCATATTATAATGCGTGTCGTCCTTCATGACCGGCGATTTCACCAGGATAGTTGGCTTGCTACAACGTAGGCAGAACTTTAACTAACTTTTTTTTTCTAATTTTGAAAAATTTTGAAACTTTTTTTTGAAAAATTCTCTTACTGAGGGTGTCTACTAATATGATCATCCTCGTCCTGGCGAGGACTGTAAAACATTGAAGTATCTGTGGAATCGCTATCTTTCGAGTTCCTCGTGGAAGCTTGGTCCATTGATCCGGAAGTGGATGTCGCGTGGCGAACCATGGAACGCTGGAAGTCAAGAATGAAGAAGTATAGAAACGTTGATGCTAGTATGAATATTTGGTCACGAAAGATGCGCGTAGGTTTCTTGACAGACACGTGCTCTTACAACTCTGATCACTGTTGAGCTGTTTCGACTACTCGAAACAGTAGGTTCGAACAGCTTTGAACGTTCGAAGCGGCAATTAGAAGCCTAATCTGACGTGATTCACTTTGCATGATCGATTTATGAAAAATGCCGAAAGATTGCAGTTTCCGCCGTCAGACGACGCAATGTAGGAATAAAAGCACCTGTGTCTTATCTGTCAAGGTGCATCGATTATCGTTCAACGCATCATTTTTCCAGAAGCGTGAATCTTCGGTGCATCGATCGAGGGTGATCACCGTTTATCAGGGGAACGTGCCGATTTATCGCAAAACTATGACCAATACGATAAGACCGTATCATCAGATAAACCTTGAATAGAGGATTGTTGGGATCGATAGAATTGAACAATCGTGATTTCGTCGCGTGTGCTATCGGTCTTGTATCCGGAACTTTGGTTTTGAGTAGTTGAATATATTCGATTCTATTTAGCGCTGTTAATCACCGTCCCCTTCTATTGTTACTACGGCACTTCATTGTCTTGGTATCTTTCTAGGTCACTTCCTTATCGCAACAGCACCTTATTGTTTAGGTGTACCGTGCATCCTGTTTTTCTTTCTTTTTGTCGTCGCACGGTATCACGAGGAAAAACTCGATCTTTCGTCTAGGAGAGATTCTAAGTTGGCCGGATACATCGTGGAAGAGGCGACCGATGAAGAGATAATCAAAGTCCCGAGACGCGACCAGCAAAAATTAGATCGCGAGCTTGCATTTCGTCTTTGGAGCAAGATCGACGAACTCAGACACAGTCCTGCAACTAATTGTTGCAAGTAGTCGCCAACATAATATTGGCGGGCGAAAATATTTTCCTTCTAATCCATATTAACACGTTCGCCACCACCATTTTCTTCAATGCTTATGTTTGATTAAATGAAACGTATCTTCTTTGTGAAATATTAATTTAAGAAACGAATCTCATACACTCCACGAATGTTACGCTTGTTCTATGACTTTAAATAACAACGTGCACAAAATGAAATTTGACTAGTTGTATTTAAACTACGACACTGTGGACGTCACACGTGTGTGACGGTGATAGCGAACGTGTTAACGCTTTCATTGCCATCTTATCATATTACTTGGCCAACCTTGACCATCAATGTTTGTATTGATATATTTGTTCGAATGAACGTCTCAGTTTTCATTTTATCCAATTTTTAGCGTAAATAAAAATAGTTCGGTTACGCTGCCTATTCGCTTCAAAATGGACGGGACCAAAGGGCCGAGAAAATGGCCGCTATGAAGCGATACGAGATTGAGACAAATTCTCTATTTCCTCTTCACTTTCTGCGAATTTTCAGATCGAGCATGTTTTTCACAGTGATGAAAGGAACTTCAGAAGAGAAATTATTTTTAATCAATATTCTTCGGACTCGGAGCACTATCCTCGTGTGTTCGATGAATTTCTTCAGTGATAAAATCTGCATTACGCAACAATCAGGATTAATTTGCGATCGAGAGAGTAAGGCGCGTGAGTCATTGGAAACTATGGTTTTCCAGAAGTTAATGAAATAGGCAACTCGAGAAATCGCGGCATATTGCGAATCTTCGGAAATCATTTCTCAAAAAAAAAAAAAAAATATGATTTAAAGAAATCTAATCCTGTTTCATTTTCTCTTAAAACAATGTAATTGTATCTGCTTCGTGCAGTTTCTAGCGGAAAGATAATTAATCATGTAGCAAGCGTACAAAAATAAACCGAACAATAGAGCGTAAAAATTGTGAAACATTTTATCAAGTGTTTTCAAAACAGTCATTCGATTAATTCTTCTCAAATTATTTCAATAAAGGCTACACGTAAACAAAAACAACAAAACAATCGTTCACCTTTGTCTATGAATCAACAACACATATTGATGATATCAAGGTGATAAAAATAGTTTCGCTGGTGAACCGTTAGTAGTCTATGAATCATCCTCGCACGTGACATCACATTACTTTTTACGCAGTTTATTGAAACATTGTTGCAACAGAGTATCGGCGTTCTGCTATAAATACCGAGTTATTTTATTTCAAAAATTTGTAACTTTCAGCAAAGTCTTGCAATTCTCTACCCACATAAAACTCGTGAAAACTATGAAACCTGGCAATTGTCCAACCAAATGAGACTCGACAAATGATCTTTAAATCCCTGCACTTTTTTAAATATTCACATAGAAGCGAGTAGAGATCACTATATAAATATGAATAAATAAATATTTATATAGAAGCGAGTAGAGTATAGATCACTTTCGATTTCACTTTCAATGAACAAAATTCAACGAAGAACTAAAAGAATTTCTGAAACGAAGCAACGTAACGATTAGAGGATCAGAGACACTACGAACACCTGTGAAACCCTTCTTTTCAGAAATGCGAGCTTCCCCAGAAGAAAGATTTTCTTTCTCAGCGGATAGAAACTAAGTAAAATACATTAAGTAAACGAATTACTTGATCGTCCATGGTGTTCCTAGAGTCCTTGTCCCGTGGCTGTTGAAGTCGTCGATCTACTGCACCAAACAACCGACTTGAGAGGATAGCTATGGCGGTCCGGGTGAACGAAAGTACACAGAAAAAGAAGACAACCATCGTTTCTTTACTGACCGCGAACCGATTTTGATATGTGCTCGTGGGCACATGGAGCACTTAAATCATACCAGTCTTATCAATCATTATCGCGGCTTTGAGGTTTATCAGATGCGTTGCCCAGCGACTGCCGCCTATCGGGGGCTTCCTTAGTCGTGTCCGACTAAATATTTATCAGCTGGCTAACTAGTATGTGGTCAGTGAACCATTCCAATGTCAATACTTCACAGTAATCATAAAATAGCATTCCAAACCCAGAATGCGGAATTGATTATTATCTGCGCTAACGTTTTTGACGGCTTTCATCGTCATAATTAGACTGCGGATTTTATGCGTTTTTAACAAAAATGATCGGTGTGTTTTTATACGGTGTAAACATTAAAAGAGTTGAAAAACGTCATCACACTTTTTGCAACTTAATAAAACCACTAAAGAGAGAAATAAATTCCTATTTGGTTCTTATGTCTTGCAATTAATGCAAACAATTTTTATTTTGCATAAAAATCCGCAATCTAGTCGTAATTATCATAATTATTATAAATTATGATACACTGTATTTCATAGAATATAAAAATATTAATATACAAATGACCTGTATCAATTGCAAGCGACAGAAGGAAGATATTAGGGGTTGTTCTGTATGTAAATGTGAAAGAAAAATATTGTACATCAATGATAAAAGGCGCGGGACAAGTAAAAAATTCTTTCCTTCTTTAACAATTTTAATAAGTTCTCTTAATCTTTTCACTATTTTAAATTGTACCCATCTCGCAGACTAATCATAAAATATGGAAAAGTGACATTGTTGCAGAGGACGTTCTCCGGATGTCATGCTGTGCGAGATCACGGATGTCACTCATATATCACGCAAGTAGTGGACGTGTATTAATCCTGAAACATGGGCACAGTAGAATCAAGCAGCATTGGGAAGACAGGTTCAACCATGTCACGCGTACGTGACATTGGTTGGTAACCGATGGTTGGTCAACAATGGTAGACTGGATAACTACCTTATCGACCTAAAAATTATTGGAACCACAGACGAGGTACAGGCACAGACGAGGTACAGGAGTAGACCAATCACCCAATGTATTTTTTTGTCTCACGTCCGCGGGGCTCTAGACTCTAGAGCCCCGCGGATATACCTATTAGGTATATGGTCTAAGCTTCTCGTGGATCTAGTTGCAACATTTATCGTTCGTCAGCATAGAAGGCGTAAGAAATCTAGTTGTTGTTAATGATGTCGTTATTTCAGATCGTGAGACACGAAACCCCATAGAGTGATTGGTCTACTCCTATCCTATACCTTGTCTGCGCCTGCATCATTAGCAGCGGATTCCAGATAATGCAGGTTCTGGTCCAGGCTAAAAAGTTGATGCAGGTTCTGTTCCAGGCTAAAAAGATGATGCAGGTTCTGTTCCAGACTAAAAAGTTGATGCAGAAAAGTGGTAACACTAAACCCCGAGCGTGAGCACTCTCCTTTCCTCTCTGGTAGTAATCCTTGTTAGCCCTCTTGGTCTCTAATACTCCTAGCCCTAATTATCCTCTGCCCTTCTGCCAACGTCTGTTTGAACTTTTCTGCGTTAGTGTATTTTACCTCGTTCTTCCTATCCTCTAGGGAAGATAAGGTAAAAATTTAGAAGTCGTTGAAACTGCAAGAACCTTCGAGGTCACAAAAAAAACATTAACATTACTGGAAACCAAAGATAATTTAAATTCAAATCATTCAATTGAATATAACCGTTGATTGCAATTCAAAGAAACAATATCCAATCGTGAATGATGCGCGCAGATCAATTTATTATACAGGATTCAAAAGACGCTCGGTTTGTCAAAGCGATTTAAAGTATTCTTGCAACATCATTCTGTGAATTTGCATCGAATTGAACGTGGGACACGGTATAAATATTGTAGTACCTAACCGTTCGAAAGAATAAGCATTGTGCAGTCAAGATGTAAATACTGGTAAATATATTTCGATGACGTCACAAGACATTTTCACGGTTTTGTTCGCGCCGTTCTTCGTCACAGAGCTTGCGTTTCGCTGCATGTCGCTATTTTTTCGCGAAACATAAGACGTTGTTCTGCGTTGTACAGGAAGTTACACGGATAACAGGACCGAAGTTATTATTCCAACTTGTCGATGAATCGTAAGCGTCCGGTAATGTTTGGTTGTCGATGAATTCGTATATAAACTACGCACTCGGTAAGTGTAAGGATTTGCGTTCCTGTATTTTTCTATCCATAGTATTGAAAGTAGGGGAAGTACCGCTATGTGCAACGTTTCTCCTTTTTGCGAGCGACATATTGGACAGCAATGTAATGTTTGATAAGAGTAGCCTTTTCTTTCCTATGCATTTCAATTACGCAATTCTCCGAGTGACGCATACTATGTACGTCGATTTTCTCGATTATTGACAGCCACGCTCGCCGAGATTATGGCGTTTACAACTATCTGCCTCTCATTCGTTCTTGAATCGTCATTTGTATTCGTGCTTCGTGCCCGTTAATCGGGTGAATGTCAGCGACAGACAACATTATGTTGTTCTACCGTTTCGTGGAAATGTTGTATCAACGGCATCAATGAAGAGAAAAAGAGTCCTTATCGACAACGACGATTTCTATCCATTGACTAAGATTTCACGTGCTGATTTGATTTCAGAGATGTGACTGTCTCATGGGTCGAGTGAAGTTAATATCTCTGAAACTATTGTTTGACATTTGGGTATAAGCAGTAGAAGTTTCATATACCCAAGTGTTTCTCAAAATGGACTTGACAAGTGGAAATTCATATGAATGCCCTGATGCCAGTAAGCCGCTGGATATAGACGAAGCTTGCTTCAGCATTTTAAATTTGTACAATGCTTCGGTTCACTTTTACTCTGTCGCATGGGAAGCTTATTGGGTAAGCATTTATAGTCTCATAAGAAATGTATGCCCTCTGGATTATATGTGTATTTCGATATAGGTTTAATTAGTAAAATACTTTCTTTAACATTAGTAAAACTCCATTTGAATACAGTAGATACTGTTACTGTCTCATAACGTGAAACTTGGGTTGGCACAGGGACAAGGGGAGCAAAGCTTACCATCACGCGATGCGATACACTTGAAGTAGTAGTAGAAATCTTAGTGAATAGCGAAATGTATGCAACTCGACCGTGTGTGCTTGACCAGTCAGTTTCTTTGAAAGTTCCTTTCGCATTCCTTCTGAGTACCACTTTATGAGACAGCAACGATACTCACTCATTGCATGACAATGAGACCTGAATTTCAGGCGAGATCTGAGGTTATAACCATGAACGAGGTATCATAAAGAATGGACATTTGATTGGGCGTACAATGAGCAAGAACCTACTGTATTTGTTTTGTCTGTCTTCTTGTCTGCGTTTGCTCGTCTCCTCTAATGTCTCTTGATATAAACAAAATGATATTCGTATCGATTCATTGCAGACATGTACATTAACAATTGTTTCTAGGGTATTGGTAAACAACAAGCTATACTACCACCAGAAAGCAATACAAGTTTAATAGTAAGCACAAAACACCCATTACACATGTATTATGGAGTTCAAAACTCAGGATCCAAGTACTTGGAGTATTGTCAGTTAGTATCTGTAACTGTTTAATCCTTCAACAGCAATCTTGTACAACAGATTTATTAATAATGTCATTTCAGTACAACATATAACTTTGGAGAGCATGGTAGTTATGGATGGAATATATCAGATGAGAAATTATGTTCCAACATTTATGTCATACGTGAACCAACAAAGAATTATCTTCGTAAGTTGTGTTTCGTAATAATGTAATAGACAACAAACTATCGAGTATTCATTAACTCGCGATTAATTTTTTTTTCAGCGATCATTGCAGCTTTTATGATATATATTTTAGTTATGATTGTTTGGTCAATGTCAAAGGTCATTATACGAGTGATAAAAGGAAAATTGTCACCTGATAACGCAGTTAGTATAAGCGTAAGTAACTAGATAAATTGTTGTTAACGTATTCATTTATCATTTATTCAACCGTACTTCAGGATTTGGATAGACTTCAGGAGACAGAAAGTGCAACTGTTCCAGCAGTCAGAACCACAAAATCCAGTACGAGAATACAGTCCGTGGATACGTTCCGAGGGTAAGTTTTGCACAAATCCTACCCGATTTCTTTTTTCATTTATAATGTCAATTGTTTTGTTGCAGAATTGCTGTACTATTGATGATATTCGTCAACAATGGTGGAGGTCAATATGTCTGGTTTAATCACAGTGCATGGTTTGGACTGACTGTAGCAGACTTGGTACTTCCTTGGTAAGTTACAGTCAGCTGTTAATTTCAAACCATATTATCCAGCTGGTACTGTGCGATGAACTCCACAATAAATTCACAGGTTCGCGTGGACCATGGGTTTAACGATAGCGATATCGAAGCGTGCAGAACTTCGTATTACAACTTCCCGTATAAAAATAACTTTACGTTGTCTTCAACGAGCAGTGATATTAATATTTCTCGGATTAATAATAAACTCCATATATAGTAAATCCTTGAACGAGCTTCGTTTTCCCGGTGTCCTTCAATTACTGGCTGTAACGTACTTCGTGTGCGCCACGCTAGAAATAATCTTCATGAAACCATATTCTCAGGTTTGCATATAATTTATTATTTTCGAACAGTAGAACCTCTTTGCCTGAACAATGGATATCTATATACATTACTTGTTAGGATACCTTGCTCCAGTTTGGTCGATTTGCGTCGTTTCACGATATAATAGACAGCTGGCCCCAGTGGCTAATTATGGGAACCATCGTGGCCACTCACACTCTCATCACTTTCCTTCTGCCTGTACCAAACTGTCCGAAGGGTTACTTTGGACCTGGTGGTGAATTGGATCATCGCGGAAAGTATATGAACTGTACCGCTGGCGCGGCTGGCTACATAGACAGATCAGTCTTTGGAAGTCATATGTACTCTAAGACATCAGATCCTGTCTATGGTACTACTTTACCTTACGATCCCGAAGGTATGATAGTCAAATAACACTTTACGCATTGAATGCCACAAGTTTCATTTATTTCTTTCGTAGAAGCGATCTGCACTATTAACCCTTTGCGATCTGCATTATTAATTTCAGGATTAATGAACACTATATCAGCTATTTTGATTGTCTATTTGGGTGTTCATGCTGGCAAGATTCTATTACTCTTCTACCAGTACAATTTCCGAATTATTAGATGGTTGCTATGGGCAGTGGTCACGGTGAGCAAATCTTATATAACTTTGGAGTCAACTCCAATATAACTTTTAGAATCAAAAATCGGTTTCCAAAATGTTGGCTTCAAACGAATCTCAGACACGGTGGTATAAATGCATTCTTTTTAGGGCATCATCGCTGGAATTCTATGTAATTTTGAGAGGCAGGGAGGTGCTATTCCAATCAGCAAAAAGATGATGAGCTTGTCCTTCGTTTTGTCTACTTCCAGTTTCGCTTTCTTGTTGTTCGCGTTTTTGTATTTTCTTATCGATTACAGACAATTCTGGACCGGAGCTCCGTTTATCTACGCTGGTAAGTGTTCGAAATTATGCGACCGAAAAGTGGATGAATAGACATGATTAAATATTAACGTGGTATACTTGTTGTAGGTGCGAATCCAATTTTCCTTTATGTAGGTCACTTGTTAACGAGAAAGTTATTCCCGTGGTGGTGGCACTTGTCTTATCGCACACACGGGACATTTTTAGCTATGAATTTATGGACAACAATATTATGGACGATAGCCGCTTACTTACTATATCGGAAGGACATTATTATAACTGTATAAAAAGTATACTCGCATCAGTATGATATTATAGATTTACGACTGCCCACGTATCGCGACAGGAACACGATACTTTTGTTACTTTTACATAATTAACATTTGAATAAGAAACAAGTACCGAGTTTTGTAATCACAAGCACAGAACAGTGTGCGAACAGAACGAAACCGGTGCGTCAAACAACTGTTAACATAGTAGTTAACCAAAAATAAATTTGCGGATAATCATTTTACCTTTGATGATTATCTAAAATGATGTATTTTATTTTTATAAATAAAGACAACGTAAATGTATTCATCATATAATACATTTCCATAACGAAAGACGGAATGATAGACAAACTACTAGTAGAAAAAAGTGGACGAATGGGTCACAGATTTTTTCATTTAAGCATCTCGATCTTTTGGTTCTTTGTATGTCAATCCCAGAATGCGGAAGACATCTCTCTCCGATGTTATTTTTTCCGCTTCTCCCGGCAATCCTACGGTGAAATAAATCTGTTAATGCTGTATTTAAATCGCTGAAAATATTATCGGTACATTCTCTTTTTTTTTTGGCTCACCTTCAGTAGTGAGACGTCTCAATGTATATTCGTTTAAAGTATACTTCTTTTCTAAAGCATGAGCTCTCATATTTTTATTAAAAAGATCACTTCCAGTGAAATAAAGAACAGCGCAATAATATTGATTATAAGGTGCCAGTCTGATGTCAAGTCTTCTATAAGGTTTGCTGCGATCGTCTGGAATTTTACAGACGCCCTACAAATAAAATAAATTAGCTTATGATTGTCATAATATTATACTCTTTCGTAAAAAGAAACGTAAAGTGTGGTCCAGTTTAGTTTCATAACATGTAGTCAACTCAAGTTAACACTGTTATGACCATCTGTGATTTTTAGGTCTCTCCTTTAGCAAAACAAACCATGATACGATAACAAACACTGAATTAAATAAAAAAAAAGAGTCAATATATTTAAATATCAGTGCCCTGCAGATAATTAACACACCATAAATTTTGTTGCTCCAAGAGATATTGTATCAGTAATTAATTTTTTCTTCTCAAGGAGTTCAACAATATCTTTTAGGAGCGAAACTTTTTTCTTTGAATCTTTCTCTTTGGATGAGTATGTTGGATGTGTTATCAGGACATCAATGTCTCCACTTTCCTCTCTACCACGTCTGTAACTGCCACAAACAGTTACAATATACTCATCATCCAGCTTTCTGATAGCATCTTTCATGATCTGTTCACATCGCTCTATCTCTTCTCTAGGAATTCTTTTCTCAAAGTCTTCAAAGTATCTGGAAAAAGAAATGATTATCAAAATGATAAATATAATCTTGCAAATAGCAGTTCCTCTAATTTTCGATTGCCTTACTTCAGACCAATTTTCTGATGGTGATTGAGTTTACTCTGGTGTTTCTTTAAATCATCTATGGTTTTCATCCCATCGTCCACCAATTCCTTTGCTTTTGCAGGCCCAATACCAGACACTCTTGTCAACAAATTAATTGCGACATTGTTCTCATCTTTATTAATCTAAGGAAACATGAAGCTTAGGAATCCATATGGCAGTGCATTACTGAGCAAATGAATTAACGTATGTACATCTTCTAATTTCCGCAACTTCCCAGTACTAAGAAACTCGTCTATCTTTTTTGCAATTTTTTCACCAATTCCCGGCAACTTCTTTGCTGCATCTCCGCTTGTTACTCTTTCGGGTAAGCCGCTCAAAGTGCCAGCCGCTTTTCGATAAGCATTGTATTTGTAAATATTTTTGCTGACGTTCCGCTCGTAATTCGCCAACTCTGTAATTTCAGTAACAAATCATGAATGCTTTAAAAGATGAAAAACATTCGAAAAATTAAAAAATATCTGTCATGCGTGACGATCACGGTTACGATCATTCTGACGACACCAAAATAATATTAAAACCCATTACGTTTCGTAAAGATGATTATAAAATTCGTGATGGTAACAATAAATAATGCAACGATAAAATTACCCATTAAGAAGTCACATAAATCCTGATTCGGGTTTCCTGCATTGCCAGTTGCCTTTCGTTTTCCCATCGTACGTGATACAATTGTACAATGTCTTCGTAATTCCGTATAGGTATTGATCTTCACCAGTTAATTTTGCTCAGATAGTTTAAATGAGTTTATTTGGCGTTGATTCCTTTTAACCTGCTAGATTGTTTCTTAAATTTTACGTCATGATCATGCATGTTTAAATACATATTAATGAAACAACAATCCAGCGAAGTATAAGTAGTGGGCGCCAGTTGGTCGATTCACTGTGCTCCTTCTTCAAAATGAGTAGTGCGATTCTTACTATTATTGCTACATATTAATTACTACAGTTCCATCTGCATAGCAGTTATGAATAAAAGAAATAAATATCTATTTTATTCATAGAATCTGCGTTTTGTTCGTAGCAATTCAATAAATATATTTAGTTACATAATATTAAAAAAAAAGAAGAACGGTTATGGAGAAATTAGGGTATAATAATGAAGTGAAATCAAATTTCAACGCTTTATATTTATTTCGAAGAAACAGATATATACAGTTTTACACACAAATATAAATTCTCTCTTCTAAAAGGAATCCTTGCTCAACAATTTGTCAAGTTCCATTTAATTAAATAGGGTGAAACATAGTTGTTTCTTTGTCATGTTAGTTTTGTTAACTACTGTCATACACTATTTCACAAAATACAATCTACAGAGAAAAAAAAACATGATATCCCTCATGGAAATCCTGTTTGATTTTTATACGTTTCGTATTTAATACTTGCATATGCTACCGATAAACAAGTTTTGGCATCGTTTCTTATGTCAATGAATTTCTGATAAGAGTAAGAATACATCGAAGTCGATGTTTAATGTAAAACGTGAATGGGCTCATTAAAAAGGAATATTAATGTTCAAATGTTAACCATGATAATTTAGGAACATTTTCTAAGTATTTTCAGCCACGTTTGCTAGTAATTCTATTCCTCTTCAAACATTGGATCTTAAAGTGATCATCACAATGTTCATTTGGAAACTTGACACAGATGGTAGCAGAATCACATTTATTGGACGGATCTTTGTACCTCAGTTCTAATGTCAAGTTATCATTGATATTAAGTAACGGGCTTGAACTGTATTTAATTAAGTAGTGGATTAAATCGAAGACATGCGAGTATAACCGGCATGATTCTTTAAGCAGCAACTGGATATATAAAAAAAAATACTGAATATTAAAACGAATACTCCAACGTAAACATAAATCCACAAATGTGGAAATCTTCCTGGTAGCCATAAAATAGTAAATTCTACAGTCTTCTCTTGAGTATCTAAAAATGAAGGGGCAGGATTAGTTTTTAGGAAATATGTAAATCCAATACTTTAACATAAAATCATTATTTTTCTTCACCAATATAGGCTAAGCCATATCCTATATGAGGTGTACCCATTCTGTACGAACAGGTAGGCATTTCCACTTCGTGAATGTCCCCTACATCCATTCTTAATTGATACAAAGGTGATTCCTTAGGAGGTAAAATCCAAATCTCACTCAATTGGTCTGTGGCTGTATCTAAACTGATATGCATGGCTTTATGCTCGTGTGCAGTAAAAATAATTTGAGGAGACAATTCTTTCAGCACCTATTAAGGAAATGTAACTGTTAATAAAAATTTCAGGATTCTCAAATATACCGGGATTCTCGAGAATATTCGATCCTAATCCTAAATGTCAACCCGACATTTTTGGGCAAAATGAAATTAAAATTTTGTGGGCACGTAGTACATACATTTTGCACGAAAGCACCAGGCATGAACAGTAAAGGCATATGGCTGAGCACGACATTTGTTGTATTCCTCTCAGCATAATCATTAAGAAAGGCATCTTTCGGAGCTTCCGGCATTGTATGCGTCAATCTATTTACCTAGTAGAAACAATAAATATTACAATTCGTTGATCCAAATGAAAACATTTCATACAAATGCTTTCGACATTACCTTGAAAAATGTTACAGACTTGTAAACTAAGGTGTCAGGCTGTGTATACGCAAAATTAAATCTGTTGTTCATATTAAATGAGACTGAATCTTCTTCACCTCCGATATCGTTATCACCAGGCAAGTAAATTTTCTAAAAGGTAAAATTAAGCCAAGTATGATAGAAACAGGAACAGTTATTAAACACATATGATGATAGTTCTACCATTATGTGATCAGGCATGTCAAATATAGAATCTAATCTTCTCTTGTAATCTCTAAATTCTTCCGCATTAGCAATGTGTCCTTCATCCATCAAATCTCCCAGAAACACAACTACATGCGGTTGAGAATGATCCAATGCTTTTGAAAATGTCTTCTTCAAGTACCTGGAAATAAGACACTGTGGAACAAAACCGAGGTCAATTTCTAAATTTTGTTGTCAAGAGTAAAGACTTTTATCAACAAATTTATCAAGTCATTTCACGTGTCTTTGCAACATTTAATATAAATTGATTCAATCTACTTTTGACTGATTCATTGATGCGTTATAAAACAATCTTCAAAGACTCATGAAACACTCTAATTAACAGATCAATTGTTATTCATACCTATCGCTATCCCATTGTGCCACCCATGCACCAAAATAAACCTCTGTTTTTCTGCCCAGTATCTGGGGATCCGCAACAAGTAACACTTTCACACATTCTGAACATTCTCGCACGGACCACTTGAACTTTTGTATATCATAGACTAGAAACTCATTATAAAGTACAGTAGCCAATATAACAAGACCAACAGCGATCGTTCTATTCTTCAATCTACGTAACAGAACTTATTGATAGTAAAAGTGTAATAACTGTTGGGAATTATTTTGTATGTTGTGAACGATTGTTTTGACTTGGGTGTGTTTACACACTGTGTGCAGTGAAGAGGTTCAACTTAAACCACTAAAAATTTTCCAAAGAATATAAAGAAATGAAATTCTTAATTTGTTTATACAAATTTTTTACGGAAATAACAACAGAGTGTCGACATGTCATAATCAAATGGAAATGAGTCTGTCATTTCTATTATTTCCTTTCAGCAGCAGCAGAAACTAAACACAAGACAAGTTGTATATGTTATACTCATTACATAATAAATAAATTTTACCTGTTTCGTAGTAACATAGTCATGACATTTAGACTCGTCTGATATCATTAGTAATGTTAATATTGCAGTAGATCAATGCATCGTTCACTATATTGTTCGAAGCGTAAGGAACCTTTGACATGATCTCATTTTCCTATGGTACATGATAATCTAATTAACTATACAGAGGTTACGTGATTAAGAGAAGTGCACTCCCTTAAAATTCCATATTCGTAAAACTTTCGCACGACTCGAAGGAATTACGCTTCAAGTAAACCGAGGTTTGATTTTTTATCAAAAAATTAAGGAGTTACGCAAAGATTTTATTTGAACCATGGCCGGTTCGAAAAGAAACATGCGTTCGTGAAGCGCTGCATAATTTACTATATATTGCTATATATAGACAAAAATGCATTATGCGCGTCGACAATTTATCTTTTTAAATAGATGTGAGATTTCAAAATATATACTTAAAATACTGTTTCGAATAGCATTTAACAATTAATGTATTTTAAATGTAAATTATAGTTATATGTGAAATACATATATATATATATATATATATCTATCCTCTCTGTATATATATTCATAAATATCACAAAGAACAAATGAACGATTCAGATACGTATTTATATACAATATTTGATAATCGACGATTTAAATATTTCATATCGCATATAATAGGGGGGTACATATGTATATTCAATAAGCACGAGTCTTTAAATGCTATACAATTTTCGTCAAATATTATAATTAATAATTTTTTTACATAGCATAAATATTTTCAAGACACTGTGTTGCTTACAAAATATTCACGTTGAATTAGCTAGTTGTAGAGGTAAAACGTGATTTGTGTGTGTGGAGAACCACTGTCTACATTGATAACCTCCACTTGCTCTATCGCACAGTCTCTATCAGATAGACTCAGTATTGTACTACATGTCTGCCCGCACAGATAATGTAAATAATAAAATATAATTAAAATGTGAATAATTATGAATAATGTAATAACGAAGATTAGACATCGAGTTTATTGATTTATTAAATAAAATAAATTGAAAACTTATAATGAAATAAACAGAAAGAAAAATAAGCAGATATTTATCATTGCCTTCAAGAGTTAGACGATATTTATATAGTGCAATGGACGACTAATAAGATTACAATAGAAATATTTCATTACAAATTGTGATTAGCAATTAATAAAATATTTTTAATCCTTAAGTAAACTATTGCGTCTGCCATCAATTCGATAAAAATAAATGTCAAATATATCGAGTTGCATTTTTCAAGTTAAATTTCGAAGGACCGCTTAAGAGTTAATCAACGATGGAGAATCGCAATTAATATTCAGAGCGGGGTAAAACGTCGGAGAAAAAATATTTTGAATACTACATTTTAAATAATCGTTGTTCTACAATTCAAATAAAATACTAATTTAAATAAACAGTAAAAAACTTTTGTTCTCCGTTATAAGTTCTTATACTATACCATACAATGAAAAAAATGTTGATCTTGAAATTCAAGATCGACGACATTTTTGCACGGACTTTTTTTTACAAATCTCCATCGATCCAGAAGTGTAGAATCACACTACAACCGGCTTTGCATTTTGTTTCATACATCCTGTACATTAATATTTTCAGAGATAATATTTGATCGTTATGAATAAGAGAAAAAATAAGTTAAAATATCTCAAATATAATTCCAGCTACTTTTGAGAATCCTTCGAATAAGATACCATTTTGAAAACTTTTTCTATCAAATACAATATTTTATTTTCGAAAGTGTACGTATGATTTCAAATATAATAGACTCTTTACTATTCACGATTTGAAATAGCATTTGACCCAGCTCTGTTAATATTTACAGTCAACGATTGACGACTAATTCCATGAATTCTTTCGAATCGTAAGAATTCGTGAATCGATGAAATGAAAACTTTAATCGATTAACGTCGAGCTCTGAATTTAAACATCCCATTCGTTGTTTGTCGCGCAGCGCATGGAAGGAAGGAGGTTTCATCACATCCGGTAAGTACGCTTCCAACGATCTAGTTACTTTTCTGTGCATGTGTATGATATACGCCGTGGAGAATTTCATGGCCGTATCGGTCGCGTTGCATCAGCGAGTGCAATGTTCATCTATTTTCGGGCATTTCGCAGTGGCGAATATCGTCCTACCGACCAGTGATTTTTCGTCGGTAAAATGGCTGAGCCGGAGCCGAGAAATAAAGAGAATTGTACCGGAGGAACGAAGGATACGATGGTGAAGCAAGAAAAGCGTGAGAACACGTTGACGAATGGCGGGAAGGGATCGGGCGATGACGCGGACAGCCTCGAGGAATTGCCTCTCGATATAGGAGAGCACTACCTCGTCCGTAGATCCGACGATTCCTGGCGTAAATATATTATTATTACGTGATATTAATTATCTCACCACTGCTGATACGCCCGGAAACTTGCGGTGTTATCGTGAATTATTCGCCTGGATTTTCGCGTCTCGCGTCTCTGTTTGTATTACCGGCTTTGCTCCGATAAACCGCACTTGTTTTCAAAACATTATGATGTCACTCGCGGTCCGAGTCAGTATCACTTCAGAAATTAACCAGACATTGTTAATCGGGCCTCTTTAACCACATCTGCACGTTCATCGTTATTTTTTCCCCCGTATTATTCGTTCGTGGATTTTATCAAATATCGCACGGAGAATCGGGCACACGGAAATGCGTAATAAGTGAAAATTCATTTCTATTCGGTGTTTCGTAAGACACAAGTAACCAGAAAAGAAAAACGGAACGATCGCGTGTTCGTGTTTTAAATTATTTATAACAATTTTCCATTATTTTGCTGTCCATTATTTTTTGTGAAATATTATGGACGTTTTCATATCATAGCAAAGGTTTTTATTAACTCCTACGTAAAATGCAAATTTTGATTATTATCCAGATCCTGCAGAAATAATACAGACCCGTTACAATGAAGGTGAAAGCCATTATGAATATTATGTACATTACGAGGGACACAACAGAAGATTGGATGAATGGGTGCAGAGAGACAGAATCATGTCCAGCAGGTTTGACATGAGCGACAGAAGCTGGAAAAGTGGTGACAGGAATTCCAGTACCGATCTATTGGCAGATTCTTCGGATCGTAAAATCACGAGAAACCAGAAGAGAAGGCATGATGAAATCAATCACATTCAAAAGGTATTTATTCCTTCATTGTAAGAATATTTTTAGAACAGTGTAGTCTATTTTATCAGTACTATTTTCTTATTATTACTTTCTATTTTAGACATATGCAGAAATGGATCCCACAACAGCAGCTTTGGAAAAGGAGCACGAAGCAATTACAAAAGTCAAATACATTGACAAAATACAAATTGGTAAGGATCAATCTACTTCCCCCTTCTGCAATTACACTTAATGTGTGAAAAGGGTCTTATTATTTTCAAAAGTTCATTTGCAGGAAAGTATGAGATTGATACTTGGTACTTTAGTCCGTATCCAGAGGAGTATGGCAAGCAGCCTAAACTGTGGATTTGCGAGTATTGTTTGAAGTATATGCGTTTGGAAAAAACGTACAGGTATCATATGGTAAGAGTATAATTCTTAAAACAATTAATATTCATTAAATATAATTGAATACGTAAGTCCAAACTTTTTTTATTTTAGAGTGAATGTACCCACAGACAACCAGTTGGAAAGGAAATCTATCGAAAAGGAACGCTAAGCATTTGGGAAGTTGATGGCAGAGAGCATAAGATTTATTGTCAAAACCTGTGCCTGTTGGCAAAATTGTTCTTGGACCATAAGACTCTGTATTTCGATGTAGAACCATTTCTTTTCTATATTCTCTGTGAGGTTGACAAACACGGGGCTCACTTGGTTGGTTACTTCTCAAAGGTACACATTAGTTTGTCTATGTTCATATTTTACACTCGATTTTCAATTCACATCTTATTGCCTTCGATTTATTTCTAGGAGAAAGAATCGCCCGATGGAAACAACGTTGCGTGCATTCTTACCCTACCGCCGTTCCAGAGGCAAGGGTATGGAAAACTCTTAATTGCTTTCAGCTACGAGCTAAGCAGATTAGAACAAACCGTTGGGAGTCCTGAGAAACCGTTAAGCGATTTAGGAAAGCTGTCTTACAGAAGCTATTGGAGCTGGATCCTCTTGGAGATTCTCAGAGACTTTCGCGGCACCCTCAGCATTAAAGATTTAAGGTTTTATTTCCAAGTGATGCAATATACAGAAATGTTCGGTTAAATTTTACATGGTATACCTACAGGAAAGTAAAAAGAAATCGATTTTTCATTTTATTAACTACAATGCACTTTATAAAAAAATCTGAAAAAAATACAGATTAACAATCATAGTAGGACGCAACTACCGTAATAATATAAACGTAGTCATTTGATAAAATCTACAATTTTAAGTATCTGGAATTTTTTAAAAATCTATTCTGCAGTCAAAAATTTGGAAAAAAATCACAGTCATGCGTGTTATCAGGTAGAATGTTCATGAATTTTTTCATAATATTTTGTTAAACAGAATAAAAGAAATAGAGCATAATTTATTAAAATCGTGCTCACCCTATAGCTACCCTTGTGGTAGGAGTATCGACTTAAAACTTGCTACACAGGGTTTTTTGCGAGGCTCTATCGAATGGTATGATGAAAGATCAATTAGCTTTGAGGGCTCGTTTGACCATTTTATCCGGCTGTACCCTTTAACCAAGCACAACTGTATTTGTAAAATATTGAAATACAGTAAGCACGCTAAGACTACTTAATTTTTATCGATGCAATTTACAGTCAGATGACGAGTATTTCGCAAACGGACATCATATCAACATTGCAAAGCATGAATATGGTGAAGTATTGGAAGGGACAACACGTGATCTGTGTAACGCCGAAGTTAGTTGAGGAACACATTAAAAGTAGCCAGTACAAGAGACCAAGGCTGACGGTGGACAGCAGCGCACTTCGATGGGGCGCACCACCTAGGAAGAACGTGAAGCCTGGCAAGAAGTAGCGGAAAGTGAATGGAAATTCGATGGTCTTCGTCACCATGAGATTCACGATTTGAATGATTCACGTTTAACAAACACTTGACACGCAGTTGTACACGATAGTTTGCAAGGATGTTCTCGAGTTTGTTAAACATCATCTCCTCGATGCATTACCACTGAGCATGCATTGCACGTGCGGATCTTGGTGTCTACTTGGAAAGACAACACCAGGCGACCACGTCGAGTTGGCATCGTCCTCGGGAGCGTAGAGACGACGAATGACATTTAAAAAAAGAATTCCCTTATAGTTCTGCTTTTTGTTTTAGCAGCATATTATGAGAGAAACATGAGGCGACACCGTGAAATACCATGTATTTGTTTTGGCAATGAAAGGAATCACCTTTAGCTAATATTTCAGAGAAATACAGACGCATTGTATTACATATGAGAATCAACATCAATGATACCACGCAGTATTAGCGCATATTAACGATTTTCTTCTGTAAATTCGTTAATAATAAACCGCATATATTCACAAACACTGATTTCTTGCAGACGTATCCTGAGTAAATATGATTATTTCTGTTAGACGCTGAAAGTTCAGAACTTATTAATTGGCAACTGCTTCTGCGTTTAATATTAATCTCTATACTCTAAAAAATAAATTCATCTCGCTCGGGTTACTGGACATTAGATCCAAATTTCTTTGAATATTATTATCGGAATCATTGTTAAACCCTAGTTCGAGATTACAATTTTGCCACAGAGGACTTGTGTAGTTCCTTCGCCAATTGTACCGCATACTTAGCAGTTCCAGGAGCGGTGCACACTCCGTACCCACCGTGTCCGTAATTGTGTACCACCTGCGAACACAAATTTGATTAACGGGAATGAAATCTCACGACGAATTTAATGAAAACTTTAAACGAACGATTGCTTTGGAAAGTCCATTTGTAACGTGCTCAGCTTCTACTCGGACGTTATTCTCCCTGTGTGGTCTTAAACCAACTTCCTCGCGCAAGACAGTGGCCTTTTTTAGAGCTGGAATGAGTTTGTTGCATCGTTCGCGGATAGCTTTCGACTCGTAAGGACATAGTTTTGTGTTCTCGGAATCAAAGCTTCTTGAACCACCAAGGGTAACGGCATTAATGCCCGGTATAATATAAGTGTCCAATTCTCCATAGAAGAACGTTTTCATCCATGGTGCCTTTACCTAAGAGATTTTCAGAATGTTACACATTGTTACTTCTCCATCCCTTTATGACTCACGCGACAGAGATACGTTCCACAGTAACAATAGTCAATCGTTCTTCTTTTTTTTAATTTACATTACTTTTTTTACCAGTTTGCGCTGTATGTATTACACACTGACATAGAATAAACGACCCCAAAACTCTTGAGTCTTAATGGGAAAAAAGTAAATGTGTTAAAGTGATCGTACCTTAATCACCTGACCACGCATAGAAACAAGTCGCCTATCGTTGCACAATGATCTTGCACCGAAACCAGTACAGTTCATAATTAGATTCCACTCTGGAATAAGCTCTGCGAAGGAATTCAGTTTCTTCACTGTCAATTTGGTTCCATTTTCTTGTAATCTGAAAGAATAAGGTATATATAACATATGCGATATTTACGTTAAACACTGATCTTATTTAACAGAAAAACGCGTTACTTTTTGCGGGCCCACGGCAGGTATAGTGTGCAATCGGTAAGAAGAGTCGTCAAGAACGATCCATACTTCCAATTTCCTCCGACTAATCGAAATTCTTCTTCCGAAACGTTTTTGTATATTGGCACCACCTTTTCTAGCCATTGACTCTATTTTCAACAAAAAATTAATTAATTCTCTTAAAAGATATAGCCGCAATTGCACAGAATTTTAAATATCGCGGTTACCTTAACGGTTTCCGGGGAAGAATTGGCGAACATATAACCGGAAATGGAAGTTACCCCGGCCTTTGCGGCTTCACGAGATTTCCGTAAGTCATCGTAATATTCATAGGAGTTTCCTATCCATTCTCTAATAGAGGATTTTAATTGACATTTTTTTAATGAAACGAAAAAATTAAAAAATCCTGTTGTTTTCCATAGTAGACCAAAAAAATAATTTCAATTCGGTATAAGATAAAAATTTTTGAAAGTTTTTAATAAGAAGTTATTATACGTACCTTGTTATTTGTTCAGTTGGTCCAGAATAGGATGATCCCACTCTAAATATTCCAGCAGCTACATGGCTGACGGTTTGTTCGAAGTCGGACGCGAAAACAGTAATTTCAGCATTACGTAACTCGCGTTGCAGTTGCAAAGCTGTTGTTAAACCAACAACTCCGCCTCCAACAATGGCTACTTTCATCTTGAGCTTTCAGAGATGCTATGCACTTTTGATATCCGTTTACTTTGATCGTCGTCGCTACAACAAAACTGTATTTGTATCTGTTGTTTTCGATATGCTCAGCAAAAAGATAACGAATGTTGTGTTTCCAAAAACTAAAATCTCCTTAAACAAACAAAATTGTAAGAAATGTGAGCAACAATAAAATTTCGACCATGCTAGGATAAACTAGACGAAATTTGAGAAAACAACTAAAGGTTGGTGTTAATCAAAATCTTCGTCGTGATTGTAACTTTTTTAAACGAAGTGTTGAAATATATTGAACCATATGCTTCGACCATTTCTCTCGAAAACACTAACTTACTTGCTCCGAGATTGTTTTGCATTGGTGAGTTCTTATCTTTTATTATCACATATATGTATAGCTTTCTTCTATAGTTGTTCATATCAAGACGTATCGATAGTCGATCGTGTTAGATACGAGCTTTGGAATTAAAATATGACGCTTATTAAAAGAATTATTATTTATTTTTAATACAAATCGACATCTTTCAAAAATTCGTGAGAATTCCGAAAATTAACGGGCAGTTAAACGTCGTCTTTCTGATCGAAGGCGCGGAAATGTATCGTCTTGTATGAAGCAGAAAGACATCCACGTAGTAAAACGGAAAGATTGCGCTAAACGATGATCAGCTGAGATTATGTACAATAAGAAATATAAGAATTCCAAACAACTAGACTGATCGCTCAGGTTTAATATTTTACCTTATTCGCAGATTAATACGAAATTTTGTACTAATCTATCGATCCACGTATATGTACATACTGATTTGTGGACACTCAGTTAAATGAAAAAAGAAAAAGGAAAAGATCCGATGAACATGTCGATAGAGAAAAGAGAAGAATAATTTCATTAAGACCCATCTCTGAACTACGTCTAACTTGAAGACAGTTCGTGGTAAAACTACAAAAGTAAAATATACAATTGATTGATCCGCCTCTCGCGTGTACTAAACATCTTCAACGATGTAATCGCTATTATTAACAATCGGTCTTAAAGGTCCGAGTCCCTCGTTGTAAATTACACCTCGTGTCTCGCTTGCAATTTCCATTGTACACGGTTTTCTCTCGCGCTCTCTCCTTTTCCCGCTTTCTTTCTTTGTTTTTTTTTTTGTTAATTTCTTCGTATCGAAAATATATGAAACGTAACGTGAATTCGTCGAGACTTGGACGCAATGGACAATTTAGTCGCGCGCGAACTCTTCGCCTCTCGATGACGACGAACACGAAGAGTAAAGCTATTTACAAGAAGCGAGAATGATGAGAATCTTTATCGCTAATAATACATCGTTTCCCTTAAGTCTTGGGCTGGGAACCAATCGTCTTACGACGCCTTCCTATCAAGGCCACCTCAATGATTCGAAGCCTTTGAAATGATTTCTATTGCCCCGAGTCTCTTAATATCCCCTAAATTCCTAGTGCGGAAGATGTTTCGAGAACAGTTACATTAATGACAAAAATTCTCGACAGGCTTTGTCCCCTTTCTCTGAACAGAGAAACGAATTTGTATTGTTTGCTTCATAAATTCAATCTATATCCATCTGGTGATATGGCCATTCGTAGTCATGAAACTTAACCCGTAGCTAGTGTAGTGTTCATCAGTCTAATCTTCGCCCGTAAACCATACTTAAAAACTTTGTCAGTAACAACGATTTTCACGATTCAAAACGCTAACAATTTGTCCGCGCGCTACATACTAAAGCAGTTTTCCTCGATAGCATTATTTTTAATATTACACTAGCTGAGGGTTAGCACCAGAGGACGGTTGTAAAAAAACATTTACCACTACCGCTGTCCATCGGCAGGATCCTTTCAACAATTGTATCACCCCTTATACTCTCTATATTGCATTTATATAGGATTCAACGCCTCTCAATAGTTCGTGATGTTATCAAGGTAAAGTTCCCAGTTGTCAAAGCTGTAGAAACTTCTAGCGTCCCTAGCGACGACACAAATTAGTGAGACACCTGGCGTGTCTAATGAAGATAAAGTAGGGGGCTTAAATTATTAGTGAAGTAGGCAACGGCCCCCTAAACGCTCATCAAACAGTACTGCCTTATGCTTTACTACAAGGTTGTATCGTATAATTCAGGGGTGGTGGGGGAATTAGAAGAGGCAAGGGCGTCGGTGGTGGAGGAGCCACCACAGCGTTAGCAACCGTAGATGACGTAGATGGAGCTTCGGTGGGTCGAGCAATGGAATTGTAAGCTGACAGATAACTTGGCCATAGATGCGGGGGTGGTGGTGATCCTGATGGTGGCGGTGGCGGAGATCGGTCGTCCAACTCGTCCGAGTCGTCCATCATCATCGCCGTTAAGGGAGTGACGCGTGGCTTCTTCAGTTTGATGATCTTCACCTAGTACATTCGTCAATTCCATTAACAAACTTCGCGTTACCAGAAAATTATACAGTCACTCAACTATACCAACTGAATTTATTCATAACCGTTGCATAAGAAAAAGTTTCAAACGAAAGTTCCTTTATATCAAATAAGACATGCAAAACCTGGAGTTTTTTTATTATAATGTGTTATGAGAAGTTTAGGTACAGTTAAGTGACTCACCCAGTATACGACAGAGACAAACCTTCACTTTCTTTTTGGCCTTAGGCGGTCGACTTCTCTTCTCCTGCTTCCTGCTCTTCCTGGAGCTGGACCTTCGAATCTCACGGACCCCATCCCGGGTAATCACAGCCGTAGGAGGCGGAGGAGAAGGCATGTCCCCTTCACCTCCACTAGGACTCGTACCCTCTCCCGGTTTGATACCGTCCGCGAATTGAACTGACTTCTTGCTCCTCTTCCGTATGCTTAGCTTCAACGATTTCGACTTAATCTTGACTTGAGCCTTCGACTTGCCCGACTTATTCTCTCCCATCTCCTCCTTATTGGATTCGTTGAATTTGTCTATGTCCAACCATTCTTTCTCCCCATTGTCGTCGCTCTCATTTTCAGGGGTGGATAAGTCATCCAGGTTACCATTAGGCACCAGAGATCTTCTGAAATGCAAATACACAGTGATACAATGGAAAATAAATTTTACTACAAGTTTTGCATACCAAATTAATCCTTTTATAGATCGCATTCATCTTTTTCCACTCCAAATTCAACGAAAAGCTGAATACGATCTGTAAAAGGGTGAATTTGGAATGCACAATCTGTACAAGGATATAATTCTTACCTGAAGCCTGGGGCGACTAAAATTCCTTTAAGAGGCGGTGGAGGCAACTCTGGCCAATCTTTCGACTCTGTTTCGAGGTTGACATTGCTCGTTTCAGAAGTCGTTGCTACAGCAGCATCGTCCATTTCGGTGCGTCGATTGCTCATCCTCGAGGACGACTTTTCATCATCATCTTCGTCCTCTTCCTCGTCTTCTTCTGGTTCCTCTTCGTCCTCCTCGTCGTCCTCCACTTCAGGCTCTTCCTCCTCTTCCTCCTCTTCATCGTCGTCGACAGGTACGTCTTCCTCCTCCGTTGAAGCAGGTAGCGCAGCAACCGACGCGCCTTCTTCCTTTTCAGAAGCCACAGGAACAGGTTGCTCTTCCGTTTCAGCTTGCTCATCGGTTTCTCGAAGAGCCTTTAACACCGCAGGATCCAGACTCGAAGACTTCGGCTGACCACTGTCGGTCTGGCGCATGGTGCTCTTCTCTAACATCCGAAGGGCGCGTCGATTGATCCTCTCTATCCGTCTTCGCTCCTTCTCCTTCCTCCTCATCTCCCTCAATCGTTTGCGCTCCTCCCTTTCTTTGCGTCGAGTCTCTAATATGACCTCGTAGTTGTACACTGGCTGAACTGGCGTTTCTAAAATTCGGAGATTAGCATCAGTTGCTGGAACGAAACGTACCTTGCGATTCGATGCGTGACTGTGGCTGTTGAATTACTTACTTGGCGCCGGCACTTCCGTTCTGGGGAACACCGCTGGCGCCACAGGAAGCGGAACAGGTCCGGGGACCGGTACAGGAACAGCAAGTGGCAGTGCAACCGGGGACAGTGCAGGCACAGGCGTGGATGCGCTTATAGTGGGTACAGGCACAGGCATGGGTACAGGAACTGGAACAGGTATGGATATGGAGGTTGAAGGAACTGGAGAAGGTTGTGGAACTGTGGCGGGGTACATTATCCCTGCCGGTTGCTCCACTGACGAGGGCTGCCCGCCACTCCAGTCTAACGACGTGGGTACCACTTGGAGGACATTACCTACGCGCACTACCTGGCTGGAACCTCTGACTATTGGAGCCGTTGAGGAACTCGTGGGTTCCCTGTGCGCAGCAGGCATCCCGTTGAAGTCTGCTGGCACAACTTGCAACACGTTGCCCACCTGCATAGTTCGTTGTAATTATAGACAAATTGTGTTTGTTATCATTAGACTGCGGATCTTTATACATTTATGACACTTATGTACTATTGTGTCGTGTTCAATTCTATAAAATTATTTTAAAAAAGAGATAGATTTCTGCGTGGTACCTACCTTGTAATCGATGCAGACAATTTTTATTTTGAATGAAAATTGTTCGTATCGATTACAATGAACAGGAGCCGAACAGAAATTTTTTCTTCCTTCAATAATTTTAATAGACTTGGACTAACGCGTTGAAGCTCATAAACTTTTTTAATCTATCAAATCTGCAGTCCAGGTATGGTAATGAATGCTTAAATTGAAATGATGTACTTGTAATACGGTAGGTTGCTGACGATAGAGCATTTGTTGTTGCTGCTGAGGCGAAGATGGATAGCAGACGTTAGTATTGAAGTTATCTGGATAATCCGAGGCTACTCCCACAGTGTCCTGTTGCTTCTTAATTCCCAGTTCGAGTTCCAGCCTACAATACGAACCATTAATATAGAAAATGTGCCGAGATCGAAGTATGTCTAGCGTGTACTCTCATAGCGGTCGCATTCCTCTAACTACATACTACTCTTTACAGTGCTCTTCCTAATAAGTGGCTCTCTTGTCTCTGGCTCCTATCATTACTAGGATAAAGTTACCAGTAAAACCCGCAATAAAAATTGAAAGTTACTATGAAAATGACTCTGAAAGTAACTTGTATCCTCTCAACATTTATTCAAACGAGAAGAGAGTTCGGTATCAAAGTGCTACATTGTCTCAGCATTGGTATCAGCGGCCATGCAGGTTTTGGAGAAGCAGTGGAAAGGAAGGGTGTCCAAGGACGAAGCTTGTGAACACGATTCAATAATGTAGGGAGTTACCTATCGTCGAGGGATAAACGTTTCGGCGAGCTCGTGGCTGAGTCGTCAATGCACGGAGGATAGGTCAAATTATTCTCGCTATAATAGTATTCGTTTCCAACTTCGTTCTCGTTGGGATATTGGAAACCAGCCGCGACCGTCTCCATATTGTCGGCCATGTGCATTTCCGAGTCTAACACGGCTGAGTCCCTAGCCAGCCCGGAAACCGACTGAACAATCGTTTCAATGCGTCTACCCCTTTCGCCGCAGCTATCTAGCTTTCTATTATCGTGTTCATCCTTCCTTTCCCTCGAGCTTTCGCCGGCTCTGCCCCTTCCCACAGAGGGTGATCTGGATTGACAGTAAGACTGCTTACTGACTGTCCAACGCGGATAACAAGCTGACAATCACAAAATTCAAATATTTACCTGGATGAACGCAATCGTTCTGGCATCCTCAAACCATGATCCGGGCTCCTCAGTCTAGACCCCGAAGTGGATCTGGTCCGTGATCGCGATCCCGATCTGGATCTCGATCGTGACCTAGATCGCAGCGACCTCGACCTCGACGTTGACCGTGAACGCGACCGTGTTCGCGATCTAGATCTCGACCTAGACCATGATCTGGACCGCGATCTTGATCCGCGCCTGAAACGATCGTGAGACACCCTCGGCGAGGAACGTCTTGGCCGAGGAGAAGTACGACCTCTCATCGGCGCCGGCTTTTCCGGTCTTCTAGAGTGGCCGTGTCTGTCTAGGTCCACCGACTCTCTGTCTTTCTCCCATTGTCTGTCTCTTCTCGAGCCAGATATGCTTCGCCTGTGAACAAGATGCAAGCTTTAGCGGACGTGAAGATGTAGCAACATGTATCACAAACAGGGACTGAAAATATAAATATATTAGTAGCTGCATTTTATGCATTTATGTCAAAAAGGAAACAATAAAATTTAAAATATTGAAAAGATTAAGTAAATTTAACTATATCAATATATTACACTGTCCAACACCAAAATCGTTTTGCAATACCTGTTGGGTGATTCTTATACACTTTGTCATCCTAAAACCAAATCGGAAAGCAGAATTGCTCCATCACGCAACGTTTTCGAAAAATATTGGTTTTTGTAAAAATGCCCGATTTTGATACAAAATGACGTGTTACGCAAAAACTAAACACGCGAGAAAGTTCAAATTTGAGTCAAGAGATAGAGGGGACTCTCCTCTACATATTCATATATTCAATTATATTTTTATGTACTTCCTAATAGTTGTTAATGGTTGTTAAAGTTTGAAAATGTGCCGACGCGGGTACTTTGTACGCTCTATTTTTGTATTTATGTGAAAAATCCTTTATCTAGCAGGAATTTACTATACAGGAATGCATTCTACAGACATTTTTGGTAAAGAAATCATTCACGAAAAGTATTTGGTTCCCTTAATATACGAGAAGGTTCAGAAGGTACACTCAAGTATGTCTTTGCAGTATTTCCTTACATTGTAACTATTTTGTAGTCTGTAAGAAAATTTCGTATGTCAGAGCTCAGTTTCGGTTTGAAATTTGTCGAAGTCAGTCGTGTTAAGCATTTTAAATCTGCATTTCTACGCGATAAAACGTTATAAAAAACTTTATAGTTATTTATAGTATTATGTATTATGTATTATTAGTTTTTGTACATATAGTATATGTATTTTAGTAGTGTACGTTAGTAGTGTATTTTAATAGTGTAGCGTAAGTGTGTGTATTTTATATATATATATTTATTTATTTATTTATTTATTGATATTATTTTACATAATACAATGTCGCGAAGATGTACAAATCAGCCGGACTGTTTTTGTTATATTCATGACGAAATTATTTTAAAATCAAAACAAGGAATACTATTCCAGCATTAATCTTTCATCAAGATATTTCAACAATGGAAAAACGTTACAAAGGAAAAGACTTATGTGCAATGCTTGCTGATTACTGCTGGACACTTATTATTGAAAATCCGGATACCAGGGACAAGCGTCAAGCAAGACGGAAACATTTTTAATTTGTTTACATCAGAAATAGGTAAGTTTTTGTATTCAATTTTCTTTATTAAGCATTTCCACAATGAAATGTGAATATAACTCGTATTTTTATAATCTTTTGTGATGATTGGCACCCAAAAAGACAAAAAAAAAATGTATGTAATTAAGCATAGTAAGCAAAGACATAGCGACGGCCCTGGCGAGTCGAGAAAAGGCTGCAATGGCCGTCTGACGCGAACGCGTCGCGTACACGCTGTCAATTAATATTTTCTGAACCTTCTCGTATATTAAGGGAACCAAATACTTTTCGTGAATGATTTCTTTACCAAAAATGTCTGTAGAATGCATTCCTGTATAGTAAATTCCTGCTAGATAAAGGATTTTTCACATAAATACAAAAATAGAGCGTACAAAGTACCCGCGTCGGCACATTTTCAAACTTTAACAACCATTTACAACTATTAGGAAGTACATAAAAATACAATTGACTATATGAATATGTAGAGGAGAGTCCCCTCTATCTCTTGACTCAAATTTGAACTTTCTCGCGTGTTTAGTTTTTGCGTAACACGTCATTTTGTATCAATATCGGGCATTTTTACAAAAACCAATATTTTTCGAAAACGTTGCGTGATGGAGCAATTCTGCTTTCCGATTTGGTTTTAGGATGACAAAGTGTATAAGAATCACCCAACAGGTATTACAAAACTCGAAAAAAGTTTGATTTTGTTGGACAGTGTTATTAAAGAAAGAAAGAATTTTCTACTTAACTCCTTGCAATTTAGTTTCTTGCAATTGATGCAGACAATTTTTATTTTGCATAATGATGCACTGACCAGTTATGACATTATTTCGGTTCTTTATAACCGTTTCGAGAACCGATGCCGATATTACAACTGTTTTCAATCCCTGATTACAACAGCTTCAGCTCACCTTTGTGGGAATTTAGATGCAGGTCGGAGAGGACCTTCCATGATGTCCCTTTCAATACTGTCGTCTCTGTAATAAACCTTCTCCTCATAGTCAAGATCCAAATCCTGGCCATTGGGATAAGACTCCAATGACTCGTTTCTATCCCGTGGGATGTTTTCGGATTCGTAGGGCCAGTAGGATCTGTCCGTCTCGTCCCCTCGAAATCTACCTTCTCTGTGTCTATCGGAGTCTGCGTTCCTCTCCCTTAGAACCTCCATGGGATCGTATGGCCTTCCCTCCTTTTCTCTGTCTCTTTCCATGGAATCGTACTTTCTTCTGCTCCAATCGTCACGGTCTTTAGAGGAACCATACTTCTTGAAGTGGTCTAGAAATGCATAATATCAAATTAGCAAATTAGATTGTCTATACGTGCATAAAAACCTGCTATCTAATCATCATGCAAACCTTTGTTATACGAGGCAGTGGTAGATCTGGGAGGAGTCCTAGTAGACCTCTCTCTCCTATCGTCTGCTTTCGACCTAGACCTTTCTTCATCGAGTCTGCTACTCCTCTTATCTCTGCTCGAAAACGACCCGTCCTTCCTCTTTGGGCTCTTGCTTCTGCTTCTACTCCAGCTACGACTATGACTCTCGCTGCGACTTCTCTCTCTTTCCCAGGACGTACGCGGACTGACGCTTCTTCGTCTCCTGCGACTATTCGACGGACTGGACCTCCTCTTCTCAGAGTAATCCTGCTTCGAGCTTCTACCGTCTCTCCTTTCGCTCCTCTCTCTATCATCAAACTTCTTCTCTCTCTTTTCCTTACCTCGATCGCTGCTGACTCGTTTCTCACTTTCCTTTTTACTCGGACTTCTCTTCCTTTGTTCCCTGCTGGGCGATCTGACCTGAGTCTCGCTATCACTGACGTCTTTGACGCTGAACCTAGCTTTCTTAAGCTCTTCCTCCTTGCTAACCCCTTTCTCGCTGGACTTGAACTCTTCTACACGATTGAAATCGACCTTCGCGGCTCTCGGTGACTCTGATGCGGGCATAATTAATGTTTTCGCTATTGCAGATAAATTTTTGGAGTCCGCTTTAACATCGGCGTCGATAGCTTGTTCGGTAGGTACGACATCCCCGGCCATTTTTTTGTCTACTGTCGCCGGTTTCTCACATTCAATTTTGAAATCGTTGGCGGATTCCTCGCAGGGCACACTCTGCATGTCGTTCCTCACGGCGTGAGACTCTCGGAGCTTTTTCTGAATTGTTAGAAGGGCGGCAGCATGTTGCATAGGGTCGTCCGAGATCAGTTTCGCCTTCCCACGTCCGTTGTTGCGACGTATAAGCAGCTGTTTGGGAATCAGCTTCAAAGCTGCTTTTCCCTCCGTCGATTCCTCGCTTTTGGAGCTGTTCACCACCGTCTCGGTAATTTTGGCATTCAGTTTACTGCGACACTCGTCGGATTCGTATTCGGCGAATATATCCATCCGCAATGGCTTGTAGTTGCTGGTGTCAGGACATGGTTCGTTGATGGGGAGATCAGCGAGAGAAGGCTCCGACCCTTTCGTTAGGAACATCTTTTGGGCCGACTGATCGTCCGTCTGCATCCCTAGAATCTCTTCGAATTCTTCCTTCATCATAGAAGACTTTGAATACTTTCCTTCACGGTACTTGATCTGGAGAGGTATATTCGAAATGGATTCTTCGTCAGATACGACAGCGCTCTCTTTCTTCAACTTGTCTTGCATCAGGTTTTCCTTGAGACTCAAAGAACTTGAGTTGTCGTTTCCAAACTGTTCAACATCCTGAAATGTGCATATTATTAACATAGTAACCACGGACTTACGATTCACAGTACAAAAGTATTAAAAAATGGTGCTGAATTTATTACTTTGATTTATTAGCATTTATTGCTGGCCTAACAGTGGATTACTTAATTATTTTTGTTAGTGTTTGAATTTTTACTTTTTTCATTTTGAAAATATATATTATCATCTTTACGATACAATTTATCTCGTGATATACTCAATGATATTGTAATACTTAAGTCTAATAAAAATATTATAATACATATAGCTGATATAATATTTTTAAATATACCCAAAGAAACGTGTCTTAATTATTCATCATTTCTATAAAAATACCGAAATAATACTGGTATCAAATCAGACCAGCACACAAGTGCCCGGTAGCAACAACGGATCACACTCTACAAATTATAGACATCAGAATAAATACCTCAGACTTCTGTGACGGTACCGGGGAGCTAGGACTGTACAATTCTATATTTTTGGTAGGTAACTTCACGTCTATTTCAAACATGTCTTTCAGTTGCTCGGTAGTATTTGGATCCTTTATGCTCGTCGGAGGTATTTGCTCCTTGTTGAAGAATATGTCTCTCTGCGAGCTGTTTTCCACGCTTTTCAGACGCGACTTGTTTCTTGTGGGCTCTTCCGAGGTCCACGACGCCTCCAATAGGTCGTCCTGAGACTTCCTCGAGAACAGATCAATAAAATCCGCACCCTTAGACACAGACTTCCTTGGCTGTTGATCTACGTCTTCATCTTTTACTTTGGTTTTAGGTAAAATGGCATCAGCACGCTCTAGCTTATCACTTTTACGGTCGAATTTATTTAGCTTTGTCCATTCTGCACACTCCTCTTCCCACATAACCGGAGCTTTGTGTTCTATCTTCTCCTCGGCTTGCGATGCTATGTCCCAGCGACTCTTTTTGTTCTTTTTCGCAGCAATTGCATCCTGCTTCACACATGCATCCACGTCGCTGCTGGCTTCATTTGTTTCCTTATGAATGCTATCAATCGCAGAGATATTTTTTTCTATGCTATCCTTGCGTTCCTCTTTCTCACGCAAATAGGTTTCCTCCTCTATGTCCCACTCGTCCCTCTTCCGCTTATGTTTCTGTTCCATCAGCATTATGGCTTCCCGTTCGCCCTCCTCCTGCTCCTCTTCCCAGATTCTCATCGCCGAGAGCCTGTCCTGCCTTTTTTTGCTTTCCCTAGATGTCTCTTTATCTATGGAGATGTACGTGTCTGTCTTTTTGTCGTACCGAACCTCTTTTTCCACTTTCTTCGAAATGCGCGAGGGCTTCTTCTTGTTGACCAGCAAATCCGGCACAGCCTCCAAACTGTCGACTTCCCACTCGTCCGCCAACAGCTGCCTCTTGTTCACCTCTCTCTCGAGTTGTGTCAGAGACAGTACATTCAGCGTGTCGAATTCAGTCTCTCCCCATTTTTCCTTTTTCTGTTTCTCCAGCTTCTCCCAGTCGGCTAAAAATTCATTGCTGCCTTTGTTCTCTTTGTCCCTCTTCTTTTTCTTCTTTACATCGATCTCCTCTTCGATGGTCGTACCAGGTTGTATAATCTCCTTAACAATACTCGAACACTTTTCCTTCAAACGTTCATCCTTCTTGCTCCTCTCATCCTTCTTGACCCGTTCGTCCTTCTTGTCTGCCTTTCGAAAGTCGTCCTCGACACTCTCTATCTTGTCCATGTCACTCTTCGATACACTCTCCCCTTTCTGCTGCGCCATGATCACGGAATCCACTTCCCATTCCTCCAAGTATCTCTCTTCGGGCTTACTCCTCTTCTCCTCGTTCTTATGAGCTTTGTTACCACTATCGGAAATAACGTTTCGCATCAATTCTTGCTCCTTGCTCCAAAGATTGTGCTTCTCCACGGACCTCTTTCTAGATTCGGCTTTCCTCTCTTCCTTGATCTTCTTCATCGACGAGCAAGGCTGCAGAGGAGACTTTTGTATCGTATCCCCGTTATCATTTTCCTTCTCGACGTGTTCCCGCTTTTCTTTGGCTTTCTTGCTCGCCGCTTTCTTTTTCTTCCGGTTGTCGGACGAGTCACTGTTGCTGGAATCAACGCTGACTTTTCTTCTTCGCTTCTTCTTCGTTTTAGCTATCCGCTTCGCCTTCTTCTTTCTCTTCTCGGCCTTCCGTTTTCTCTTCCTTCTCTTCTTCCGTTTGTCATCCGAACTTGAAGAATCGCTGCTACTGCTGCTGCTCTCACTGCTGTTGGAGTCCGAGGCGCTGGAGTAATCGTCGGACAATTTCCGTTTTCTTTTTCTCTTTTTCACCTCCTCCTCCGAGTCCGATGAACTGGTCGTGCTGGACGAGTCACTGCTAGATGTCATCTTCTTCCGTCGTTTCTTCTTCCGGACCTCTCTCGAATCCGAGTTTTCGTCGCTCAAGCGCTCTACTTTGATTCGAACGTTTTCCCAGTCGCTGGGAATCGATCTTGAATCGTCGGATTCGCTCTTCTCCCCCACTGCTTCGCTCTGCTGCACCTGGATGCGGGAACCGGCCGATGACGCATGGTCTTCTTCAACTTCCGGCACTTCAACATTCTGACGGGTCTCCTTACTGCTGAGCGTGTCCTCGTTGCTCGTGTCAACTTTTTCTGGTTTCTCACCGTGTTCTGCAAACGCGAAGTTATTGTCTTCTGGTAAATTAATTTCTATGTTGAAGTCGTGGTAGCTCAATGGCGAGGTGGACTTCGTTGGAGCCGTTTTCGGAGAGAACTCCTTCGACGCTGGGATATCGGTGCAAACCATCTTCATAAATTGCTCGTATTCCGACGCTAATTTTTCGTCGCCCGTAGACTGTAGCAGCGGGGACGTTGATTGTCTATTGTCATTGTCAACGTTCTTGGCGATGCACGATTCCGTGTCTTCGTTGATGGCTGTCTTGTCGTTTTTGGTGTCCTCTATTACGCTTGAACGCGAAGAAAATGTCTCTTGACCTGAAATCAATGTTACGGATTAAAGACGTACTCTTATTTTCGAGGCCGTTTTTCCGCAAATATTTAGGAATTTTTTTCAGAAAAACTATTGAACCTTTTGCATTAAGATTTTGCACGCATGTTTATTAGTGTTTGGAGTACACGTGTGATTTTTGTCAAGTAGGAATAATGAATATTACATGAGTTATATATTTTTTTTACAGAGTATGTTTTGAGAAACATGGATTGACAGTCGCCATTATTCCAGTCTTTTTACTGATCCGAGACAAAATGTTTATTAATCAGTATGAATGTAGTTATGGGCTGAACTAAAAGAAATTAAAAATCTCGATTATTTACAAAATGGGGGCATTTCGTAGTCAAATTTCCAGTTTTTTTAAATATTTTCCACGATAGGAAAAATAAGAAAAAGTTAACGGATTTAAAAAATGTAGTTCGTGTGATAACGTGAATGCAGACAAATCCTTTTTCACACATATTCTACAACACTTATACTTAAAGAAACTGCAAAAAATCGATTTTTTGAAGATGAAAAACCAGAATACCTTCTTAAACGAATATTTGACAATTCAAGGGAATAAAATGGAGACTATCTATCTACCTCGCTCTATGTCGACTGATTTCACTTCGCTTTCTTCTTCTTCTCCTTCTTCCTCTTCCTCTTCTTCTTCTACTCGTCGCTCTACCTCGTTGGACAACCTGTCTTCGTCCTCACTGTCCCATTTCGATCTAGGCAATTGCACGTTGACAGGGAACTGCCATTTCACCTTTTCGCTGGCCTTACATATGCCCGCTTTTGGATACCAGCTGCGAACACGCGTAGGCTTCTCAGCGACTTCTGCATTGTCTCTGGAATTGTTAAGATCTGAATGGGTAAAGGAAAGTTAACGAAATGGAGAACATTTTGATGTACCGTGCAATATCCGTGTCACATATCTCCCGTATTTTCTCGCGTCGATCACCGGCGACGGTCTGGAGGATCTGTTCGTGACTCAGGAAGAGCGAGGTGCGAGGATTCTCTGAATAAAGCAACTGAGGTCTTCCTCTTTTGGTCACCCTCACTGACTCAGGCGGGTATTCTTTAGGTCCATCCAGTCCCTCAGCGGTGAAAGCGTACCGTTTTAAACGGCAGTCATTTAACAGTAACATTTGGTCAAACAAACGTATGTAATCATCAGCTGTTCTGTAATTGATATTTATTTCATAGACAGTTTGGAAGTTGACAAGTAGACAGCGGATTTTATGCATGTGTAATTTGAAACAGTGAAAACATTAGAAGAATTTAAAAATACCGTTACATTATTTTCAACCTATTAAACATATTAAGAAAGAAAATCAATTTTTATTTTGCATAAAGGTCCACTGTCTATTGATGAGACATGTTTGAATTAATAACAAACCTGTTCTTCGCTGATCGGTCCGAATAATCGCGCCTTCTGATGTCTATGATGTCATCCATCGTTATACCACACTTCTTCAGCTCCAACCACGAAGACAAATTCGTGATATCTTTTTCTTTTCCTTTGTCCTTATCTCTTTCTTTCTCTTTCTTATCTCTGACTTCGGAACTTTTCTCTCTTGAGAGGCTTCTCTTTTCTCTAACGCTTTCCCGTTTCTCTTTCGCCCCTTTCTTCTCCCTCACATCCTCCCACCTATCTTTATCGTCATCTTTCCTGTCTCTCTCGTCCTCTCTTCTATCCCGGCTTTCTTCGTATCTACTTACATCGTCTCCTTTATTTCTCTCGTCCTTTTTACCTTTCTCTTTCCTACGCTGATCTCTGTCCTTGTAATATCGTTCTCTACCGCTACTGTAATCTTTTGATTCTCGGTTTCTACTTCGATCTTCTCTACCGTATCGTCTCCTTGAGAAAAATAGATATTATCAATTCACAAGAAAATGCAACTACAACTAATGCTGTCGATTTCATACCTCTCAGAATATTTGTTCTCCATCGACGATTTCGAACTGCTTTTACGAGACACATTGTCATCCTGTTTATTTCTATCTCTTATGCTCTTTACACTTTCTAATAAATTCTGTCCATTTCTATTTACAAAATTCTCTTCCTCTAAACTAGCTGTAAAATAAAGTGATTATTGCCTATATGGCTATGCTAAAACAGAGTTTCAAACTATGTGCAATTATGTACCTGCAGCCATAGCTTCTGCTAATAACATTTTACTTTTAGACTCTTCTCTTCTGATTTCTTCAATAGCCAATATCTTTTCTTCTGTACATACAATAACATAAATGAATTATTAAGGAGCATACGCAATACTTCTCAATTAATCATGTTGCCTCCATAACTAACAATAAATATAGTGGAAAGGCATTAATCTACAAATGTAAAATAATATATCCAGTTGAATTTGTTAAACTGTACCTGTTTTCTTCTTTGATTTACCACTGCCTGAATGTCGACTATGGAACTGTTGTACAGAATCGGAGTCAACGCTTAAACTTGTGCTAGAATCATTTTGCAAAGATTTCTCGTCGCCCAATTTAGTCTTGAATGCTTTAGCAGAGTGTGCCTGAAGTAATGAAGACTTATTCGGAACCTTTGGCAGCACATTGAACTTATTGACAAATGCCATCAATCTTTTCTTGGCTTGCACTTTTCCTAGTACAGGCTTGAGCAGTCTGGGGCTTTCCAACCTGGGCATATCTCCATCGCTGGTCTGGCCTTTTGTGCTTTCTGGTGTTTCAGGCATTTGTATATCGAGCAACGATATCGGAATGTCTGGCGTTGGTTCCTCTGGAGCATAGACATCTTCTGACTGTGACATTGTGTCGACAGCCTTCTTTTCCGACTCTTCTACGTACAAAAACACAATGCAATCAAGATACCCATATCGATACATCAACAATGCTAGACAAGGCAGAAAAAAACTTTACCTTGAAGAGAATCGACCATGTCTGTCTCTGTCATTGACAAATTACTATTTTATCATGCATACCGTGATCGTGTCAAGTAACTATTATATACGTACAAAAGTTTTATTTCTCATGCTCAATAAACATCGGACTCTACAAAACAGAATGTGTATCATTTACCATTTTCTAATGTTCTTAAGAAATCTTCATACTATCTACTTCTCTTTATGCCTTATGTACAAAATGTTTCACGGAAAAAGAAGAACTCACTTTCATAAATAATGTGAATGCACCTCAGATGCAACACTCAATGTTCACGCATTTACACACGCGACCGCGCGCGCGCGCGCAAACACACACGCACACATACGCTCACGTACGATGTTAGGACAGTTACAAAGTCTACACGATCATTGATTAGAAAAATTTCTGCAACGAATAACCGAATTAGACATTGATTTCGATATCAATTTGGTTGATAAACGAAAGATTAGAACATTAAATGACACCGATCTTCGGAATATGTTTTTTGCCAGAAAAAAGCGAATTAAAGAAAAATCGAAAAATTTTCAATTCTTTCGGGTACCTCGCACAATCAAGGGAAAGACATTCGTTGTTAGTAGAATTTCGTTAAACTGTCAATACTCGACGAAATCGAATGGAACTGATAATGTTAAGAAGGATCGAAAGAGGCAGTGAAACGTTATACTGTGTTTTGGTGACTTACTACGTATTGAGCACTAAGTGACTGACGAATACATGTTGTCCGTGATAAGAACAACGATATATCTCGCGTGTCACGGTCAGAATCCTTTAGCCACGCGAATCTTTTCAATTCCACTTCTATGTTCCCGATCCCGAACACGGTCAAGTTAAACGGAACCACTACGTGAAAAGCTTCAGACATTTTAGTCAAACCGCAGGCCGGCAACTATAGACGCTGGTGCATCCGGCCCGAACATGGTTACCAATAGATGGAGGGTAAACGTCACAGATCGTTCTTACTGATCTTACAGAAGCGAAACCCTTCAACAGTTTTCGGTAACCAATTTCCACACCTCAAAACTCCATATTGAGGTGCGCATGCTCACGCAAGTTTGTACGTACGTACGAGTATTATTATAAAAAATTATCACAATAATAATAATATATTCTTGAAAAAAAGATACCAATATAGTCTCACTATATTTTTGTATTGTTACTCGATAATATCAATATTAAATGACAAAGTAACAATGAGTTTTTTTGTTCAATTTTATTGTTTTTGATCAAATATTATAAAATTTCACGTTAAACCATTCATTAATCTAATTCAGCAGATTACACATATCAAACCATTTTATATCTTTGTATAAAAAGTTTAATATAGCTTTATATGATATTAAAAAGTATAATTTTCGAATTGTACAGAATTGTATTTGAATGAAGTGATTGCATAGCGTTACACGCAAACAAACTGTAATACAAGTGAAATTCATCTGCAGTGTAAATGTATATTTATCACACGAAATACATACTATCTTCCTGATCTAACATTTATTATAATCTTACAGTTTCCTATAGTTTCTATAATTTGAATAACTGCAATGATTGGTTTCCTTGTTTAACAAATAGTTTCTAACTGATTTACCAAAACATGGTCTATTTCAAGTGTTCATGCGTGTTGAATGAGAACCCATTTACATTAGACAATTAATGCAAGAATTAATCTAATTCCGTTTCCGAAGGATCGCCGCCCATGGCTTTCCAAAAAGCAGTGACTAATTGTTCTGCTGCTATT
This sequence comes from Halictus rubicundus, assembly GCF_050948215.1. NCBI lineage: Eukaryota > Metazoa > Arthropoda > Insecta > Hymenoptera > Halictidae > Halictus > Halictus rubicundus. The sequence goes on along the minus strand of NC_135152.1, from coordinate 13,015,824 downwards.
CGCCTCTGACTTGTTGGCAGTGATGCTGCATGCTCTTTCATAGCCATCAATTGACTAAACAATTCACCAAAATCTGCGTTTTCTTCTCCCATAATTCCATCTAAAAGAAAAACTGATTATCAGCTGGACTAAAATTATTTTAACGGATCTATTTTCCACTGACCTAACATGTTCTCCATTGGTAATCTTTCTTTGGAATCTTGTGGGAGTTTAATATTCTCAAACTGTTCTTCTACTTGGACTAAGTCGAAGTCCGTTTCTTCGGTACTGGATGGTTTACCTGAAAAACAAAAGTTAAGTTAAATTAACAAGTAATACGCTTTTAATCTACAATCACGAATAAAATATATAGAAAACCTTTGAGTCTCATTTGAGGCCACATATGAGCATGTAAAGCTTCAATTATTCTCTCGATGCCATGTTTATTGTGATCTAAATCAGATTCTGCGGTATCTACATCTGGTGTGTTTAATTCGATCAATTCGAACTTTTTCTTTAGGCACCATTTTGTCACTGTAATACATATAATTTGTTGTTAGTCTTTGCTAACATAACCGTGCTTGTATTACATGTAAAATGTTACATATTTCACCTTTGTTTCTTACACGATCGTCTGTTATAAAATTGCAACAAAACAGTAGTACTCCTGCGTCTGCTAAAGAATTGATTACAGGCAACCATTGTTTTAAATTCTCGTCTGCATCTTCCTAAGAAAATCAATGTTGAATATCATCCATTCCTTCGAAAACTCATTTTATGAATCAAAATTCTTACTGCCTGTGGATCGTGGTACACAACAAGGGCTTGTATACCCTTGAGTGAAATCTTTGGAGTTGGATTTTCTGTTACACAGACTAACACTGTTACATTGTAATATTTGTTGTCAATATTCCACAAATAGTATACACAATAATCTAGATCCAATTGGTTACAAAATTTCTGGCCTCCCATCTCTACAAAACGTACAATTGAGTAACGATTAAAACAATATATAATGAGAACAGTAATCGCGTATGGTCTATGTAAAATCAAAACAGAACAGTGAAATCTAAACTTACTGATAGCTATATCATGAGCAACTCCTTTTCCCTTCGCCGTGCTCACAATTAGTAATCGTGGCCAACTCATTATTCCAAAGAAATCTATTTACAATTGCAGAAGTGAATAATCTATAAATTAAATCGAAAGGTTCAACAGAATTTGTTTACTGTTTATCGTGTTAGGTTATATTTACATCGAACAGTCGCTGCAAACACGTTCTATGTATATACTACGTGGAAATGAATCAGTTTTATTCAATATATAGCGATATTTATTATTCCTTGTACGCAATAAAGCAAGGATCATACCATTTTTAAAATGGTCGTGATTTTGTATTTCATAACACTCTGTAATGGACGATTTATAGAGACTAACTTTTTTATTGCCTTGGCTATTAAAACAACTAGCAGCTCTGCAACTAGACTACGGTAAATTTGATCAATTTATTTCCAATAAATTCGTTCTAACAATGTCATCGTATTTAATTATATAATTCCATAAAAGAAATATAGTTGATGATTAAACTATAGATAGTTCTAAAGAAATGTAAATCAATTAATCAGGAAAAATAAAATGAGAACAGCATATAAAGGTGTACACACACACCACACACACAACCATTATGCATACATACATATACAGGGTGGTCCACGCAACTTGCACACCTCTACAACTTCCAAAGTATGCGTTGTACGAAAAAGTTTTCGATTTCCTCAATTTGATATTACGCGAAGAAAATTTTCGAGAAATAAAGTGAAGTTACTCGTTAATTATTAGGTTTAAGGCTAATAAAGATCAATACTTTTTTACTCAGAATTCGACATTCTTCCATATTTTGGTATAAAAGTTGACCTTTAATTCTCCGAAACGCTTTTACCTATAAAAAGAAATAAAAATACTAAATAATGTACTCTTTCAAATCATGCAACTTTTGTATACAAAACTTTTTTGTACAAAGCATACTTTGGTAGTTATAGAGGTGTGCAAGTTGCGTGGACTACCCTGTATATATACATATATACACCCAAAACGTTTGTGTAAACATATATTGATTATTAGATCATAGTAATACATGAACTCACAAGTACATATGGAATCGTAAAATATGAAAACGCGGTACGGGAGAGTACATTTTCTCCTTTTTACTTGTAGAATTCGTGTTCGGATTCGCTCTTTTTGATGTTGTTCTTGTAACCTTTCTCAAAATCTTTCGCTAAAACTATGTAACGGTTCTCGCGAACTGCGTGCATTCCCGCTTCCTGACAAATCGCGTTTATATCGGCGCCAGAGATTCTATCCGGTCGTGCGACATAATCTTCTAAATCCACTTCCTCGCTCAAATTCATTTTCGTGGTGATCGTTGAGAAGATCAGACGCTTTTGTCGACGGTCGGGTACAGGAAACTCGATCTTCCTGTCTAATCTTCCTGGACGTAGCAAAGCAGGATCCAATGTATCCGCTCTGCAAAATCGAAAGATGAATTGTTAATATTAAGTTTTTACTTTTACAGGAGTAGTAAATAGTAAAAAGGCATCTTTGCAGACTAAACATTAAAGCTTCACCTGTTTGTAGCCATTATAACTTTAACATTAGTCGTCTGATCAAAACCATCCATTTGATTAAGCAACTCCAAGAGGATACGCTGTACTTCACGATCGGCTCCCGTCTGAGCATCGAATCTTTTCGTGGCTATAGCATCGATTTCATCGATGAAAATGATAGCTGGTGAATTTTCCTTGGCTAAACGGAAGACGTCTCTAACCATCCTAGGCCCTTCGCCCAAATACTTCTGTACAAACTCGGATCCTACTACGCGAATAAATGCCGCTAAAAACAGAAATCAATAAAATTAATGTTTGTATTATAATTTACATATGTGTGAAAGATGTATAGAATTATAATTATGGTTTCCACCTGTAGTGTGCCTAGCCACAGCCTTTGCAAGCATAGTCTTACCACACCCTGGTGGACCGTACATGAGTACACCTCTGGGTGGGTCAATTCCAATTTGTTTGTATAGTTCGAAGTGAGTAAGAGGTAGTTCTACTGCTTCCCTGATCTCTTGCTTCTGCATATCCATACCTCCAATATCACTGTATTGTATATCAGGCTTTTCGTCTGTACACAAACAAGGTGTAATTAAAACATTTGATCAGACTAGGGGTATGAGAACCTGATGGTCGGGAAGGATCCAGAAGGCATTGGGTTCTCAAAAATTTTGGGATTCCTGAGAATATTCGAGAACCCTAATATGCTCAAGAATCTGTCCCACTCCAATATTTTCAGGTTCTTGCACACCTCTAGATCAGACCTTTCCTTAATTTCATGCTTTATTAAAGAGTACCTGCTTGTAGCATGGAAATACTCGAGTCAGCTTCTGGAGGTAAAACATCTACCAAGGCATTGCTGTGCTTGTGAAGTGCAACGCTGGCTGAAGGCTTCAACAACTCTCTGTCGATTGTAGACAAAATACGTACATAATAATTTGAGCCTGTGGTAGAGCCCACTATACCAGTATTTTGATCTACAGCCTCTAAGAACTGTCCGATCACTAAAGGTACACTTTGTATGCGCTTTACTTCCTCTTGGGCATGTAAATATTCCTTCTTCAAGTTGCGCTGTTCATCCTTGATGTATTCTTCTTGAACTTCGAGGAATTCCAACATTCTTTGTAATTTCTGTTAAAATCCCCTAAATTCTCATTAATGGTAAATTTAGCAAAAATTAAATACTGATATTCTTTACCTTATACTTTGTATAGAGATCTTCGATGTCCAGTTCCTCACCGCCACCAGTATAATGCCCAGTTATGGGTTTGCAATCCATCTCCGTTATGTCCTATAATTTGAAAACAAATTTCTATTCGCGTCAATGAACGAAGCAGCAAAATACAGTAGACAAAAGCGTACAAATAAATTCGATCGGTAACGAAATTAGGTTAGAGTAAACTGTAAAAATTTCGACAGAAATTTTAAATTCTCCTTCGGAATTACAAGAAAAATTGTGAATAAAGATATACGTACCTTGTCGGGAACAATCACGCTCATTTCCTCCATTATTCCACAACGATTTATATTCGCTAAATTCTAACTGATTCTAACCGAACATACAAATCAACGAATGACTCGAAGTTTTTGAGCAGATTCACTTCAGTGATAGATGTGTGTAGATGTGTCAAGGTGTCTACCATAAACTTAATAGACTGAAGAATGAAACATAATACCTGATAATACAAACTGCTAAAAATGTTTTTTTTTATTAAACTACTGCTTTAAATGATAACTATTAATTGATATTAATGTACGTATTTATACACATGTTTGAAAAAATTATCATTTGTTCGTCGAAAGAGGAATATTTACGATAATCTTAAGCTGTGATGACTACGTTTTTTAGACTTAAGCAATTTTATACTAAATAAATTATTCGACATAATATGCTATTTTAAGTTCATCACTATTAATTGAGAAATTTAGGACCAAATTTTGTTAATTGAATTTTAATCGACCATTTAGTGAAGAAAAGAATTCCCTATCCTATAAGATTGTAGTTTTTAGTGATTTTTAGATAATCCTAAATAAACATTGTTTTGTGCGATCTACATCAAGTTATGTGATTTCTGGTTTTATGTTCACAAGGGCTTTCGACCGGGAAAGACCTATAATTTGGATCGTGTATGTAAGCAATTTAATTCTTTAATAATATTGCGATTACAGGATATTAAAATAGAATAAATGATCGTGATTATAACGTCACTCACATGCTCAGTGTATGAGTCTGGAACGATCTCATAAAATTTATATTGGACACGAATTTACAGGTGTTTCAAGAATAAACGAAGACAATATTTCTAATAATATTAGTTCCGCAAATTTGTGAGTAACAATGGTGATGGAAGAGCAGCAGACAGACATGGAGCTTGATTCAGAAAGAGTTCCTGTTCCTCAAGTACAGAAGGCGGTAGAAGATTCGCACGTAGAGCCAGTAAACAAAGTGACAAGCGTTTCACGAGGAAAGCCTAGGCTTAGAAAGAAAGCACTGCATGCTGCAATACTGAAACAAATGGAATTCTACTTCAGCGATGCGAATTTAAGCAAAGATCGGTTCTTAAGTGGTTTGATTAAAAACAATCCGTGTAAGCATTATAGAAGTCGCGTGTTCACTTGTACTTTGTTCATGTTTTTTAATATTTGTTTTATATCTTTTAGATGTTGATCTCAATGTTTTCATCAGATTTAATAAAATACGAGAATTAACTACTGATATAAATAGAATAAATAAAGCGATACAATCCTCTACGATATTATCTACATCTGAAGATGGAACAAAAGTTTGTCGTGCAACACCAATAGTGATGAAGGAAAATACAGATGAGTGTACAGTTTACGTACAAAATTTACCACCGGATGCGGATCATGAAATGTTGAGTGCAATATTTGCCCAATACGGTTCAGTAGAATATGTTTCGGTTCCAAAATACAAACAAACCAAAAAGATAAAGGGATTTGCATTTGTGGAGTTCGATACACCAGAAAGTGCTGCTAAATGTCTGAAGGTATGAGAAATCAACTTCAATGACTCAATTTGTTAGTATCGACTCTAATCATATGTTATCTATTATGTATTTTTTCAGGCTTTCCAGAAGAAAGGTTGTGTTTTACCATCACACTCAGCTCCCGATAAACTCTTAAGTATTACAACCTTTGATGATGCTGAGAAAGATGTGACAATGCAGGGAAAGCAAACCAAATCGAATGAAAACAAAAGATGTTTAGAGGATGATATTAACATGGATGAATCAGAATCTGGTGAAGCTGATGAAGATAAAACTATCGAAAATAATGAAGGAAATGAAACACTGAATTGCAGTCTCGAGCTTCAAGAAAACAAAGATCAGAAGAAAGTGAAAAAAAGGAAACATCAAAGTACAGATTCATCGGAAGCAGTTGAAGCTGAAAATGAGACAGATACTGAAGTCACAAAAGCTAAGAAAAAATTCAAACACTCTACTGATGTGCAGTCTGATGAAATAGAACAAAATAATGAACCACATAATGATGTTCCTGTGGATAATTTATCAAAGAAATCAAGCAAACGTAAGAAGAGTATGTCCATAAGTAAAGAACTGGATAGTTCTACTGAAAATGAGCAAGTTGCAACCGAAGATAGTATGATTGCTACTGCGGACGAACAAGAAGATATCAATGAGAAAAAGAAGAAAAGGAAACGTAAGAGGCGTAGCAAAACGGAGGACATTAGCGTGAGCATGGGGCTGCAGGTGATGGCTAAGAAAGAGTGGAAACATCTTAGAAATAAATACCTAGAATTGCAGAGAAGCAAAATGAAGCAGCTGAAGCAGCATCTCAGAAAAACAAGATGGAATCAGTGGTCTAATTATGAGAAAAATAAACCAGAAAAAGAGGAAGCTAATGAGAAAGAGAAGATTAATAAGCAGGAAAATACCACGACTGCATGCCGTTTCTCATTTACCCCAGGAGTTATAGTTAAAATTGAAATGGACAAACCGTGTTCAGATCCGAAAGGATTCAAGGTACTTTATAACTGATAATTAACACTTTTTGATAATTAACAAAAGAGATGATTAATTTACGTTACTTGGAGTAAATTGTTGGTTCACGATTGAAATTGCTATTGCTATAGAAAGATCCATTAAAAAGTCCTTCGATCATAAACTTCCACCATTATGGAATAATGGTCGGTAGATAATGTGTTAAGATAGATAAGTCGAATTAGTAAACGAATGGTCACATTACAATTACCTATTCTTTCAGATGGAACTAAAAGGCAATAATTCGGTAAAATACATAGACGTATCAGAGGGTTCTTTCATTGCTTTTGTGAGGTGCGATACGACTGAAGGGGCTCGAACGTTCGCACAAAAATCTGATGAAGAGCGACATATGACGATACTCGAAGGTATAATTATTTTACATATAGCTTAGCGCTGATATATAAATCTCATATTATCTTTTTACAGGTAAAGAAGAACAGGAGTATTGGGACAAAATTTCACATGATAGAGAAGAGAAACTGGGTAAAAAGATTCGACCTAAACAGAGAGGAAGAACTAAACTGTTGAAAAAGGCAGAGAAGGAACTCGGGAAGCATATAAAGTTTGACGAGGTGTAATAACGGTGATACAGTTCTCTTGTGAAATTTGTTTAATAATTGTATATAAAACATACGTTTTCATATAATGTATTGATTGTGAAAGTAGGAGTCACATACATTGTTTAACAAAATGTTGAACATAAATTTATTATTCTATTTCAGTTGCATTCCTCTCCAAAACTTCAAATTTATGAACATATCTGTCTCTTGCGTGAAATTAACATATTCTTATCTTTCAATAGTTCTTTGCATAAAAATTCATTGTAAAATTTTCTATTTGTCTACCATCTTCCTCTTCCACGACCCCTACCAGAGTCGTTACGTCCAAACCCGCCTCCACCACGGCCTCTGAAACCACCGCCACCGCCGCCGCCGCCACCACCACCACCACCACCTCTATTGCCAAAACCACCGCGTCCGAAGGAGGGTCTACCACCGCCTCTACCTCCACGTCCTCCACCACCACCTCCTCTCTTCATACCACGACCACCGCCACCACCTCTCTTTTCTCCAGGAGCTTTAGGCAAAAACCTTTGTAAAGGTAGCAATTTTGCTGGATCTATGAACAACTGAAATGAAACAGAAAACTTATTAGTCAATTTATTGATAAAAAAACGTAACTTACATGCAGGGTTACCAAACGAAGTTTATACCAGATAAATGTTCCCCCCTCTACCAGTAAATGTGGCTCGATTCTCCTGTGGGGACTCTGCACAAGGAGAATATGTGAAGTCACATTATGCTCAACTACAAATGCTGGTATCTGCTAGATAACTGCTGTCACATACACTCTTCGTGCAGAGTGTCTCTAGAGTAGAAATCTGACGGCAGAGAGAGAAGCTTAGACTTTATTTGGCAACTCTGCTTACATGTAAGAAACCTATTACAAACCTTTGTGTCCTTTTGAAAGCTATTTGCCCTTATGTTTTCTGACAATTTTATAGATACGTAGTAGTCTCTAATATTACCAAATATTTCGTCTATTTTACCAATTTGCTGTTTATTTTCTGTATATATAGGAGCATTAAAGAAGGGTACTTGTTCTATGTCTACTTTAGCAACAAGATCGTCTTGAACCGTCCATGTAAAATGGCATAATGGAGTGACTTCCTCTGGTGGACCCTGGTCATAGCTGTCATATAAGAAACAATGTGAGGCTTTGTTAATTATAAATATAATTAGATTACTTACTTTCTTCCACCGCCTCCACCACGTCCTCTGAAGCCACCGCCTCCACCACGTCCTCTAAAACCACCACCTCCACCTCCTCTGCCGAATCCGCCACCTCCACGTCCTCGGAATGACATTTTCTTAGTTGATAATCACTAAAAACAATAAATAGAATTTATTGTTATGCTCGGTACCGCGTTGCCGAATCATATAGACAGAGTACAGACCACGTGCCTAACCTACAAAACTTTTACTCTACCAGATGAACTTACAATGATTACATTCCGTGCGCGAAACTCTATGGGATTCTCCCGCCCTCGATGAGTTCGAACTTGGCGACGCGTCCGCGAGATGGCCATAAACCGCAAGAGCCTTCTCGCAAGATGAAATACACGGCGCCGTTAACGCTGCGGCCCGAGCTCTAGCATGTAGCCGTTGGTTCGCCTATTTTCTTACGATTATGCAGCAATTTTCATTATTTGTTTTAGTGATTTCATGAAATGCCATTCTGAGATTCTATCGTTACCGCAGATCGTATTAAAATGCGATATTATAAACTAGCGGTATTTTACTCATATAAGATCAAACATGATTCACACGATTCTCGAGGTCATTTGAAGTAAACTTTTTCCTTTGCGAAAATGTTCTCCTCGGAGTTATCAACGAAAAACACGGGCCAATCAGAGCACAGTTATAGCGGATGGATTGCAGCACGGCCGACACCAGCACCACGCTCAACTGTAGCTGCGCTCTAATTGGTCCGTGTTTTTTGTTCGGAGAACATTTACGCAAAGGAAAAAATTACTTCTAATGACCTCAGGGATCACCACTTTCAAGAAAGTACAATAGTTGGGACACCCTATCCTATTACAGTTTAAATATTGCCGCGCGTTCCATCGTATCCAATTTGTCCCATGCAATAGCTTGCATTCTTCTTCGTCCAGAGGGCCAACGAAAAGGACAGAGATATTAATTTGGGAAAGTGGCAACACTGTTCGTATATAGGTAAAAAATTTCAGGATGGCGAGTTTCGCTTCTGTAAGAATGTTCTATGCACTTTGTGTACTAACAGAGAGGAACTGAGAGTGCTCACGCTCGGGGTTTTACTGTCTCCACTTTTCTGCATCATCTTTTTAGTCTGGAACAGAACCTGCATCATCTTTTTAGCCTGTGTTAGAACATGTATCATCTTTTAGGCTGGATCAGAGGCTCCATAGAAGACCCTCTTTTAACATAGAAGTAGTATCCACTCTGGCATTATTTGGAATCCGCTGCTAATGATGCAGGTAAGATAATGCAGGTTCTGATCCAGGCTAAAAATTAGACTAGGGGGCAGCACTATACCGGGGACACTAAAATCCCGGGCGTGAGCACTCTCATTTCCTCTCTGGTACTAGTTCATGTACGTCATCAATGTATATAGGCAGGTGCACGTGAGACGACCGTCTGCTAGACAGGTCAGCCGCTAGCTGCACGAAAACGACGACGTTCCTTGAACATTGCTCCGGCTCGTTTTTCAAAGTCTCGTCAACCTTGTCAGTTCCGCGTGATTATGTTACATAGATTCGTGGCGGTCGAGGAAAGGCACTATGTTCACGGTATTTCGTACGCTACTGGTACTCACGCATTTTCTCTACAACTTAATCATCGTGGTTTATAATTGCTGTGCTTTACTTCACCATAAATGTACCGAGATTTGGTATGGTGAGAACTCGAGGACAGAAGTGGAGTGGTTAGTGCGCGCCGCGAGCAAAACGAAAAGGCTGCCGCGACACATTCTGATTATTTTCGGCGCGAAGCAGGACACTACGTTAGATTGCGTGCGAATAATCGGCTGGTGCATCACCCTCGGTATACCCTATGTCAGCTTCTTTGACATCAATGGTAAACCTCGTCTCCTCTTATTTATTCATTGGAACGTGTATCCTTAAACCCGGCAGAGCTTTGTTTTCAAATATTTTTGTGTTTTACAGCGTGCATTTCAAGTTTATGAAACAAGCAAGAATTGTTATTAATGTATCTATGTTACATAGGTTTTGTATTGTAATGTGCTTCCTTTCTCAGTCATTGCATTAGCTGTTCAATCATGAAGAGACTGCTTGCTTTACCGGAGGCTCGAAAGCCATTGGGTTAAGATATATTCGAAGAACTACAAACGAAGATGTGGAGGGCTCTCATTGGATATTCGATGTACATTCATTGTTCATATGCTTTAGAATTTCATTTGTGAAAACTGATGCTATGAATTGCTTTGAATAGTGTTTGTTTGAAGCAATGACTCATGTAGATTCGTAGATATGTGCTCATATCAATGAAAATGTTTATCCATTTTATCTTTTCTGATCTTGGAACATTTATGCTTCATTCATGTTGTGTATGAAGTTGTTTCTGTTTGTTATCTATAGGTATTTTGTAACATTATTTAAGTTATTTAATTCAGTATTACTTATTTTGTTTATGGAAAAACTATAAATTTAAATAAGTATAAGTTTGTATGTTTCATATCAGAGAATACTATATTATCTAATGGCAATAAAGATAAGGTAGCAAATTACACGTCGCTAAGTATGTATAGATATATTAAGGATATAGTATTTCATATATTTGGTATTACTCGATAATTGTATAAAATAAATTAATATTATTCCATTTTTAATTGTGATCTTAATTATTCTCTATCTGGAATTGCATGATGTAATATTACACAAGTGTGTAATACACAAGTGTGTAATATTACACAAGTGTGTTCTACTACATAGAACGCAAACAAACAGAACGCTCACATATGCTGTGTGTTATCATTCAGATTACTATTAGTGTAATGTATACACAATCTGAAGGTCAGCATTTCGTATAATAGGACATAATTATTCAAATTTAAGTAAAGAATCGTAAACTACATTGTTATATCGAAAGAAGTAAATTATGCACACAGTCTATAAAATTATTAATGAATTCCTATTTCATATAACTGCTGTAAATATTATAGGTTTCCTAGTGAGGAATGAGAGCTTTCTGAAACATGAGATCGCAAAGAGAAGACCTGATTTAGTGGATCATATCTGTTGGAGCAAACCGAAAACAGTATTTACACAAAATGGAGTGACCGGTAATGTACAATCTTACATATAGTTTTCTAAAAAATCTTCATGTAATAATTATATCATTGATCAATGTTTTTCACTTGCAGATTCCAAACTGAAAACAAGAGTATCTTTGTTAAGTGCTTTGGATGGGAAAGAAGAAATAGTTACATTAACGAAGAGTTTGGCTGAAGCAGTTCTCACAGGGACAATCAAACCCGATGAGATAGATGCTGATCTGCTTAACGAGAAATTGAATTCCCGGGGAATACCTGATCCAGATTTAGGAGTAATCTATGGCCGCCTTTGTTCTACGTATGGAGCTTTGCCATGGCAGACGCGAGTAACGGAATTTTTGTAGGTTTAACCAGTTCAATGGAATTCACGAGACGAAAACTTTTGCAATTCGTCAACAGATTGTTAAACGCTATTCTCTAATCGTTTTCAGTACGTTACCTGTCCACGGTAGCCTATCAGCCAAGGACTTCACGTATTTGCTGGAGAAGTACAATAAATGCGAGCAACGATATGGAAAATAACTGGAATTGTTATTCTTATTTGTGTAAAGTTTTTGTATTCCAAACAAACGAAAAAAGAGAGAATATGGAAAAGAAAATGAAACAAGAAATAGATATTTAAGAAGACTTACAAAGACTGAATTTAAAACAATTTACAGATACTATTTTATAAGTGGTTGCGTGCCAGTGAAATAATAACAGAGGGACGTGGTGCTTGCGCGGCACGTGTAATGCTTGCAAGCCAAATTGAAACGAGTGTCTGTAAGCAGGAACTTACCTAGGCTTAACTTCAAGACATTCGCACGAGCATCGAGAGAAGAGGATCCCCACCGAACACCGCGAGAACGGACTAATTTAATTTAGAACAAATTATCTTACCATAAAATGTAAAAACATAGGAAAGAGGGGAATAGTCGCAGACAGAAGCGTGGTGTTTCTATTTTCTTCTTGATACCGCCAGGCTCTTTGTTATTTAATTTCGCGTAAACGAGAAATACCTCTAGAGGGTACAGAGAGAAAATTTATTTGACAAACAAAACGTTTGCGTTCGATGTCATAAGTACAAATTTCATATTTTTGAACGTTTAGGATAAATCTCAGTAACACTCTCGTAGATTTTTAACAGATGGTATCATTTTCCTCGTACCTTTATATATATATATGTGATAGATTATACACACACATAGAGACACATAGCCTGAAGAAGAAACATTAGAAAAGCCGATGCTCCTGTGCACGAATCCATCTGCTTCGCGAAAGAGACTCGGAAGAAAATTGCTGCATTTAATGTTAAACATTGTCAGCGACAACACCGACATTCCGTGTACATAATAGTTTATCCGTGAGACCTCCGTGCACGTGGATATTTTAATATTAAAATGAAAAGCGTGTTTTCACTTGATCCCAGTGATATTTTCTTGGGAAAAAGCCCCTGTCGAGTCTGACATTTCTGAACACGTAAATACAATCCTCTATTGCAGAAACGCTGTGTTCGAGCTTTATTTTACAACCCGCATACGTTCTACGATTTTTATTCACATCAAGCTTTTCACTTAAGATACACAGTTGGGTTTCTAGATTTTCATTTGTGCTTCCGAAACACTGAGTTAAATCGAGCAACTATATTGTAAATCACTGTATCTAGTTAAAGGATAAGGAACATTATTACCACGAGCAAAACGATATGAATGTTTAAATAAATTATTTTAGATTATTTTCTTTCCTTCATTCCGCACGAATGTCGATTTACTCCCTGCTCTGACTATTTCAGAAACTGCAGAATTAATAAAAAAGGAAACACCCCTTGAAAGCATTTGCGAATTAATAAAAAATTTCGAAATTGTATCGATCGAGTCTACGCACAAGAAAAATAAGTTATGTATAAAACAACTACGTTTAAAGTGTACAAAAATGTAGGTTTTCAAAGGGTGGTTTTACAAAAGAAAGAAAATTCTGAAACTAGAAAATCTCGAATAGGGGGACAGCAATGATCTATGGATCACGGTTTCGAATATCCTGCGATCCTGCAGGATGTCCAGGACACATCTCAGCCAGTTCATCGGCTTAACACCGGATTATGTACTTTCAGCAATGTCAGTCCGGCTCCGGTGGACACAAAGCATACACAATGGTTGTTGTCGACTTCTGGCGACCAAACATTTTTCAAGATAAGGTATACTATATTGTTCTACTTTTGTGCGACGCTCCTACGCGTAAATCGGCCAACAACGGAGATATCGTGAATAAAAGTCGACCCTCGAAGAAATGCGATCACGCATCTCGAGTATCGTTAAAATATTGTTTAAACTTCAGGTTCTCGTTGTAAATTCGTTCTATGCTTAATGGGCTTGCGTTATCCTTATCTTGCACAATTACACTACTGCCTCACGTGTGCTCGTCAAGTTTATCAACCTCGTTTAAATTATCGACATTTATATACTCCATTTATTTTCATGCTCGCCTTTAAAACATAGTTTTATAATGTTCTGAAAAGTACTAAAAGCGTGAAAGATCCTGGGACAACAGCTCCCCAGTTTTGTTTTTCTTTTAAAATCAACGAATTATTAATTTTGCATTAAAACTATCAATTTTGCAGAATTTTTTTTAGTGAATTGCTACCTTGAGGAACGTATGATGGTTAAAAAAGGAAACGATGCGACGGGGTTGATTCATCCCCCAAATTGCTAGGTAGAATACTCCCTAGTTGAAGTAAATTATTTTGCAATTTGTTTCATTTTTTTCATAGCAATAAACTGTGTAAATAAATGAGGTAATGTTACCCAGGGTATTTAAACAAATTATAGTACGCAAGAATGATATGGTTACCTTGTGTGGAACTTCAGAAAATTCACACAATTATACAGTGTACGAGCAATAGTTTCTGTTTAATTTGTTCTGTAACTTGTGTTAATAAGTCGCGTTACGCATTCGGGCACCATTGTGTCCGAATCAAGGAACAAATATACGGTTTTTTTTTTAATACTGCGGTTTTCGAGCGGGGAAGGGGGACGCCGAAAAATTCATCGTTGCATTCCGCGCGTTTCATTTTCGCATAGCTTGTCCGACAAAATTTTGTTTCCCGCCTACTCGTTGTACAGGGGCAAGTGAAATAGGGTGACAAACGACTTCCGGGCTCCTTTATTGCGAGAACAATGCTTGCTACGAATGGAAAGAGGTTCAAGTGAATACCTCGTGAAATACCGAAAAAAATAATGTTTAATCTCATTCAGTCGTGATTAGGATATGTGATGTTACTTCTTTGTGCGTTAATTCGTGAACGTTGTAACGGGCTAGAGATTATTTTTCTTGTTAAGGATCCCAGAGGAAATTGAAGTTTGTAGTTGAACACCGTGTCGAATTGTACACTGTATAAAAATTGAAAACAAAATCGTTCCACCCATGCGGTGTTCGTCGTCTTGCCAATGGGAAACGGGTGACCCAGATTCAATCCTAGAAAACAAGTGTCTCTACCTGTTGCACCTCGTTCCCCATTCACGAAAGACTATACAGGGTACGTCAGACTGTTCTGTACTAGACTGTTCGTCTCGTAAGAATAAACTGCATCGTCGAATAACGTTTTATTTCGTTACGCCCCTGCTTTGCAGAAACTCAAAAATATCGTTCACTTGTTAATTGCTTACCATCCTTGCCTATTGCCTTTCATTTTATACGGCCATTTTGTTCGGAAGAAATTTTTCGGACTGTTTAACCCTCGGACTGCTGCGAGTTCTAAGCCTATGCCGGAGTCATTTCCGACCCACGCCGATATTTCACTACAGTTTTCTTTCGATATAAGGCGATGGTTCGGGACCGGCTTTCGTCGTATCTCGGATGAAGAAGAACAAGAGGGGATAGAGATTTTCTTATTTCGAAATGAAAACGTCATCTTATATCGGAATAAAATTGTACACATTGACCGCACCTCTTTTCCAAAATATTCAAACAATTTAGCAGAAAAATATCATGGATTCTCTGATCGCTGTGTACTACAACTTCAAATAATTAGGTGCATAATTAATTTGATTATTTTTTACATATTGGCGGTCGCTCGAGCTTATCCCCACCGCGACGGGTCACGAATGACTCCGGCATAGCATACGGAGGGTTAAACGCCATGTTCATACGAACCAGAAGTCATTTTTATCTGCTGAAATAATTAATCTGCACGGACGATTGCTCTCGACGGCTAGAAAGCTCGAAGCTAATCGATGCGTTTTAGCTTTATCGATCTTGCTTCGGTCAAGGGACGAAGAAATGTACGCAATAAAAACATTTGTTACTTCGTCAAGTAAACTGGAAGGTCGAGTTTTCTGCTCTCAGTTTTTTCTTCTTTTTTCAACGAAACAATCTATCTGCAATCTACCTGATCCAAAAGCGCGCTGTCTCATCAAGGATTACATATGCGTTTCATCGAATCACCACTGCTAATCCCGCGAAGGATATCGAAGAGTGTCGACAGGAATTCGCGGAAGTGACAATAGTAAACGAGGTCGGGAGCGTTACGAATGAAAAACAAATACAAAACAAATGATTAAAAACAAACATTGCCGGCTTTCGCGCACTAATATTTATCTAAATCCCGCGGTTCTCCAAAGGGTTCGGAAGTTTCCTTTCTCGGCGTTGTTATTCTTGCTATTGAAAATTATTTATTCTTTAAAAAACTTTAAAGTCTTATCAGTCTCCCTATTCAAATCAACATTTTTCCTTGAATATTAAATGTTTACTTAACCTATTTGCATCATAAGGAAATATGAAAAGAAGGCCTTTATCACCAAACCTGTTTTTTTATTATATTTAAGTACAAAAATGACTACACGTAAAAGAACTTCATATTTCAGCATTATGAGAAAAAATAAATTGAGCGTATATATACGCTCCGGTGATAGAGACCAGGAAAATTGAGCGTATATATACGCTAATGATGCAAATGGATTAATATTCGACGATTTTGCAAGAGAGAAGCTCAGAAACTCTTCTTCAACTTCATCTTCATCTTCAAAGCCGGCTCGAGAAATCACCCATAAAGTCATCGTCGTCTTCATCAACCCTTGTCTAAGAAATCGATACGATCTAAAAATCGACGTAGTCCAAAAAATCTCTTATCAACCAGTCTACAAGCTTCAAGGTCTCCAATTGAACTAAAGAGGTTCGATACTTGCTCATCAATGTTTACCCAGGCTCAAGGCCATTGTCATCCTCATCGACGCTTGCCGGAAACGTCGATGTAATCCAAAGAATCTCGGATC
Source organism: Halictus rubicundus (assembly GCF_050948215.1). NCBI lineage: Eukaryota > Metazoa > Arthropoda > Insecta > Hymenoptera > Halictidae > Halictus > Halictus rubicundus. The sequence goes on along the minus strand of NC_135152.1, from coordinate 12,999,135 downwards.
AATCAGTCTACGAGATTGAAGGTCTGAATGTGAACTTTACCCAGCCTCAAGGCCATCCACTTCATCATGCCTTGCTTGAAAGTTGACATAGATCAAGAAATTGCTTAGCCACTGAAGGACACTAGAATGTCCATTTGAGTGAGCGAAGATCCAAGTAGGGTAAGGGACCCAGTTACTGTGCCTATATTAATTATACTTATTTTTAAACCATAATACATTAACTGATTTTAACAAAAACATTCAATATCTCTTTTTTTAATATTCATTATGCTGGTTGAAGCAAGAAAAAGAAATGGATAGGTCTTAGACCGTCAATCCGACCAAGGTCAGTTTGTGCGGGGTCTGTTGACGAAGGCCGTCATCATCCTCATCATGGTCTTGCTTGAAAGTCGACACGGATCAAGAAATTGCTTGTCCACTGCAGGACACCGGAATGTCCATTTGAGCGAGCATGGATTGAAGTAGTCGCAGCGAGGAAAGATCTTAGACACCGTCGATCTGATCAAGGTCAGTGCGGGATCCATCGGACGACAGATACCGTCATCGTCATCGTCGTTGGGCCAGCGAAAGGTGGGCCGATTCGACGAAGTTGTATGTAGATAGTCGAAGGCGAAAGGCGCGCGGCAGGTCGGTTCGTGCTGATGATGATTATTATTCGCCGGGCGGTCATAAATAATAAAGGGGAGATTACGTAGGTCGGTAGCCGGTGGTGTAATTGAATCAAAATAATGTAGAGGTATCGTGTTGTACGCTCGGCCAATCATAACTCAGGTGAGGCTATCCCGTTTCTCTGTCTCTCGGGCCAGAGAGGATGCGGGGATGCGGCGAGGATGCCCCTATATAAAGGGTGTCATCTCTAACCCCGGACACACTCGTTTCCAACCAGCAACAGGCCGCAAGCGTCGCCGACGCCGCGACGTCGTACGCGCGATATCTTGTCCTTCCTTTTTTTCATCTGTTCTCCTTCCGTCTCCGGGAAAAGCCGCGAGAAGAATTCGAGAGAGCTACACCGGAAAACACATAGTCGTCCGCACGCTTCCCCGACACTCGTACGACCATGGTGAGTGCTTCGTGACAGCTTTGTGCGGTTATTCTTCATTTTTAATTGTCGTGAGTTTTTTTATCATTTTTCCTATTCGAAGACCATCCATCGTCGAGTTATCGTTCAGATTCAAAGTCGACCGATCGACGATAGAAAATAATCAAAAATAGATTCGAGCAATGTGTTTCCGTTTCTCGATGGACCCACGTTGTCCGTCTCTGTACATTCCTGTGCAATTGCAATTTTTTATGTTGTTTTTCTACCATGCAAAATTTATTTTCTCTTTTTAATTTACACGTTGGTTTAAAGTCTCTTTTTGTCGTGTCGTTGGGTTAAAATGCAACCCCGACACTTATGACCATGGTGAGTGCTTCGTGATAGCTTGTGTGTGGTTGTTCTTCATTTGTAATTTTTGTGAATTTTCATCATTTTTTCGTACGCCTCATGTTAGACAGAAAATGTTTTCTGTGACAGAAAACGATGAGAGATAGTTTTGAACCACGTGTTTCTCGTGCAACTGTAATTTTTATGTCGTTTCTCTGCCTAGCAAATTTATTTTTTTTCAGTTTGTGTTCGTTTAAAATCTCCTTTCCTGTTATCACTGGGCGAACACGCACCCCTAACAGCACGGTGAACGTTTTCCTCTTCGTTTTCTGTGAATTTTTATAGTTTTTTTTTTCAAATTAGAGATCCGCAGTCCAGTTACTGCTCAATTTCAATATCAATCGAACGACGATGAAAAACAAAAAAGAATAAATAGCTTTATTGATTGCTCACAATGTTGTCGCTGGTTTTCCATTCTTCTGCAATTGCATTCCTAAGTGGTCTTTTTGCATCGCAAATTTATTTTCGTTTTTCGTTTGCGCTGCTTTAAACTTTCCTTTTCTCCTGCCATTGGGCGAAACCCACCCCTCACGCTTGCGCTCCGCGAGATTCCATGTAAATTTAATTAATTTTCTACCTTTGACATTTAATCCTTTTTAACTTAATACTGACTTGTTTTTTTTTTCTTTAAACTTCCGATATGTAAATGGTGTTTTGCTTTGCAAGATACTGCGCGTTCCTCTTCGCTCTATGTTGAAATAAAAAGCAATTTGAAGACAGAAACATAGAGTCGGACTTAATGACTGTTTTGTGTTTTTAAGTTCTCCGTCTTTTTATTTCGTGATATCTTAGAGCCCTGTCTGCTTTTTATGATTGCACTTGCCCCCGACACTTGGATGGCGAGTGCTCCGTGAGATACGTTTCTTCTCTTCTTTCGTGAACTTTTGCACATTTTCCTTCTTTTTTCTTATCCACCCTTAGCCCTTCTTCGCGCTCCGTGAATATATTCGATAATGTTAGTTATCGTCGATATTGTTAGACGTATGCAATTGTATACAACTGTTATGCTAACAATAAGAGAAACATTCTGAGAATGTACTAGCACCGCGTTGCAACATGCTAGTCACATATTCGATAATGGATTGCGAAGGGTCAATCTCTTTTCGTTTTATATCGATTCGAAGTTTCCCTTGTTTTCCGCCATTGAGTACACAGCGATCCTCGACATTTACAATATGGTGAATGCTCGAACGCAAGATACACATTGTGCGTGCAGTTTTTTGCGATCGCTTGCACATCTTTCTCTGGCTAGTGTAAATTGAATTTCTTTTCACCTCATATCGATTTCTCGAGTGTTGTTTGTTTTCATGATTGGACACGCATTTGTTCTAGCATACGCGTGGCGAGTGTTCCGTGAGACATCGTGTGTGCTTATTTACTTTCTTTTTTTTCTTTTTTGGTTTACCAATTCTCCAGTCTTCGTTTTTCATGTTTCCTAATCTCGTTCTGGCACAACAGTGCCTTTAGCTTTGACGCGAGCGTTTCGCTACCGCGAACATTCTTTAACGACACCCTGAATTGCTCTTCTTATCAAAGAATTAATTCCCGATATTTTCGCGACGGCGCTTCAGCGAGTATCGCGGACTATTTATCTATAATTGACTAATTACTATGCATTTTTCCCTAATTTACAGTAGAGGTGTTTAACGATAAATCGGCTTATGCAATTTTACAATTTCCATTTTCGCAGAATTGTCCTTCAATTTTCTCGTCCACTGTAAAAATGTAATAACTAAGAATGACCATCATACGCGTAGAACGCGTTTCTCATATTTTCTCAAATTGTTTGTACTACTAATTTCGCCTGGGGTTAAAATTGTTCTGAAAATAGTTTCCCTTTCGACGTAGATGAACGGACGATTAAATAGTACAATTAGTTTAGATTGTTACTGGCATACATTTGCCGAGGAGGAGTTAACGCGTTGCTTATTGTTCGTTATAAAACAAAGTACGTATGTGAGAACATTTCGGTAAATTTTCGTGTGCAGCATCGTACGCCATTACAATTATCATTTCAACCACTGTGAGATTACAACAAGGAGACATCTCGCAAGATGCAGTGGCAACGAAAAATTAAATATCAAAGCGTTAATGTCTAGCATATTTTATACAATTAGCAGATTTGTTATCTCTATGAACGATTCTTTAAGTAACGAGGAGCGTCAAGTTCATGTTAAATTTTCTCGGTGCCAACTCTTATAAAATGATCTATTCCAATGATTCTCTTAAATGGGACAAAATAAGTTCATTCATTTGGCACGACCAGAATTGCAAAAGGTCTCAGCAAACGCGGTCTTGCTACTTTTATAAAATGATCCATTTCGGTCTCTCTATTAAAAAGAAATAAATTAATTTAATCGCGCCTTCGCGCTTTTAGTGTTTTGCCGATTTTAGTGCTGGACACTTGTGGCATTCAAGGGACGGTTTCACCGAGAGTTCGAATCGATCGCATATGTTCGATAAACACGGAAACATCCGGCAGTCGAGTAATTCTTTTTGGCCCTTGTTGGAATTCGCGTGACCGTGTATTCCCATCCCGGATCGAATTAATCGCGTTCCGTTTTCGCATGTAGTCTCCGCGGACCGATCCGTCCGCGCGTTTCGTCCCGGGCAAACATTTAACATTCTCGGCAAAACCTTTCCGCCTCGCACGGATCTCTTTTTGCAAGTTCGTCCAAAGAAATTGCCATCAAGACGCCACGCGCACCACGCAGGACGGCCAACGGGCGGGGTGTCGCTCGAACGCAATTTGCGAAGTCAATTTTTCACCCTAATTCCGTGAATTGCATATCACATTTTCACGATGCACCATCTCCGAAAGACGCTTTTCGATCAAAACTGTTAACGCGAATTATTTGCAATATCTGCAAAAATATTCTGAAATATTCTCGAACAGTTGTTCCGCAGATTAGATGTATGAAACCTGATCAAGGAAAAAAGTTTAGGGAGGCCCGAAAAAATTTCGTACCCTCGAATCGTTTCCCGATTCTTGTCTTTGTAGATTTGCGTATAAAAATATTTGCACAAAGAACTGTTCAGAATGACGTCTGTTTGTTTGCCCGGAGTGTTTTCCGCAGCACGTTTCACGACGGGAGGAGAGTGCTCGACGTAAATAAATAATAACAACGGGCCGCGTCGTTCGTCGACCGTTCACGGTCTATTCTTCGCCATTAATGTGTTTTTTTTGCCAGGGCCGGTCATAAACATGTACGTTTTTAACGGAAACCTACGGTCGGCAAGTTCGTAGGCGACGCCATTATGGAGGAGGGTGACCCTGGGTTCATTAAAGTAACGCAAGCCAACGTATATTAATCTTGCTCGGTATAACACGGGGTATTACTAAACATCTTGTTAAGACAGCTAATAACAGACCGATATTATTTATCGCGGGGCATACTGTGTCCCTTCGTTGCAACCGATAATCTCGCAGCATCTTGCACACCCAGGTCCTCCGCTCGCCTAACCTTGGGGCTCCTGCGAAGAAACACTTGTGGGTCATCGGTTCTACGGGGTGCACGATCGATCATTGTCGTTTATCATTCGCCCTTTACATCATTATACCAGCTAACTCTCTTTAGATTAATTTAATCGAAAGGCAAGCCCTCCTTATTAGATTTTGAAAGTTAATACTTTCTCTCGACATTATCTTTACCTGTTGACATGACTGGTCTCAGGATTTTCATTTTACAATTTTTCAAGTGATTGAAATTCTTCTGTGAAACATTGTACCAGCTAACTATCGTCTGCATTAATTTAATTCAAAGACAAGTTCTTCTTCTTATTAGACTTCGCCTCGAAATACAAAATTTTCTCTTAGCAGGAACTTCACCTGTCGAAATCCCTTGACCTTCACCTGTCCTTTGATATTGCAAAGTAAATATTAAAGGAGACAAAGAAATATTCTAGTTTGTGAAAATCAGTCGTTCTTGATTCTAACTATCGTTCTATCGTTAATATTTCGCCTACTGGAACCTCTTCTTTCGGACTTCTTTCGCAAGAATAAATAATTCGATCGTACTATCAGATTACGAAAGGACATTGTTAGATTATACTATTTAGAGAGACTTGTTGGTTCACAATTGAAATTTCTGCCGCTATTGAAGCATTTATTAAGACATGTCCTTGTGCATCGCAGACGTGGAATATTGAGTACTCGTCAATAGACGTTTTGATTAAATTACGTTTTAATTAAAGTTAGCTGTTTCGAAAAAAATGTTAGCTTCGAGCAAAACGCCAGTTCAGATAATGAAAATTTTGTTTAGATGAAAACAAGGAAATATTCATTGTCTCTCGTTCGATATTATTTATATCTCTTACTTAGCGCGTCAGAGTTAATAGACTTTTCGAGGACTGCAGCGAAATCGTTAGTCTCCTCTCCTCGAGGAGTAAATCGCAGCGTTTCACAGGTACAACAGGTGTTCGCATTGTTCTCTTTCCGGAGGCGCACAACAGACTTCGTTCCGAATTCGATATAACTTTCGAACACGGTTGGATATTTACTCTTTTTATTCGCTCTCTGAACGGATAAACATCGAGCGAAAAATAGACCGAAGGGAATCGCTCAAAATTACTGTTGGGGCCATTGTTCGATTATGATACTTCGCATCTTGATAACTGCCCGCCCATTGTACTCCCGGCTCAATGGAAAGTTGTCTCTGTATTCTTGGAACTTACATAATAATGATGTTACCTGCTCGCGCACCGGGTTACGTGAACAACAGTGAGATTTCTTACCGTTTCCGCACCGTCTCCCCGTTTCTTTTCTGTTCGCTGTACGTGAACTTAGGCTAAATCGTACCGTTCCCATCCTCCCACTTTCTTTCATCTTTGAGTGTTTATTTATTCACTTATTCTTCCGTGACGTTGCGAACGGAATTATTCTTCGTTGTTACAGCACATTAAACGTTTCAAGCTTTCATAATTGACTGAAAACCATAATTTCTTAACTCTCGGACTCCTGCGAGTTCTAGGCAAATGCCGGGGTCGTTTCTGACCCACGCCGATATTTCACTACAGTTTTCTTTCGATACAATCGACCGGCTTACGTCGCATTTCGAATGAAAAAGGAGAAGAGGGGATATAGTGATTTCCTTATTTCGAAATAAATAACATCGTCTTATACCGGAAGGAAATTGTACATATCGACGGTCTCGAATTACTCTGGCATAGCATACGGAGGGTGAAACCATTTCTAAATTATTTATATTTTGCTGAGACCTGAACAACTTGAATTACAGAACGAAGCTTGACAGTAGAGAACAATGAGAAATAGTTTCAAAGAACAATACCGTTCGATTGTTAACAGACCATGCTGCCGTCGCTGTACGTGCTGCCGTTCCTCTGCAACTGCTTGCTGGTGTCCTCCTCGATACTAACACCGCTGAAGGCCGACGGCAATCTGAGGATCTTTAAGGACGTTCCCAGCGACTTCGAGTACGTGCTGAAGAGGCACGCCGTCGACAGTCGCCCGGACGATTCCGAGTCGAAGGAACGACGAAGCAACAAGGGCTCGTCTTTCATCAGGTTCGGCCGCAGCGATCCCGACAGCCACGGCGAGAACGTCCTCGGCGATGAAAGCGACGGAAACTCGCCGGTAAACAGATATCCGCGTTGGAAGTCGCCGGATGTCGTCATCAGGTTCGGCCGTTCGGATTTCAAGGCCGCTGCAAACGGCGACAAGGACTACAAGCTTAGAAGGAACGACCTGAACTTCATCAGGTGAGCGAATCTTTTGTGACCGGACCAGTGAAACCGGCGCGGCTCGTAATCGTACGAGTAGTTAGGGACAACGATTGGTCAGACGTGTATTGGTCGAGGCTGTCAGTGGGCAGACAAGTAGACTGGGAAGGAGACTGATCAGACAAATAAAGTGATGATTCGGGAAAATAATAATTGTCTCCATCGATTACGAGAAATAGAAACTAAATGGCAGATTTGTTCTTTTTTTTTTTTTTTAATAATCTTCATTGCAAATACTATATTGACATTTCTGAATTCTGTCCACCGTCTCGCTGTTTTAAATTTCACCTACTCAATTTCAAAATCTATTGATGATGGATTGATAGCTAGACTGCGGATCTTCATGCAAAATAAAAATCGTTTATTTAAACTGCAAAGAACTGGTACAGAACAAAAATATATTTTCTCTTTGTAATAACTTTAAACAGATGAAAACATTGAAATTCTTTCAATCTTTGTACTCTTTCGAACTATACCTACCCTTTTTTGCCATAAATGCGGGAAATCCGCTAGTGATAACTGGACAGCAGATTTTATTCGTTTAGGACAAAAATCAGTAGACGTAAATTGAAACCTGTGAGAACATTCAAAGAGTTCAAAAATATTTTTACGTTACTTCCAACCTGTTAAACACATTAAGAAAGAAAATGAATTTCTATTTCTATTAAAATTTCTATTTTCATAAAAATCTGCTGCCTAGTGATAACTGAAGGCACAGTCGCTGGTCAAACAAGTGGACTGGGCCTGTAAATTGGTATTGGGATTGTAAAAATGCAAAAAATCGATTTTTTGAAGATGGAAAAACCTACGAACAGAAAAGTAGATTAAGACGGGCCACGAATGCACGCGAGTATGCGAGGACAGTCTAGAGTCAGTAGATAAAGCTCTCCTTTGGTCGGACGAGCCAAGTAGAAACGATGCCCAGAGTCAGTCGTCTGTTTCCTCTCAATTCGCGAACGATTGCGTTCGACAGATTCGGCCGCAGCTCGCAGATCTATCCGGTGGAGATCGACGTGACGGCGATGTGCTCGGACCTGTTGTTGAACGACGAGATGAAGAGCAGCCTGCACCCGTTCGAGGCGAGGTTACTCCGCCTGTGCAACGTGTTGAGCAACATGGACGCCGAGCACAGAAACACCCTGGACTTCCTGGAGGAGCGTGACGGCTCGAAGCACGAGTAAAAAGGGGAATAACACCGTCGTCGTCGTCGTCGGCCGCCGGGAAACGATCCGTCGCGAACATCGTCGAGGATATTTGTCCGTTGTCAACATCCGCGGAACGTCCGCGACGCTTCGGTCGCACTCCCGGCAGAATTCTCACGGGCAACGTTATTCCATCGGCCGCGATCCTCTATTCAGTTATCCGGGGTCCCTCCATTTTCGCCTGATTCAATCACGCCTACTAAGGCGCCGCCCACGGACGCTTCGATTCTCGTTTTTTTTTTTTATTGTGTTAGAAACGCGATCCGCTTGCCGGAGGTCAGCCTCATTTGCGCACCGGCACGCGGGGTAGTGCTCTTTGCAATTTCATTTCGGCCTGGAGCTCTCTGCCTCTTTTCTGCTGGATAATGTGACGCGAGTATTGATTTTTGAAAGGTCGGTGCTCAATGCATTTCGTTTTGCATTATTATCAGTTGGTTCTTACATTTCAATCGTTTGTCGCACCTTGCACCTAGAATCTTGAACGCGAGTGATGAGAATATTTATACTTTTAATTGTATTTAATTCATAACCTGTATTTATTGACTGTAATATCTGTCAATTGTATATATCTGCAGAATACGTAATTTTAGTTATTTTATTCAATATTTTTAAACCGTATGCGAAGCGCACATTTGTTTAAACGGCCGTGGAACGTAGATTGTTAATTATTCGGAACAAATCGATCGAATAATTCCTGAGAGATTCGACGCAAGTGGAATGATGTTAAATCGATTTATATTCGAGGAACGTGATCGAGCAGCATTGCCGACGAATAACGTTGCTCGAAGGTATTTCGTCTGGGTACCTTAATGTGCATCCACCTGCTCCACCGCGTATTCAATGTACATATAAAGATTTAATCATTAAACGGCTTCGATGCTGATGACGATCTCTCGCGGCTCGCTGTGAACCGTTTTTTGGGGATCGTTCTCACTGTCTCTCCGGGAAAATGTGTCGTCATTGTCGCAACGGCACGTTTGTCGTTGTTCCATTCTGCAATTGGTGGATCCACGGAGAATCGCGGCTGAGTCTGTTTGCCAATCGATGTCAATTTCGTTGTTGAAGTGTTTATTACAATCCGACACTCAACGCTATTGTATCTCGACGCTAACTAATATCTGAACACACGAATATAAACATTTGTCTCGATAACTGTCTCCATAATTTCCAATACTGTGTGAAAATGCTACTTTATCATAATTGAATCATCTGAATGGGCTAAAGCTAAAGTTGCAAAGTTTGCGACACCGAAATAGTCGAAAGAAATAAGGTTCCAATTTTTTGGGGGTCTTACAAGGTCGCCATTGTTTTTCGGTTCGCACATTTCTGAGACTGTTCTTTGTCAAAATGGTACTTTATTGCAATTGGACTGTCTACACCAAATAGAATTAAAAATTGCAGAGTTTGCAAAATTGAATTAGTCAAAAGAAATAAGGTTTCAATTTGTTGAGGCACCAACGAAGACTTCTGTGTGAAAATGGTACTTTATTGCAATTGGAACTTCTACACCAAACAGAATTAAAGGAGGTCGAAATTGGTTTTTTAGTTTGCACAATGTACAAAAACGTCACGCTCAGGTCAGGCGGAATGGACTCAGCCATTTTCCTTCCCGACACCCTCCAATTACGATAGGAGTTAGAATTACGGTAATGCGCATTGTCTGTAACCTTAAACGTCGTTCTTAAAAGTGAATGTAAATTTAATACACGCGTATACATTAAAGGAAAAAAAGTGGCTGGAAACGTGGTTCTTCTCTCTGTGCGTTTCACCCAACCCCTTTCAGCTCGCGTCGAAGATAAATCGCTATTTATTTCCCGTCGACCACTTGGATCCCTTCAGAAGCGTAGGTATAATCTCGCGTGCGCGATAACGAGCATTTTTCTTGCGGCATTGTTCCATTCCCCCGCAATCATTTCTTTGTTTAATTGTTCTGTCGGCACCGATCCAACTTATCAAAAAAGAAAAATTAAATTTAGCGAAACTCTTATTGGCACAAAAATTAAATTTAGCTGCTTTCTTCCAGCCCTCGATCTAGTCCAGTTTATTTGTTACATACTATTAAAAAATTTCTTTTTTCTTACTGAAACATGTTCTTGGCTTTCGTTTGTCGCAGAAAATTGAAGCAGCTAACGTAACGACCCGGAAACGCAATTTTTATCACAACAATTACCATCTCTTCGTCTTCTCGGCTCTCATACATTTTAATCGGCTCCCTGTTCATTCGATAAATTACCATAAAAATGAACTTTCGAGTGTCGTCAAAGGATCATTTCGCCTGTACGGACACGAAGCGTTTAAAAGGATCCTCCCTAGCTAGGAATATAAAAGATACAGCAGAAATAAAAGATCCTGATCCAGCTATGCGCCGTCGTTGTTGCTCCAGATGGCCCGTACACCGGCCAGCTCTCCGCGGCTATCGAAAATTAAAAGAAACGAGGCACCCAGTTACGTCTTCATCTCGGCCCCTAACCATAACCGCGCCATTTCTCTCAATCCTCTCCGAAACTATCCGGCGGTCCAAGCACGTACAAAGCAACCCCTAAATGCTGCCCCAAATAGGTGGCCGCGGGACGAACAAAAAATCGGGTTACAAGCTCTACGTGTTTACACCCATGGCAGATAAACGAAGAAGAATGAACCTTCGCCCGTATTAGGCCCCCTTTTACTTTCTCCGCGTTCACGACACGTCGAGAGGATCATCTCGACAAAATGCTGGAGACACGTGCGATTTTTAGGAGTTTTTTAAACGACTAGACTACGAGCTACTGTAGGAAAATTATTTTTATCTCTGTCTTGGCAAGGTAAGAATGAATTTCTGGAAAATCTTCTTTCGAATCTGTTCGTTTCGAATTACGATTAACACTAGCATCGATTAAAATGTTACTGTTTCGCCAGGTAAAATGACGACGGGTCATTTTGGACCCGGACACTTCTATACTATTATTTACGTAAAAATGGTCATTTCACCCTTAGCACTCGAATGACGACTGTAAGGCGTCACTAAAAATTGCTATATCATTATTCAAAGTATTTTTTAAATTACTAAATTTGTTTGTAGTTGATGAATCACTAAACATTTCAGTATTGTACGAGTAAATGCCACCGTTTTCGTATGTATAACATGAAAAAAAAATATATAGAAGGGAAATATTCCAGGTCGGAAGAAATGTTTCGTTTTGGAGTCAAAATAGCGTCGAGTGCAAAGGGTTAATGAATTTATTCCGTAGTATATACCGTATATATTTTGTGTGAACTTTTCATTTCACAAATATTTAAATGTTTGCATAAAAAATAGTTATAAAATACATGGTTTTCTACGAATGCACAATTTATACTGTTGTTTTCCTCGGAACTGTGATGTCGGGGTCTAAAAAGACCCGCCGACGGCGGCCGTGCGAGCGTTAACGCGGATGTTTGTGCAAATTCGAGTCTTACAAATCGATTATCTAATCGGAGGAAGCTGTCTAATGAATGTTTGAAGCTGTCCGGTTAGATTCGATCCTGTTTACGATTTGGTTGATCTTCCTCGGCGTTGTGCACGTGGATGCGCAATGTGATGCGGTATGGGACCTAGCCCAGTACGTTCCGGTACGACCCACGTGTTTGTGCCTAATCCATGCCCCGGCTGACCGACGTACTAAGGTTTCCCTGAACTATGTAGAGCTGGCGAACGCACGGCTTTCCCTTTATTCGGTATCGTTCGCGCGGCCTAGCTCCAGCCTGACGACGTTCGCCATCATCTCTGCGACCTGTGCACCGCTGCCATGGACCCCCATTGACCGACAGCTACTGCCAAGGTACTATAGCCTCCTATAGAAACTCCCTTCCATTTATTGCACCATCTGATCATTAAACAACCACCATTGCGTCCGTTTCAATGAAACCTCGATTCTGAACGTCGTTGAAAATTGTGTTGTGCAAGAAATACCCTGACCGTAATTATTTGTTAATATTTTTTGGAGAATACTGTATATTGTATAGAATACTGTGTAAAAGCTTGCTGGAATAAAAAGTGGATGTGTACTAGGTCTAGTACTAGTGCATTTCTGTGCGAAATGTTAAACCCTTTATTTGTTTTTAACATGTCGGTCACACGCGGGTAATGTAATTTGGAATGTAGTTCTGTGGCTATCTTTGGCAATTAATTTATAATTGATTTTTGGTTATGCTGTGTTCTGTTGGTAGAAATTTTGATTGGAGTTTTTTTATTAGAAATTTTATTTTTTCGTTTAATTTGTTTGTTAATTGGTTTTGCGACTGAGGGGAAGCTAGTGCGATGTAGAGATTGCGAAGATACTGCTGGAATAATTGAGGACAAACGGAAGCACTATGTGAGGGTGCGGATTTGGAGCTCGATGGACTTGAGGTCATTTATTATTTAACACTCTCCACGTGTCACGAGCGGCGGTAGTGTCATGGTTGAGATGTAACTTAAAAATTCGCGATATCATAAATCCCTAAAAAATCCTATGTCGATCGCACTCAACAATTTCATTCTAAACAGCGGAATAACGTTCACCTCTCCTATTCTTTGAAATTTTGTTGCCTTTAAAAACTATCATCCAACTATAAACAAAATTCAAGTATACTACTACTACATATATTATACTACAAGACAAGAAACTATAATTAGACTCTGGATTTTATCCATTCATTGGAAAAATTAATAATATTAGTAATATTCTCAACTCGACTCTTTTGAATTACTTTACAAAAATAACAAGAATATGTGGCATCAAATTTTTAGCCGTTCTTATTGTAATATATACCCAAAGAAATAAATTTGTTGAATAATTCCTCATGAATGCATCTTTACAATCTCAGTAATTGTACATTAGAAATATTAGAAAGCTAGTGTTCATAAAGAAAATTATTGCATCCCAGTTTGTTGCAATCAGGTAGAACATTTTTATTTTATCGTCTGCTTAGACGGACGGAAAAGAGATCATGACAAGTGAAAATGACAAGTGTTGTGTAAAAAAAAATGTAGCAAAAGGAGCATAAAAACTTTTCCACCGCTAAAAAGAATAAAAGAAGAATGTTTACGTTTACAAGCTTGCAGCAATGCAAGTCATTTTGTTGCTCGTCGGCGGGTGAAGTCGTGATTCGAATTTCGATACTGTTTAATTAAGTTCGCTGATTTTCCGTAAATTAGTGTGTTGAATTTTCATCTGTGAAAACCGTGATCTGGAGTTTGGAAAGTACGTCACAGTAGGTGACCGCGACGCGTTGACGCTTTGGAAAACGCGGTTTCCGGGCGAGTTACCGAACCGAGTGAAATTGTTTTGCAGCTGCCGCGCCGGTGTAACGGGAAACGTAAATCTCGAACGGCTTGTTCGAACACCCACTGAACGAATTTTGAGGGTAATGTTTCCCCTGTTGAAAACCGATCGATATCGGATACAGTGCACAGCGACCAGAGAAAAAGCTCTCCCTTTAAAATCGTTCAGGACGACCCGAAACCGGACAAATTGGAATCTGTTGTCTTTGAATCTCCATACCAAACGCTAGACTGCGGATTTATTATGCATTTAACGTACGAAATCTGCAATTTAACGCGGTAGACAGTTTAAAAATATTTAGAAACAGAAGAAGAAGAGGGAATATCGATTTTCTTATTTCGAAATAAAAAGCGTCGCCTTATATCGGAATAGAATTGTACATATTGACGGTCGCTCGAGCTTATGCCCACCGCTGGGTTAATTAGAACACAATAACGAATAGAATAGATTTTTATTTTTCAAGGTAAAAGTATTAACGAAGAAATAATATGTTTTGATTATGTTCTGTCTGATCTCCGGGTCGATTGCTTAACATTTCTGGCGATCAGGATAGAACGACCGCCGTTCGTGTGGTTTTACGATCTCGCCGGATCGCAGTCGACTTATACTACTCGTCTGTTCGGTGCGCGAGCATTCGCTCCATTTAATCGGAGGCGCGGAAACCCGTGTACTCCTTAAACCTGGAAAAAGAGTCGGTATAATGCTCGGTAGATCTGTGTTAATCGCGGTGTTCCAATTAAGCAGTCGGTCTCGCTATCGAATTATGGATTTCGTTGCGCGGCCGATATACGACACAATCGATAGGCCGTGACGTGTCCGCGCTCATGAGATTATCTCGGGATCGTTACAAAGGAAATCCGGTAAATCTCGGGCCGATTTAAATCGTGCGGTACAACGTGTAATCCGCCGGTATCTTCCCCCAAAATGCAATATGTTCGTTATCGAGCAACTTGGGAACTAGCGATCCCTTAAAAATAACACCGCGATAACCAGGATAATCCGTTTTCAGGCTGTTCGGTCCGAACGCGCTTTAACAATCCCGCCGAGTTACGCTATACTGTGCACCTAATTGCTGCATTAATGTTGCCCCTTATGAAATTCCGTCAATGCGCTGCTGTCCAAGAAAAACCTGCTTTGTAATGCATTGGATGCATTTGCTTCGCAAATCGAACAGTTACAACGATTTATATGTCCGATTCCAATGGATATATGTGCGAAATGATATGCAATCATTTTTTTCTGCACATAAACTTCTGAAGGGCATCTTGATTTTTTAACCATGATGTTTGCATTTTTTTGTGCACATAATTCTATTTTTCTTTATCTTCTGTATTTCTTCACTTTCCTGATCTGTAAGACATTTTTGTGTTTATTTCTTTTTTGGTTGAAAATGTTCTCACGCTCTTACCTACTGTGATGAAATAGGATAAGTATTTATTTATACAGTCTTGCATAGTCATTCGAATTTTTATAGTGGAAAATAGGATGATCTGTTAAAACTTAAAAATTGTATTTGTGCAAGAACAATTTAAAGAAAAGAAGAATGTAAGAAATCCTGCAGAGTACTATTTTATAATATACAATACACCATTTTTATTCGGTGTATTTAATCGATCAAAGAAATCGTCGTTTAGCAAATACAAATAAATCAACTAAAGGATAACGAGAATCGGTCCAATAATTTAAATCTTGTTTTCCAACATTTAATAAAAACGGTGGCCTCGGCGAGTCGCATCTGGAACAGACTGTTGTGATTCGATTAATTGTTGCAATTTCTCGGCGGTAAAACGTAAACAATGGTATCGTCGATTCAGGAAACAATGGTTCTGGGTCACACAGTCCCACGTTCCTGTAGCAAAGGTTTAAAAACAGATGCATTCATATTCGGGGGCTCTCGCGACTTGTAAAAATGGCGACCGACATAATGGCAGACGATTAGGGGCGTCCCACGCGTTCTGCAGTCCCTAACGATCGCTAAGGATCGCTCTGTTTTGTGCGTAGGTGTATCCGGGATCGATGAACCAAGCCAGCGCCTAGCATTGTCTTCGTCCCGCCGATAGAGTACCGCCGAAAGAGAGCATGAATCCGTCCGAGTCGCAGCAAAATCTGCTCGCGAACGAGGCGAGAGCGGCGTCGGAGCAGTCGTTAACGCCGCCCCAGGACTACAGTCTTGGCCCAGTTGAGAAGCACTTCCTGCTCAGCGCGGAACGAGGTGATTGTGCCACTGTCAAAAGGTAATCCGACCAGACAGCCCGGATGATACATCGCTAACGGAGATCTCGCGGATCCACGAAGTCCGCGGAGTCCTTTCCCCGCGCGGCCCGGAGCTCGAACTCCTCCTCCTTGATCCTAGATCCCGTCCCGCAGCTTCTTCTCCCACTCGACCCTTGCAGAACCACTGAACACTGCAGCGAACGCGTTTATTTGATAAATTACAACTTTGAAATTTTTCCGAAAGGAATTTGTTTACGAGGGCTACGGAATTCTTTTTCGTCCAGCGCAGCACCAGAACTCCTCCTCCTTGATCCTAGATCCCGTCCTGCAGCTTCTTCTCCCATTCGACCCTTGCAGAACTACTGGACCCTACGGTGAACGCGTTTATTTGATAAATTACAACTTTGAAATTTTTCCGAAAGGAATTTGTTTACGAGGGCTACGGAATTCTTTTTCGTCCAGCGCAGCACCAGAACTCCTCCTCCTTGATCCTAGATCCCGTCCTGCAGCTTCTTCTCCCACTCGACCCTTGCAGAACTACTGGACCCTACGGTGAACGCGTTTATTTGATAAATTACAACTTTGAAATTTTTCCGGAAGGAATTTGTTTACGAGGGCTACGGAATCCTTTTTCGTCCAGCGCAGCACCAGAACTCCTCCTCCTTGATCCTAGATCCCGTCCTGCAGCTTCTTCTCCCATTCGACCCTTGCAGAACTACTGGACCCTACGGTGAACGCGTTTATTTGATAAATTACAACTTTGAAATTTTTCCGGAAGGAATTTGTTTACGAGGGCTACGGAATTCTTTTTCGTCCAGCGCAGCACCAGAACTCCTCCTCCTTGATCCTAGATCCCGTCCTGCAGCTTCTTCTCCCATTCGACCCTTGCAGAACTACTGGACACTACGGTGAACGCGTTCACGGACAAGTTACAACCATAACATGGATAATCCGAAATTTATTTACTTTTATCGTAAAGATTCTGAAATATTAATTCGATCAGACGTTTTAGAAGGTGGTTGCATGAAATTGTTGAACAGATTATTGGATGAGAACAAGGACCACCCCGAAATACTTAACATCGACTGCGTGGATCCTCTGAATAGATCAGCCTTGATCGCCGCGATCGAGAACGAGAACATCGAGCTCATCAAACTGCTTCTAGAACTCGGGATTCAAGTGAAGGTAACAGTACTTGTGAATTGTGGATGTTCTTCGTGCGTTTAGGTCTGCGAATTTATAAAATTTGGAGAGCTATTACGGGTATTGCGAATTTATACATTTTTGGGGAACTGTTACAGGAATTGTGAATCTATAAATTTTAGAAAACTGCTACAAGAATTGAAGAAATCTAGAAATTTGTAAATTTCGAGGAAGTATTACAGGATTT
Organism: Halictus rubicundus; assembly: GCF_050948215.1. Taxonomy (NCBI): domain Eukaryota; kingdom Metazoa; phylum Arthropoda; class Insecta; order Hymenoptera; family Halictidae; genus Halictus; species Halictus rubicundus. The sequence goes on along the minus strand of NC_135152.1, from coordinate 12,981,882 downwards.
GTGAATTTATAAATTTTATGAATTTTAGAGAATTGTTATAGGAATTGTGAATTTATAAATTTTGGAGGACTGTTACAGGAATTGTAAATTTATAAATTTTAGGGAACTGTTATAGAAATGTATCGAGAACTAATAGGGATTGTGAGTTTATAAATTTTCAGAAACTATTAAGTAACTGTTGTTGAAGTATCAAATTTCCAAACTCTAGATATTATGCAGAGTTCGTCGATAGTTTTCCGAAAGTAGATAGCAGTACCATTACCCCAGCGGCCATTTTGCGGAGACCTTGGCGTGTCGCGCTCGCCCGGCAAATTATATTCTTTGCTCTCCCGATGCAAACGATAAACAAAAGGATCGTTTTCATGTATATTTTACCAACTGGAAATACAGCGAAAATGCTAGTGTAGAACGTGGATACTCGATAAAATGTCGACCGCTGGGACCGCGAGTTTAAAAGCGCGGCACACACCGAACATAATTCCTCGGCCTTCCTTCAGGATGCACTCTTACACGCCATAAAGGAGGAGTACGTGGAAGCCGTGGAGATCCTGCTGGAATGGGAGGAGAAAACACACGCAGCGGGAACCCCATACGTGAGTTCAACAGGTTCACCGTACCCATGCAATTAGAGTATCGCCTTTAATGGGGCGACATGCTCGTTGAACAATCCAGTGCTAATATCATTCAAGCTGATTTTCTTTTAACTCTTGGACAAGGGATGATCGGGGATGATTATGATCTTTATGAAAAGTAAACATTTTCTGCGTCATTTACAAGGCAGTGGAACTGAATAAAATTTTGCCTCTTCCCTTGATCATTTTAATAAATTGATGATAGTGTACCGATGCTTTTAAATTCACTTCTGTACCTTTGCAATAAACGCATAGGATCCACAGTCTAATGAATGGGTAGTTTGAGTAGACTTATTTGGAACACAGGTGAATTAACATTTTGACTGCCATGTCGCCCATATTTGGGTGACAAAAATTAAATTTCTATAGAGACATGTGGAGTGCGTTAAATTTGTTACTGCGAACTGTAAAAGGATTTAGAAAGTAACACCATAAATCTTAACATTTCAGTTTTTATTTTGTAAAATGAATTAATTTGACTTCGCCCAATTTTCCTTTGCCGTTGTTGCAGAGCTGGGAAGCTGTGGACAGATCGTCCTCTAACTTCACCCCCGACATAACACCGCTGATTTTGGCCGCACACAAGAACAACTACGAAATTTTGAAGATTTTACTCGACCGTGGTGCTACCCTTCCCACCCCCCACGACGCAAGGTATTGCAAATCAAAAAATACTTCCTCAAAACCTTCAGTAAAATGCTATTAACAATTTCCCTACCAGCAATTTTTCGTTGCTCAGCTTTAATGCTAAAATACTTCAATAAATGCAACGTTCCTGCTTCATAAAATATTAAGCGAACGTGTTAACTAATTTCCAGTAAAATTGGATTTAAAAAAAAATACAACACGGACTCTGTTTACAGTTTTTAATTTAAGACACGAAAAAATGCTTCACTGTCTAATTGATAACATTTTTAAACAACGCGATTTCTCATGAGAGGCACAGTCTCGTAAGGATAATTCGATTTAAATTGAGAATAGACAGGTGGGATTATACGCGGATCTGATCGAGCTGAATCATTTTTCGTTGTCATTGACCCAGAAATAGTCACCGTGACATTAAGCGGCACGTTTTATCGAACCGTGCCGGAACGGTTGTCTAAAATGGCGTTAAGCCTCGAATCATAAATCGAAGTCGATCGGTTATTCCGAGTTGTCCGGCTTCGTGTCAATACTCGGTCCGAAGCTTCTAACCCGGTTATTCAATTAAAGGTGCTAATTATGTTATTCAAAAACTGGAACGTGCTCATATCAAAACGTGCCCAAGCGCGACGCGCGCGCGGGAAGTTCTATTAGAACCTAAAGAACTAGTGACAGTGAGAACATAATTCTTTATTATGCTTTAAAAATAAGTATAATTAATATAGGCACTGTACCCCCACAGTAATTCGCTCCCTTACACTGTAGTAGTATTTTTTGACAATTCTCCAAAATTTCCAAAGATTTAGCACTACCGACCGAGCAATAACAATTGTCTAGCATCATCTTATGAAAATAACACGAACGAATTCATTTAGATTTTGTGCGATTTTTATTCCAATGTAGTTACTCGAATAATTACAATTTCAATAATTGCGAAATTAAAAATCCTAAACCGGTCATTCGCGCTCGGGAATTCGCAATGTTAGGCTTCAGAGCCCCCCAATTATAAGTGTCACTGAATTTTATAGACAATTTAGAGTGGGTATTTTATTGTCCGCGTGATTTTGTTGATGAGAATGAAATATTTTCTCAGATGCGGCTGCGACGAGTGCGTGACATCCAGCGAGCAGGACTCCCTGCGACACTCTCAAGCTCGCATAAACGCGTATCGTGCACTCACATCGCCATCCTTGATCGCTCTATCCTCGAGGGATCCTCTTTTAACGGCGTTCGAGCTTTCCTGGGAGCTTCGACGACTCAGTAAAATGGAACAGGAGTTCCGTTTCGAGTACAACGTAATTCGCACGAATCTGTTATTCGATTACCCACTGCAATTTTTTTTTCATAAATATTGTCTCGGTCCAAACGATTTGGCAACCAATCTCGAAAGATTAGAAACACTCCTGGAAACTTGACGCTGTAAATGTCAGTTCGATTGACCAGAGAACTTGTATACAGGAGATGAGAGAGCAGACGCAGACGTTCGCCACGTCACTGTTGGATCACGCGCGCACGTCCTTGGAACTGGAGATCATGCTGAATTATAATCCTCACGGAGAGAACTGGGAGCCTGGAGAACGACAGACGCTGGACCGACTCAAGCTTGCGATCAAATATAAGCAGAAACAGGTGAAGAATCTTCCAAAACGTTCGCTAAGTCTACTGAGATTTGTTTTTATTTTAACGTTGACATCTGGAATTGATTAGAGGAACCGTTAGAAGGAGGAAGGATTTACTAGTATGTTTGATATTGTGGACTCTTTGTTAGACTTTCAATTTGCTTTGAATCATTTCTACACTAGTTCGTGGCCCATCCGAACGTGCAACAATTGCTAGCCGCGATTTGGTACGACGGTTTGCCGGGATTCAGACGGAAAAGCATGATCGGACAGTTCATCGAGGTCGGGAAGCTCGGAGCCATGTTTCCGGTGTACAGCTCGATCTACATGGTCTCGCCAACCTCGCCGATGGGACAGTTCATGAAGAAGCCGTTCGTTAAGTTCATCTGCCACTCGTCTTCCTACGCCTTTTTCCTCAGTGAGTAATTTCCAAGTTGAATCGCAAGGAAATCCTTTGCGAACGAACAACTAATAAATATTCAATCTTTAACATAACTCCAAAAGAAATTATTATTCAATTCGAACAAAAGCCAATGCTGAAATCTTTGAAAACGCTATTAACGCGTTAACTGACACGTCAGTCCAATATGACTGACAGTGATTTTTGACTAGGTTTAGAAATTCATTTTTATTGTGACATATCCAGATAAACCGAATTTTATTAGGATCTTTAGAATTCAAAAGGGTTCAGACAGCAACCCCTATAACACATTTTAAATTTCTAGTTTCGGTTTCATTAATTAAATTACACTGATTTTGTGAGATTCTCTGGAATTGATTTTAGACACTTAACGTGTTAACCCTTAGCACTCGAATGGCGACTATAAGGCGCCACGAAAAATTGCTGTATCATTATTCAAAATATTTTTTACATTATTAAATTTGTTTGTATTTAATAAATTACTAAAGACTTTATTATTGTACGTGTAAATTGCACCATTTTCGTATGTATAACATGAAAAAAAAAATGTATTAAAGAGAAATATTCTAGGTCTGATGAAATGTTTCGTTTTGAAGTTAAAATAGCTTCGAGTGCAAAGGGTTAATACTTCACAGTTTGGCCTCCATAGATGCACTCTTCGATTCAATTAAAAAGTGGGTTGAGCTTCTTTGGAATTATATATTTTTGAAAAATTGTGTGAGAAATTTTGTGATAATATTTTCTTCGGTACGATGTTGGAAGGTGATCGATCTGTCGAATTGAAATTTTTTCTGGGGGCTGTATTTTTCTCGTGAAAAAATTCACAAAGATAATGGAGGCACGCAAGTGGATAAACCTTTAACATACAGCTGTTCGCAGGATTTCTCCTGTAATTGTACCCGATAACGCGATTAACCGTTAAGTAATCACGTTATAACATGCGACGAGACACGAACGGATTAAAATTTGTCCGATAGTGCTGCTCGGAATGGCATCGCAACGCATCGAGTACCTGGTAATCGAATTGTTTGGGAACGCGTGGATGCGCGAGATCCTGGCCGGATGGAAGAGGCGGGAACGTGGTTGCATCCCCGGTTTCGTCGAGAGCGGAGTCATCCTCTACGTAATCAGTAAACAGCTCCGACTAAACTACTTCAACAAGAACAAACAATCGATTGTTTCTAGTTTATTTTCTGCACTTCAAACCCTCACTTCAGCACTAGCCAATTTCTTCACAAGTTCAGATTTTTAATATTTCAAGAATGCCCCTCCCTCGCCCAAAGAATTATTCTTCTGTTTAATCCAGAAAACAACATGAAAGTAACCCATCTTTTCATATTTCTCTGTATTCCAAACTCTCTACAAATTTTTATAAACAGACACCTTAAACATATTCTTCTTTTTGCAACAAACTGTCCAAACTCACTTAAAAAACTTTAAAAATAAGGCTCCAAAAATATTCTTCTTTCTGCTGCAACGAACAACGTAACAACAACCGATCTTTTTCGATTTGTCTATATTCCAAACTTTCTTAAAAAAAAACTTTGAAAATAAGGCTCGAAAAATATCTGCTGCAACAAACATTTTTTTATATTTCGAACGTTTTTAAAAACCTCTACAAACAGTCCCCTTGAAAATATTTTTCTTTTCGATCCAACGAACAACGTGAAAGCAACCTTTTCACATCTTTTTCTAAATCTTAAATACTGGACCTACAGCAAGTCGTTGCATGCAAAAGGTCGACGCACTTCCCTTCTTCGCTTTCATTTGTGCACTCGAAGAATTGACCATATTGTGTGCGACAACCTGCTGGCCCTAGATTGTTTGAAAAAATGTGTAACTAACAAGATTGGGAATTCTAGGTTTAGTCTTGGGAGAAATGAGATCGTTATGGTCGGACGGGATACTGGAGTATGTCTCGGATCTTTGGAACATCGTGGACTTCATTCAGAACGTGTTTTACGTGATATGGGTCATGCTGAGGCTCACGGCTTTTATTATAGTGCAAGTACGTTGCCATCGTCGTCTTCGTCGCAGTAAGATTTAACCAAATTTGGTTGTCTAGACAATGAAACAATTGATTGCCTTTGATAGAGGGAATACTGGAGTGGTGTAGATCCTTGGTACCCCAGAGATCAATGGCACGCTTTCGATCCCATGTTGCTTTCCGAAGGAGCTTTCGCTGCTGGAATGATCTTCAGGTGATGATCCTTACTATAGTTATAAAATAAAACGTCCAAAGTTACTGTAAAATCCAGATTAAAAATTGAGGGAAAAATACTTGCAACTTTTACTACGAACTCGTAAGCGCTGATAATTAAAAATGGCTGACGTGGGACAACTCGTTTTCATTTTTTAACCTCCGGTTGACGGAATTTGGGTCCGTTTCGACCCAGATAACGAACGTTTCATCTAAACTCTAATTTTCTAGTAGATCCTCTAACAAGTTAAAATCGTCAGTCATTTATATTAGATCTAATAAGAAGATCAACGTTAATCTCTAGGAAGTTCGAAAATATATAGAACAAAATGAAATCTACGATTTATCACCGCATTTCCCAAAAATGATTTGGTCATGTTTGTACGTACGTTTTGAATGTAACGCGGGACACATAACCCGTGTTATTTATTAAAAACGCTTTTCTGTATTTACTGCCGCTATAAATGCGAAGAGACGACTACAACTCAGGGACATAGTCGAACAGGACGTTTATACGAACCGTTCCAATTCTTTTTACGTTCCTTGCCCACGCACGATGTAGACCCAGCATATTAAAAAAACACTCTGCACACTTATTATTAAACGATAGCTCGGAAGGGATTATCATACTTTCACGAGCGTCAGTCTGCGAGAGAAAAACGTTCTCGCGTAAATGCGATGCAATGAATAAATAAACTAAACACATTGTTCTCAGCTTTTTGAAGCTCGTCCATATATTCAGCGTGAACCCTCACCTTGGGCCACTACAAATTTCCCTCGGGAGGATGATAATAGACATTATCAAGTTCTTCTTCATCTACACGCTGGTGTTGTTCGCCTTCGGCTGCGGTGAGCATCTTTGCTTATTTATTCGATCATCAAGTATTCATCGGTCATGCCCGCACACCTGTTCGCGACCGTTTAGGCGGCTTTTACACCTACTTCCCGGGAAGGAAAACATGTCCCAGTTTTTGTTGACCGATGTAAACACACTGTAAACGTGTTCGGAACGGAACCGGTCGCGTTCAAAGTAAAAGTGGAAAAGTTTGAAAAGTGGATTCTCTTCAGGAATGAACCAACTGATGTGGTACTATGCTGACTTGGAGAAAATGAAGTGCTATAACATTAAGGACTTTCCGGATCTGCCCGATTTCGATAACCAAGAGAAGGCTTGCTCGATTTGGAGACGATTCGCTAAGTATGTCTCTCAGTAAAACCATTATGTACACAAATTTTGAATGTTCTTCTACGATTTTATTTTGTTAGCTTTACGAAATTGTAATTATTGAGTTGAGGCCTAGAACTCGTAGGAGTCCGAGGGTTAAGAAGAGATTTTCATCATGAAGATAGGTAGATTTAATCCTTCGATGATTTCAGCTTGTTCGAGACGTCGCAATCGCTTTTCTGGGCCAGTTTCGGCATGGTAGATCTGATGTCGTTCGATCTAACGGGGATCAAGAGCTTCACAAGATTCTGGGCGTTGTTGATGTTCGGTTCCTACTCGGTGATCAACGTAATCGTCTTGTTGAACATGCTGATCGCTATGATGTCGAATTCTTATCAGATCATCTCGGTACGCGAGAACATTTTTCATTGTGTCGTAGTAAATTCAATTGATCTAAATTAGATGGGATGCTAGATAGATTGGATGATCGGTAGATACGCGACTCTGACGTTGATCACAATAACCGATTAGTCGAGGTTTCGTCTGGCATGAGTCGCCCAATCAATTGACCGAGATAAGTATGGATCATGTGGAATTACCAGCCGTTTGTCTCGTCGATTTTTTTCGGACAGTTGCTAAAATTAATTGATACTGTAATCGGTTCGGCAGAGTAAGCCAGTGTCTTCTGTTTATTTACAAAAATGATAAAAAATTGGATACATGATACACGTTTTCACATTCGAGATTGGCATGCTAAAAACGTTATCAACAAAGATGTTGTTCTTCTAAAATAAAGCAACAAAAATAAATTGTTATCTGCACAGATAAGCTGTCCAATTGTTCCCAATTTGCATAATAGATATAATAATCGTATGTCTTATCGGATTTTTAGGAACGAGCCGATACAGAATGGAAGTTTGCCAGGAGCCACCTTTGGATGAGCTACTTTGAGGATGGGGATACTGTGCCACCTCCTTTTAATATGGTACCGACGGCGAAATCGTTTAACAAACTCCTTTCTTGTGGAAAATCCGGTCGACAGACGAAATCTTTGATCGTACGTACAACTCGTTGATCATTTAAATATAAGGTAAGAGACACAGTTACTGTGGGGGTACCGATTACTGTGCCTATATTAATTATACTTATTTTTAAAGCATAAAATCAGTTAGATGTCATACATCTCTTTTTTAATATACTGTATGCTTTAAAAACAAGTATAATTAATACAGTAATTGGTAATCCCACAGTAATTGCGTCACTTACTCTAGTAACCAAGCAATGATTCTTCGTTGTTATTCTTTGCAATAAAAACGAGTCAGAATAATCATAACCGCCATACTAGACTGTGGAACTTATGGCGTGTAAAAACCGTCAACAAAAATAATTTAATAACAGATTGAATACAGTTTCGTACAGATTAATTTTATGACAAAAATAGGTCAAATTCAAAACGATAAAAATATTTAAACAATTTAAATATATAACAAAAAACGAATGAAGAATTGGAGAAAAAAACGGAAAATTCAAAAATACATTCATCAAGAAACGATATAAATGTGTCTCGAAATTAATGCAGACAATTTTTATTTTGTATGAAAATAATTGAATTTTTAGTTTAGGAGCACGTTGATAAGAAAGAAAAGTTTCTCTAAATTGATGCAGAGTCTAGTAAGAATGTAACGATAAATTCCATTACCTAGAGAATTAATCATCGAAATCAAAGAAGGCATTTCCCTTGATAAATGACAGAAAAAGTCAAGGGAGAAGGCGTTGGCGAGACATGAAACAGTGATGAGGCTGCTCATCCGGCGATACGTGACCGCGGAACAAAGGAAACGTGACGAATTTGGTATCACTGAGGACGACGTCATGGAAATCCGACAGGACATCTCCACACTGAGATACGAATTGATTGACATCCTGCGGCAGAATGGAATGAGAACACCGAATGTTGACAAGCAGGATGCAGCCCGTAAGTTTTGCAATCACTATTATTTTATTCTTTGGATCCAAATAAAAATACCAAAAATATATATATAAAAACAATAAAAACACATTAAAAATCGCGGTATCAATTGGTTAGTCATCTCCAAGCATTAACCGTTATAGTTTCAACAATAGTTGTGCCACGTCTGCTACCAACATTTGGTCTTCGAGTTGTTCTATTAATTGCAACTCGTATAAAATATGAAAATATAAATTGTCACAGGCAAGCTAAGTTCTCCAAATAGCATGCTATACGTTAGAATTTTAAATAACAAAATATATAAAATTAATTTAATACTCTTTTAACGTTCTGTCACGTTGACAGGGAACGCGTTAATTCTTTGCGGACGGGAACGTTTTCTAATTTTTCCAATGGGTCTAATAAACTTATTTTGCCTGTTAAACAAAATGCCGAGCCGAAGAGCTAAACGAATAATAATGTTCAGCTTCAATGACGGCATACGTCCGCAAAGGGTTAATTGTAGGATGAAAGAGTGACCTTGAGTAAACGAGTAAAAATCATTTTCAGTGTCCGGCAAGAAGGGCCGAGTGATGGAGCGACGTCTGCAGAAGGACTTCCAGATAGGCATAGTCGAGGGTATAGTGAACGCTGTGATAGCAAACGAGAACGAACCGAAGGACGTGTTCAGCCAAATAGCTAAAGCGATCGGCCGCAAGAGCAGCGGCAGCAAGAAGAAGGACTGGAACGCTGTCGTCCGGAAGAACACAATTGCTAGAGATCCGATCGGCAGTACCACCGAGGCTACAATGAAACAGACGCGTCGAAGTATTCGCAGACATCTCGATTCGGCGAACTCCGATCTATCTTCGTTGGATCCTAATCGTCTGATCGATTACAATCCGAACTTGTCCGAGGTGTCGCCAACCACTAGAATCGCCTACGCGAAGTTCATGATGAGCAGGGTCAAGTTTCCCGACGAGCAAGGAGGTAAGCGATCTTGTTTCTATTTGTCGTTCGTCTTCTAGATTCTCTGGACGTTGAATGACTATCTCTGGAAAACGCTACACACGCGCCTTCTTTTATGCTAAAATTGATCGTTTGAACAATGAAGAAGTTAATGAAACGTCTGGTTCCAGCAGCTGCTGACGAGAAGAAAGGAGATGGCGGCGAAGGGACAGGTAGCTCGAGAGTCAGCATCCGCGTTGGGCCAGCCGATACTCCTCGCGCTGTTCCAGTGTTGAGGAAGAGCGTTCTGAAGTCTCTCAGCGCGAGTAGTTTGGACAAGGACAAGATGCCATCAGCAGACGGTAAATCGGAAATAAGAGCTCCGTCTCCGATCCCCGAAGACCCACGGGAGGATGCTGCGAATAAATCGCCAGAGGGCAAGGCCGCTGCGAAGAAACCGGCAGCGGCGAGTCAGCCTAAGAAGGAGGATGATAAGAAGAAGGAGGACGATAAGAAGAAGGAGGAGGATAAGAAGAAGGAAGACGATAAGAAGAAAGAGGGCGAAGGGAAGAAAGAGGGTGACGACGAAGAGAAAAAGAAGAAGGAGGAGGAGGAGAAGAAGAAGAAGGAAGAGGAGGCGAAGAAGAAGAAGGAAGAGGAGGCCAAGAAGAAGAAGGAGGAAGAAGAGAAGAAGAAGAATGAAGGTGGTGGCGCAGCTGCGAATCCTGCGGCCCAGGAAGACAATGTACCCGTCGCTACCACGAAACTGCGAGGGAAGTCGAAAGCCACTGGTCAGATTATGGGAGGATGGATCTGAATGCATTTTGACGGTGTTTCGTTTTCATTGGCTAACTCGTCTATTCCGAGTATCGACTCGTGAGGTACAGACTTCTACAGAATCTCTTCTATTTAAATCAATTGACGTACACCACTGCTCAAACATTTGGAACTTTCATTGCTATCTTATCTTTGGTGATTTAGAGGAGAAAACAAAGAGACGAATCAAGCGTAATGCACTGTAATGCAACGCACTGTATTCGTAACTTTTGTTTTCAGTTATGGAATGTTTTGGAGTTGTAAGAGAATAGTGTTTTTAATTATCGATTTACTGAAATATCTCATTCGCCTTGAAGCAGTGTACGTCAATCTTTTAATAATGTAACGAGAAAACGCAATTTATTCGGACACGACAAACGTTGTTTTCTTTTTTTTAATCGAACAAGATCTCAATTGTACTGTTTATTTTCTAGATAGTTGATCTTTTCGGAATAAGGATGATAACGACAGTTCAAGATCAATCGCAATGGTTCTGATCCTTTTCCCGATTAGATATCCGACACTTTTCCTAGAATAACATCAATTCTTCGAAAAATCATTGACAGATTTTTATCTTGATCCATCGCTCGAAGATAAACAATTTTTCATTGTGCATCTTGTCCTCTTTCACGCTGTATTTTTTCTTTTTCCTTCGTCCTCGTTTATTTGTACATAGACTGCCGGACATCTGTGCTAATTCGCAATTACGTGTCCCATTTGAAACATCGATTTCAATGAATTTAATTTACAATTTTATGAAATTTCGTACGTTAAAATTTCTCTGAAACGTTCGATATCGACACAAGAGATCTCCGCAGTCTAATTGACGATACGAATTCGGTTACTTAACACAAATCGATGTCGTAATAATACTATGAAAGTATTAACGTTATTCATGCGCTGGATTTGTTCAGTTACGCGAAAGAATTATAGTAAGTACATAATGATCCGCAGTCGACTTGTAATCGTTTTAGAATCTCTAGATCACGAAATTCTATTCGAAATTAGAGGCTGAAGACAAGTACAAGCGAAATCGATTATTATTACCTCATGCATTCCTAAGGATTAAGACTTCGGCTCGTCCACGCTGATCCATATCGATCATCTTTACAAATCGCGTGTTCATTTAACACGCTGCCAACGCATCGCGAAACTACATTTTTCCGAGACACGCGACCGCCATACTTAAAAATAGAAGCATAACGCGTTATGACCCCTTTTTTTAAGAAAGAACGACCAACTTGTACGTTGTATACACACGTTATAATCTTATCCTATTCTTACTTTATAGTTTGTATCTAGTTCGGTATGTACACTATAGTGGTAAAAAAGAAACGCGAATAAAAATTAAATAAATTAATTGTTGTCTGTTGTACTACTCCGTCATGATGCACAGCTTCCGCAAAGTCTTCGTAGAAGGCTGTTGGAGAAACAAATTCGTTTTAGATTAACGTAATTTTCATAGATTTTTAACGCAAATTAAGTTCAATTCGTCAAAATATTTTCGAAAGGTAACGTAGGTATAGTATTTCATTTTCGCAGCATACCTCCTCCGGTTAATCTTGGCGCCACCATTCGCCATTTTCTTCTTTCTATTCGCCCTTTTATCCTCCTATTAAAAAAAAAGATTTCTATTATTAGTGATCGTATTCAGTTTAATTACGTTTGTAATTTTATGTGAGGGATGAAAAGTGTAAATGTTCCGAGATTGCTGATTGAAATTTTATTTTTGGGCTTCGAATGTGAACGTTGACAGTACCTCTATTAGTTCTCCAACGAGGAAACCCTTCAGAATCTGTTTCGCCTCTGAAGAGTGTCCGAAATCATCGAAACTGGATGTTGCGTCGCGGCCCGCGTTCTCGTCGATCAATTCGGGACCACCGGGATGCTGAAATCAGTTTCAGATGTCCATTAAAAAATGTTCGGACGACCTCAAGTCACTCTTGCAATTTCCAGCCTGCGGAAGGTTGTACTCTGCAATTGAAACTTGCAATTAAAAATTGAGATTTCTATCTGAATCGTTTCAATCATTTTTATCGTGCATTTCAGTCGCTCCGGTCTCGCGCTACAACTGAGTAAATCGGATTCATAGATCTTAAATTTGAATTTTAATAAAATCTCCATAAAGTTCAATGAAGAGTTCCATTTAAACTACGAACTCGCGTGACGACTAAGTGTATTCATATAAAACTGCATTTCAAAGGAGTGTTCAAAATGTAATTGTGCACTCTAAATTATGAGATATCGGTACACCAGAACTTTGTGAAATTCTACTAAATTTTTAACAACAATTCGATTTCTACTAGGTATTCATTTCGAAACAGTGCAACTATCAATTTCCACTGAACAATCGATCACTCTTCACGTACCTCTTCTTTGTACTTTGTCACGTCGTACACCATATCATGGATCACGATCCACGTGTCAGCTCCGTCTCGGCCGTTTCTCTGAGCCACATCGTTCAAAGTGTACAGCGTTAATTCTCCCATTCTAATGAGTGTCAACACTTGAAAATGAACTAACTAACTTTCGAACGCGAAAGGATCGACCCCGGTCGACAACTGTCCGGTTCTCGTGAAAATGATCGACTGTCCCGACCCGTGCGAACAATGAGTGAAAACGAGAGCTGAGATCACGGCCAATACCAACGATAACGAGATCCGTGATATATGTCACATATGTAGATAAACGTAGATAATGAGTGTCACGTACTCGATTACAGATCAAGTCTGGAATTTCTGGAGGAAAGCTTCGCTATTTATTCGTCGACGCAGCACGCCGTTCAGGAAATCCCGCTGGGACTTCTGAGAATTGAAATCATTACGAAACATCAATTATTTTTCAAACCGTTCGTTGAAGTTCTACAGATAACGGAATAAACTGCAATTGTGATTTCTTTTATCAAGAATTTTTTCTTTACAAACATTTAACGTTTCACCTAGCGGAAGGTTGTTATTAATAAGTTGTTATACTACATGTTGCGTATACCTACACGCTTTGCATATTTTGCATATTTTTCGTACACATTTTCCAATATTTCGTGCACATTTTGCATATTTTTAATGCATAAATGTCCCCTGTATTTTGCATGTTTATTCTGCATAAACATCCGCAGTCTACTTATTAATAGTTTTCTATTTAAATAGTAATCCCAACAGAAGTGATGAGAGAATGCTGTAAATTGTTAGGGATTTTTTAGACACTGCTACCGCTGTTGGAAAGCCACTGCAAAAATCGAGGACCAAAAATTGGCACTTCGATAAACTTTTCAATGGTGACAGCGTTTTAATTCGTAAAGAAATAAATTATCTTGGGTAATAAAATTTAGTAATTGCTTCTACGTTTGTTATTTGGAAGAAAGTTGTCAAGCTTCTTGTAGATCTAGCACAGCCATTAGGAAAGCTGCAAATAGGCTTCGAGGTAAATGGATTTTGGACTTTGCATATGTACTTGGCTGATAATGCGAACTTGTGCTTGAATTTGTAACAAATCACGAGCCCCGTATTTGAATCGCAAATATTAGATTTGAATTCTGATACGTGATTTGCAATTTGTACTTGAATTTGTGCAGAGAGCGTAATTACAAATCGGCGGCAAAGCATTTTCACGGACAGCCTGTGGCCTAGACCAATAACAGACTTCAATGACAACAGAAATTAATGGATCAGTGTATTAACATAAATAATTTTTTCGTCCTAGATGAATATCCACTGATAATAGGGGATTAAGAGGGATATTACTACTTCTTGAAAAGTTGAACAGTTGTTTTTTAGAAAGCTATGGAGAGGGCGATGACGCTATATATGATTCAGTAACGAAAAGCGCATGATTAATCCTTTCTTAATCTTGATACTGACGTTTACTCGGAAATAAAAATGTGCAACAGTTTGTCATTTATATTCACGATAAGAAACGATGAGTGTTTGTTCCATAAGTAAAAGTACAGTAATTCCCCGATCAGTGGGCAGTATGCAAAGTGTCATACTGATAGTGCAGTTTCTCCCAATAGTTTCCTCAATGTTCATTTTTAATAGTAACACCGATATCGCTCGTAATTATTAAATTGGTTCTCGTTGGAGCATTATTATTGGCCACTATTAATGGATAACGATAAAAAGACGAAAGACTATTAAATATCGATAATAATAAATAACGATCGTTTCTCGCGTTGTTAAGCAGCAACAAGCGACGCAATAGAATCGGCTTGATTAAGTATCTATGAAAAATCATACGCGTAGGAATTCAAATAAGGTAAATGTTAATTACTAATGCAATTTTACAAGTAGAAAATTAAATTCTAAATTATATAATATAATATAATATAATTTACGATGACGTATTTATATAATATAATAGGAGTCGAAAATTAAATTAATTTATAAACCGAAAGCATAATTAAAAGCCGGACTTCTATTTGTCTTATATTATTTAAAGAAATTATAGGTGACCGGTCATTGACACGGTATTATTTTCGATTTATAAAGTATTATAAGTTGAAGATAACATTGATTGCTCAAGTGTCGACACGGGGAGATTAAACGCAACAAAGACAATGATAGAACAATGTCGTTCATTGAATATATGTCAAATGCTAGAAGGAAATCAACGAAATAAATTAGGTTCAAATGATTCTTGTCGCATTTTTTTGTCTCACTTCCGCGGGGCTCTGGAACCCCCTTACCATTTCTGTGTCACATCCCACCGTATCGGTCGGAACTAATATTGTGGAATTACTATCACAGACGGGATGTAGGAGTACGCCAGTCACCTTATACTGTTTCGTGTCGCACGATATGAAATACCGACTCTAACTTCTATTTAGAATAAGCAACTGGTGAGCTCGATCACAGCACACAGAACATAACTCATGAATCGAGAATATTATTGAGAATCGAGTATCTTGTAGACTCCCAATAATCATTCATAAAAGTTACTTTGATTTATCAATGTATTGTCTTTAATAAATTAATGCGTACGAATGTTCATGGTACAAAAGTTCAGGGCCCGCTCTAGGGGGGGGGGGGCAACCCGGGCATTTGCCCGGGGCGCCAAAATTTAGGGGCGCCATTTTGGCTTTGGCTGTAAGTGTGAGAAAAATAATGATGTTTTAAATATTCAATTAATAGAAAATTTCAGACTACCCTTACCAGACAATTTTGCTTACCCTTGCCAAAAAGCAATTTTGCTTACCCTTGGTCTACCTTTAGCTAGCTTAACTAGCTACCTTAATTAAGGTGGACCAAGGGTCATTTAAATCTTCCTTCGGGGTGGGCAAAAAGCTCTTGAATGCTTTTTTCCTTTACCTTGGCCAACCTACAGCAGCTCTTTGTAAGTATCAATTAAAATATACAATTTCTGTTATTTTCTTAATACTTATACATTCAACGAATGCTGTCAATACATATTTCTGTATTTCTAATTGACATTTGCTTCCAAATTTTTCAAAAGTTTTTTACATTTTTGACATAAAATTGGTATTTCTCCGATCGGAGGTCCCCCAGGGGCTCACACACGGGTAGGGACAGAGTTTCTCTGGTCTGAATATAGGACAGGGGACGCTACAGTCGGTCGTAAAATATTCAGTCGGTAAGATAAACCTAGGACGCGAAAGCTCATCACGTGTTCTTGTCATCTTCTTGTGACTTGTCTGTGATATAAGCACTATTCCATTTAAACTTTTAAAAGATTCATTTGAAATGTAATCCATTAATTACTTACATGGTTACATATACGAATAAATAACACGACGTTACATGCAACCATATTCGTTTTTAACTCAACTCTTTCGAAGTTATGGCAACAGCCGAAGTAACAGTTAATAAAAAGAAAAACAACTTTTTAGCGGCATATCATACTTTAAAATTTTCCCAAGCCGACAAAGATGATACAGAAATTGCAGATCTCGAGCGAAGATGTCTTGCCACAAAATATTTGACTGCAAAACAATTGTAAGTATTCTATCATTACAGTGTTAACATAATGTAATGTTTTAAATCAAAAACATCTTAACATTTTGTGCTTCACAGTGAATCAGAGGACATGGCAACATGTTTACTTCGAAGGAGCTTAAAGGATTATCAAAGGATAATGGAAAACAAAAATGGAGTTAACAATTACTGGAAACAGTTTAAGGCTCAAACTCCAAAAATCAACAATGATCCACAGAAATGGAAGTCTGGATTAACCGACGTAGAAACAGCTCTGAGTTTTATGAAACCTTTACCTTGCCAAACTGATAATACACTCCCATGTAAAGGAAGGGTGTTCAATGATAAACATATAGAAAGCATCATAAATACCTGGAAGAACAAAGAATCCTTAATACGAAATAGAAAAGTCAGTGCACAAGCTCAACTTCATCTCAATCCTGGTATGAGTATAGGCATCAAAGGAAGATCGGAAAACAATAGTTTCAATGAAGCAGAACGATCATCCTTTTCATCGAGTAACTCTGTAGAAGAAACTAGCAATTCGAATATGAATTACAAAAAACATGAGTCTAAAACTGGATCAATGTCTCAAGAATATCAAAACTTCGCATCCCATCAAAGACCTGCTAAGTTTGTAAGAGAGAACTCCTATAGTAAGACTAATCACGAACCACCAAACACTTACAGAAACAATGTCAAATCGAAGTCACACGTTTTCGTTCAGAACGGTAAAGAAGATTCTGAAGCAGCGAAACCTAAAATGAACTGTTTCAAGACAGCCAGAGATGAATTAACGGTACAACAAGCGAAAGCTAACAAACCAGCCCAGAAAAAGACTCTAGGTGGCAAACCATCAGTTAATTCACAATTCGTGTGTCCCTTCAAGAAAGAGAAGGAAAAAACACAAGCTCCCGATGCCATGTACAACAACGACACCGAAACAATGGAAGTAGAAGACGAAAGATTAAAGAACATCGAGCCAAAAATGGTTGAATTGATAAAGAACGAGATAATGGACTGCAAAACAACAATCTCTTGGGACGACATTGCTGGCTTGCAATATGCGAAAAAGATTATTAAGGAAGTAGTTGTGTATCCTATGTTGAGGCCTGATATTTTTACCGGTTTGAGGAGACCCCCTAAGGGGATTTTATTATTTGGACCGCCAGGTACTGGTAAGACGCTTATAGGCAAGTGTATAGCAGCTCAAAGCAAATCGACGTTCTTTTCGATTTCTGCGAGCTCGTTGACCTCCAAATGGATAGGCGAAGGAGAGAAAATGGTCAGGGCATTGTTCGCTGTTGCGAGAGTTTATCAGCCGGCGGTTATTTTTGTGGACGAAATAGACTCGTTACTCACGCAGAGATCTGAGACCGAGCATGAAAGCTCTAGGAGACTGAAAACCGAGTTTTTGGTACAATTGGATGGAGCTGCGACCGCGGAGGAGGATCGCATTTTAATCGTTGGAGCAACGAACAGACCTCACGAGCTGGACGAGGCAGCGCGTAGACGACTCGTTAAGCGGCTCTATGTTCCCTTGCCCGAGTTCGAAGCTCGTAAACAGATCATAAATAATTTATTGGTAACGGTTCCGCACAATCTCACAGAGCAAGAAGTAGACGACGTAGCCGAACAATCGAAGGGATACTCGGGGGCGGATATGTGCAATTTATGCAAGGAAGCCAGTATGGGGCCAATAAGGAGCATTCCATTCAGTCAATTAGAAAATATTAGGAAGGAGGATGTCAGGCAGATAACAGTCGACGATTTCAAAGAAGCGCTGATTTATGTACGGCCCAGTGTATCCGAATCCAGTTTAACGACTTACGTTGAATGGGATTCTATATACGGAACCGGAACTGCGCAGAATCATAAAACATAAAGATACAATTTCTCCGAGGATTTTTCAATATTCAATATATATTTTTGTAATACAAAGTTTTGTAATAAATAATACATTTATGAATGTTTAAATTGATGTACAATATAATGTCTTGCGAAAGACAGATAATTTTGTTACTAAGTAACTTTATAAATAAGAGCAGCGTGTTAAGATAATTGTACAATGTACACTTTTTGCATGTAGGAAACTATTAAATGTGTTTCAATATGTACTAGTATGTTCAATGACACGACAGCTGTATAATCGAGGGTTAATTCTTTAGAACGAATGGTATTGAAATTAATTGTTTCAAAGTCATCTATATAATATGCATGGACACTTCCTGAAAACGATGGTTACCATTTAGTACAATCGACGATATTCTTAAAATACTGTGACTCATTTGATATGCAATGTATAATATGTTACCAGAATCCACTCCTATGAGAAGTGTATGTCCATATACCAGAACAGTGGTCGGATTAGCAAATAGAATTGGAAATAAATTGTGTATTTTCCACTGCTTACCCTTCACTAAAAAACCTAGGTATCCGTTTTCTAAAATCACAAAAGAAAACTATTATTGACAAGAAAACACGATCAGGTTTGCCCTACATGGTTTTTGATATTATAATGATGTTAGTACTTACATTAAAGATGTAAATCATATAATAAGTAGACTGCGGATTTTATGCATTTATGACAGAAGTGGATAGGTTCCACTTATAAAAGCAAAAAGATAAAAAGAGTTCAAGAACATCAATACATTATATTAAGCCTATTAATATTATTAAAAGAAAAAAGACATTTTTATTTTGTTCCCGTCTCTTGCAATTGAGACAGACCATTTTTATTTTGCATAAAAATCCGCAGTTTAATAATAAGTTATTAACCTGCGATGCAAACGGCCACGTCTGGTTTAAATACGTAAAATCGACGTATTCTTATATTTGGAAGTTTGGAGGGGAATGCCTTCCAAAAACCATTTTTTGTACCACAGTCCAATTCTAAATGCACAAAATACTCTCGGGTATAAAGATGTAACTGAAACATAATTTATCAATATTTAAACGCGTTACAACGTGTTGCGACTTAACAATAGAGTAATACTGAAATCACAACCTGATCATTATCCGCACCAATAGCAATTACTTTGGTTGTATCAAATTTGTACACTGTTTTAGGTATCAATCCTTCAATAATTATCATGTTTCGAAGAGTAGTATAACAATAACCGTAGCTTGCACTATTAAACATTTACCATTTACTAATTACTAAAATATTTACGCGTATACTTTGTAAGTTATATTATTGAAATCATACCAAATCAATTCCCCATTTGTTTTGTCAATCAATTTTTTCTCCTTCACATCCCACCTACTTATATGATTGTTCTGAGAACGACATACACAAACAGTACATATTTCTAAAAGGTGAATACTGTTAATTAAGAATCTATAGTAAGGAGCAAAACTGAATCTACACTATTTGAAACAGCATAACATTTTAAAAGTAGTTCTTTAAATATATCATTACCATCTCTAATGAATTGTATGCTTTGTATATCTTCCATATGGTCAACTACATAAAATGCTCCTTCATTTATATGACAAATATCGTAAAAATAAATGTAGCCTTCATTAGAGCCTACAGCTATTATGTTTTCTATAAAAATATTGGAAATTAATCGCGATCTGATATTTTCACATTTAATTGCATATTGTTACCTGAAGTTTCTACGCAGGTAATATGTTCTGCATTGCTCGCTGCTTGTAATGGTGCGATGCATTTAGCATCTACATTCCATCTCATTACATTTTTACACGTTCTCCATAATTTGTACAATGCCATCCACATTTGAGAGTCATGTTTTTCATGAAATTCTGTGTAATACTTTGTAGGATTCAGTGACTCACAGAAAGTACTCCATAGGTGTTCTGGTATGTCTCTCTTGCATGCTTTGAACCAGTGGTCATTTATCTGTGATTGAATAATAAATTTTGAACAGTTAATCCAGTTAGAATTTACGATCTTAAACGTCAGAGAAATTGTTGTTTTAAAAAAGTTATTGGTAATTCAAGTACATGTATAAACATACCTTTAACGTCTTATTGATAATTTCATTCCAACAGCTACAAACAATCTTCAAGTTCGTAAGCGTCACTGCGTCGGTATATAAAAATATATGCTCCCATATTTCCGGAGGAAAATACATTTTCCAAACATTAATTTATCACTCAGTACTGGAACTCTCTTCGTGTTTTAGCAGCAAATCTTCTTCTCGTTCGAATGTGTGAATTTCAAATTCCTATTACAAATATTTGATAAGGCATTGTTACTTATAACCGGCTTGTATACATGCCTTATAAGTACCTCAAATGCATAGCAACGCGCAACTTACTGTTTCCGCAAAGCATTTGCATAATAATATTTTTCGATTTCAAAAGAATTCCTTAATTTCTGAGAAAGAAGAAAACTTTATTTGGCACAGTTAAAAAATAGTCTTTTGTTTTTAATTGTTTTGAAAATTTTGGAAAGTGATTCGTGGAATACATATATATATATAGAGACGAAATTTATTCTATATGATAACTGCAAATTAGTCATGACGATGATGATTTAAAAATATTTAAAGACTATTACGATTAGAAATAATTTTGTTCGTCATACAAATAATTTCAAGAAATATTATTTTCATTTATTTCCGTCTGATATTGCTGTATATAAAGTTATTATATCATTAAATACAACTATATGCGAGAACTATATTATTTTTTTGTTATTGATATTACGAATTGTCAATAGTCAGTCAGTAGTCGTTGGATGATAAATCGTCAAAATTATAACATAAACTCTTCTTTCATTTTATTTTAACAACATGCGACGTATTTCAATTCTATGAAGCTCTCTGTTATCAAGTAGGAAAGGAAGCAGAATTTTATATTACGTGATTTTCATATATTTATATAAATACAGTACATCACTGTATTTACTCAACTTTAAATTTTAGTCCTAATTCAACTATGTATCGATACTGCAACTTTCTACAATGTACAAAGCTATGTTCACGGCGGTACCACTTAGAAACGCGTGCGAAAAACTCCGAAGTTTCGCCTCTGGAAAGCTTCTCTGTGGTCAAGTACTCTTGAGTTACGAATGGAATCAATAAATATTAAGTTCTAGTTTATGTAGGGCCACCCACACACAATAGGGTTTTCTTGGGTGCTAGCGCGAGGTGATACAGGATATTGTTTTAGTCGATAAACAAGTCACGCTTCGCCTACTTCTGCACGTGCACGGATGAATCGAATGAAAAAAGCATTTAATTGCAAAATGACAGAAGAAGGTATGTGTTATTAATTTTTTATTTCGGTGTTATTGTATTAATATTAACACTTTAAGTTTACAAGACCCGTCAAAATGACAGGTTCTAATATTTTTAATTTACGACTATTGAGATTGTAAAGATGGATGAGAAACTATTCAACAAATTTATTTCTTTTGGTATATATTATTTTAAAAATGACTAACAATTGCGATAGTAGAATTTTTGTTATTTTTATAAAGTAATAAAAAATAGTCACTTTTAATGCTCCGTAAACCTAGTGTTTACCATAGTATGATTCTGATTACCATTTACTTTTCAGCTGCTTCAACGAAGACTGATGTGGAGTCTGCAATGGATGGAACCAGCGACGATGACAGCGGCGATGACTGGGATGAAGTGACAGAAATTTTTGAAACCATACCGTGTCTTTTTTGCAACGAGGGTACAAGCAACTTCACAGAGGCACTGGAACATCTGATTAAATCACACAAGTTTGACTTGAAAAATTTTGTAACAAGACATTCTCTGGACACATATTCTTACATCAAGTTGATCAACTTCATCAGGCAAAAGAATGTTTTACCTGATCAGTTGAACGCGTTGAATATCAAAACATGGGAAAATGATAAATATTTGAGGCCTATCATCGAATACGATCCTTGGTTGATGTTTGGTAAGTCTCGAGATTATCAGTTTGTCGAAGATTCATTTCTCTTGCATTCCTAAATTGTTTCGATGTCTGTTTTCTTAAAGACATTGATGATTTGGAAGAGAAAACAACGAAGCCTATTGCATATACAGTAAACTCGGAGAATGGTTGTGTCACTTTGTCAGAAGCTCATTTTGCTGAATTGCAGAGAACAATACAGATACTGCGTGCGGAGTTGGAGCAACGTGAAATGGCATGTTACTTGGGTAAACAGGTATACATACTGCTATTTTGAAATGTACAGTTTCATAATTGATGGGACACACTTTAAGTCAGAATCACTTTTTGTAAATGGACCAAACCTCTTCAGTTTTTCTGCCAATCTAGATGGATTAGTTTACTAGATGATATGTAATGAAAAGATTGCGGATTTTGATGTAAGATAAAAAATGTTTGCCTCAATTATAAATAAGAGGAGCAACGCAGCAAAACTGAAGTGATTTAATCCATTTATAAAAATGTAATTCTGATTTAACATGTGTACCATCAATTACGAGACTGACTATATATACTATAATATACAAAAGATATAGTCACTGATGATATGGTTATTTAGCAAATAGATGAGATGACAGAACAAGTGCAAAAACTAATCATGGATGAGGATTTTGATAAAAGCAATAGTAGTAATAGTATTAGATCTCATAGTAATTTTAATTGCCGCCTTGATGAAAGTTACTTCAATGCATACAGTCATTTTGCAATACATCATGAGATGTTAACGGTATGTATTTCACAGTATTTGTATTTCACAATAAAATTAATAATTGTCCAAGCAATTTCTTCTATAGGACAAAATAAGGACAGAGAGTTATCGTGATGCATTATTAACAAATGCAAACAGATTTACCGATACTGTCATATTAGATGTTGGCTGCGGAACCGGTATTTTATCAATGTTTGCAGCCAAAACAGGATGTCGCAAAGTCATTAGTGTTGATCAGTCGGATGTAATATATCAAGCTATAGACATAGTAAGGTACAAACAGTATTTCAAATATTAAATAAACCTTCGACCTGTTCTTCTCTGAATTCTGGGCTGACAAAGCATGACAATTCATCTAATAAGAACCTTTTAAAAATACTATAGAGAAAACAATTTGAGTGATATTATCACTTTGAAAAAAGGTCGCCTTGAGGATATCAATCTCGAAGATGAAAAAGTAGATGTAATTGTGTCCGAGTGGATGGGCTACTTTCTCTTTTTCGAATGTATGCTAGATACAGTGATCTATGCCAGAGATCATTACCTGGCACCCGGTGGACTACTCCTGCCTAATAGATGTACGCTTAGCGTTGTGGGAAGTGGAGATACTAGTACGTTAATTAATGTTTGGTCAATCTGCAGAACAGCTACCTATAGTGGCGGTCTCGCTTAGCTTCCGAGATATTCGCGCAAAAAAATCAACTACAGTGAATTATGTCGGTGCTTATGCGTCTGTGACAGCGCACTACGTTGTTCTGCAGGTTCACACTACGAATTAATTGTGCTAAATATCATCGAATAATAAACGTTAATTGAATTACAGAGAGATATGTCGAACTTATTGACTACTGGTCAAATGTGTACGGTTTTAAAATGAGTTGCATGAAAGCGGAAGTGATTCGGGAACCAAATATAGAAGTCTGCGCTGTCGACGAGTTGATAACGAATACCGTTGAAATCCAGAGGTTTGATCTATACACAGAAACGATGGAGTACATGAACTTCTCGACATCGTTCGAATTGAAAGTAAAAAAGACTGGATCGTTGACCGCGATTGTTGGCTTTTTTGATATCTTTTTCGACTTGGACAATCCAGTTCATTTCAGTACGGGACCTTACTCGCCTCCAACCCATTGGAAACAAACAGTGTTCTCATTGAAGGAGCCAATTAGCATCACCGAAGGTAAGTTACAATGAATTAAAACAAAGCTTAACTCTTAGTACTCGACTAGCGACTCTCCGGCGCCATTAACAATTCCTACTATTATTCCAAATATTTTTTACATTATTAAATTTATGTATATTTAATAAATTACTAAACATTTAAGTATTGTACGAGTAAATTGCATCAGTTTCATAGGCGTAAAATGAAAAAATCATATAGAATGGAAATATTATAGGTCGGAAAAATGTTTGGTTTTCGAGTTGAAGCAAAGAGTTAATTGTTTCTTTAGTGTAATTATTCTAATAAAAAAAATTAATTACAAATATTTCCTGTACAGGTGATGTTCTACACTGTAGAGTAAACTGTCGCAGACACACGAGAGATCTTCGAGGACTTGTGATTATAATCGAAGTCGAGAACATGTCTCAGGTGTATTACCTACAGTCGCTTTGAAGCTCATTATAATCCTAAGTGCCAAAAAAAGTAAATAAACTAGGGTCCAGAACAGCTTATCGATAATGACATTGTTGAAGACTATCTTCTCGCTTCTATAACTTTCCGACCACGACATGTAAACTATTTAGAAACTTCTCAACAGGTAATCGAATCGTCCAAAATTAACATTAATGATATTTCTGCCAACGTTCTTGCATGTGCTATTGTAGAATAAGTATCCAGTTATTGACTCTCAACGATTTCTTCGAGTTAATCGACACGATACGTATTCAAACAGATAGTCCATCTTCTATATAGTTTGTGAAAGAGAAACGAAAGCAGAAATTCAGATATTTTCTCTCTAGTTCTTCAAGATTCTTCTAGAGATAAAATGAAAACGACATAATGTAGTCTCTTTTAAAGTTGGCCCGACGTCTCGATTTGGTCGGGTTTCGATTTAAAAGACGTTCAATGCTTCCAGAATTTAAGGTATATACAATACAAAACTCGGTGATATAAAAAAAGAATAAGTAATAGGAATTTATTTGATTGTAAGTCACGAGAATTATTGCCTTTCTTGATTATATGTATACTTTTACATAAGTAAACGATCTATTAAGCTTAAAAATTAAATAAAACTGTAAAAACCTTACACGGCTAAATTCGATTCACACAAATTTCTCGGTCATCCATTGGTTCACACATTAAAGCATGCGCGCACACGAATACGAAAAATCTCGGCATTTTTGTTCATTCATACTGTCTCCATGTTATTTACAGTCAACACGTATCGCCTATAATACTAGATCTTTTCTTCTTAGTCTTTTGAAGTTCTTAATCGAGACGACGAAAAAAATACTTCCCGCTAACACGTTCAAATGCTTTGACAAAATTCATCCTGACTGGTAAAAGTATTTACAAATCACAAATTTGCGCCCTTGTTTCTTCGTTTCCGGTATTCTATTATCCTAGGGACAGGTATTAATACCGGAAGTTTGGATTGTCAGTCTCCCAACCTTTTGCGTTCGGCCCGAACTGGTAGACTAATCTTCGTCCGAGTACGGGAAGAAAGATTTTACTCTTGTAATAATACCTGAAACGATAGTTAAAGTATTAAAAAAATCTATAATGCAATGAACCTGCAGAACAGCCACCTACCTTCCGATTTCGATGAGTTTTAGGTATGTTGTAGAAATCTATATTTTAAACAACTTTTTCCTTTGCACATTAGACGCAGAAGCATGGACAGAATTCACTGTAGCGGTTCCGACAGTTTTTTGCCAATATTTCGGAAACTAAGCGAGACCGCTACTATCATGCGAAGGAAAACGTTGTTCGAAATATTGAGATTTATAACATATCCAAAAATTATCGAAATCTGAGGGCAGGTTGCTGTTTTGTAGTTTCACCAAAATGTATAATGTCACGTGTACGCTGGGGCAGTTTTAGATTAATTATTAATTACCTCATGGCTCGACTCAGTTTCTCATAGGTCATCTTCGTATTGCCTTTTCGCGATCCCCACCGTTTCGCGACTTCGTCGCTTTTGACAAACCGGAATTTCGCCTGCGAATAATCCTCCCAGCAAATTAAACTCGGACACGTCTCCCGATTACGCAACAAGTCCCTAATGAACTCCCAAAGCTTTCCTTGACTGGTAGCTGCAACGTTAATCATGGAAATCAGTCAAATTTCATGGAAGAAGGCAAGAGACGTTTTAATACTTACAATTTTTTTTCGGTTTCAATACCCTCGGTCTACCCGGCGGCCGCTTGGTAGAAACTTCAATACTGTTATCTGAGTCCGCATCTGTGAAGGTACGAAATTTGGTATATTAAGGCAATCGAATAGACCACATAAAGAAATTAAGGTCAAGAAGACTCTTTACCTGACGCATTGTTGGAATTGATCCTCGCGTACTCGTCTTCGGAATGGGGATGTATGGTGTCGAATGACGGCACTGTAATCAAAGTCACGCATTTTATTTCCGCCCAACTCACTCCACCGGCAAAGATCAAAAAGGAGGCGCAAGAAATAAGATTCTACAACAATCTTATGTGATCGACACAAATATTTGTTACAATATATTATGTAAACCAAACTTTATCAAGATCTACAAAGTGTGAGAATGTTACAAAAATTATTGTCATGAGAAACCATATCTAACAATATCTTTTTTATTCTATTTGTATTACTAAATAAGTTTTTTGTGTGATTTTTATGGACATTGGCATGGCACTCAACGCGTTAATTCTCGCTATATTCAAAAGATAAAAAATGAGGCGCAAGAAATAAGATTTTACAATAAACCCAACGTTTAATTATCGATGTATTCGAGAAGATCAAAATGGAGGCGCAAGAAATAAGATTCTACAATAGACCCAATCTTTAATTCTTGTCATACTCAAATGTAATGATTTATCGGCGTCTTGGATAGTTGTTCAATTACGTACGGAAATTCGACATGTGTTGTTGTGAGTGCAGTAGGTTATAGAGCTTATCCCCGTATTCGGGATCGTGATTGATAAAATTATTTCTCGTGAAGGTGACTAACTCGTTGCCAGGCACTGCGAGACTGTGCTGGATCAAACTGTACGGCTGACCGATAACAGACGCTGCAGACATTAGCCAATTTATTGTCTCCTCTTGACACCAGCTCCTAACAGGTTTGTGATACCATCCGGTGCCGTCGATCTCGATGTTCTCCTCACCTGTTGAACAATAGCGAAACTAAAATAAATTTCGCTGAAAAATGTTAACAGAAAATTTGGTTGTATATTGAAGAGGGCGAAAATCGAGTATCTGACCTTGAAGCTCAACACACCAGACTTACGGGACGCGTTCTAACATTTTTTATTTGCGATTACATACTGAAAATCTACAGATGCATTCGTGACGAATTATTGAACAAATTTATTTTTTTGGATATAATTATATTTTTTTCTAATGTCTAAATATTTGGATAGGCACATTCTCGTTATTTTTATAAAGTAATGTAAAGGGACATCTGATCTCGAAGCTCATATCTCAATGTAGGGCATACCAGAATTTGAAGCTCAGACCTCAGTGGAGGGGGTACCTAAACTCGAAGCACAGATCTCAGTGGAGGGGGTACCTAAACTTGAAGCTCAGATCTCAGTGGTGGGGGTACCTAAACTCGAAGCACAGATCTCAGTGGAGGGGGTACCTAAACTTGAAGCTCAGATCTTAGTGGTGGGGGGGGGGGGTACCTAAACTCGAAGCTCAGATCCTAATGGAGGGGGTACCTGAACTTGAAGCCCAGACCTCAGTGGAGGGGGTACCTAAGCTCGAAGCTCAGATCCTAATGGACAGGGTACCTGAACTTGAAGCCCAGATCTCAGAGGAGGGAATATCTGAACTTGAAGCTCAGATCTCAGAGGAGGAGATACCTGAACAATAGTACACGGTAGATGCCCTAATTTGCGCTATAAGAAGCATTGATAACAGATTATAGGTGGGAAGCCCCGTCGGTATACGAGATTTGCATTGAGCGTGTAGCCGTCGAAGTGTTAAAATGAGAATTTTAAACATTACCAAAGTCGCACTTCTTCCGTGTGGTTTCATAACTTCGCGTGGTCACGGCGTTGCTTTTTCTGGTAGCCAGGGAGTCCATGTCCAGTAAAAGATGATCGTCATCATCGCTGAGATTGCTGGGCGACGGGTACACCTGCAAGTTCTGCAACCGGAACGTATCGTATGACAAACAAATTCGAAACGAAGTCGGGCTGCAGCGCGTTAATAACCTTGCCGATGCGCTCGCACGCGCGCAAAACAGAGCGGTATTTACGTCGCGGTTATAAGTGGAATATCTACACGAAACAGGTATCGTCGATTCGTAATAAATAATCGCGGATTGCCCTTCTAAAGTTGTTATCTCTCCTTTCCTCGAGCTTTCAGGCAATTTGCAAGGAGGCGCGCGTGCATGTCCTATGTATTCCAAACAATTTACTCGATTGTTATACTTTCGTATTTGTTTTCCGTAAAATATTCCAATGTTTTAACTTCGTGCGCGCGCGTGCAGTTCTCGTTATCAGCGTATTCCATTACTTTAAACGGTTCAAAACAGTTTCGACACAACGTTAACATTACAAAATGGAAATGCGAATTGCTAATTCCGACGAGTGTATGTGCATACACAGTTGGAATACGATATTTTATTTATCCGAAATTACGAAGAAACGAGTGCACGACATTGTTTCTGCAACATTACTTAAAATTTAACTCTCTCGTATACTATCAAATACGTTCTAATAGCATCACGCTTGAGTAACAATAGCAACGCACGCGACGCGAAATTAAACAAAAAAGAAAGGAGAGAAAAAACTCGTTGACAGCACGTGCAACAAAGCAAACTATCGTACAAGACGTGTGCGATGTTTGCCAAGTGAAACACCAAGCCGACTAAATAAATAAACAGCAAAGACATAACACTTGGGGCAAAGTGCACGTTTGCAAGTTCGACGCGATGAGAGATAATCAAATTTGCAGAAACATTCTCTCTCGTACTTAATGACCATGATATGAATGCATGCTTGAAAAGTATGCTCAATTTATAAATCATCTTAACGCGTAGATAATTGATTTACGCGGTGTATCTTGATGCCATTAAGCGGTTCCAGCCATAAGTGCCACTAGCAATTAAGTTGCTCGAATGATCCAGATAGCACGATTAGTTCAAGTTTGTGTACCATGAGTGCCACGATAAACTGGTTTAATGGAGTACTAGATGTTGATTCATTGGACGGGAGTTGAGTGCTTCAAGTAGAAACTAGTACTGCAATATAATGAGGACCCAGTACTTTAGTATTTTACGAGTATTCTATGAATACTCTAGTACTCTAACGAGTACAAAACACCCTAGTACTCTAACGAATATAAAATACTCCTGTATTCTAACTTGTATAAAATACTTTACTATTCTAACGAGTATAAGATACTCTTGCACCCTAACGACTATAAAATACTCTAGTACTCTAACGAGTATAAAATACTCTAGTACTCTAACCAGTATAAAATAGCCTGTACTCTAAGGAGTATGAATTATCCTAATACTCTAACGAGTATAAAATACTCCAGAACTCAAATGAGTATGAAATACTCTAGTACTCTAACGAGTACAAAATACCCTAGTACTCTAACGAGTACAAAATACCCTGTACTCTAAGGAGTATGAAATTTCCTAATACTCAAACGAGTACAAAATACCCTAGTACTCTAACGAGTACAAAATACCCTAGTACTCTAACGAATATAAGATACTCCAGTACTCTAGCTTGTATAAAATACCCTAGTACTCTAAGGAGTACCTAGTACTCTAGTACTCTAACAATTTCTAATATTCCAATGAGATTAGAATACCAGAATACGAAGTGGGGTACCAGTGCACTGATACATAATTCGTCCAGTCACTCTGGACACTAGGATTATTTCTGTTGTTCGCGCGCATATTTCTAATACCTAGTAAACTAGTGCAAGCGTAAAATAAAAGTGACTACCAACAGTCTAGTCGGTAAAAACAACCTGTTTACCGAGCAGTTCGAACAATTTGAATTCCAAATATATAGTGTTCCGCGCGAATGCTCAGCCTCGAGCGTTAATTCGAATGTTTCGACTCACCTCGGACAAGTCTGTTCTTTGGTACATATAGGGGTCCATGTCTTCACCGAGGAAACGTGCGGAACAACGTAAACAACACGGGGTCGTCGAGGCACGGCGGTTTCACGTGGGGTCGTGTCACAATGAGTCGCGGTTGCAATAAAATCGCATCACTGGTGACGGGTCCGATGTCTGTTAGGCGGCCTGTTCGAATGCGACGAAGTCGCCACAGTGTCGCGTAGCGCGATACTGATCGGCCGGTCGTCGGAATGTCTCCGACAAAGCTCGAGCTCTCGGGGTCGGCAGCTCTTTCGTGACGCGATAGACGTCAACGGGGAGAACCGTGGGGACGGACAGCGCGGAAGAGCAGGTTTCAACGGGGATTTCCCGCTCTTCGGGCCCGGCCAATCATCGGCGACGTGTTCCCCGACTGTTGACGCAATAATTGCGGATACTCCATTGGCGGCGGCCTCCGTGATCCAGAACCAAAGAGGTGCGAAACGAAAACACCGGGAAGCCCAGGTTCATTCGCTGCGCTCTAACTCCTTGCACTGTAACGTCGAGTCGGATTCGTGACGAAGATTCTGAACAGAATCTACTGATCGTGTATTAACAATCATATGTGGGTGACTCAATGATTCGTCTATCTTTAAGAATTAATGTTGTTCACAATGCAATTGCTTGAAACGAACTTCGTTGGGACTCGCACGATCTAAAACAGTTCAAGAAGTAATTTCTGCGATAAACTTTGACTGTTCCCTTTTTATTGCTGTGATTATATTACTTTGATTTTATGGGATCTTCGAGGGACGATTGTTCGGATGTCAACGTGTTAATTTCTTTTAAACGAAGTGCCCGATTTTAGAATGCGAATGTAATGACGCCTTTTGGACTGGAAATACTATTGTTGTTTAAGATTATTCCTCCAGTTTTTATTTTAAAAAAAAATTGTTTCAATTTTAAATATAATCTATTTCAATGTTAGTCAATGTAATTGTCATGTATTCTTTTTACGTTGATGGAGAAGTTAACATATTGGCGATAGCATTATGGGATTTTTTATTCATCGGTGCTAGAAAAATATTCAAATATGGCGGCGAAGGTCTTATAAAAGATAAATGTGAACAACTAAAAAATGAATTTTCATACAGTAATACATTCGAGAAACTTGTCATTTGTTCACAGAATATGTTGTTGTTTCACATTATCGTTACAAGTCGGACATTTCCAATGCAAAAACCTCATAGTTGCTATAACCGTAAAAAAAATTGTAGCGCGAGGGGTGAATGGAGTCTTCCGGTCTAGAGCGCCATTTTGTAGGCCTCATGCGAAATTTTTTCAAAAGAAATCGGACGACCGTTTTGCATCGAGGATTTGCACACATATTTTCCATCATTTGAACCATGCAGTATAATTTGTTGCAGTCGAAATACTTAAAATTGTAGGAATTATAATTCGTTAAAGAGGGGCATATAAAAAAAGAGTGTCTCGATGATCGACACGATTCTAGCCGTTCTATTGAAAACAAGAAATATAGTTACATATTAATTAGTATCTACAGACATATTTTTCGAGCCACAAGCTCTAAGAAAATGCAAATAAATTGATTCTGTACGGTGCCGATTCTTTTTCGGAGACTAAACACCACAGCGACAAGTCTGCAACTTTTAATCGTGTCATGCGATAACCCCTCCGCGGCCGCCAAGACTCCAGTATCGCCTTTCGATTAGGTGAAATTAATTTGGATTTATTGACCGTAATGAGAGTGATCGGTCCGAAACTGATTTCAACGAACTCGGTGAAATAAACAGTTTCTGGATCGGTTTATGAGAACTGGGGATCGAATAAAAAATTTGTTTTGTATGGATGGCTTCTGTACACATATAAGCTCTGTAATCTATTGGCTCATTGATAATACGATTTAGCCATGAGAGAGATAAATGATATACGAAATTACCGACGCTTCGTTTCATTGTTTTGGTTATTGTTTCTTATTATGCATTTGTACGGTGTGTCGAAAGTTTCATTGATACAATACAAGGTTGCCGAAGAAGAAGCACAAACATAAACGAGATGCGTCGACGCTTTCTCGCGTGCCAAATTTACAACCCGTGTTATTGCTTTCACAATATGGGACTTGTTTCATATGATCCAGGCGAAGACTTTGTAAAAGCAAACAAATTTTGCCCTTGACTACTAATAATAATTCTTACTCTTCTCTGATAGTAATTCTGGCACTTAAATGGCCATTATTAATCCTATTGTCGGCATGTGAACAACCTTCCATTTCTCCTGTGCTATACTTATGAGGCCATCCGCGGATCTGTACGCAAAAGAAAAATAATCTACAAGAAAATTCTTTTCTTAATCATCTTAAAAAGTTGGAAATAATAGAACAGTATTGTACTGTCTTTTTTTTCGCGATGCACAAAAGTCGTGATCGTCTCCATCAAAGATAAACGTAAACAGAGGTCCACATCAATCGACCATCTTTTTGTGCATCAAACAGTGTCGACAGGTTCATAAATTTCACTTAAATACCCGGAAGTTTTTATTTCTCTTTTTTTTTGCAGCGAATTGCCGCATAAAAAGAACAGCTCGTTGACTACGCCAATGCAGTCGTTTATTTATAGTACACCAAGATGTCTCGACATCGGAGTGTAAACACGTCAGTGGTACCATGATCTTCATTTTATTTCGCGATATATCATTTTATTTTCCTCTTTTTTTCCATAGCGAGATAGGTACTTTATCGTAACCGCAATCCGCGGGGGACACCTAAGCATTACTAATGGCCGATTCAAGGAACTGCAATCGTTGCCGACCGCATCGACGCAGTCTGATTTTGTATCAGTCCGGTCATATTTCGAAATGGGAAAAAGCAACCGCGTTCCGTTTCTGCGAACGAATCGATAATGTTCGAGAAAGAAAAAAAAAGACCTGCTCGTAATGCCGAAGATCGGAAGGACAAACTTCGCTTTCTTCATGGAAACATTCTAATTCAGAGAAGACCGGGACGTTTCGCTGTTTCACGAAAAATACTGCAAAATTATTGTTCGACCGTATTCCGTCGACGAGAAATCAAAAGGTTTCGGGACAAAATTGTTTTCCCGCACAAGATTCAGTGTGTTTATTTTTTTTGGCTGCGGCTGCAAGCGCCCTATGACTCATCGCGTCCTCGTCTACATTATAATATAGTCTCATTCGCAGCAGCAAACATAGTTTCCTCGATCACGTTCGGATAGGATTTTCAAGGACACGAGGTTGCCGTCCTATCTTGGTCCCGATTCACTTTCTACGCCTATGTTCGTCCGCCATTTTTACGGGAATTTTGTCTGCTCTATTCAGTACCGTTCATAACTTATTTTTTAGTATGCAATTTCACATAAACAAAGACAGGCAAGGAAACAATGTATCTTCTCTATGAAAAAACCATTTTTCCATATAACAATTTAGTTTCGTCAAATCGTTCCCAGATGTTGAATACATTCGATTATTTGGGGGCGAATGTCGCCATATTGACATCGTCAGGGTCACATATGTACCTTCTAAAATTGCAAAACAAAAAATAATGTTTATATAACAAATTTTAATATTCTAAAAAGTCCTTGTCCGCAAGGGAGTAAGACAAAACTACTTTACATTGCATGCTTCTAAACGTTCTCCATTTTTGAACATAAATGAGAATTACAGAACGTCTTCCGGTGGTCGAATAGGTTTTTGTAACCATTTTGATACTTCCTAAACCATGTCCTTGTCAAAACGTCGGTCCGTGTGCATCCTGGGCAACACCGCTACCGGAAACCAAAAAAAAAAAAAAGATTATAATGTCTGTCCACCTCTGGCCACATTGCCTTGGGTATCATTTTCGTGTATCTCGGTTTCATCTACTTCCCTGAAAGCTGTAGATTATCGCGGAGAACCGCGGAAATCTTTCATGCCGAGTACACACATTTTTTTTTAAATTATTTTACCGATCATAGTTCACTGGTAGGTCATAAGATCACAAGATTAATAATATCATGAAATTATTTCACGAATGAACGCTGATAACGATGACATATAAGACTGTTGTGTCCCATCATAAATTCTTAATAAATAATGCTCAGAGAATCATTTCTCGGGAATTATGCTCCTTAATGGGTGAATCACCTTATTTCAAGATCATCTTGATTTCCCGTAATCTCTTTCCGTTTCATTTTATTTCACGGCCACATCTTTCTGTAGCAGCGGCAGTGGTTATTTGTAAATTATTTTTTTGTCGTTACATAAAAATATGATTTTCTGGTATGGTGCGTGTGCACTTACAACAATGAATTAGTAAATGAAATTATAAGGTTACTCAACGCTGGGATAAAATTCGTCAATATTTACAGTGAAAGATAAACCGCGATGTTTTTTTACTTGACCGATAAGTTTTTTTTTTGTTACACTGTAAATGTTACACTCGCGAAACATGCAACTGTCTTCGAATAAAAAAGTTTATTCTCTCAACAGAAATGCATCAAAATGCACCGCGTATATCAGATTCCACAGAATTATAAATACAAAATTATAAATGCCGTTTGGCACGTGATCGTCTTCAATTTACAGCGATGCACCGTCCACTCTTTAATTTTATTTCCTTATCCGAATACAATCAGAAAATTACTTCGCGACGTGCAGAACATAATTGACTCGCGAATAAACTATAACCTATGCAAATTTCGTGGTGCTTCGTAACCGGATCTCTCGACCACCGCTGGTAAATATTGGGCCGGAGTCAGAAATACTCTCCATTTTAAATTTACTTCGGTCTAACAATAAGCCACGTACAATATATAGCAGTCGAAGTAATTTAACCTAAAATATATTGTCAAGTAATTTTTCCACGATTCGAACTCAGTTTCGGCAAAATAAATAAATTTTCCAAATGCAATGCTTTTTCTGTAAAGTATTATCGTCTTGTAATCGCAGTCACATAAACTATTATGTATACATATTAATGCTAGGAACGACACCGATATGCATATTTAATCTCTTACAATTCCAAGAAGTAGAATTGCAAATGTATTCGGTTTGCCGCGACGAATTGAGTCGAAACAATTTTCATAAAGAACTTCGTTTCCGACGGACACATTTTTAATTGTTTAGCGTGCGTTTTTAAAAGCCGCTTCAGTAATGAAGACACCTGCATTCGAAAATAGATAAACACATACAATGAAAACAAAAATCAAATTTCAAAATTGATTAGCAAAATCAGTACAATAAAAATTAAAAAAACGTTGGCATTAGCGTGTTGCGGTTAATATTTATTATAAACAACAGTAACAATTTATGTCTTCTCGAGAACAAAGCTAAATGACTGGCTTAATTATTACCCATACAATCACCTCGTTCCGATACGATATTTACGTAGAAACAATGAAGTGCGTAATAAAGTGTAATTTCGATCAGGCATATGCGCTTATTAAACAAAAGATACATCAACGAATTTTCGGATTCTTTGGTAAGACCAAACCCGTTGCGAACAAAAAATTGCAGAGAAAACGAAGAAAAAATAAGTCGTTTCTGTTTTGATGACAGGTTACATTTAAGTCTTCCTGTGTATAGCACCGATTGACGAACGTGTGTGTAATCCAATGCGTTTCGAA
This sequence comes from Halictus rubicundus, assembly GCF_050948215.1. NCBI lineage: Eukaryota > Metazoa > Arthropoda > Insecta > Hymenoptera > Halictidae > Halictus > Halictus rubicundus. The sequence continues at coordinate 12,946,087 of NC_135152.1, read as the reverse complement.
ACAAGAAAGGTCATAACTGGATGTCAAACAGGTTCAAGCATTTTAATCGGAAACTATCAGTGGAAATATCTAAGTAACGTCAATCGTTCACAGGTGACACCTTATCTAATAAACCTTAAGCATCGTCAGATAAAAACCTGTCTTAAAATTTTCATCTTCGAAAGACGTTGCAATCTTTTCGATGCGTATGATTTTTCTTACAATTTTTCTATCGAAATATTGGATAACGTACTTTCTCCATTGGCAAACTGTGTCTGACACAGTCACGTTGCAATTTCTAAGTTTTTACATTTTTTTTATTGACTTTTAATACATAGTTGTGGTGACTTGTAATTTAGAGAGATCGATATTGAATGGACAGACGTGCTGGCAGCCATTTTGATCGATCAACAAGCAAAACCAGTTCATCGCGAAAGGTGTCTGCTTACGTTGGAGGAAAATCACATCTGTAAATAACAGAGGCGTGATGGCTGCGTGCGCACACGATCACGTGGACGCGCGTACTATGAATCATATACACAGCCTGTTTCGCAACGCGCCGTCGAAACGATTGAAGACTATCTTTCCAGGAACGCCAGTGTCTTCGAGATACTCTATTCATTATGTTCCAAGCGTATTTCAGGCGTGTGCTCGCGATTTTCCAGCAGACATAATTTCAAGTAAAAATTTGCAGTCCGAATGAGATAGATCCCATTATTAACCATCAAAAATTTCCCACGAAGCATTCATATAACTCTCGGTATCGACATTCTTATAATAATCATAGTGTCATAACGAGCGTACTTCCCGAGATTGTTGTCTAAGCTTTTCTTTTTGCATTGTCCAGTCTGAAGTCATAATTCCTTCGCGACGGACAACAGCGTCCGCTAAACCTGTTCTTTTTTTGCAATCTCGGTGCGTTAACAGTACGGTATGCTGTCTTAAAAAATAGCTGTGATATGTGAGTACTCGACGTCTGTTTTGCATTTTTATTACGGTTAACGTGTCTATCCAGGCGATCATTGATAATCGCTACGAGAATAAAAAAGGCTCGTCGTACACAGCAGAATTTCTCCATTCTATTCCCGTGAAGGAAAACCGTGAAACGAGGATTCGCCTCTTTCAACACACGCAATTAGTTACATGGGACTGCAACGCAATTCCATTCTGTGCGAGGACTTGCCTAAATGATTCCATAAACAGCCACAGCCGCCACGCGTCATCTTCGTCGATCGAAGAAGGATAAGAGATATTTCCAACTAAGTATATTCTTGTCGCATATCTGCAATGCTTCTGATAAATCTTTTTCAATAAACATCCAATGAAATATTCATGAGGATTTGCAGGCGTTTGAACATACAATACATCGTTGAATTAAAATATGTTGCGAAATTTAACACGATGATGGTTACCGCGAAAAAATGTTGCTAACACGTATCATCTGGAATAATGTTACCTTAGCGCTTAACGCGCAGTCGTTAAGTATAATCGCACACGTTACGTCTCTTCTAAGTTATTCAAACGAAAGAAAATCAAACCCTATGTAACATAATATTCAACAAATTGAACGGAGCTTCGCAAATATACGTTTTATATTATTTATTACTACCGTAAAAAATTCTATATTTTAACCAGTTATCTTTCATTTACCATGTTCACACATTTCCATAATTATTATGTTGCGTAGTACCTCAAATATCAAACAGACAGATATACATCGATGTAATTATAATTACACGCTCCGATTTTAAAATATAATTGAACGTTTAATGCTACGTGGTCAGTGATTCCGAATATCCAACAGACACATTCATTAATTCAAACATTGTTACACGTTCCGATTGTAAAATATCATACACGATTTAAAATAGACGTTTCGTTAAAATTTATATAAAAGTTTCTATTTCAAAATTCAAATTCAAATTTCTATTCAAATTCATTTAAACTATTATTTCTTATTATCGTCCGACGCCATTTGAGACGCGAGGTTCGCGAACTTCGCCATATAATCTACACTGTTTTCGCCCATGAGACACTGCATATGTGAGACAACCTGAAAGATTAATACCATGATAATATATTCAAATATGTTGATAAAAAATTTCGATGATTAAATTTGTAAATTTTACATCAGAAGATGGCCGAATGTCTTCGACGTGATCGCTATTTTGACTTCTCTGCGAGATCTTCATAGGAGATTCAAGTTGCCCCAAGAAACTGCTTAACGAAAAATCTGCCACCTGTAATTTTTATAATTATTGTAGTAAAATAAATCAATCGTTGGTATTTACTATAAAACTAGGAAATTACTTCGCTGTTCAACCACTGGTGCTCTCCCTCTTTAAGAATTTGCGTGGCACTTGTGATAATCGAGTTCGCCACTTTCGAATCCCTTGGAACTTCGAGATCATCCAAGAAGTTTTTCTCCAGCGTTACGCTTATGTGTATGGACGGCGGTTTATCATTTTGTTGCTCGTTATTACTTGGAGCGGAATCATTTACTTTACTCGTCCCTTGGGAATTAAGGGTAACTTCTTCTGGCGTAGTACTTGGTGTAGATATTATTGGCAGCACCCTTTGCACAACAAGACTCTTTTGCCTTACTGTTCTCCCTCTTTTACTGAAGCGCGTCTTGAATTTCTGTATTTCATAAAATAATATACTTACATTAAAACATAAGTTCCTTAATAAAGAATGTGATAACGAACAGCAATATAATCACTCACATCTAATTGTGTCTTAAAAGCATCAGGAGTGCCAATTTTATGATAAGTTTGTGGAATGAGTGGTCTCCTAAATGTCGACTCTTTCGTTGAAAGCATACGAGATGAAATTACGGTTTCGTTGCTTGCAGAAGTATTGTCATACACCTAAAAATAAATCATAATTAGTCAGTTTAGATCAACAGTGTTATAAAGAATAAAACTGCAGGGTTTCATCTTACTTTGCTTGTCCCATAAGTATGCTTTGCTATTGACAATAATTTCTGGAAAGTCAAACACAAATTCTCATCTTGCAAAGTACAAGACGAAGACTCTCCAGTGTGTTCTCGCTGGTGCCAATCCCACCAATATTCCAAAATAATTTTCGACTCACGACCAAACTGGAAAATCGTTCATTATATTCCTGTACATAAATGTAACTAATGCATTAATAAATATACTATTTTTCACGTTTTTCAGAATGATGACCTTGATAACATATTTCAAGGTCATTGAAATCAGCGAGGTCGCCCCTATTTCAAATAATTTCTCAAAGGGTTAATCCTTTCCTGTTTGGTTTTACTATAAGTGTAACAAATGATTTATTGAACACAGTCTAGAGTGAAATATTACCATTAGAAAGAGATCTCCCACGGTAATAGTATTTGCCTCTTCAACGTTCCATCCCTTTCGAATTCTTTCAATTGTTTCTCTCCCTGGGAATCTATTCGGTGCAGTTTGTTGTTGTTCTACAGACGGTTTTTCTGTAATATTAATTATCGACGCTTTCTCTGAAACGTTGCTACCAGATTCTATCATATCCACGTCGCTGTTGTTATCTGGCAGCATGCAATTGTCTTCCGATTGATTCGCCGATTTTTTGTCTACCTTGTTCTTCTTGATTCCCTTCTTCCCGACACCTTTCAAATATTGTACCGATCCTAACATGTCCATCCTGGAACTTTTCAATCCCAGGCGTTTTTCGTAAGAATTTAAACTAACACTGTTACTGGTGAGATATTCACCGAGATTTACCACTGGTAAAGTGATCTTACAACCTTCTGGTGGTGCCACTCGCAACAATCTGGTATCTTTCATTTCGTTCGTGATAGTGCTTTCTATGTTAGAGGACTATAATATGCGTATAGGATTACTTCTTCTATGACTTACAATGAAAATATCTTGGCGTTGGTAACATGATTTAAAAAAAGGATACTGTATTGTATTTTGCAGGCCTCCATCTTTGTTGCAAAAATATTAACAACGTGGATAACCGTCTCTGTATAGGTAACAAAGTTCGAACTCTGGGGTTCATGGACGATGCTTGCACCTGCCACCAAGCCATATTGTTGCGGGGTCTTAGTTCAATTGTTATTCGAGGTGGCAATTTAATTTCCTCTTGCCAATCTATAAAAACACAACATACCTTGAAAATGTATTGTTAATAATGCAAAATATTTCATGATGTAATACTACCTTCTAACTGGTTTAATTTCCTTAATGCCCTACATATAGGAGTCTTTACTCTCATTGTTTTTCCTCTAAGCCTAACTTGCGTTGAGCCCCAATAAACTAATTCATTTAGTTTCAAGTGTACTTTTTCATGTATCCTAGGTAATTTTCTTCTAAGCTCGCCGTAATTAATTAGACCGTACAATTCCTGCGAAGTCTTCTTTACATCTACAAATAAAACAGACCATTTTATCGATTGAAGAACATGATGAAATTATTTCAAATAATTACCTTCTGCAAATTTCAAGTGTTTTGAAATTTTCAGCCATGTTCTATAATAAAAATGTCTAATTTGTTCTTTATTCTTTATCATAACATCTGGCAGACCCTTTTTCTTTCCCTGACACAAGAAATAACTTTGAAGTGCGTCAAAGTCTTTTCCATACTCATTTAAAGCTTTGAAGAAAGTATTCTTATCCTCCATAGACCACAATTCGCAGGATCTTTTCAATGATCTCACTTTGACTTCTGCGTTAGTTTCTTCATCCTTGGTGTCTAAAAATATTTGTAGTTATAAATTATTTATAATTTCTTAACTTGTGTACATACTTATCTTTTACTTTAAATGCACACTGTAATTTAAATAATTATTTATCTATGATTTATTGGGTCATTAAGTCGCACATAAGGTTGAATTTTATCTTTAAAATATACGTGAACAACCATGTGCAGTCAGTTTTGATGTGGCTACACATGTTTATTTTAATGCCCAGGATTATTGACTTATACTAGTCAAGTCATATTTTAAAATAAACTTAATTAAATTCTTCAAACCTATAGAATAAAAGCTATTTCAAAAGAACATATCTTTATCTCGTGTATGACTCAACAAAGCAGACAGAAAGTGATGTCACGCAAAGAGGAGATTACAAATATTTGATCGAAGAATGTATAAACCTTTTTTCTCTGTATTGTTGTCACCAAGATCCAACTTCATTTTTTTAGTACCCCTGACAACACGAACTTGAGTGTTCTTGGTATCTATGGCCACCTTAGCATCAGTGCAACTTTGTACAGGCTGTGTTGTTGCACTTTCTTCTTTCTTGGTCGCATTGCTGGTCCCTGGAGCCTCGCACTCATCGTTTTTCGCGTTGCTCTCCATGACGAGATTTCCCACAAACGAGTGGAGCTGACAATCTCACAAATCCGAACTATCATGTGTTTTGAGCTTTGGAACTCGTCAGGAAAGGTAACACGCTGATCGACAACATCGTTGTTCAACAATGAGAAAGAAGTTTGTCGCGCGTCACTTCTTCATATAATTATTTTTTAACGAATCAGTGTCGTAAAACGAAATATTTCTTGGCGCGCACAGTTTAGATCAATCGCTGGGTCTGTTGTGAAACGTGCACGACGTTTACTGTCGTGTCAAAACATAGTTCACCCGTTTCCACACGCGAACGCGAACCTCTTCCGAGTTCGCATTTGTTGATGATTTTCAGAAACAATATTATCTTCGCGGAAACGGGCGACTGGCGGACTCGGAAAATCACGTAATTGGAACGATATGATGATGAATTTTCGAACAGATACGATCGGTAATCACCTCACACTATGCGTTCTTACGAACTGCAGTTTCGAGCGTGTTTCGATGCAGATTGGATCATCGCATGGTGAAAAATCCTTAAACGGAAACATTGTCAGTCATATTATTGTGAATAATAATATCATCGAATCACTGGCTCGGCTGAGGCGGACATGATAAGAATTGATCACAGTATCCCAAACAATTTCAAACGTTTCGCGTGTTTGTGTTGCGTAGTAGACTCTTGGCAAGAAGGTGCCTAAATCAGAGAAACCTAATCGGTGGATAAGCCAAGTCAAAACTCGGCTCAAATGTGGGTAAATTTATTGCTTCTACAGAAAGTTTCGAACAACGAATCACAGAGAGGATATTATACGAGAGTTTTCATACTATGATATAAAATGATATTTCGTTAGGAATAAGCGCAATAAGCATTTTATATTCGTGTAGGTATATATATATATATTTTGTCGCCTGAACGTTATGATGAAAATTGTTGCAATACTTCTAATGATTTGTTATTCGAATATTATCTTACTTGAAATACCCGTGGAAGGTTATTCTAATAAGTTACTTGTACACTGATAATGTTTAAACAGCGCACAAGTTAAAATATTCTTGGATTTTCAACAAATATCTTTTTGCGGAAGAATACTAGTTTAACAACAAAAATAGATAGCAAAGCTATATTTTCATAACGAAAAATTTACTATAAAATATATTACGAACACAACCCGGTTGCATGACGTCAGGTTTCTCGAGTAATCGAGCTATTTTATGTTGTAGAGAACCAAATTTTTTTTTTTTGGTTACACTTAAAATATTTTTTCAATTATATTTATGGCGTAAAAATTGTGCACCATTCATAACTTTATTTATCTTAAGGACAGAAATACCATTTTATTCCAAAATAGTCGATCTGTGGAGTTTAGAACTCCTGCCAAAAATTTTAGGAAGGTTTTCGCTTCGAAAAATACGAAAATGAATGAAGGAGCCAGATGTTTTTGGATTTTGATTGGACAGGAAATTTTATTTTTTACGTGATAAGTTCATGGCTTACAGTTTACGTAATCGACACCCAGAGCTGGGTAAAATTTTGGAGAACAAATATTTATATGGAATAATTAAAATATTTTACGAAACTTCAGTCATTTTTCAAGAGAACGGTTCTTTCGCGATCTATGGTTCCTTCGATACTTTTGTTCCTCGTTATACGATGCAATAAAAACAAATTCTGATCGTGAAAATCTATGTAGGTCAAGGACATTGTTGTACGGACTTTTTTTACAAATCTTTACGGATCCAAAGGTGGAAAATCACGTTACGACCGGCTTTATATATATTTTTTCTACACCCTGTACATTAATGTTTTCAGAAATAATATTTGACCGTTACGAATAAAAGAAAAAATAAATAAAATTCTCACTATTTTGAGAATCCTTCAAATAAAATACTACTTTAAATACTATTCGAAAAACATTTTCTAATCGATAAAATATTTTATTTTTAAAAGTAAACATACGATTTCAAATCAAATTGACTTAGTTACTATTTAAAATGTTATTTTACTCAGCTCTGTCGACATCAAAGTAACGAGGAGTAGAACGGTATTTTAAATGAAAATGAAATGAAATGAAAACAAAGAAATGATTTTCGCGCTGCACTGGCGCTGGCAATGCTGCCGTGACAAGTGCAACGCTGGGCCAATCGGAGTCCGGGTAGTTTGTTACGCGCAACCAATTGCGAATTTCCACTCATTTGCACTGCAGAAAGTTGCACCAATGTTGGTTTCCAATCTAAATTAATTATTTTCCGGAACGTTGTTCGTGGGCAGTGGCCTTGATAGGAAAACCCAACTCTGTTCGGAGCAGTGTACTTAATTAATAAATCGATCGATCCGCTTGAAAAAAACCGATCCCCCGGCCATTGACCGACGTGTCAGCCTTCATGGAGCCAGCGACGACAGTGTGGAAGTTAGTGATGGGACTGTTCTAATACGGTGGTGCGGTCACGCGTGTTATGCACTCGTCAAATTGTATCGCCACCCCGGTTTCGATAACTATAACCTTGAGTGTATTCACTATTGCGGGACTGCGTCAAAGGTGACAACGGGCCAAGAGTATTCGGCTTTATTCGACTCTAAGCAACTGCGCAAGGGGGGCGCGAGGTGTCGGTGACAAGGTGTAACCTAACCTTAAAATGCGAGCATCCGTGATCAACAATGTGATTGTACTGTTCGGGCTGCACATATTGTATTGGTGTTATATCGCTGTGGACGCGAGCGGCGGAGCCCTTGACTCGAGCCCGAACTTCCAGCCCAGCTCCTCCGGAAGCTCACATTCCAAAATATCAGCATTCTCCGCCACTCTTACCGATGGACTGGCTCAGGCTGTCGCCCAAGAAGCTGGTAAATTTTCCCTTCTGATTGATCTTGTCTAATTGTGTACAGCATCTCTCGTATTGCATCTTCTTGTGTTGTCTATCCGATAGGGACGGGATTGAGTTCCGTATCGCTCGTTCGCTGCAACAATGACATAATTAACCCTTTGACTGCGGAGCGCTCGAACACAAAACGTGCCAATCGACTGATGACACTGCATGCAGTCAAAGGGTTACAAAATTACAGGTTTTGAGGTAGTATATTCTTGTTACAATTTAATCCTCCGTCTGCAACTAGGGTCGTTTGTGTTTGGAGCGAAATTTCACTTTCGTACGTCTTTCTTGTTGATATTTATTTTTTCCCATTAATGAGTCAAACATTATTCCCATTGTTGAGTCAACATTTGTTGTTACAACGATTATACATTAAAATAGTCACTTCAATATGTATTCCAGAATTTTTTTAGATTTCTTGGAAGTATAGAAGAGTAAAAAAATTAGTTGTGAACATAAACAACCCAGTATGCAAACAACGTCGATAAGAATAAGGTTACAGATGGAGAGTTAAAACATTCAAAGTTAGTTATGTTACTTCTGCAGCAGATGATCGATATATAAAAATACCAATAATGCTATTCTTTTTCAAACTGTGCATGAAACGTTTGAAACTTGTAACGTACTTTATCCCATCTCTACTTTTAACTTAATGTATTTGATTCACCCATTTGTTAAACTTAGTTCGATGCTTCTACACACGTCTACATTGCATTCATAGTCACAATTGAGTTTCAGAAAGAAGTTTTCGTGTACCCTTGTTTTTTGTTGTTTTTGTCTAAACATTGTGTGCAAGATTTGCTTTTAGCAAGATCGAACGTCCAAGATGTTTTTTGGTTGTCCATTTGAAGTAAGTTTTGTTCCGATTCACAGTTTTGTTGGTAAGCATGAAAGAGACAAATGTGTTTATGATAAAAAAGAAATGATAAAATAAGGATGAACATCCTCGATTTATAAGAGAGTTGTACTAATAACATTCATATTAACAATATGTGACTGCATTAATGCAATTGAGTAAAAAGCTTATTGTGCATATACAACTAAAGAAACATAGTCTTACTTGAAAGGCACCTGTGGTAACAGATTACATGTAATCATAAACACATACAATCAAACGTAGGCTATTTAATTTATTACAGGTTCCGATACTTGTAACGATGACCTAGCTTGTCTCACAATGGCTTCTCATGATCGACTAGGTTTAGAAGCTATCAAATCACTCCACAGTCAACTAGATGATGATGCCAATGGAAATGTAGACCTATCAGAATCTGATGATGTGAGTGTGTTGTTGTTGCTGCTGTTGTTGTTGTTCTTTTGTTGTGTTCCTTTAGAGTAATCGATAAATGGTATTTTCTTTATAGTTTTTAAGGGAGGAGTTGCAATATGAAGCTGGGTATGAAAGAAGGCAGAGGGCTTTCCATCACAACGATGACATGCACATCAGTGTTAGAGAACTTTGGGAAGCCTGGTTGAGGTCAGAGGTACTGTCAGCACTCTGTATTTATTGTAATTCGAACATTTAATCAGCAGAAAGTTGCCTATACAATTAATTTCGTTTTAGGTCCACAATTGGACCATAGAACAAACTTCTGAATGGCTGTCTTCTAATGTAGAGCTTCCTCAATATGTTCCTACTTTTATACAACACCGTGTAACTGGTGCTACACTTCCAAGGTTAATATTTTATCAAATGCATTATGTTTGTTATGTTTCTATTAGAGTTGTGCGAGAACCTGAAAATGCCGGGATGGATCGAGTCGAGTCGAATTCTTGAAAATTTCTAAAACTCGTCCCGACCTGGCATTTTTGGGTGCTCGCGCACCTCTAGTTCCCCTGTTATGTGATATTAATGTATACGATTTGTTTGAAAGGTTGGCTGTGAACAATATGCACTACCTAAGTAACGTTTTAGGGATCAAGGATCCCATTCATAAACAAAAAATTGCCTTAAAAGCTATGGATGTAGTTCTCTTTGGACCACCAAAAGGTAAAATATTATTCAAGAATTTTTCACACACCCAAAAATAGATTCCTTTTGTTACTTTTATTATTTCATTGCAGATACTGGTCACAGTGTTAAAGATTTGATATTGATAACACTATTATTCGGAGCCCTTATTGGATGCTGGTACGCGTATCAGCAGAAGAAGAATTCGCAGGAACACCTTCATAGAATGATAAAGGACATGGAAAGTTTACACAAAGCTGAACTGGCACTTGAAGACCTGCAAGTACGTTTTTCGTCATCTATTTATTATTAAAAATATTTATCAAGGCTATTATTAAAGTCGTACGTTACGGTTCACAGAAAGAATTAGAAAGAGCGCGGATGGAACAAGAAAGTGCCACGACGGAGAAACAAAATCTGGAGAAACGGTTGCAAGATGAAAGTATGGGACTACATGCCTCGTACTCGGATCTTGAAGTTTCACAGTTGAAGGCAGAGATCGAAGTCAGTATTCTACAATAATTTGTTCCCAGAATTCCAAATGATTTTTCTTGAAGTTTATTCGATTTAACATCTTATAGATGTTGAAAGTTGAGTTACAACGCGCTGAGGGCGAATTGGAAGATAGATGTTGGTCTCCACCTCCGGGACTGCAACACTGGCTGCAGTTGACTCATGAAATCGAGAACAAGGCTTACTCGAAGAAGAAAATATCAGCAGAGAAACAGTTGCAACAAGCACGCGAAGCAGTAAGTGATGCTTTTCAACTGGAATCCCATATTTTATATGAGAAATATTTATATGAGCATTAACGTGTATTGTCAGTGCGAGAAATTACGAAAAAAACGATCAAGCTTAGTGGGTGCGTTCGTTTCAACTCATGGGAAGTCGATCGACGAGGTCGACAAGAGTATCGTGGAAGCAAGAACCGCGTTGAATGAAGTCACCGTGGAACTGCAGGAGAGAGTGCATCGCTGGAAGCAAATCGAGCTCCTGTGTGGCTTCAACATAATCAACAATAATGGTTTAACCTATTTAGAAACTGTTCTCTACAGAGGAACACCTAACCTAAGCAGAGGTCTTGGACTAAGAGGTATTTCATCGAAAAAATGGTTAACCCTAGATAACTAAAATATGATGCGTGGAAATTACGAAGTGGATTAGTAGGCATAGTAGTTGAACGATTTTTGTTTAGCAACCAAAATACTTTATCTTCTACAGACGCAATAAGTGAAATGTAAAAATTATATTTGATATTTAATTATTTGGTGGATCATTCGATGTCACAAGATTTGAAGGTTCCGATCGTTATTTTTACGAAAGCTTAATTATCTAGCGTTAAACGTAAGACTAAGGAATTCCTTGAGTTTAATGTTAAATTATAGGTTCTGTTGTGTTTTATATATATTCTGCAAATACGTAATTGTCATTTTGTCAGTAACTTGGTGTTGTAATCGTAGTTTTACAAAGTATCGTCTGTGTCGAGGCTTCGTGGAGAATTCCGACTCGGTCACGGTAAATTAATGTGAATAATCGTCTGTAATTGATGTTTGCAGGTCGACTCAGTAGCCAAGATGACTTAGATGACGAAGCAAGCTCAGTGTACTCGCCCTCCTCATGCGGTGCCGCAGGTAAGCCGGAAACGGACATCTACGAGCATTTAGAATGACATGCTCAATTTGTATATACTATTACAAACAGTTTACGTGAAACTTAAGTACTTGTGTATCTTCCATTCTATCTCACGTGGGTGATGCCTTCGAAAACGATAATTTACTAACTCGTTTGTCTTCCTAGTAGTAACTTTTCTGTAAAATTAATTTCCCTAAATAGAACCTTGTATGATGTAGGCGCCCATACCAATTAAGTAATCATTCGTACGCTTGCACAGGTTGAATTTGGCGTTTTAATGAAATTTAAACATTTTTTACAATATCGCAAGATAGTGATAAAATTTTGCATGAATTTTGAGTTCGTACCCCGACAAACAGTCTAAATTGTTGAAATAAATTTAATATAATTGATCATATCTGTGAAGAATACTAATGTTTCTGTAAATGCAGATAGCTTATGTCACACATTACAATGTGTTTTGCTATAATATTTATATAAACCTATTGAACGAAAAGACTTCCATGGTGACTGTTAATCAAACTATTTTTCATAAATTAAAAGACGTGTATATATAATTGTATATAAATCGTAATCGAGTTCCTAAAGAAATATTATTAATAATAGAATTTATTCAATGCTTTTGAATAATAACGACTGAAAGATATTAACTGTAAATTCTTTTAATTTGTACAAATACGTTATTGAGTGTTACAAAATTATTTTTTTCTCTTGTTGTGTGGCCTGTGTTGCAGTAGAATACTGCAGCTGTTGTTTTGGGTCGATTGTTTTGTTAAAAAATATGTTAGATTTTATTTTTACAAACATTAATTCCAATTTAGTAAAAGACATAAATAAAAATGTGTATATATTTTTTGTTACTATTTCAATTGTTTAATTAACAATCGTGACGATCATGGCGATATAAAATCTTGCTACAGTGTGCCATAATTTCGTTCTAGAAAAAGACGAAAGCTTGCTTAGTGATTTACAAAAAAAAAAAAAAAAATAAATGAAGGGAAGCAATGCAACTCAAATTTGTTAGTATACTGCTAACAAATACACTCTGTAAATTTTGCTCGAGACTTTAATTATGATTGTCTGAAATTGTTAAAATTGCTAGTTATAAAGTAATTGTTGAAATAACTGTTACCAATTTAAGATGAAAGATCTTGAAAACCGAAACGTATCGATGTATGTATAGAGAAATATATTTTGGAGTATAAGTGTATTATGAAATGTTATTACCAAAGTAATGTGTGACATAAATCCAGCGTTTACGATCCAAAGTATACGCTTTTAGCAAAAGAAAAAAAAACATTTACAAGTGACACTTGTAATTTGCGAAAATAGAAAACTTAATTTTCTGGGACATGACATTATGATTAGTATTAAAAAGGATTAACAGTCTCCTTGATGGATTCGTCGGGACGTGTGCAGGAAAAGGGAGGATTGATTCTGGAATGTTCCCCTTTCCTAATTCCGAGATTTGTCAAGTTTTCCAAGGAATTCGGTCCGCGTCGAAAACGGCGACAAATCCTTTTTAACTTATTGTTAATACCTAAGTTTGTATACCACACACAGTTTAACAATTACCAACATTATTATACTGATAAATCGTGTTGTGTTTTTTTTTTGCAACCATATACTCGTTATTAAGAAGAAGCTAGACTGGTGACAGTTCAGTGGAAAACATGACATATTTTTGTAACTCACATTTTTACAATGTATGGAATGAATGCATAGGATAGATGATTTGTTAATGACAATGCGAGGAAGCATGGACACATGGGGATCGTGTGCTCTCAACAATGTGATATTTTTGCTGAAAATGTCATTGTGGTAGATACTGTATGCTAACTGGGAATGTTTTGTAGATTTCTGTTTTATTGAGAGAAAAAAAAAAAGGAAAAATTGATTGTTCGATCGGATTACAAATTGAATGGAGATCTGAGCAGATCCGAGGAACGCGCATTATAAATAAAGCAATTGGTAGCGTGAAATAAACATGAAGAATATTTGAATTATATCAAATCGGGTGCAATAAAATCAGTTATCCAATGGATTTCAATGTACGTTTCAATTTAAATCTAAAAATCGGGCTTCTAAAAATTCTAAACCTCTGGAACAGTGATTACCAATTTATTCAATGATCAGCCTATGCAACGGCTAAATCGCTTCAATTTCGAGACCTTGCGAATCCCAAAACTGGTATCCCTGAGTCATAAGAATTCATTTATACTTTGAGTCATCGTGTGCACGAAAGTTGTTACGATTAAGTGACGACATTCCCCGTCTCGCTTATTAAATATAAACACACTCGCGTTTAAAGTACCCCTAATATTTATCGCCGAGATTTTTCATCGAACTCGAACGGCCAAGTCAGAGCCGATCTACCGTTCTGCGAAAGAGGCACGTTTCGTTTTGCCAGGCCAGCGGAAAAGCAGTTGCACAATGCGCTCTTTTATTAATAGTTCGAATTAAAGCGAGCCGAGCATCGGAATCCGATCTTAATTGGACGATACTGGTTACGTCCGATATTCTGGAGGTGCTATTCCGCGTATAGAAATATGAATTAAACGGCTTCCGCGAGATAATTTTAAACGAAAGCATATCGACGCGCTGCACGCATTCGTTCGGGGAATTTTTTGGCGTCCACAAGGTCAATACTGTCCTTCGATCTATTATCAATTCGACCATGTGATTATGTGTTCACACTAGTGTACAGTCTCACGACGGACAGTGCTCCTCAACCTATTTTCAATTCCATTTACAAATTTCATGAGAATTAGGGGAATTTTGTCCACAATCTCATAGTTTATTTAAACACTGTCAAATTAATTTTATACACGTTGTTGCTTGAAGCAAAATTGTTTCAATATTTCATGAAGGAGGTACGCTGCTGGCAGCGAACGTGTTAATATGTACTAACTTTTTTGGTTAAACAAATTCAAACTATAACGAACGTTTCCATACAAAGTGAAAGAATTTCGGTAATAATTAAAATGTAATTCAAGTACACAAAGCGGAAAATATTATTGAACCTCGGGCGATAAAAATGATTTATGAGTAGACCGAAATCTTCATGCATTTATGCTTTAAGAAAATTTCCAAAAATGCTACAGTATAAAATTCGATAGAATCTAGTGCTAGAATTTATTTTGGCGAAAGCTATTACCACCGAAAACGGCATGTTATTTGATACCACTTTTCTAAAATTTGTCTATCAAAATGAACATCCGCAGCCTATGAGAAATAAAAGATATCATTTATTTTCTCGTTGTTGCTTGAAGGCAAAAAGTGAGACTATGCTTTCCGATGCTATTGGCAGGGATTGATATATGTAGAGCGTGGGTAAAGAGCAGGTGCAAAGTGCAGGTGCAGTTGGAGAGTCCAAAACTGGTGAAGTGGGGGAACTAAAGAAGGAAAGGGTGGGGGTAACGTCCTTAAATTAGAGCGCATTTTGAACTGTCTGTACCCGTCCATTTAAGAAAACAGTGCCGGCTGTAAATCACAATTAGAAGTGGTTCTCATAGTGAAATGCGAACAAAGAATATTTGATTTTCGATATTTTTGTCCGGTTGATCCGGTCTTTCGTTCGCGAATTAGTTAGCTGCTTTGATATTACAATGCAAAGAGACTGTACACTTCCCGCGATTCCAAATTTCTGGGATTCTCTGTCCGGGGTCCATTGTGACCGATCATGCCAAGAAACGAATTCTATTTCCCTGGGTATACGCCGTTTAAGTGGCGCGTCACGTTTAATATTAGGATCAATTAAAATTAGATTCGACTGTATTCGACCGTGGTTTTTACTCGGCTGCAACATTCTCGCGCGATGTTCGGCAACGTGAGGCAATCGCGACGGTTCTTCCCCCCTAGAGCAGAGTTGCTCGACATGAGTATTAGCGGGCAAGGGCGCCCGCCCATGCCCGCGGGCACAGCTACGGGCAAAGCTATGGGCAAGTGACTTAGCGGAGTGGGGGTAGGCCGTAGCATAGCCGAAGCTGGCCACGTGACAACGCGCGTGACAAATACATGCGGCATTGCCCGTAGGGGCGTGGCTTCACGCCCGCCGCTCTGTGTATGCCCAGGGCCAGTGTCGCCAGATCAAGACTTGTCCTCCCACTCTAATTTCCTCTTCACGTGACGCGTTCCATCTTTGTCCTGCATACTCCGGTACTGGCGGAGAGAGGGTAACTTTTTCCCCTCAATTCGTGCTGCTTCCCCTCATCTGGCGACACTGCCCAGGGCAAGAAAATCGCTGCTCGTACGGGCAGACGCTAAACAGCTCTGCCCTAGAGTATGCCAACAATATCGAGCTATTGGTCAGCACAGTATGCCGCCTGAACGATCAAGTCATTGCGAAATTCAAACAACGGAGGATCAAGCGAAATTTCGAAGAAAGTTTTTTCGAGAAAATTCGACGTACTCCTGTTCTATAAAACAATTAATATCAATTGGCCAACCCGATCTTAAAATTCCTCATCCATTCATTCGCGATACTGGACAATGATACATCAGATTCCGTTCCATTTAATTAGCATAGTATTTATGCGCTTACGTAGATCCAACAAACTCTTGCCATCTTCTGGAGTTTCTTCGGAATTTTTTCGAGTTGATCGAATTTTAATTAGTCACTTTGTCAATCTTCATCGAAGTTATGGTTTCGTTCTGTTTTGTACTTCATTAATTAATTAACTAATTAATCGTTAAGATAGCTAATGTTCGATTCCGTTTTTCGGTCTTACGCTTTAGAAATTTCGATTCCTTTGTCAGTTTTGCGGAACTATGTACGTCCTTTGATATTACAATAATTCATCCCCACCCTGATTCTGTACAATACATAGCTCGCAGTTAATAAATCAAGCTACCATGCAGGAAAGAAAACAACCATTAAGTCTTGTTCGCATATCCTAAAGGCAGTCTGTCTCTCCGTTAGATCTACAATCAATTGCGCGCCGAGTATGCAACTCCCTTCGTGGAATCTTCAATTGATTGCATCGCCAGTATGTTTGTCCATGCTATTGGAAGTCTTTTGTCAATTAACGTGCAGTAGATTTCAATTTTCGAAGCAGAACTTTTAAATTAACGATCGAGCTAATTCTAATCATTTACCGTCAATCCGTTTGAAATTCTTTTATTAAAACCTGAAAGATTATAATTAAAAAGATATTTTGAGATGCATCTTACCTTTTTTTTAGAATTATTTAGCGTTTCTTATTAATATCTTGGACACTTTGAATTAGTCCTTTTTCGATTTTGCTGCTTTTTGTAGTGATAATTAAGTCCAGATGGATCAATGCTTGAAGGAATTTTTTAAATAAATTACCGAGGTTTGCACGAATGTTCAAAGTGTAACCAAATGACTGTAAATGAGCCTAAATTATCCTCCCGATCAATGTTGTCGGTACTATAACTTGAAACACAAAATCTGATTTATTCAAGAAAAGTTCGAAAGGGTCGAAGATCGTAAAATTTTTGAGAATTCTGCGATTTCTACACGAAACATGGAGGCCAGCTACAATTTCTGGTAAAGTATGTAATATGCGCTGCATGCTGACTCCCCGATCACGTTTAGTTCTAGTCAAAATTGATCTTCGAATGCAGAATCTTAATGATCGATCTGAGACGATCTTCCGCATATCTTGATCCTTACCAGGAATTCTCACGCATTTGTAATTGCACATGCTATTTTAAACGTTCATTGCGACTGAATATAATCGTCGACGTAACAGAAGAATCTAATTGACACTTAAAAATAGAGTTCGTAAATATTATTGTACGCAGATGTTGCTTCATTTATGGAAACGTACTTTACAAATTAAATCTAAAAATCAATGTAACCGAATTGTTAAAATAACTTGCCCGGTATCGGCGTAGTCGCCATTTTTAAAGAATTCTAAAACGGATTTTTAAATGTATTCAGTGCTAGTTTGTGTTTTTGGTTTACGTTTCTGAAAATGGACTGAAAAGTGATAAAAATTAAACAATGCAAAAACGCGTAGCAAAGGAACATCGAAAGCTAATGAAAAAAAAAAAAAAACGAGATATGGTATCTCCTATCGTTCTCCACTTCCGCTGTCGATGCGGTTTTCCGGTGGAGCTCAACCTTGCACGGAACCGGTCATTGTAGAATAAGCATGAATATTTCAATTCAGTTGAACTAACAAAAGCAACTTCATCGCAGAAGAATAATGTACAAATCAATACTATTTGATAGGAGCGAAAGATTTATCGTTTTTACGTATGAAATTTTGAACAATGTAGTAGTTCAAACGATTTCGAAGAAGTTCAACATTCGAAGTAACTTTTCGACAATTTTCTGTAAATCTTTTGCACCGATTTAATGCAATGTCAAATATGTAGGTGTCGGTATCAGCATAAATCAGAGACACCAAGTCCAAACACTGAACTAACTCCATTCAAGTTCCTCCATGTTGACAGCATTCCTCTGCTAAACAAAACACATTCAATGTCATCAGGAACATCTCCGAAGGTTAGCATTGTAGGCCTCTTCTGACCAAATGGTGAAGACTCCTGTAAACAATAATCTGCTGTAAATGATTTACTTTGAAGTAAATACAAATACCAATTCACCATTTGCAACTCATCTTTCATGTTGTACCATTATACAGGGTGATCCAGCTAAGTTTGCCATCTAAATTACGTAAACTGGTTGCTGCATGAAAAAATGGTTGAAACGAAAGTTGTATGGCTTCAAGAGTAATATACAATCTAATAAATGTTTCTTTAATGTTATGCTTTTTTATCGAGATATAAAGGTTACCTTGAGTTTCTTTATTGTAAGCGGTAGTTATTTATTTATGTCTCAAGAAATACTCCAAAGTGCAGTATCACCTGCACGTATCGATAAATTGTGCTAACGTATTAATTGCAATGGATATCATTTTGAGCATTTCTTGTATTAAAAATCATTTATAGATCATTGAAACGACAGCATCATATGCAACAACCTGATAGTTTAGGTGGCACACTCAGCTGAATCACCCTGTACGCAACATAACATTGTATACCCCTTGCATAGCGAAGCCCATAACTGCACTCCCCTGTGAAGGGTGCGTACTTTCAGTTGATAACGTGTTTAATGTTTCTCAGGTACCCTGGAGTCTCTGACATGGAAGGAGTCATCGGCGCCTCCAGACTCGTCTAGCAGCGAAACAGGGAAGGACACACCACCGGAGAGTAACGTGGTGCACTTTACAGTAGGAGAGGGTCCGGAGGAGCCTGTGAAGTCGTACAGCAAGGAGAAGACAGGGATAGTTCGGTCCTATAGCCAGGACACAAACATGCTCTTGGCCATCGAGGACAAGACTACCTCAGCATTCCTGTCGAAAACATCATATTCAGAGAATTCACTGGATTCGCCGGTTCCAGAGAGGCCAGCTCAGCAGAAAACTGGCCAATCCTCGGGCACTACGGCGAGCACAACAACAGCGATCACGACGACGTCGAGCAGCCACAAGAAACCGTTCAGGGAGCTGCCGACGGTGATGTCCGTGGACGACGAGACGCTCTCCACCGATTCAAACTCCACCACGGACAATGACGAGCTGAAACGAAGACGCCGGAAATTCCCCCAGTTCCCGCCGTTTCGGAAGAACAAGACCAAAGTGACGTGATGCTCGTCGCCATGCTAGTCATAATATAATCGTGCATCGTTTATTCCTTACTTAATGCTAACTCTTTATGATTAGTTGGTAAACCGCGATGTGCACTTAACAATTAATCTTCGAGAACCGGTTGATCAATGATTTAGCGATTAGATTACTGCCGGGTATGTACATATACGTTCACAGAGACACGGATATTATAATACTTGGTAGAGAGATATACATATATACCTGTAGCCGTGTGGAACAGGTCCCCAGGACCGGTCCTGCGAGCCAGAATCAACGAGGTTGATTATTGGCGCATCGTTTGCTCGTTTAATAGCTTGGGTTATGGAGTCGTCGCGGTCGGTGGAGCTTGGTCAATGCGTTAAGTGCTGTGATAGAACGGTAAATTCTGGAAAAAGATTAACGATAAATTTAGAAAACCATTTTCGCGGCTAGAAGTTGCGCACGGTTGCGAGCAACTGACCTTGAAATTCTGACAATTTGTTGAGTATTTATGATCTATTCAAAGTGCATCACTCTTCCACGATGCTTCGGGATATTCCTTCTATCATACTGGTTCCTTAAATTGTACAGGCTGCGAGAAAAGTAATGGTCGTCCGTTCTATGGGTGAATCTATACCTTCAGTTCGGTTGGCATTTTTAAAGGAAACACGCCACAAAGTTGTTAACTAGACTGCGGATTTCATGCACTGATGACAAAAATGAGTAGGTGTAATTTAAAACGGTAAAACTATTAAACATATTAAGAAAGAAGATAAATTTCTATTTCTCTTCAGTTGCAATTCAGGTAGAAAATTGTTATTTCGCATGTCCAGTCGTGTGTACCGAAAATATTCTATATCAGATAAAATATCCGAATTCTGGAGGCAAAATAGCTTCGAGTGTAAAGGGTTGATTAGTAAATAGTGTTGATATAAAAAAATTGTTTCGTATACAAATGTTCGCTGATGCAAAGGTATACATTCACCCCTAGAACGAATGACCATTACTTTTCTTGCACCCTGTATATCGACACCCACGCGAGATATTCGCACGCTGTACATTGATGTATTATATAAAATATTTTAAGAAGAGTCTATATTGAGGGTTGCGTGTTATCGGATTTAGGTGGATAGGTTCGCTGTCACGAGGGTGCGCCAATATCAGGCCGATTAAATGGCACAGCATTGTTGCGACGTGATAAACACGAATGTTAGTCAGATAGACGAAATTGCAATGGATCCTAGGACCAATCCGAAGAGAACTAGATTTCTATAAACGACCGTGTTCCACTCGGCTACTGTCGCGTAGGATGTGTTTGGTGCCCCGGTGTGCTCCCATTTTGCCAAATGTTTACTTTGAACTGCGAACCAACGAGTACGGGTTCGCCGAGACACCACCAAAGCGACGTCCGACCTAGGTAGCTAGATTGTTAAGCTCGCGATGCCGAAATTGTTCAGTTAAGACAATATCTTGGCTCAGGGATGGGCGATCAATCGTGTCCGAGGCTGAAACCAGCTCTCTGTCTCTCTAGTTTTTTTTTTCTTATGCTTAATCTCATCAGCTTTTCGAATAGTTGTTCTTATTTTCTTTTTATTTGGGTTCTACGGTGTCTCTAGTACTTCGCGTAGATACTAGGGCTGTGCTTTTATCAGTGATAATTAGAGTGCGGATTTTATGCATTTATGACAAGAATGACTAGTTGCAATTCGAAGCAGCGGACAGATGAAAAATATTTAAGAATATTAATATATAGCTTTCCCTCGTAATACGATTTACTTTACAGTTTTGGGCAAGGGGTTGAAAGAAGAAACGAATTTTTACTTGACCCCTGTTACTTGTAATTGAGGCAAACCATTTTTATTTTGCATTGAAATCCGCAATCTAGTAATAATTATACTTGAAGCTCCTAGGGACACGTTCCTCGCGACAACATGAATCAGTGATAGGCGTTATACCTAGATTAGCACTCGTAGAGGTTTTCAAGCTTACTTAACGTCTCTCTATAGAAGAAGAATCTCAATTGGCTACTGTCGATTCGGTGAAATGTTTTTAGTGCTGTGATGTTTTCCAAAATCATTGAAATTCTTGAACAGTCATTGATAGCTGCGGATTTTATGCATTTATGACAAAAACGGGCGAGTGTAATCTCAAACAACAGAGTAATCGAGTTTAAGAATATCGGTACACGACTTACAATTTAATCAGACTATTAAAGAGGGAAATAACTTTCTATTTGGTTTCTGTGTTTTGCGATTCGTGCAAACAATTTTTATGTTGCATAAAGATCCGCAGTCTAATCGTTAGCGTAGACACTATTATTGAACAACCTTTGTAAACGAATATTTTAATCGATGGTTACTTGCCTCAAGTAACAAAGAAATTTATAAGGCTCATTCTCGTGTCGTCTCGCCTCTTCTTCGTCATTCAGTCTCTCTGAAGGCCAGTAGATTTGCCCAGGAATTTCTGAAAACGAATTTTCTCTTCTCCATGACTATACTAGGCCTAAATCACCAACTGTGCGACTATGCGTTCGCTGTTAATTTTTCTTTTAGAAATCTCTAAAAAAACATTTGTGTATTCTCCATTTTAGTCTCGCCCATCCCTGGCGTCAAACTATCCGGGACAAGTTCTCGAAAACGAAATTCTAACACACCAAGGCTTCCCGTTTCTATTCTTTATTTTTCACGATGATACTAGTAGTTAACATGAAGCTCACTTGTTTTTCTTTTCTATCGACTGTCTTCAGGCTTCCGACGTTGTACAGGCTGAGCACAAATTCGAAGCTCTTCCGTAGATTATTAATCTTCCGTTTCCGGCTTTGGTCCGTACGTTTTAGGGCCCTTTTTATCGTGACGAATTTATTCCACCGGATCCAACGAATTTGGTTGCTTCGATTCAGCCGCTACTAGTTCCGAGCGAACCGGAAGCATTGCACGAGGCGACCGGAAGTCGACCGAGTCTTCGCGGTCACGCAATATTAAAAGAGAATCCCGTTTTGAGATTCGTGCGTTTCCGAAGAGCTGAGATGCGTACGATCGTGCGAGTACGTGTGTTCCGAAGTAACTGATAAAACGTATACGATAAGGACAACTGTCGAACATTGGGTAATCCCATGGAAATCGTTATGCAACGTACACTGTACATTCTAATTGGCTCCAAAGGCTAGACAGAGATCATTTCTGTAGATATAATCCATCGCCAGGCGTCACGTGATTTCTTTATAGTCTTTTTTTAACCCTCGAACGGCGGACCATTCTCTATAATTGATGTTGTTTGGGACTATTCACTGCGTTATTTATTCATTTCTTGAAACATATATTTGCAGGAAATTCTTGTAGACACGTTAGTCTTTCTATTTTATCATTTAATTAATCGCCAGAAACTAAGCGATTTAATGACGATTTTCGTATTCTTGGTCGAAACAGACCCAGGCTTCGCCGTCGGAGGATTAAGACAACATTAAAAGTCGAATTTATTTAGAATAGACTATGCAGGGTGGCTTTACACCACTGTCGATATTATTTTGAACGTTTGTCATTTGCAAGAAGTTAATACTTGATTTAAATTATTTAAATATTGTCTGTAGGATTACCCAATAGAAATTAGTCCTGCGCCAGAACCAAGTTTCTAATCTTCTGGGGTCTAGCGACATTGTCGAGGTCGATGGAATTGTAAATAGAGTATTACAAAGCAATAACTCACTAAGGTTCTCATTTTGTAAACAAATTTATAAGTATTATTAGATGTATAAATGCAACAATCGTCGTTCACGGGAAAGACCTCAGGGGATCGGCAGTCGCGACGAGATAACGATTTGTGCTTACCCCGTACGCAGATATGTAGCTTCAAAATTGCGTTCGCGACTCTTCAATTGAAACGAGAAGAAAAAAAGGCATTTTATGGTCGCATACCGACATTTTTAACTCGAGCGTCGTTTAAACTTTTAGAACTCTTTTTTTTTGTCTCTTTTCTTTTTTTTTAACGTCTCGACCATTTTATCGCGACACCTTGTTGTACTTCACTTTTAGACGTTAGAAAGTTAGAGTTAACTTATGGCTTCCCCCGTTGACATATATATCATCATTAGACAGCGGATTTTATGCATTTATGAAAAAAATGAGTAGGTGTAATTTACAATTGTACAAATAGAAGAATTTAAAAACACTGTCACGTTATTTTCGACA
This sequence comes from Halictus rubicundus, assembly GCF_050948215.1. Taxonomy (NCBI): domain Eukaryota; kingdom Metazoa; phylum Arthropoda; class Insecta; order Hymenoptera; family Halictidae; genus Halictus; species Halictus rubicundus. Next base: position 12,922,568 of record NC_135152.1, on the reverse strand, counting down.
TATCAATCATGTTAAGGAAGAAAATCAATTTCTATTTCACTCCAGTTTGTTGCAATTCAAGTAGAAAATTGTTATTTTGCATAGAGGTCCGCTGTCTAATCATTATGTGATTCCCTTGATCCCCGCCGATGGGGTTCGGCGAGGGAACCGTCGATACAGGATGAAGTGGTTTCTTCCTTTCGTATCCTTATCTCTTTTTTCTCTCTTTCATTTTTATATGTATATTATTTATATATATGCATACGCATATATATATATATAGTATATATATAAAAAATGTATATGTAATATTGTATGTACAGAAGCTGAAACGCGGCGAGGCTGGAACTCTCTGAAACTTGTATCTACTTGTAAGGGATAGTGTGATAAGTATATGCGTGAGTTGTACACTGACATTGTCACAGAACTTGTGGACAATCGTATAGGCAATTTTGACAAGTTTAATCGACTGTCCGTGTGTCGGTCCACAAATTTTATTTATCCCGCGTTGCGTCTTTGTTAACGTACATAATCAAAAAGTTATCCAGTTAGCCCATTGTGGACGAGAATTACTTCTAATGTATTTTTCGATGAATTTAACTGTGTTCCGTATGAAACAAAATTGATTAGAAGAATTTAAGAATATTGTTGGGAATATAGTGGAATATAGTGGATATTGGATGCACGGATGGTCGAGATGAGAGCTTGTCGATCAATTTAGTTTCACTTGGTTCCTAAGGCACGCGCGAACCACCCTCAGGGAACCGAAACCAACTTCCGCTTTTAATCTTCTCTTGTGCTACCTGATGTATCCGTTTACGATGTATTACGTTGCCGTGTATTCCGATTTTATTTGGCCTAAGATTAGTGGATTTGGTTGACCATTGCGATTACCACCGTACCCCGCGCTTCACACGAAGCGTTTCTCACGCGACGACGCGCATTCCTTTCTTCTTCTTCTGTTTCTTTTCTTCCTCTTTTGCCGGCTTCTTACTGTCCGGGTTGACACTTAGCTCGCTCCCTTTCCCAACCAGATCACTGACACATTTCTATCTCAGGGCTGATCGAACGAATCACTGGATTGATTCGATCCAAGCAACGATTAATAGCCCAGTTAACCAATTCTGTTTCGAGCAAATTTTACGCAATGTTTGTATCATACTATGCGAGCAAAAGGCGGTCAATTTGGTGCCAAACCCTGCTGGAAGCAGAATTTGGTCCCTGTTTGGCTGCAAAGTTCCATGCTAAATCGAGGCCAAACCTTGGCCTTGGCTTCGTTATAGAGGGCAGGTCGGTTGCACTAAGCCTTGCTCTACGAGTACATATCGAGCAAAATTGGAATAAACCTTGCTATAAGAGGAAAAATAGAATTTTATTTAAATTTCTAAATTATATACTCATAAATTAGGTTCGCTCATAGTGCGACCGACCTGCCCTCTACAACGAAGACAAGGTTTAGCCCCTATTTGCTCTTGATTTGGCATGGAATTCTGCCTGCAAACTATGCACACAAATACCGAACCTAATGCGGAAATAGATGGATCGGGATTTGTGGACAAATTTTGGCGGCAAATTCATAGCAAATTGCTTACTGGGAGACTGCGGATTTTATGCATCGATGACAAAAATTAGTAGATCAAATGCCAAACTGTAAATAAATTTAGAGAATATAGAAGTACTGTTTGATTTGTTATAAACTCACTAAAATTATCCAAACAAGAAATAAACGAGCACCTGTACCTTGCAATTAGTGCCGACGATTTTTATTTTGCATAAAAATCCGCAGTCTAATGATTAACCACGAGTCTACGATGAGACGGCTGGATCAGTGGACTTGGTTTGGATAGAGGTCGCTTATCAAAGAAAATATTCTGAAACATTGATGTTATGTTCAACATCTTTTTCGACGTGTTCACACTTTACCTACCGGAAGCATGTTAATAAAATTTTCAATAATCGTGCTGTATCAAAAGGACGCTTAAAAATCATATTTTATATAATAACCCTAAGCAGAACTATTAGATTACGTTACTGGGGGAGAGTTGTAGGGTCACGATTGAAATTGCTATTGCTGTTAAAAAATCCTTAGCCAGGGATCATGGACGTTTAAAAATTAGGAAGCAATTGCCGGTAGATAATGTGTTAACAGGGTACAGATTCGTAAGTCTGACTGCAAGTGGATTCTTGTAAATTAGAGTTATGTACCATAAATGTATCATTAGAATTAGGACATGTTTCATGCTTTCAGCCAAACGCATTATCAAAATATCAGCTTTCATTAATCGACTTATGTTTATGTTTCAGAATATTTGCTGTGCTTTGTACACTATGATTCTTGCGTTCAAAGCGGACAGCAGTTTTAGTTTGAATATAAAACAAGGACAAATTTATTTTGCCAGAAGAACTGGTCTGGAAAATTAGTCTTCGATTAGCAAGCACAGTTAGGGTCAGTAGTGTGCACCCAATGGACGTAATATTAGCTGTATTTATATAAGTGTGTAGATTTGTAGATACAAACAGCGTGGATCAATAAGTAATATCAGTATTCATTCCGAAACGTAGAAAGTATAAAAGAGGATATCAAAAGCTTAGTAAAACGAGAATTTATAGTGATTCTTCAGCGTATTATAAGCAACGTGCGCACTTCTGATTTTAACTGCGTATTGAAACAAAAAATGTGAGTGAATTCGTAACATAAAATTCTACTGTACTCGGCTGCAGAAAGTTGGAACTGCAACTACTGCGGTCAGCGAGTTCTCATTATCGATTACAATTTACAATTTGAGCAGAGATTTTTTCCACTCTCAAGAATATTTAAGTAATGGAGGGTTTTTGAAACTCAATTTTTCTATTCAACGAACAACGATCCCCAGTTAGTCGAATCTGTTTCGAGCAAATTTTGCACAATGTTTGTATCACATTTGCGAGCAAAAGGCGGTCAATTTGGCATCAAACCCTGCTTGGGACAAAATTTGGTCCCCATTTGACTGCAAAGTTCCATGCTAAATCGAGGCCAGCCTTGGCTTTGTTATAGAGGGCAGGTCGGTCGCACTAAGCCTTGCTCTACGAGTACATATCGAGCAAAATTGGAATAAACCTTGCTATAAGAGGAAAAATAGAATTTTATTTAAATTTCTAAATTATATACTCATAAGTTTCATGTATTTTCAATAATTTAATTCCGTATTCCCTCCTACAGTAAGGTTTACTTTTGGAACAAGGTTAGGTTCGCTCATAGTGCGACCGACCTGCCCTCTGCAACGAAAACAAGGTTTGGCCCTTATTTGTTCTTGATTTAACATGGAATTGTGCCTGCAAACGAGCCTAATGCAAAAATAGATGGGTCGGAATTTCTGGAGAAATTTTGGTGGCAAATTCATAGCAAATTTTGCTTACTGGGGATTTATTCACTTAAGCGACCTCTATCGAAATACAAACGCCGTTACACTATCTCGCCGCCGTTGTGAGTTTTAAATCAAAATTCGTAATAATTACTCGAAGAAAGTTCGTTGCGTGAATTGATAGGCATTCGGTAATTGTAGAAAGAGGATAATTATAAGAACGTGTACCATATGAGAGAGCAATAGTCATTGGGACTTGTATATAGTTTCACGGACCAAGTTTCAATTGAAATACCCGAGTGTTTAGGGGGGATGACAGTTTGCAGAATCGAGACGATTCTCTAAGCTCAATTATAAATAGATAGTTACGCGGAACAAATTGTAATTAAGGGTTTAGGGAAGTTACTGGTTCATTCTGTTGTGTGAACATGCTGTCAATTCTACCCGTTGATCAGAGGAGAAATCATCGATACTGTCACGATCCACGCAAAGAATCGCACGTTTACGTCAAGTGTGAACTACAGTAGAAGGCGTTTATACCGAGATCTGATTAATCAAAATTTTACCATTTCGTTCTTCTTGAAGGGGGAGGGAGGCGATAAATTCGCGGTAATTTTACTCTCATCATCAGTGCAATGGTTGTAGAAACGGGTTCGAAGAGTAGAATAAAATTGAGGGTGAATTTCAACAATCTCTCTTCCCTCCTCTTTCCGTGCTTTGAAACATCTCTGTATACTACTCGATGGAATAAATATGACGGCTGTGAGTTCCAAGGTGACCATTACACATGTTAAATTTTTTTGAAAAAATGTAAACAGAGAGAAGAAAAAATTGTTTTTGAATACTTAGATCTCGTGAGTTCAATGATTTGTTTAGCAAGCCACCATGTTTCTTCCGTCGAGCACAGTTTTATTCTCAATGTGACCTTGTTCTCTACGCTACAACTGTTCTCGAATATATATTTTTTTTAGAACAAACGAATTTTATTCCCTCGGTGAGAGAGAAACTGGAAAACCAGAGTCCAGACCGTCCCGAAAAACCGTGTGTGCCGTCCTCGGACAAGAACCACCGAAGCTTGTTCGTCGCAATATCAACCGTTTGTGCAATTCGATAAATTTTATAAACGAATCGTTCGATGGCCGTGCAACCCAGACCGACCATCAGACCATTGTTCGAGAATAAAATGTGTCAGCTTCGTTCTCCGTGTCTTACTTCGTGCGTTGACCCGTTAAGTACCATGTTCTTCAAGTTTCTTTCCGACAAGGCTGAGCTGCTTTTAATTCTTTTGTCGACAAGATGGCCCCTTGACTATGAATATCGACGTTCTTTTAGTGCGAACAGGATTTTTCACCATTTTCACTATACTAGAACAGTAGCGAAACGTGCATGGGAGTTGGAGTTTTTACTTTTTTTGAGAAAAGCGTGGAAGGATTCAACGGTGAGTACTCGTCGTCTCGATCCAAAATGGCGACGAGAGTGCAGCCAAGCCTGCAATAATTAATACAATCTTTCCACTCCAAATGAATCCTTTCGTAGATCATATACATCTTTCTGCACTCCAAATTGTGTTCGATGTTGTGAGCAATAAAATGTTGAATTTGGGAACAATAAATTTCACTTGATCGCGATAATTTGACGAAACAAATTTGCAGAACGATCTGCAGAAGGGTGAACTTGGAATGCAAGGCTTGTATCACGCATCGGAACACGTAAATTTGAACACTTCAAAATGAATAAGGATCGAGTGAGAGGGAGAGATTTTTTGGTTTTTGATTTTTTGTTTCGTGTAGATTTTTAAATGTGTTTGATATCTTTTTAGAAAAGGCGAAAAGGATTCAAAGCAGGAGCAGCTCGTCCAGTTCGAGGACGAGACAGGTACTTGATGGATCGAATTTATTTGGCATAAGTATATTTAAAACGCGAGGCACCAAATCGAACGATTTCGATCGTCTCTGTTACGTCGTTTGGTCGCTGCAGAATAGTGCAACGAGTCTTCTTTGTAACACAAGAGAGACCGATTTTTCGAAAATAAAGAAATTCCGAAAATGGGAGGAGACACGAGGAGGAGGAGGATGTTGTTTCTTTGCTGCGGGAAACGGCTATTCCTCCATACCGTCGCGTTGTGGCAAAACAATAAAAATGGTATTAAGTTCAACTGCAATACTTACCTTAGCAGGACAGAATATTTTTTAAGGACTTGGGTGATTGACAAACGATCAGAGAAATATTGTTCCTTAACGTCCACCGACTTTCGAGACACTACGGAGCAGTAGAAGCAATTTTATCCTCGTTCTTATTAGCCAAGGCACCGAATGGAGGGGATAGAAATGCTATAGTTTCCGTATTAGCTTGCTTCTACTGGTTTCGCGCGTCGCAAGACGTTAGGGAGGGAATGCTGTATTTCTGACGCACTGGGTTTTATTAGAAAAATGTTATTAAATAGTTCGCGCCGGACACACACGCAAAACACGCTCGAATGAAAAAACGGTCGCTGTGAACGAACAATGGAAACAATCGCGTCGGAGGGTGAACATATATTCAATTAAGTCCGGTAAGTGGTAATACTTATAGAGCGTCTGTCTCTCTCTTTCTTTCTCACATGCACACATTCTCTTTCTCTTTTTTTTCTCTCTTTCTCTTTTTTTTCTCTCTCTCTCTCTCTCTCCATCTTTGAATTGCGCGTAACTGCAAAACCGCGTATATAAACATTTGCACACTACGGGGTGGCTCGTTAATTCCTATCACCTCGAAACACCAACAAAACTGATCCAGCGTTTAGTTTTACAATTTTGCTGATACAATATGAAGCTGTCAATTGTTGTTGGTGTCGGGTGACAATAATTACACCGAACCACTCTGTATAACGATCTTATAATAATTTTTAGGCTAAAACGGTCTATCTGCAACCTAACAATCGACTAACTAGCTGCAACAATTATTAAAACGGTATTAAAGAGGTCCATGGTATACTGAAAAGTGTTTCCGAGACGCCATGGACCACTGTAATGATCGGACTGCGGATGTTTGTAAGTACAACTGCACAAAAGTTTTATAAATTATTATATTTCTCTATCCAGGATCTCTATGCGAAAGTTTTCTGCATCATTTGTAAGAAATAGGGGCCAACGAAAAAATGCTGTAATTTTAGTAAGCTGAGAATAGTACATACAATACATAAGAAATAAAATAAAATAAAATAAAAAAAAACGTATAATACATGTTTCTACATTTTCTTAATTCTTTCACCATTTTAAATTGGTCCTACCCATATTCGTCATAAATGCATAAAACCTGCAGTCTAGGTATCGTACGTTTCAATTAGCAATGGACGTCGAACGCCCGCAGTCCAGTGACAACTAACAAATCGCCGTTTACAAAATAAATTAACCGTCGTTCACTGAATCGAGTTCATTACACTAAATAAGATAGTATTGCGTAGCTCCCCTCGCGTGCCTGGGTGTTTCGGGACGAATTCTGCAAACCGTCAGTCTTATAATAACGCAAAACTATTCACGCGAGCTATCAACGGCAGAATTAAACCGATCCTCCCCCTCGAAATACTGATCTCTCACCAATGCAAAATGCCGCTAAAATGTTCGCGTTCCCAAGAGAAGCGCTTCGAGTGCCCCGTTTGTTGAGCCGAGTTCACGACAAACGAACGATCAAGAGAAACAAACACGCCGTGTGTCCATCGAGTTTATCAATAAATACATTATCGTTCTATGCTTAATCGAAAACTGTATAGAGTTCCTCGTCATAGGTTTTAAAGTTACAATCCTCGAGATCTGTTTCAGGTGAACCCCCCCAAAGAAATTGACCAGTCTAGGATTTTCTTGTTGCTCCGTTTTTTCTTTTTTCTCTTTTTTTTTCGAGAAACTTTATCCACGGACAGGAAAAAATGCTCTCCGAACTTGTTCAGACGTATCAAATCAAGTTGTCGAGTAAAACTATTTTATCATCACGAGGTTAACGCGTTAACTGTTGGTTCGGGCAATTTTCAACAAACAAGTTGCTGTGGTTCGTGGACCGCTTGGCAGTGAGTATGTCGGACGTTATTTCGGCAGGATTAGGACAACCTTTTCTACTGCAAGATTCCAAGCTGCTTCTCGATGCTTATTCTCGACGCCTTCGTTGTTAATATTTTACTTTTCGGTGGCAGTCTTCGTGGCTGGAACATTTTATTAAATATAATTTACTCGGTTTCGTTGCGCCCACCAGTTAACGTGCTAAAGCCTCGACTCTTTTATCAGCTGTACCTAACAAATGTGACTACAGTGTGCATCGATTGCACCTGTCTAGTGCAAACGGACGGTCAATGAAGGAGATCAGGGTAAAAATGCTGTTTAGGAATAATGTACACTGCCGAGGACATTCTTCCGGGTGACCTCTGCAAAGTTTTAGTCGTCGTTCGTTGTTTGTTGAATTGTTAAAAAAAAGATTTTTCTGTTAATGCAGAGAATACTCTGTGTTCAAGTTTTTTAAAGTGCAACAGAACAATGACAGAGTTAGACGTAACCTTGATCCAGCATTTTTACCTCGCTTTTTACACGAAATGTTAATAAATTCTTAACAATCGTCGAGCATCGACTGACATTTCTTCAGCCGTTCTTCGGAAGCTCGGGGCTGGTCTTGATTGAACGTGTAAAGATCAAGGACATCGGAGGTGGATCCCCTAAACAGCATGTTCAACCTGTTCAGTTTCAAGACGCTGGGGGGACTGTCGCTTCGAGTTCCCCAATTTGGCTTCGTTTCTACCTGATCTATTGCTGTTGGTTCCCCCATACGGCCACCGTCGACAGGAACAACTCGACCAACAATGCACGCGTCCTTTCTAGGACTTAATACTGAAACACTTCGAGACTCTTTTCTCCCCACCTGCGTGGCAATTGAAACGCCAAAGAAACGGGGGGACGCCTCTGAAGCTGGGTTTACGTTAGTCCAGTTGCTGGATCCAGCGATCTACATTCCAGTGGTGTCACTGGAAATTGGTCAGTGCCTACATACATACCGTCAGAGTTGCGTAGAATTACTTCTTGAATTCTAATGATACGGTGATTCAATTACATTGTATTTCAATTACGTTCCTTACCGTAATTAGCGACTCAATTGAATGGTTTGAATTATGTAATGCAAATACAATATAATTCAAAACTCAACCTAATTAAATTATTTCAGTTAGTACAACTCTGCATATCGTCGTCTAGACGATTCCAGTAACGCTGGAACATTGTTTTCTCGATGGTGTTTGTAACCATTGAATCGGAAAGTAGACGGAACGACGGCACTGTACTGGTGCGGAAACGCTGTCTACATTGTCCCAGTCACGATCAGAGCTCGATTGGCTAACTGGACTGGAATGCTACTGGACCAACGTAAACCCATCTTAATCCTGCGGCGCGTTATCGTCGTCCTGTTGGTCGCTGGTCTCAGCGGCGGAGGGTATGGTCGCGAGTAGCCTGACCGCAAGCCTGCTGGGAGATCCGGGTGGTTCTGGCTCTTGTATGGCTAGTTGCCTCGTGAGCCTTGGCTTCGACCTGGCTGGCCTAGGCGTGGTCCTCGCAGCGATCTCCAAGGACGCGCTCGATCTCGAGATTCTCCAGGTGCTGGTGCTGGCGGTGGTAGCGGACCCGGAGGAGTCGTTCCTGGAGGAGCTGAGATTCGAGTCCTGCGACGGTTTCCTGGTGATCAGCCAGGACGAGGCTCTTCTCTTGGGGTCCAATAGCCGCAACGGTATTCCACAGTGATGCGTCTGTCTCCAGGAGTCCGATCGAGACGAAGAAAAATTCTCGCTGGATGACACCGAGGAGGCTCTCTTGTGCTGTTTCTGTTGGATCTCCGCGATCTGATAAGCGTACTGGTCGCTTCTGTTGTGCCGAGGCCTGGAGTCCTTGGCGCAAGGCCACAGGATCCTCGTCCCCCATCTTCTATAGCTCGAGCACTGTCGAGACTCGAGCAGCCTCGAGTTGCACGCGCAGGGCGTCTGATTGTCCCTGGACGACCGGTCCATCAGGCTGTTAGTGTTCACCGGGGTGTGCCGGTTGCTGAAGTTCGAGCTGTGCCTGCATCTGCCGATCCCCCTAGTCACTCTGGACTCTTCGATCGCCTTGCAGATCAGCACGCAGTCCTTCTTGAACTGTTTCGTCAGGATCGCGTACAGGAACGGATTGCAGCAGGAGTTCAACGGTAAGACGAATACGGCGAACACCTTCGCCTGCTCGAGCGACACCAGCTGCAATCCGAACGTGGCCGTCAGAGAGAAGAACGCTATGGGGGACCAGCAGAGGAAGTCCGTGAACACCAACAGCGCCATTCGCTTGGCTATGCGGGAGTCGTTCGAGTTCCACGCTTGGGAGCCGCGGATCGCGCAGTACATCTTCAGGTAGCAACCCATCAGGATCAGAAAGGCTACCCCGTTGATCAGCATGAGGAAGATCACGTAGGCTAGAGCCGCGTTCCCGTTCGTCTCGAACGGGAGACAGATGGCGAACTTTCTGTAGTCGGAAACGCCAATCAGCGGCAGCGAGGCCATCGACAAAGCGAAACACCAGCCTACTGTCATGATGTAGCCAGCGTGTTTCAAGGATAATCGTTTGTTCAGATGCATCGCGTGGGTTATCGCGTAATTTCGCTCGAGGGTTATCACCGCCAGGGTGTACACGCTCAGTTCGGAACTTAGGACACCTAGGAAGCCGGCTAGCTGGCAGCCGGCTGACGTCTGCCAGGGAATCGCGTACATGCGGAATTCGCCTAACGTCGAGGCGTCTACCACTGCTAGGAGACCTGGAAATGTAGATTATGCTCACTTTTTCGTGTCGATGTCGTTCGTTTTAAAAGTAACGTAGAACTCCATTTACATGAACCTGCCGGGCGACAAGTTGGTTCACACCTGTCTCCCATTACTGACTATGATTTTTGGTTCTTTTAATAGGAGTTCACGTTCGTATAAGAGGATTTCGCAGTAGCACAAGGAGAAAAGAAAATTCGTTTGATTCGCAACGACTTCAGACCCACCTAGATAAATGCCCATGAAAAAATCGGCAGCGGCCAAATTGCAAACCAGAAACCGTGGAACGTCCATCTTGCTCCTAGAGAATATTAACACGAAAACGACCGTGCCGTTTCCGAGCATGGCGAGCAGAAAGACTACCCATACCCCGCAACGCAGCGTCCACCAGTCGAATAAATCTTGACATGGCAAGAAAGGACCTGGAATAGCATAGTCGTGATACGAAAATATAATTTATATTTTGTCTATTAGGGATTGGGGATGTATTAAGTTAACTCACCCGGTTGAGGCAGGCATTGTACGCGCGACGGCAGTGTCTGAGCTGGCAGCGTAACACGGCTGTTCTGCTCTTCAAAGTAATCTTCAACATATGAGGGCAGGTTACCAGGGTACGTAAAATCTGAACCAAAGTTAGCCCAAAGTTCATTTATTTGCGAGCCGAATTTGTCGGTCAAGTTATCTAAACAAACGTCATCACTTCAGTGCTGCAAAGTATTCGGGGAATGTTTGTAAAAGGTGATGTATGTTTCGCGTGTATTCGCGTACTTAAACATGAGCTCTATGCGTCCGTTAATTAAAATTATCTCTTTAAGTGCGAAAGCAAAATTATTAAAAAGCTTCTCGATGGATGTAACCGCGCGAACGAATCAAAAATCCCCTTAGAAATTTTAATTATGTGTCACGTGTAGACTGCGGATCTTTATGCAAAATAAAAATTGTCCAAGTCAACAATAAGAAACGGAAGTTGAACGAAAATGTGTTTCCTCTTTTAGTAACTCCAACGAGTCAAGCCCAACATAGAAACATCATTCATTTTTGTATTCGATTAATTAGTCATAAACGTATAAAATCCGCAGTTTAGTTACGTGTCGTGATTAAAATATACTAATGGGCGTTGCATGTGTTATGATCAAAAAATGCCCCTGAAGACTATGAAACTACCATAGAAATTTTAGCGAGATCGCGTTACTTGTCCGAGTCGATGAACGGATTAATTGTTCGCATGCTTTGCAGCATTTAAGTGTCGGGCACAGCGCGCGCAAATCAACCGAACGCAAATAAAGTAGCAATCAAGGGGACCAGCCAAATTGTAAAATATCAAAATGATCGGATGATCTAAGGCTGAAGAAAATCATTCCGACGATGGTATCGGTGGCGACGATTCAACATGGCGGACGGGAACCAGCCACTTACTCAGCTGAGGCCAGATGTCGGAGAAGCTCGAGTTCCACAGACTCATGTCGAACTCATTGTCGGTGGGGTAGAGGATCGACTCTTGAACGGAGGATTTTGTTACCGGCTCCTCCACCTCGATTGACAGGAACGAGCAACAATGGTAGGCGTACGAGAGCACCATGGTCTGCACCCTCGGGAACCTCTCTGGCGATGGGAACTCCCTCAGGGCGGGGTTGTTGAACGTCTTCAGGTGCAGCAGACCGGACAGGCCTAGCGTTGGCAGTGCGGGGAACACGTTGTTTCCTAGATTTCTATAACATTTCCAATTAAATAAGCTCAACTCAGTCGACAAACATAGGGTAAGGGACCCAATTACCGTGGGGGTGCCCAATTACTGTGCCTATATTAAGTATACTTATTTTTTTAAGCATATTGAATGTTAAAAAAGAGATTTGTACTGATTTTAATGAAAAAAATGTAATATCTCTTTTTTAATACCCATTACGCTTTAGAAGTATATTTAATATTTTTTTATATATTCCCTAGCTACTTCAAATTCTAGGAAGCAAACAATAATGCTAAAAACATAATAATCTGCTCTTTGGAATCAATTTTGAAATATTTCTGAGTCGGTGCGGTACAATTGATCAATCTCGATGAAATGTTGCTTCGGCCCCATTTAGGAATATAAGTGTCACTTAAAAAGTTAAATTGAAAGAAGCATAGAAATTGAAAGTTTAAGGGCCCGGTCTTCGTAGATTCGCGATAAGGTAGAGTGACCAAATTACCGACAAAAATAGGCGAAAAATGGTTTTACGTGCCTCAACTTTTCGTCCTTATATGAGAATATTTTTCGCTGCGAAAGGACTCATTCGAAAGAGGAAGGTTCAATGTAGGGCGCGCTGGTTATGAACTCACGAGATTATGCAGATATTTCGTAATATAAGCGATAAAGGTAGGCCAAAAATTAACGATGTGCATACCGTGGAATGCAAGCATTTTTATGCCATTGGATGAGTTTTCTGGATGAAATGGAGAGTAGCGCGCGCTAGATAATATCTCCAGCTACAAATTGAGCTATATTCTGTCTTGATTCTCTGCGAAATAAAGCCAAAAACTTGAAGCACGTTTCTGGCGTCAGAATTCATAATATTGATAATACATAGCAAAAAATGTGACACTGAAAAAGTCACGTGACTATCCCGGGGCCCTTAATGCTAAGATTCTTAGAAGATCGAATTATGCGACGGACCGAAAGTTGGGCCCAAGATGGCGGCGACTTACAGGTCCTCTAGATGCTGGGTCTCCTTGAACGCGTCGGGGTGTATGTATTCGATGAAATTGCTCTCCAGATCTCTGAAACATCGAACCCTCTTTTTCAAGACGATAGCGTTGAGCCATCTTCGCGGGACCAGCTACAAGCTACGCTACTTACAACAGCTGCAGTCTCGGCAGCCCAGCCAACGAGTCGCTCGAGATGATCCTCAGCTTGTTGTTCGACAGAAGAAGATCGTGCAGCAAGTTCAACCCCCTGAACGGCTCGTCCATCAACGAGGAGATGCGATTGCTGGCCAAGTCCCTGAAGAAAAGCGTTCGTAATTATTTCGCAAAAGCGTTATGAAAATCTTCCAGAATGATGAACAAATTATACAAAAGGTGTCGACTACTCACAGAACCCTCAGCTCGCTACAGTTCCTCAAATTAGGCACCTCCGACAGGTAGTTCGACTTCAAATCACTGAAAAAGACAGGTTCAGGATCGGCCACTCTAACTCCCGACGAGATCTCAGCGATACTCACAGACTTTTCAATCTCGAGCAGCTCTCGCACAAATTCGCCGGTACGTCCGCGATCTGGGCTCGGTCTAATCTCAACACCTCCAACGACCGTGTGCCGTTTAGATTCGGGAATATCCGCAACTCCTTCAGGTTCGAGAGAATCCTGCGAACGGGGACAGATCGTTACGGACTGATATCTCGCCTGATCTCGATAAGTCGCTCCTCGACCGGCTTATCCTCGCTGTTGCCTCCTCGTGCACGTTACGAATCGGATTCGACTACGGTAATGTCTCGATCTATGCGAGAGATGCGCATAATGCTCGCGACAAAATACCGGCGAGCGTACCCGTTCGGAGGCTCGATAACGTCGTCTACGGATCTTCTAATACAATGACAAAACATTTACGATTTTAATCATTTTTCGATAAAAGCGTTACCAGCATATTCCTGATATTCTTGCGAGTAAAATGAGTCCAAAGACGACACAATTCGTAGCGTGTTTGCTCGTGCAATTCTCGATTCAGTAGAACCTCTAGTATCCGAACCGACGAGGTCTGAATTCTTCATTATCCAAATGCTTTAAACAACATAATCCGAAGCGATTCATTTGACATTCGAATAATGAAATAATTTTAAAAAACTACTTTCCTAAAGAAACTAATATATAAATTGGATAATATATGTATTATCTTGACGATTATTTCCCAAATAATGCCCAAGCCAGCTCTTTTCCACGTTCGATGCGTTCCATGTATATCGAGACATCACCCTGCCCCGGAAACCACCCCGAAGAGGTCACGTTAGGAGGGTGCGGATTTAAATTGTTGCTTCGATTTCAGATTACAGGAGAGACCCCCGCTGAAACGGCCATGGAAGGGAAAAAAATCGGGGAACGCCTGTACTCACAGCTTACGGAGCTTCCGTAGATCCCGAAAAGCATCCCCGTGGATCTCCTTGATCGGATTCCCTCGCAGATCGAGCGACAGCAGATTAGCGACCCGCCGGAACGTCTGGCCATCCACCGTCTCGATCTTGTTGTTCGACAGGGACCTGCGGAACCGGACGGAACATAAACGGATACGATTTTCTTGGCTTCCTCGTCGACAGAGAAATAAGAGAACAAAAGAAGGAGACATTCCGTGCCGGCGGCGATTTCTTGCGAGCGAACGATTTATGCACCGCCGCGAATTCCTTCGTTCAGCGCCACTTTGCGTTGCTTTTAGCGGTGCGGGAATTTTTTCGATGATTTATGAGAGTCGTGAGTTCACGGCGAAGCAGGGAATCGAAGGCTTGAAAGGGCTCGGAAGGGCTTGCACGGGAAGTTTAATTCTAGATTTATGGAGCACTAACAGCGACTATTTTACGTTACTTTGTGAAAATAAGAAGAACGCTTTTATTCTGCGACTTTTATCGTAGTACAAAGAAACAGAATTGTTGAATAACGTTTCTGTGAGTGCATATGTGTAAGTAAAAAATTTTGGAAGCCGCCATTTTGTCGGGTCTCTGGTTTTTAGTTTTGTTTCTGGTTCTAGTGTTGGGACGTGTTTGACAGTATTTTTATTCTGTAATGGAGAAATGGGAACAGAGATTGTTTTAACAGAGCAATTATCTTTGATATTGAATTTAGTAAAATTAGCAAAATTTGAAGGACCAAGAACTTGTCATTTAGTTTGCTTTTGTATTTATCTGCCATCAGTCTTTGTCGCTTGAAATATCCAAATTTTTTAATTCTTAATATTTACGATGGATATTGGAGGTAACGTTAAAGGAGTAGGAACAAAGGAACGAACTTTTGGTTTATGCGAACGCAAAATGGCGTGGACGTGCTTGAACGAATGATTCGATTTTACACGCGAAATGATCATCGAGTGAAGAGATTGCAAATGCTAGAGAATGATTTTTAATTTTTCATTAGCCGGGCGAGACACGCGCGATACGATATAGGAAGAATGGTATCGTAGAATGTAAAAAAAAGTTGTCAAATTACATTTTACTTAATCGATGCACACTTACAGGTCTTCAAGGCCAGAGAGGTTTACGATCGCGGTCGGAATTTTTGTTAAATAATTGTCATCGAGCTCCCTACAAAGCAGACAAGAATTACAATTTTTAGCAGACACGGATACGTATGCTCGTCGAGATCCCATGTTTTTGCTTAACGTGTTCTGGGCCTCCGTTACCGGAACCAAAAACCATCTAAACATTTTCTCTTTTTTTTTCGTGCAAGATTTGTTTTTTTCTTTTTTGGTCGGGACACTCACAATACTCGAAGGCTCGTTAAGTTTGCGAATGCATCGTCGGCGATCGTGTGCAAACGATTTCGTCGGAGTAGTCTGAAAGAAAAATACAAAGGTTCGTAGAGAAAGAAGAATATTATTTCTGGATCGTGCTATACCCGGTCGCCGTAAAACTTTAGAGAATAAACAACAAAACATAAAGAGCGTGCGAGGAGGAAAGGTTCAAGAAAATGTAGAAAATTCAATGAGTAGTAACAATGTAAATCACCATTCAGTAAACAATGTGTGCGAAAAATTGATCGCGTGGAGTGAGTAGCAAGTGCATTGAGTACCAATCAGGTGAGCATTGAATGGAATTCAACATGTGGAGTGAGCGTATATATACCGTCAATTTATTTTTTCTTATAATGCTGAAATATGAAGTTCTTTCACTTCTTATTTTTGTTACAAAATTATTCTTGTACTTAAATATAATAAAAAAAAAGTTTGGTGATAAAGGCCTTTTCTTCATATTTCCTTACGATGCAAATGGGTTAATTGCGGGGAGTAAATGTGAAATTAATCCGAGAAAAAATGACTATGCAGAGCGCGAATACTTACAACACTTCAAGATTGGAAGTTCGATGGAAGGCACGGACTGGAATGTCGGTTATGTTGTTGTTCGTCAGGTCTCTGCAACGATCCACGAGAAAAAGTGAATTATGAAACCGGGCGTGTTGAACGCTTCGAACAATTGGTTAGGGAGAAACTGCACCGGAGAGCCGGACTGTCAACGTTAAGCAACAAGAAACGAAAATAACGAAGTCCGCATCTGAGCGCGCGACAACGTGGCAGCGTCGTCGAGGTGGTCCAAAATAAAAAGGAACCACAGAAAAGCGAACGAGGTGAGAGAGAAAGAGGTGCAGCGAGGAAGAGGCGGAGGAACGGGGTGGAGGAAAAAGGAGAATAGTAAAAACTCGTAAACCGAAAAATTTATTGGCTACTGTCGCTACGCCCTATATTTTCAAGCGTGAAGCGTCATTAAGCGCTCCTTGACGAGCTGCGCTCCCCCGTGCCTCGACGAACCCTCCGTTCAACGTTTCCACAGAGACGCGAACCAGATACGAACAGTTTATGACAGACTAATTCCGCTCCTGTACTACTGACGTTTCGCTAGACAAACTGTCGAACAGTTACAGATAGCCTAACTTTATGGGGAAGAAATATTTCCCGGCGTAATTCACGCGCACCGAATCTGACGCGTTTAGCGTGCAACTTGCTCGCAGCTATCGAACTGATTTTCCCTTAATTTTTGCTCTTCAATATATTTTTTAAATTTATTTGTCATGGCTAGTTTCGGAAAACACACTCTCTGGTAAATTTTCTTCAATTTCTGTTTAATTTAAATTTATTTGTTACGTCCAGTCAGAATCAAATTTACTGGAGATTTTTCTTGAATTTTTGTTCGTTAAAACAGTTTTTTAGTTTATTTGCTGTGTCCCAGTTTCGGGAAGCATACTCACTTCAATTTCTATCAGTTAATGCAATTTTTGAATTTATCTGATACGACTAGTTTCAGAAATCACAGTGGAAGCTGTATTGATTTACTTATTAGTTAGTGACCAAAGTATTGGAGTCACGGTTCAAAAAACATAGTTTTTAAGAAGAGAAGAATCATGTTCTACAGTGCTGCTAAATGCATATTTGCAATTTTCAAGCATTCACATGAAAATGATAACAATTTAGTGTAGTTAGACTTCCAACCCGTTCATATCTGCGAAAATGGCGCATCGTCTATAAATTAATTGTTTCAATGTTTTCAATCGCCGTAACCTGGGGATAAAACAAAACATGAATGTGTATCTTTCATCAAGGAAATCGATGTTAAATTTCTAATCGGACATGTTCAGTATAAATGAACAAATGTTTAAAATAAAATTGTAGAATAATAACTTGTGTATTATAATAATAATATTTGTGAATATTAGTGTACGAGACCTTGTTTATCAAGGAGTATGGATTATGGGCGTGCTGGTCACGATATAATTCGGTTCGTACCGTCCAAGTGGCCAAAGATGAAATATGTTGGTAATTTGCAGAAGAATATTCCGCACAGACATTTGAAATGACGTACTCGAGCACGCGTTCGACGCACGAGCGCAGAGGGACGGGCCATTCTATATCGGTCGTGTTCAAGTGGTTTCGTACTCGATATCGGCGAATTTATGTGGCCGTTAAGGGGTAACCGGCGTGTAATTGATACTATGGCCACCATAATACCGTCATCTGGAAAATCACTTTACTGGGAGAGGGGGGATTGAGTAAGCAGCGGTCAGAATGACGGAGGAAATTTTCTAGATTTCCCCAGCGAGATCCTCGAATTAACCGGGAGATAGTCTCATCCCGAATAGTCCAATGATAACTTAATAAAAGGAACGTCTAGGTGAATTAATAAAAGCCGTACACAAGCATAAACCACACGGTATAATCATCATTTTTAGACGGCAGATTAAGTGAAACATGATCGAAGTAAAAATGTTCTTCGTCAATTATCGTGTACAAATTACTTCGTGAACTTATTGATTATTTACAATCGAATAAAATATATTCCACTCTAAAAAAAAAAAAATCTCCACTTTGGGTGACCACCAATATGGTGACTGAGTGACTCAATTTCAACATAAAATTGTAATTCGTTGGAGGAGTTATCAATTAATTTGGTTGGTCGGTAAGAGCCACGAATTAATTTGTACACAGACGAAAGCCAAATAGCAATTTCCTCCTTTCTTCGAGTTTGACGCGTGTTCGAAAATATTGTGTCCCAAACGATGCCTAGAAGCATTTGAAATAACTTTTTCCTTTGCGAAAATGTTCTCCGGGGCTTCGTTAAAGAGTTATTAACGAAAAACACGGACCAATCAGAGCGCAGCTACAGTAGACGGATTACGGCTCGGCCAATGCGAACGTCGCGCTCAACGGGACCTGTCGCCGAGTCACGGTCCGTCCGCCGTATCGGCGTTCTGATTGGCCCGCGTTTTTCGTTAATAACTCCTAAACGAAGCCACGGAGAACATTTTCGCAAAGGAAAAAGTTATTTCAAATGACCTTAGGAATCAGCCTTTTCAACGAAATACATTCTTGGGACACCCTGTACAAAAGCGTCCTCTGTATTCCCTTGGCGGCTGATATTTGCTTGATCTCCTCCTGAATTATTCAGCGGGGTAGCCCCCAATACTTCTCGAGTATTCTGTATTCCTTGTATTCATGATTTAAGGTGGCAACTTATTCAATTTGGCTGTCGAGGACCTGTCGATCGAAGAAGACTCGGCGAGCAGCAGCTCGGATATATCGAAAGGATTCGAAGAGGTTTTGGAAAAAGGGAGAAAAAAGGATTCCATGGCTCCGTGTGGTCCACGGTATTCCCCGTACATTTCTACACATCGATCGAGGCCGGCACGCACGCGCATCCTCCCGGATCCTGCAAAGTTATGGAAGAAAACGACAGTTTTTCTTCTTCTTTTTTTTTTAATGCCATCTTCTTCCTCCGCCCTTAGCTCCGTCTCAGCCGGATCAGCCCGCCAAAGCGAAAATTCATCTGGTTTTACGGGGCCGGGCGAGGCAGCTTTTATTTTTCCGAGGAAATTCCTCGAGGAAGGTCTAACGCGATAACGAAAAGAACAATTGGTATTCGGTGCACGGAAATCAAGTTCGAAGGACGAGCGGATGGAACTCTTTTTCTTGGAGCAGTTCGAAGATCTACGCCAGTTTTAAAAGTAAAACACTGATCCTCCATTTTTTAATCCTCATATGTCCCTCAGGATGAAAATTCATACATTTATGTTTTTTGCATATTGTAAAACGATTGATTTCCTGCTGTATGTGTTGTGTAATGTATTTCTTTCAAATAAAATGTTCAAATAATTTTCACAAGATGAAAATTAATACATTGAGTTTCTTAAATTCTGTTAATCTCTTTGCTGTTTTATATTTTATCTA
The DNA here is from genome assembly GCF_050948215.1 of Halictus rubicundus. Taxonomy (NCBI): domain Eukaryota; kingdom Metazoa; phylum Arthropoda; class Insecta; order Hymenoptera; family Halictidae; genus Halictus; species Halictus rubicundus. The sequence goes on along the minus strand of NC_135152.1, from coordinate 12,903,077 downwards.
CTCATTTATCTCATAAATGCATAAAATCTGCAGTTTAGATATTATATGTAGCAGTATTGTACACATGTTTAATCCGACCTAAATTATTAAACGAGAACATGGTGTTTTACAATCTTCAGTTCAGTTTTTATGTTCAGTAAGATTTTATAAGAATTCGCTGATTGTGAGTTTAGTGAGCTGATCGTATCACTCGACAGGTTACATTTACGGGTGATATGGTATAAAATGGAGATTGTAGATAAATTGTACTTGAATGTCCGTCGTGTTGAAAAATGTTTTTCGGTGACCGTAAATTGATGAACAAAATGTTTTTTTTTTAAATTTATCAAGATATGGAAGAGACGATGGCGAAAAAGATAAATGAAAAAATAGGAGACGCGAATTGAACGAGCTCCGAGAGCGAATTTATATTTATAAATTTCGTTTGATCCAGATACGGTGGGTCGCTGAATTCTATCAGATGCATTCTCTGTATTGGATGAAACTGACACCGACGAAGACAGATGAAAAAAGTAAAATGCAATCCACGCGAGATCGAAAAGTTGTTAACATTCTATCGGTAGATTCTGCGGTTGAAACACAATTTACGTAGGTGTATGCTGGCTGAAAAGGATCTCTGAAAAAAATTGCTGAAGAGAACAACCGACACTTTGATTGCTTCCAAAAGTTCTATACCATCGAAATAGCTTATTTGATAACATCAAAAGTGAAGAGTTAGAATGAACCGATTTTTATGACAGAAAAAAACTTTAAATTAGAAAATAGGATAGGATAGGATTTTTAATTAAATTTGACACGTATTTTTTTGATCTCTCAAAGTTCCGTGGAGCGGAAGCGTTCCGTGTCTGCACGGACAGGGTCAACGTGTTAAACATGCATGCGTATACCGAAAGATACAAAGAAGAAACGAAGGAAGAGAAAGAAGCTTAATTTTTTAACGGGTGGAGGAAATTTGACTTTTTCAAGGGCAAGGAATTTTTCCTTCGAGCATTTCCTTCGTGACAGAATAAATTCGGACCTGTCGGCAGGACCCGTCTTAACGGTGTGGGCGGGTCGAAAGAGGTATTCGCCCTGCGAAGGTCGCGTCACGCGAGATCGAAACGAGTCGATTACACGAGCGGGTCGGTCACCAGGTGAACCGATATTCGAAAGTGAAAATCGTCAGCGGTGTCTAGACACGCGGTGTGCGATCACTTTCCCAGGTGTGTATGTACATACGTGTGTATATAAACCCGGTTCGCATCGCTCACGCAACGTTTTCTAGGACACGCTCGGCCTCGAATCGAGCCATTAAAAGCGGCGATCGTCCGGGATTACAAACACACACCGTCGGTTTCCAACAGAATCGGCACCGGCGATATGTATTTCGTCGCCGAGTCGCAGTATCGCGTTGCGAATCCGCGATACCCGTTGTTCCCGATCCGACGATACCCGTTCATAAGTCACCGGGCGCGATCGCCTCGGCCGGAAAATATCCAAATTTTTCCGCAAACTCAATTTCCCGAAACCTCCCGCGCGCTGTTTGGATAATTGCTGCGCGCGCGTCTGCCTCGCGAATTTAATTCGCCGAACGATGTTGACATACAATTAGACGGGCAAACACGTATAATAAACTGGAACTGCTATTCGTTATTTCTAGACTCCCGATTTCATGCATTCATGATAAAAATCGGGGGGTATTTGAAAACAGTATTTTTTTTTTATCTTACTCGAACGGGACTCGAACCTTGGACGTTTTCGTCGAAAACTAGCACCCTGACCACTGCGCCACGGCAGTGTCAATTCAAACCTTTGCATTCGGAGCTATTTTAACTCGAAAAACATACATTTCCTCCGACGTAGAATATTTCTATTCTACCAGTTTTTATCATTTTATGCACAAGAAGCTGATATAATACCTCATAGGGTAAGGGAAAAAAATTACTGTGCCTGTATTAATTACACTTATTTTTAAAGCATAATGAATATTAAAAAAGAGATATTACATTTTTCCATTAGAATCAGTTATAAATGCTATGTACCTATTTTTTAATTTTCATTATGCTTTAAAAATAAGTATAATTAATATAGGCACAGTAATTGGGTCCCTTCCCCTAACAGTACTTGTATAATACCGCATACAGTACGCCGTTTTCTTATAAACACATAAAATCCGCAGTCTGGTATAATAAGCTGCGCTCAACAACTTTTCCGCAAGGTCTCTCCCCAAATAATAAGAGCGATCATTAACAGCTATATTGCTCTGACCATTAACCACTAATGCAGACTTAGCGGTCACAAAAGCGATCCTTCAGCCGAGAAAGCCGACGACGTTTCCTCGACAGTCCTAATCGTCCTCCGGGGATCTCGGTCAAGACTAATTTCTCATCCGCCGATGAATCTCAAAGAACCGAGCTACTGGATCCTCGACCTTCGTTTTCGTTATCAACGGCAATTAATCATTTCCTACCGGCACTATTAATTCGTTCTTCCGTCGACGTTCTTTCTCTATCCCGCTTCACACCCGACCGGATAAACATCGATCGATTTCGTCGGTGGGGGCGAAGAACTCATAAAAATGGAGGAGAATTGATTTCTCGTATGCTCGAGAGAGAGAGAGAGAGAGAGAGAGAGAGAGAGAGAGAACTTCGTCGCCGTTCCTCTCAGAACTTCGTTTCTGCTCGCGAAAGTGTTTGGAGCTCGCCGGGAATTTATATTAACATTCGTATGGATACCTCGTTCGAGGAACCACTTGTGGTCCAAAGGGAAAATAATACTGACGGCACATGCAAAAAAATTAAAATGTGCGTAATTTATGCGTCGACTTAATTGCATCAGGTTGTTAATTATAGTAACACGTTCGCGAACAGCGTCACGTACGCGCGACGATTTTTCATATCGCATGGACACAGTTCTATCAATTTCGTCGTTGTTTATAATTTTTGTGTATCATCGGTTCTTTCGTGAATACTTGGAGTTTACCGTATGGATACAAAATGGTGGCAGTTTTTGTCAGCGCCATTACTATTAGTAAGGGAACTTAGGCAGCTTTAAAGCTTTGTACACTTTTCTTAATCTTTGCAAGCTTGTGAAGGACTTGGATTTTTGATTCTTCAGAAGAAGAATTTATTGTACGAATATTTTCATTTATAATGTTAAGAAATTGAACTAATATACTGGGATAAAAAGTAGACTGAGGATCTTAAATATTCTGAATTTGTTATATGACATAGGAGCCACTTATTTCCTTCTTTTAATAATTTTACTGGGTCAAAAGTACTCTATGTCAATACAGTTCAGTTCTGTCGGTTCCTACGCTGTGACAAATTGCAATTTTTGTGATGAGTGCATAAAATCCGCAGTCTAATAATACGTAATGAAAAGTGGAAGAGCTTCCTTCACAATTTTCCTGTACTAGAAAAGTTACAAAATTTTGTCGACTATACAGAAATGTAAAATTGGTATTACGACGAGTATGTGAGCATACAACAAGAATTTCGCCATAAAATAGGATAAAGAAGCCCGGGTAAGGACCGGCCCGGGTTTTACGAGTTCTTGCAGCCCTTAGGAGAGTCTCTTCAAGAAAGTCGGCAACTTCTTGATGTATCTATCAAAATCTCGGCGAAGTCGTTGAAGTTTCAAGAGAACCATAATTTTCGGTTTACCTTAAACCCCTCTTGTCAACGTTGGGCATTCAAGTCTCCATGTTGGGAGCCCTAACCTAACGATTCGCATGCGAACGACAGATCGTTTCCGTCTCTTTTGAATGAATAATAACACGGAGGGGGGGGGGGCACCCTTCCGGACAGTGTTTCGACTAGAGGTTCTCGACGTGCACTCGAGTTTGACGATTCCGAGACGACCAGTCGATCGGATTTATGCTCGGGACCGCATTACAATCGCGGCCCCGATTCAAGATGGCGGACGGTTAAAGGGGCCATCGATTCGCCCACGGGGATCCCGACGCGTCGTAAAAACGGACGAAGGAGACGGGAATTCGTCGGGATTTCGGTTCGAGGGGGCGAGTTTGCGTCACGGTCATCGTTATTCCGCTCGTCGAGCTGCCACTTTTCATCATAGCTTTATCTCCGCGACGTCCTACACCATTTTACTGCCGACGCCCCCCTTTATGCGACGTCGTTTCCGCGAAATAATGCGCATTTTTTTCTTCTACCCTTTCTGCGGTCCAGATAAAACTAAACGATTCGCCGTTTTCTGCAATTCTTGATAACCCGTTTCGGCGGCCATCTTGTTCCTCATTCAGTCGATCGACTTCGCTTAATTTTGGGTAATAATTTTTTTCTTCTTTTTTTTCGTTGTAAGTGTGGGTGATTGAATTACTGAAACCACAACGAACAATTCGTTCTTTAACCACGTGATGAATTACATATGTCGTCTACAGTGCTTCATTTAGGAATTGATTGTTTCAATTTATATAATTTATGTAGAAATTAATTTTGTCGAATTTTACTGTGATTAAAGTCGGTAATTTTTTGATTTCGTTCTCGTTTCTTTACAAGTTGATACAATTTTCTGTAGTTCATTTTTGCAGGATGTCGAGCGAGCAGCACGACAAAAAAATAGTGCGGTCGAGCATAAAATTTTAGAGGGTTGGTTATACCTCTTTCCGGGTGAATTTATGGGCGGAGGAGAAAATTTGTCTCTGTTTGAATCTACATAATACGGCGCGTCAGAGACTGTAAAAATTTTATGAAACTCGCAATTTTCGAGGGGCTTGCGTTCCAGAATGAACGCGAGCTAAAGTTTCATCTGAGAGAATTGTATTATGCCAATCAGTAACTTAGCAAGCTTCATTCAATTTCATCCGACGTTCTCTTTGCACCCTGCGCCATTTTTCAAGGGAGAAAGCGTGGGAAGATGTGGCAATTTAATTCTCTGTTACAACTCTTCAATTCAGTTTTCACTGGCTCGGACAAGTTTCTGCAAAGCTAGAACCGCAATTACGGGAAAAATTAAGAATCTACAATGCGGTAAAAAGAAAGGGCCACGATTGGCCACCGGTTCATTAATTTTTACTGACTGTATCCAGAGCCGCGTTGGTTCTTCGATATAAACATCGATGGAAATATCATCTGGTTCTCTTCGAGCGAGTAAAATCGTGAGATACAGGAGGAGATAGTATATAACAGCGTCGAAGCCTCGAAGCGAACTGGTTTCCATCCGGTCTCTCCGGGTTTTCCCTCGGGACGAAATTCACTGGATCCGCGTCGGCGAATCCGTCTCATGTTTACGACATGTCGTTTTTCACGGACGCAATCGGAAACTTCGCCGCTGCTGGAAAAACTGTCGCGCGCGACATCGGACCCGCGTAGTCTCGTCCCGAATCTTACCCGTTATCTATTCAGACCGTAGGAACACGGGCGAGGCAACAACAACAGACAAACACCCTGCTTTCCCTCGTTTTACGTTTCGCGAAACGACGCGGCAACGCGCGTGTCGTGTCCCGCTAATGGAATCGCGCGCTAATTGCAGTGGATACCGATCCCCTAAGCCAGACCTGTTCAGCTTCTGCCCGTACGTCAGCGATTTTCTTGCCCTGGCTAGTGTCGTCAGATGAGGGGAAGGAGCACGAATTCAGGGGAAAAGGTTACCCTCTCTCTGCCAGTACTGGAATATGCGCGACAGAGACCGCGACGGAAGCGTGGGGGATAGCGCGGTAGTAGGGGAAGTTAGAGTGGGAGAACAAGTCTTCATCTGACGCCCCTACGGACAATGTTTGTTGGATCTACGTGAGCGCCTAAATACTATGCTAATTAAATGGAACGGAATCTGATGTATCATTGTCCACTATCGCGAATGAATGGAAGAGGAATTTTAAGATCGGGTTGGCCAATTGATATTAATTGTTTTATAGAGCAGGAGTACGTCGAATTTTCTCGAAGAAACTTTCTTCGAAATTTCGCTCGATCCTCCGTTGTTTGAATTTCGCAATGACTTGATCGTTCAGGCGGCATACTGTGCTGACCAATAGCTGGATATTGTTGGCATACTCCAGGGCAGAGCTGTTCAGCGTCTGCCCGTACGGGCAGCGATTTTCTTGCCCTGGACAGTGTCGCCAGATGAGGGGAAGCAGCACGAATTGAGGGGAAAAAGTTACCCTCTCTCCGCCAGTACCGGAGTATGCAGGACAAAGATGGAACGCGTCACGTGAAGAGGAAATTAGAGTGGGGGAACAAGTCTTGATCTGGCGACACTGGCCCTAGGCATACGCAGAGCGGCGGGCCTGAAGCCACGCCCCTACGGGCAATGCCGCGTGTATTTGTCACGCGCGTTGTCGCGTGGCCAGCTTCGGCTGTGCTACGGCCTACCCCCACTCCGCTAAGTCACTTGCCCATAGCTTTGCTCGTAGCTGTGCCCGCGGGCATCGGCGGGCGTCCTTGCCCGCTAATAGTCATGTCGAGCAACTCTGCTCTAGGGGGGAAGAACCGTCGCGATTGCCTCGCGTTGCCGAACATCGCGCGAGAATGTTGCAGCCGAGTAAAAACCACGGTCGAATACAGTCGAATCTAATTTTAATTGATCCTAATATTAAACGTGACGCGCCACTTGAACGGCGTATACCCAGGGAAATAGAATTCGTTTCTTGGCATGATCGGTCACAATGGACCCCGGACAGAGAATCCCAGAAATTTGGAATCGCGGGAAGTAGTACGGTCTCTTTGCGTTGTAATATCAACGCGAATCAGGAAACGGACGTGTCGGAGACGAAACGGGATTTAATAAGGGGGCCGGGAGGCTTCGGTTGGCTCGGCGTGACCGAGGTTTTGCGGGCTTATTTAAAGTTTCGAGCGAAACTTTCTCGGACGGTCGCGAAGCTACTCGAGATGCCGGACGGCGAGCGTGACTCGAATATCGAACGGCAATCGAGCTTGCTTTTACGGGGAACGGGGAGAATATAAGTCCGGCTTCGGATCATGGATATCCGGTGAAACACGAGATCGGTGAATTTCGTGTAGGTCGGGTAAAATGATTCTCCCGTTCTGGGACCCGGGGAGATCGTATTCAATTAAACCGGCACGATGTATTGCTCCACCACTATACCCCGCCTATCCGCGTAACTTACAGTCTTCGTCCCCACCCCCCCCCCCTCCCCCGTTGTGTTTTACCGAGCCACGGATATCCCGCGGAATCGCAAACTTTAGATTACAGTTATGAAATATCCGTCGAAGAAACTCGCCGAAGCGTATTAGGGGCGTAAAAACGTGTAAAGCATAGAGAATATAGGGGAACGTTGCACGCGGTAACATGAAGAAACATCGTGCCAAGAAAAGAAATAATATCTATGTACAATTCCAATTATTAAAGAAATTCCAATTACTCTTTCACAAGCACCTATAATTAATAAAGCTGTGGACCGCCGCAGACTGTTAATTATTTAACGATTGTTATAAGATCAATCCTGCTTCACCCGTGTAAAACGTGTAACGTATACCGGATGTAAAGGAACATATGCAAAGTACGACGAAATACGAATTTAAAAATATCTAGACACAAAACTTCACTATTTCTTCGCTTGACGAAAATGTTTATTAAAATCTGTCCTTAGAAGATTGAATTTGCATAATGATCCCGAATCTAGAGTAAGCAGTATTAGTCGGGTTAGTGTGTGGTACAAGATGTGGGACACTGATTTATATGCTAAAACGTGTGAGCTTACGTAGAATTCCTGGTTTCGTTTGGACACGCGTTGGAACATGACGTCACTAATATAATAATAAGTAGACAAATAATGAGAAGAATTGAACGAAAAAAAGACCTCTTGTACTTTCAGACTATCTGTTTACATCCCCCAAAGGTCTAGTCCCGCATGTCGAATAGTTATTCTGAAAAAATTCTTAAAAATCACTCCTTTTTAACCGCCGTTACACGAGAGTCCTCCCTTAAGGGTAAGGGTGATAAATGTCACATTGCTCGAGGGTTGAAACAATTAATTGATATGCAGTTTCATACCGCGAATGATAATAGTATTTGCGAGAATGAATACAAAACCTCGCGGAAGTCAACGGATCCTGGAAAATTTTCTGCGAGCTCGTGAGATAAGGCAGTGGTGTAGAAACATGTCCGACGTTATCACAAGTTAGGCGTACCGTCGGAACTCCAACGGGGGAAACTCCGGCCGTGTGTCTGACGGCTCCAGACGCGGTTTCGCCGCTGCGGAATTGCTCCGAGGCGGTTCAAGCTCGTCTGGAACGCGGCCGTCCGCTTCAATTACTCGCGTCGTCGTGATACCTATTCTCAGACGCGAAATTTCGCAGGAAACCAGATCGCTCTCCACGCACGAAGGAACTTTCGGAATATTCGCGACTTCCCACCAACAGAGTCAATTTTTCTGAACGACGGACGAAGATTGCTTTGGAGAAAACTTCGTGATACACTTCCCTAAAATTATAGGGAATCAATTACGAAACCGTCTCAATTTTGAAAATAATTCTTCTGTAATATTCCAACAATGTTCCCCGAAAATTTCGTTCAGAAATTTGCAGGATTAACAAAGTTATTATTTCAATTTGAAAGTTCATTCTTCTAAAAATTATTACTTTACCATGGCTACGTAACTTGAAAATTACTTTTTATTATCTCTTAAAGCTCTGAGACTTTGTACACACCTATGTCTGTATTTTGTTTGCATGATGGATAACTAGAATTTTTTTTAAGAGAAATTGTGAAACGGTGAAACTTTTCCAAGTGTTACACGATTTGAAAGTTTGTGGATTAAAAATAATGAAATATAAATGAAAATAATCTATAAAAATATGATAATGGGATAGATTGTTGCTATCTATTTGAGGACCGAGTGGAAAATGTTGATGTTCCGGAAGCGGTGCAATTTCTCCGAGCAAAGAGCGTCAACGGGACGGTTTAATGGCAATCTCTCATTTCTTTCCTCGCGTCGAGGTGAAAATGGTCGTTAAGCTCAGTGGTTAATAATTATCCCCCGGTGTATCCATTTTCATGCACGACCAGCCGCAACAAACTTTTAATTGCAGCCGAGTTTCGCGGAGGTCGAGGGTTTGCGTCAATTCGTTCGTTCGTTCGTTGCTCGCGAACGAATCTTGTGCAATTTTTTTCGGGTCAAAAGGCCTACTCTCGTTTGCCTGAGATTAGGAGATAACGAGACGTGTGCCGGTACGAATTAAAACACGATTGTTACCGTCGAGGATCACCCGGGACGAGGGCGAGGGCCTCTTGGGAAAAGACTCTAGGAGGGCCACTTGTCGATGCAGCAAAAACTCATTCGAACAGAATTTCCCACCGTTCAAATGCAAATAAGCAGATAGCTCGAATAAAATGTAAATGGCGTCGTCCGCTTACAAAAATAGAAAAATAACAAGTACCGATTATGCCGGTAATTATGAAAATGAAGTAAGTCACGTCTTCCCAGCAACAGTAGCGAATTTAAAATGCAAACAGCTAGATAGCGGCAATGTTTTTATTATTAATCATGAATAATAAATGTGACCGTAAGAATTTTAAGAATTTAGATTAAATATTATTGTCCTCTATTGCGGAAGATTATGGTTCGAAGTTCTGCGGGTGTCTCGTTTGTGGGCCACACGGTATTTAATAAAACATCGAACGAGCGATACCGAAGAAACATAGAAGAACGATGGAAATTATGCGAGTCACGCACGCGACGTGAATCACGCGTGCATGACGTTGTTGTGAAAGTAATTCCAGCAGGCGACGGTTGCCAAATTCGATTCGTTTGCTTGCGCGGAAAAGGAATATTTCGAAATTTTATTATCTGAACCGAAAATGATTCGCGTCCAAACAGACGTCCGTTCTGACATGAAATTTTTGCTGTGTTCATTTCTTTCATTTCGACAAAGCCGCTTTTCGTTCAATGAAACGAAAGAAAATCCCCGAGTATCGATGTCGTTCGGTAAAAGTATCCTTTATTCTCAGTGATAAACCCGACGATAAAATAAAAATCTCCTCGAACACGTATCCTCGATGACCCCTTATTTACTATCGTCGACGAGCGTCTCAAGACGCGGCCATTTAATATTCAATAAAGTCAGAGAAAAGCTCTGAAACGCCTCGATAAAAAGTTGTCTTCGTTTCCAGCGAAAAAGAGTCGAAACAGTTCAGTTTGTATGCGACACGATCTTCAGAAAACTTATTAGCGATCGTTTGTAGTCGCCGTGCTTTTAAGCAGGATCAAAGGAAAATTTTAGTCGAATCCTCTCAATATTTCTGTGAAAATGTTTCCTCCGAAGTATCTTTGTCGCTTGTAATTCTTGAGACGTTTCATATTCAACGGAGTCGAGTACAGTCAAAAACCTGTTTTTGTGCGGTCATTTTCTATACGATTTTTTTTATGCGGTATATGAATGCCAGGGGTGTTGGCATTATAACACCCTCGTAATGTTTTCTATCAAACTTATCACTGATTTCATGGTAACAAAAAATAAATCAACTCTAATATCCTCAAGCGACGAAAGCGATTTTAACCCAGTTAGTATTGAATTATGTACATTTTGAAAATTTCTCCATGTTTAAAATGAGAAATTAAATTTTTTTTAAATGTTTCCATGTGTAATTTAATTATTTATTTTGTTTGGCAAGCACTTTCTCGCTATTTCGTAAATCTTTGACATATCTTCTAAGTGAGACTTTTTTTTATGCGGTCCCTCTCCACCGCATGAAAAAAATTTTTTGTTATAGCTATTTATGAAGTTTCTGAATATTTTTTTTTGTGCGGTTTCTTTTATGCGGTCCCTATCTACCGCACAGAAACAGGTTTGACTGTATTCGATAAAAATTTGTGTCGATTTGCAGTCAAGAAAAGGAGCCGCAAAAAACCGTTTTATACGCAGAGCGAGCAGAAATCAGAAGAAATTCGTGTTTTCCGTAAGTGGTTCGGTGGCAGTCGATTCGCGAGCAGATATCGAACTTGATCCCCGCCCCCCGCAACGGTTGAAAACCGTTCGTGGGGAGCATGGTCGGCCGACAACTATGCAAAAATCAATTTCGAAGAGGTGGCTCGCGAATGCCGCGCTAGATTCCATCCGTGTGACGAATCGCAATATGGGTCGGAACGAATGCGGACCCCGGCTTGCCGAACGTCGACCAGAGTATCTCGGAATGCGATAGAAAGACAGAGAGGAAGAGAGAGAAAGAGAGAGAGAGAGAGAGAGAGAGAGACAGAGAGAAAGAGATGGAGTGCAAATTAAAAAAGAAAAAAAAAACCGCCCAACGTCCGCGCGGTTCGTCGACGACGAATCTGCATTCTTCGTTGGTAATTCTGCGCAGCGACGCCGACATCGGCCTCGGGGACATTGTGACCGGGAGCCGAAAGAATCTGTTACACGCACACACGCACTCGCGCCAATCGAGACACCGCGTAATCCGGAAATATTCGTGTCACATCTGCACCGGATACATCACTTTCCTCTTGAGGGCACGAGTCCGCGCGCACCCTCCCCCGAGCCCGCATAATGTCAGCTCAGCACGTGCTCGATGCGATTATGCACGACATAGTCACCCTAACGACACGATCACCGAGTCTTTTCTTTTGCGCTCTCGGCCTTCACGATCCAAGAAATTTTCGATTTTGATATCTCGTTGAATTTGTTGCAGTTGCGGGCAGCGGCGGTTAATTTCGGAATCCTGGGCCTGCCCGATTAACCCAAATTAGCCAGAGTACCAGAAATTTTTGTATAATTTATCTTTTCTTAAGTTTCTAATTTAAATTGTTTTTATTTCCTTGACCGCGATTGGAGCCCTTTGACTGAACGGGACTCTGGGGTGCAGCTCATGATCTAGATCCGCCGCTGGTTTTTAAGGGCCCGGTATAGTAGACTTTTTCAGAGTCAGCAGGACGGTAACTGCTGTCAATTTATGGCTGGAGGTATTTTCTAGCGAGCGCTACTCTCGATTTCATCCAGAAAACTCATCGAATGGCATAAAAATGCTTGCATTCCACGGTACGCACATCGTTCATTTTTGGCCTACTTCTATCGCTTACATTATCAAATATCTGCATAATCTCGTCAAGGGATGACCAGCGCGCGCTAGGTTGAACCTTTCTCTTTCGAATGAGCCCTTTCCCATCGAAAAATATTCTCATATAAGGACGACAAGTTGAGCCACGTAAAACCATTTTTCGTCTATTTTTGTCGGTAACGTGGTCACTCTACCTTATCGCGAATCTACGGAGTCTTGGCTCGATAATTTCGATTCGATAAACTACTTCGTTTCTATGTAACATCTTGCCGATTCAGCCGGTCAAACTGTTTAACGAAACACGACGTAACTCACACTCAAGCAAACGCGTTACACGCTTTATCTCGCCGGAGAGGGAGCAATCGGGAGCGAAACTGTTCGCAGAAGTTTTCGAGAGGTTCGATTACACACGTAGGCGAGACGTTAGTCGGCCCCAAGAGGGAGAGGGAGAAGGTTCGCGCGAAGAAACAAGTCTCCGGACGAGAAAAGCTCTCTCTGACTCGACAACTTCTCCGCCAGTGTTTCAAACAGGGTGTATAGTGTCGGCGGAGGGGGAGAATCCACTGAATCGTATCAGGCAAAAGATCGGGAACAATGGAAAAGCTCTAGCCGGGATTTCGGTCGTCGTCGCGACCGAGAAAATCGATATAACTTGTATTTTCGTAGTTTTCACCGCGATCGAGAAGCATGTGCGTCTAGACGAGCGGGCTGCCGCGAAATGCATTTTCGGTGTCGCCTGTACTACTCGCTTTTAGTATAGTACTCGATGCCCGAAAGCACTCGGTCCGTGGGACATCTTCGGGATTTTTTATTTTCACACTCGAGCGACCCGTTGCGCAATATTTAGGCAACGTTTAGCGTACATTTGTGGCGCCCTTCAAAGAAGGGGTGAACAAATATTTAATATTAAATATTTGATACTCTTAATATCTCTATTTATTTATTTATTTTTATTTTATGCAGAATAAAAATATTGATTGTCGGAAGCAGTAGTTAAATAAAAATTCATATCACCCCTCTATAGCCTTTTTAGTTAATTTCTTTTAATTTCTTTATTAAAATCCGCAATCTAAAGAGATGTACATTCAACTCTATTATACGCGAATAAATTGAATTTTCAACCCGTGCTGATTTTCCACTTTTCCGAAAAATCGACCATTGTGCGTCGCTGTCTTCTTTGAAGTTATTTTGTAGCTTATGTTTATTCGATGGTACGGCTGTCGGCGATCGGTCATTCGACTCGGCCACGACAACAAGGTAATAAAGATTCGATATCGACGAGCGCATTGGCAACAGTTAATCGGTGTTGGCTCCGAAACTGGAAACTAACATTGAACATTGTGTTCATGAATAATGCATCGGTCTCTCTCTCTCTCTCTCTCTCTCTCTCTCTTTTTCTCTCTTGGCCTGGTCCGAGTTCGAATAGAGCCGCGCGCTCTAAATGGTTTGCATTAATGATGGAAGCGCACACGGCAACGATTGTATACTGTAATAATTCAGTTTAATAGAGGAGACGCGAGCGGTATAGCACCGCGCGCACTAATTCAATGATTTTTGCCGGTCTCGTGTGCATCGCGCGCGGCCGGAAGCGGCAAGAATTACTTGGACAGTGTGTGGGCACACGGCGCACAATAATTCTTGCCGTTTCGCAATGTATCGTCCGCGAAAAAGCGGCAAGAATCCTCCGACGTTGTACGAGCATACTCGGCCGCAATAATTCTTGCTGCTACGCCATTTATTTTCCGGGCGAAAGCGGCGTGCATCATACGGTGCAGGGGGTGTCAGCTAATAATAGACTGCTGGGGGATGTTAATGCAGATTTGAATATTTATGGGCTGGTCTAGCGAGCCAAAAATCAAGTAAAAATTTCACGTAACACGTTCGCTACATTGTCACGGATATGCGACACCTCGGAGTTCACTTGAAGACAGTAAAATTGATTTTTAACACTCTGCTGTTTGAAGTCATGATGCAAAATATTCAGATGTTCCATTACTTTCGTTTGATAAATTGTTTCAATGTAATTTCGTGTAATCAATTTCGAAGCACTCGTTAGAGTTATTTGATTATCGATAAATTGTCGATTGGCGAACGAAAAGAAGACTATCGTTAGGAGGATCTGATGATCGTTAGCGAGCTAGTGGTGCAACGCGGAGAAAGGTATCCACGTAACGTCAATCGATTATGCGTAACATGAAAGTGTCCGCCCCGAAGCGTTATGAAATTAACCGTGTCCAAGGCAGTACGTGATCCTTCATTGGCAAGTAGTTGACTCGTTACTATGTCGAACCTACCTAGTTCTTCGGCAGTCAGCGCGCAACTGCATGGTATACTATGCTTAGGCGTACTGGAAGAATCATTTTCTTTGAAAGACTTAAGAAATTTCATACCACCTATAATAAAGTTGTAGAACCTTCAAAAACATTATCGGGCTTGTGACAAAATTGTAGGTACTCTCAAACGATGGGAGAGATTCCGAAAAAATTCTGGAACTTTCAGAAAAATTGTAAGCCCTTCAGAAAAATTGCAAGGCCTCTGGGAAAATTGTAGGGCCTTCAGAAAAAATTCTAGGCCTTTCAGGAAAATTATAGGGTCTCTGGAGCAATTGTAGGACCTTCAGAAAATATTTTGGAGCCTCCAGAAAAAATTCTGAGGCTTTCGAAATGATTGTAGAGTCTTAAAAAAAATCGCAGGTCTTCCCAAAAAATGTAAGGTCCCCCAAAAAATTCTGGAGCCTTCGAAATGATTGCAACACTCGCGAGCGGCCCGAGAAACCCGCGAAGAGCGATAATTCTAAGCGCGGCTGTCGCGAGGAAAGTTGGTATTCAATTAGGACGGATCGCCGGACCAAATTGGAGTAATTAACGAGAAAGCTTTACGATCGTTCGACGAAAGGATGAATGAAAGTGTTTCGGCCAGCGCGTCGTCGTCGGAGCGTATGCTGCGGGTTTTCTGGCGTGAATACGGGGGTCGTAACGCGCGCCGGTTTTCTATAAATATTTTGGATGTTGCGGTGGCGTGCAGCAGCGGTGCTTTTAAAGCGACGTGATTTATTTTTCTCCGAGCGAGAGATTAATCGTCGGCCGTACGGTGAGATATTGGTCGTTGAAAGGGCTGATGTACAGCTGTCTTTATGTAATGAATGGGGAGCAAACTGTTGATCACGGAACGATTGCCAGGAACGACCCCTTTCGCGCGCGGCAAATTTCCGCGGAACGAAATCCCGTTTTAGAATTATTAGATCCGATGCCATTCGGTGCCATCTATTTCCGATGTGGCTTGTTTGCCTCGACGTTACGTCGGAATATATTCGCTACTATTTCATGCGAGTATATTGTACACTCCTGGAGGGTCGCCAATGCCTTTCGCAAGAAAATTTGCCCATTTTGTCTCTAACACCGCGTAATCTCTGCGGAATTCCATATTGTCTTTGGCAACATCGATTTATATAGTCGATATGTAAGTCCTACAATTTTTTCTAACGGTGCTCCAATTTTTTCAGAGGCCCTACAATTTTTCTGAAGGTCCCACAATTTTTTTCAGAGACCTACAACCCTTCTGAAGGTCCTACAATTTTTCTGAAAGCCATAGAAATTTTTCTAAATATCTTACAATTTTTCAGTGGCCTTACAATCCTTCTGAAAGCCCTACAATTTTTCCGAAAGTCCTAGAATTTTTTCCGAGTGCCCTACAGTTTTTCTAGAGGCCCCACAATCTTTTTGAAAGCCCTACAATTTTTCTGAAGGTCCTATTGTACAATTCTTTCAGACGCTCTACAATTCTTCTGAAGATCCTACAAGTTTTCTGAAAGCCATACTCCAAATATCTTACAATTTTTCAATGGCCTTACAGTCCTTCTGAAGGCCCTACAATTTTTTCTGAAGGTCCTAGTGTACAATTCTTTCAGAGGCTCTACAATTCTTCTGAAGATCCTACAATTTTTCTGAAAGCCATAGAAATTTCTCCAAATATCTTTCAATTTTTCAGTGGCCTTACAATCCTTCTGAAAGCCCTACAATTTTTCCGCAAGTCCTAGAATTTTTTCCGAGTGCCCTACAGTTTTTCTAGAGGCCCCACAATCTTTTTGGAAGCCCTACAATTTTTTCTGAAGGTCCTATTGTACAATTCTTTCAGAGGCTCTACAATTCTTCTGAAGATCCTACAATTTTTCTGAAAGCCATACTCCAAATATCTTACAATTTTTCAATGACGTTACAGTCCTTCTGAAGGCCCTACAATTTTTCCGCAAGTCCTAGAATTTTTTCCGAGTGTCCTACAATTTTTCTAGAGGCCTCACCATCTTTTTGAAAGCCGCAGGATTTTTTCTGAAGGTCCTACAATTTTTGCAGAGGCTCCCTTTCTGAAACCCGTTAAATCGTGCGTCTGGTCATGACCTACCGGTTCTACTTCCTAGAAATACTAGGGGGAAGTCGGTCACGCGAACCCGACGCACCATCAACTCCGGTGATTAGACGGTTATATTTATTATACTTCTTTTTATTGCCGTCCGCTCCAAGCGTTCTAACATTAAGAATCACGTCGCGCCCCCGAATCGGTGTGCCCCCGGGGCTTCGATCGGGACGACTCTCGTTTTTATCGGTTTATTTTCCCCGGGCCGATTGAAACGGGTCCGTCCGACCGGAAATAAGCTTTCGCTTTCGCGGCACCGGCGAAATTGAATCTGCCCGCAGGAAGGGATCTCGCTTTTGCTTTTTCGCCGCAAGCGGGATTTCGCACGGCTCGTGGAAAATTTCATCGACTCCGTCAAGACTCTCCAGGGTCCATTAAATCTTTCGATTATCCGAAGTTTCTTAATTGCATCGTTGCTCGAGGAAGTTTGTCGTGCTACCAACTTGGAAACTCGAGCGATCAAGCATAGTTTCTGTGCCAGTGACACTCGCGAAATTTCGCAGAAAGAAGAGCAAAGGCCGCGCTGCCGCTCGACGTTCTAAACAGTCGTGTGACCACTGGTCGCCATTGTGGACCAATTCTACAAAATTAAAAATTGTCTTCATCGACGGTTCTGCCCTATCGTCGGAAGTCTCTCAGTTCGAGAAGCACCCGAACGACGGGGAATAGGAATGACTATCGAATCAGCGAGTACCATGACGAATCGTTTCCGAGAATAAAGGAAATAAAATTGCGCCGGATAAAATATCCTAAAGGCAAAAGTTCCTAGTGGCGCGGTAACGTTCGCGATCCGTACAAGTACGATGACGCTGCGACCTACATACCTACGAGACTGATCCTTCTCGGGCCGAAGACAACCGATACTTTATCGGACGTCATTTAGAATCAAGGAACAACGGAATTTATGTAGAAGCGGTCCGTTTCTCGAGGAATTCCTCGACGTTATCGCGTCGCGAGCGTAACGAGGATCGTCTTCGAGCGATTTCCTCGAACCATCGCTTCCTCCCGCGAGCGAGATATTCTCTCGCACGGAAGGATCGCGATCCATTTCCCCACGAGGATCGATGCGCGAGAGGAGCACGTCGAGGAACGCGAGAACGAGGACGATGGGATCCCCCGGTAGCAGGATCTTTGAAAAGCGAGAGCAATTTATCCGCCCGTCGGAGAATCGGCTGATTAATCGACCGCTCCGCTCGGATTAAATTCGCGATCCGCGTTTAGAACGCGCGCGAAACGTATCGCGGGGAATTATCAGCCTTTATTGTTTCACAGCAGTGGCCCCGATCGATCCGGAAACCGCCTGTCGGGCTAAACGGCCGATTTGTTTCGCTGAGTTTATTTATCCACTCGCGGAAGCCAACTACCCAGTAGCTAAATCGCTCGTGGCACCCAATTTAGGCGGACAATGGTTACGCTCGAATAGGAATAATAATTGTTTTCGATCGACTGTCTGCCCCATCGACTCTGTTCAATTTCACTGAAAACAAACAATAGGATATTTCACAATTGGCTCGTTTAGAATCAACGTTACACTATCCTTCCAACGGTAAATTTACTGTTCGTTAAAAATGGATGTACTTGTTGCAATATTTTTATTTTAGCATTTGCTTGAATGAAGAAACCTGTCGGATCACTTTCCGCGAAAGCATTTTTAATAATTGCAGACTAAAGTCATCTGACCAGCAATGGCAGTATCAAGTGTATTAACATCAAGCATTTGTTGGTACCTTACTCAACAAACACTTAATAAGAGATTCCATCGTATAGAAATGTCGAGAAAGGAAAAGAGTCTTCTCGGTTTTCTTCTGAAACCTAGAAAATTATTTAGACCTTTTTTACGTCCTCCAGTCTTCCTGCTTCGGCATTCCTTCATCTCACGGCAGTTCTCTATTTTTATACTTTTAGAAGATCTATGACTCTTTAAATAGAGCTCCGAGAGCCGAGAGAAACGTTTCACAAATATAAATCTTTCAATTGAAAACTCGTAGCTTCGATATTCGCGTATAATGGAGCCGCTGAGCATGATTTAATGTGTACTGCGCTCCGGTGATTTCAATGCGCGGTAATGGCACAAGCGCGGCGCCCGAGGTATTAATGCGAGCTTTATTGCATGTTTGTTACTGGATTCGAGCCTTGAACTGTAAATACTGTTGGAAAAAGCAGTAAACGAGGAGAAGCTTGTTTCTACTGCTATCAATAACTTTTGCGCGAGCGTGGTACTTTTCTAAGCGAATCGTAACTGGAATATTGCTCGAAGAAACTGGGGCACGGTTCTCTTTTTCCAAGAAAACTTTGCTTCTAAATTAATTCAGCAACTGATGAAACTATATTCTGTTCGGATAGTATGCATAAAATATTGGTAAAAATGAGAACAGCGTAGAAATAAGGTAGTTCTTTTTTCGACTGGTCAAAGTTATATATATATATATATATATATATATATATATATATGTATATATATATGTATATATATATGTATATATAGGATGTTCACTTCGTCGAGTAATATTTAATTATAATTTTCTGGTGGTGAGAAGTATCGTATTTTCTAAACTGTTAGTCGACTACGTTGCAGTCTAAGCTGATCTACATGTCTGACAGCGTACAGTCTAATACTACTGCGTCTTGATGCAATACCAGCGCGTATGGCTCATAACGCGCATAGTTATCAGATTTCACGAACGTTCCCTATCTTTTTGCATCTTCTGCCACGTCACGAATGATATGATAAAACGATCAACAATTAAAGTTCCCATTCACAAATTCGAACACGTTTAATTCCAATTCTACGCGGAAGACCCAACTATTTCATTCAACGAGGCTAGTATATTTTCACCTGTTTAAAAATAAGGAGCATTCGTCAGAAACGAATGATAAGTGGGATGGAGCATAAACAATTTTAACGTTCGTGTTTCGCTTTAATCTCCCGACAGCGATATTCAAAGATGCTCTAGCCTTGCAGCGATCATCGCCCCGTAAATCTCCGATTTTGACGGTGCCGGAGACATTTACAACGGTAATGATAAAATAATAATAAAACCGCCTCGAGGATCTAAGTTATCGGAATCTTCCTTTAGCACGATTTACGGGGCTCCTTGGAAAATCGTGGTCCCGCCGACCGGGTCGTACAATTATAGTTTCCTTTACAATTTTAGCCCGAGGTTCGCCGGATCGGGTCGTAACGCCGATTTTATTGTAATTTCAATTTATCGCCGTCGCTCGTGAACTCGGATCTTCTTTTCCTTTTGGAACGCTTTCCTTTTTTTTTTCTTTTCTCGCGATGCCATGTACGATGTTCGAGACGCGATAGAATAAAGGAAAACAAGACCACGGGAATAGCTTGCACGCAGTAGTATGCATCGAGAAAAGTTCGACGAGAGGAGAGCTCTCTGCTGGTTTCCGAGCGCGCGGCTACGAAAACTACGGGCAACTGTCTCGCGCGGAATACTTTCGGAAGGAATCCAGGCCAGAAAAAAGTTGAATCGGTCTCGTGTGTTTCGCGGTCGTTTTTCCCGGCAGCCTCGGGAGACAGCCGGAAGATTCCTTCGGCGACAGCATATGCTCTCTTTGCTCTATGCTTTCTGATAGAAGCTCACGGCGTGGCGTTACGGTTATACCGGGAACGTTGTTTTCTACGTGACACGCAAGTCAAACCGACTGCTCCCCCACGCATCGACAAACTGGTTCAACGGATTGCTTAGAATATAACACCGTATACGAGCCCGGGCTGTCGTGGGAGCAAACGATTTCAAGATATGAATCCGTCTTGCTGGAAATTTCCTAGGATTGCTATCATTTATGGCTTGCGACTGGTGACCGTTAGTCTATTTTGACCGTGGACGATTATCAGTGATCACCAACGATAAAATCTATGATTACTAGTAACAAACAGTCACGCTTTCATTAGTAAGAAAATAGACCTCTCACGTTTGTGATCACCAATGGCCATTCTCGTATTATCGTTGGCGACCACCAGTGGCTGCTCGTGATTCAATTCAATAAACATTTTTTACAACCACTAGCGATAACTCATGTTATCTATAAACAACCAGCCGTGATCACATTGTGATATTTTAGTAGCAACTACTAATCATTTACAACCAATACTGTCTGCTTAACCATGAATGCTCAACAACAACCACTAAGTATCAAACAAGAATGTACTTCAGTGACAATACTTTGTCATCACTAATGACAACTATGACCCATTTGTAACTACTACTACTACTGCTTATATTAAGTATGGAAAATTAATAGTGCCTATCAGCAATAAATTTAAAGTAACTATTGGCAGCTACTTCGTCATATATTACTAGTGCCAACTGGTGACTATTTACAACTGCTAGTAACTACTTATATGGACCAAGATTAATCAACCTATGACTACTACCAATAAAATGAAAGTGACTACTTCTGGCTTCTTTTTAATATAACAATTAGTGACCATTTACAACTACTAGTAACTACTTATATGAACCACGATTAATGAATAATGATCACGAACGATACAAAAGAAAGAGGCCGCTGGTAGCTACTTCGTGAAACGTTATTAGTATCAACTAGTGATCATTTCGAACTACTAGTAACTACTTGTATTAGCCATGATTAATCAACTGTGACTACTAGCAATAAAATGAAAGTGATTACTGCTGGCTTGTTTCTAATATATTACTAGTAACGACTAGTGACCATTTCGAACTACTATTAACTACTTATATTAACCTCGATTAATCAACAGTGACTAGTAGCAATAACATGAAAGTGACTACTGCCAGCTTCTTTGTAGTATGCTACTGATAACAACTAGCGACTGTATTGAACTACTAGTAACTATTTATATTATTCCTGATTAATCAACAGTGACTTACTAGCAGTAATATGAAAGTGACTACTACTGGCTGCTTTGTAGTATGCTACTAGTAACAACTAGTGACTATAATGAGTTGTTACTACTAACTATTCATATTATTCCTGATTAATCAACAGTGACTTACTAGCAGTAATATGAAAGTGACGACTACCGGCTGCTTTGTAGTATGCAACTAGTAACAACTATTGAGCTACTACTAACTATTTATATTATTCCTGGTTAATCAACAGTGACTATTAGCAGTAATAGGAAAGTGAATACTGGTAGCTACTTTGTTACTAGTAACAACCAATGACTCCTCATAACTACTAGTATCTACTAGTTATTGATTGTGGCTAATGAACAACGACCGTCGATAAAAGTGGCCGTCGGTGACCGTATCGTAATTCGTGACTAATAACCACTAGTGACCATTTATATTGACTCCTGGCGACCACGAATGGCCACTCGGTCATTAAAAAGTACTTAACGCTTTGATCGACATACGAATTTATATCGGTGCTATTTCACACTCTAATTGCGGAGTAACTGTTCACGGTTCTTCGCGTCCAGTGGTCTAATTTTGTATTCATATTTCTCCCGCGGCCTGACACAATATTTCGACGAAATATTA
Source organism: Halictus rubicundus (assembly GCF_050948215.1). Lineage (NCBI taxonomy): Eukaryota > Metazoa > Arthropoda > Insecta > Hymenoptera > Halictidae > Halictus > Halictus rubicundus. Next base: position 12,881,235 of record NC_135152.1, on the reverse strand, counting down.
ATGCAGGACCATAAAGACAAAGTTAAGTCGTCGCCGAGATTCTTATTAGCGAAGAAATTCTGTGACGGCGAGGCACCCGAAGGCCTCGAAGACTTTCAAGCCTTTTAAATACTTCATGATCGTACTTTGAAGGACCTTCATATGACTAAACCGCTTGAAAACTGACTACAGTGACGGTGAGAGAACACGGGCGCGATACAGACAACGTGCGTCATTAACTTTCGATGCATCTCAAATACGATACTTTCTAACCTGCTATTTGGAGCGGTTATTACGTGACCGCTAATTACAGAACCTCTCACGTGCCGATTCGCGAGCAATTAATTATATTAACGGTAACTGGAATTAATATTCCGGTGGACGAATCGTAAATGGATTAAACATACTACGTGATTCAAGGCTCGCATTAATATCGCAATGCGCGACTTGCAATTATTACGTGCAACCTCCCCCGACTTACAACCCATAGTATACGATCATTTACCGTAGATATTATACGGAACTTTACTTCCTATTGTATCCATTCAAAAATCCCGCGCTTCCATCCTCGGATCCTACACCTTCCTCAATGGAGTCATAAATATAGCAATTACACAGCAGAAGGACATTCGAGAGAACAATAATAAAAAAGGAAAAATGAGAGGTCATTCTCGAAATCTAATATCCGCGAACTGTCGCCGAAGATAGATCGACGTCTCTAAAGAAAACTTTCTACGAACACAGGAGAGCAAGAGTTCGTCAAGTGGACAGGACGACCCGACACCTCGTTCTGAATGAGTGTGCACACGTCCATTCAATCAAACAAACGGTCTCCGGGCCGAAGGCCTTACGCGCCGTTTCCATTCATCGTTTGTACAATCGGGGGGGGGGGGGGGCATCTAGATCAAACTGGCAGAGTTACTTACAGTTTGGTAAGATTGACGGCGGAGGTGAGCACGGCGGGATCGAGTTCCAGGATGGACAGGAAGCCAGCTCCTCGACAAATGAATTCCCGCCCGTCTGCGGTGACGTTGCAGAGGTCCGGTCCGTGCGAGGATCCGGACTGCTCCTCGGCGGAGCAAATCCGGCAGAGGAACATCGCGAGGACGACGGCAACGGTGTGCTTGGTGCACATGCCGGCCAGCTTGCTAGGCTCTTTTCCTTCCGCCGGAGTCGCCGCGCCCAGGACACCGATACGTTTCTCTCACTTCACCGCATTATAATCGGTCGGACACGGTCGCGTTCCTCCTCGGCGAACGAGAAGTGTTTCCACACAGCTGTCAACCAGCACCGACAGACAATGAGCTTGCACACGGAAGCTCCTCGCGAATCCTGGCAAACACGCGCGCGCGCACACTATCTCACCCTTCGGCTGGCTTCGAACGACTGAACCGCGCGCCACGGATTACGTTTACCGACTGACAGCCCGGCGGCTACGTGCGCGGCCAAGCTGATTCGCCCTCTCCCTTGCACCCACGCCCCTCCCACCCTTCGGCCGCCAACCACCGTCGCGGGATCGCCGCCCCGAGCCAATCAACTTTCTCCGTCTACCGATATGCCGTCAGTAATAGACTCGCGGCGATCGGCACACACCGCGAGATCGTGTCCTGCCGTATATAGAGATCCGATCGATCCTGCTTTTCTTTTTAACCCGTTTTATCTTGATTGAGCACCGATTTGACGGCGGTCACTCGTTCGACTTACCGGTGAGCTAACCGTTACATATACGCCTAGCAGCGTACACATGTTTTCTATAGACATTTCATAGTTTTAATTACTTTTCTTTTCGTTTCTGTAATTTATTGAAACGAACACGGAGTTTCTATTAATGTTAATTAGTTTCGCTAGCGGGTCATCTTTTTTTCTTTTTTTTGTAAACGTACTATAACGAGATCTGGAACTTTGTGTAGACTGCGAGTTTTATGCATTTATGCGCATTCTTTCCAACTGTACAAAATTATTTAAAAAAAGAAATAATACCGTACAAGTAATGCAGAAAATTTACATTATGCATAAAAATCCGAAGTCTACCTATATGTAGAATACTTTTATCATAGGGAGATTTTATCATGAAGAAATAACATAACACTCCATTCATCTAGTATGATAAAGGGTGATGTCTATTATAGATAAGATAATTCACGGTATATCAAGTTGCTGTATACTTCTAGTTTTAATGGATATTTAAAAATCTCGATTTAATTATATTTAACATTTGATACTTGTAGGAAGATTAACTCAAAGAAGAAGATGCTCATGATTCAATATAATAGTACCTGATTAGTCTTGAATTATACTTGAAAGTACCCAAGTGAATATATTAAATTCTGGTCTCGAATTCTTGAAAGAATAGAATACATTGCCAATAATCACGAATCAAATTCAAATGCTTCAAATTTTGTAAAGGCGGCAGACGTGCCATCTCTTGGACGCCTTCAAAAACACTTGAGATTAGTAATCGGTAATTTTAGGCTTCCAAACATTTTTTTTAATCGAATACATGATTCTCATTTGCACACAATTAAAATCCGGCAAAAAGCACGTGTTAGTGTAAATTATTTTTTTTTTTAAAGTCTCATAATACGATTTTTACAATGTCCACCTTAGCGCCCTAGCGCAATACTGTTCAACGCGACAAGTACATAAAATAAAATATGTTTTGTTGTTTGTTGTTTGTTAAGACCACAAAATCGTAATGGTTTACTGTTCACATAATGCAGCTGGTATTTTAGAAGTCGTTAAGGTAGCGAATATATTCAAGTTTATTTTCGAGATTACGCCTACCGACGAGCGTGTTGGAATATAAGAAAAGAACGTTTATGTCCATTGCTTGGTTTACATATTATTATACAAAGTATGCTGCCAATTGAGCCATCTTATCTTTAGGAGGACGAGGTTTCCCCCGACTGCGACCTTTCGCGTGTCCGCGACTGCGAGTTGTGACTGGTTTCGAAGCGATCGCCCTATGTTTCTCAACAAGAGAGACAAAAGCTGGCGTGCAAAACACGCAGCCACTCATCTCTGTCGCTTCGTTGGGAAGTTTAGTTTTTTCCTGCAATAAAAAAAAATTATACATACGTCCTTAACATTATACATGCCCTAATCTCGCACAATAATTCATGTTTCTTTATTCTATAGAAGTCTCAATAACGCCTAATCCTATTTCAAGTATAAATCAGTTGTTTGATAATTTAGTGTCAAATTGTGTTTACTATCCACTACCACTTTATATAAAGATCCTGAATATTCCGAAGTTTGTTTATGAGGAGCATCCATTACACATTGCCCTCAATAGCAACACATCCTTGAATGTAAGCAGTTCTCAGCTTCTAACGTGGCAGTTGAAATTGATTGCTTTACCTGTTTATATTCCACAGTGACTAACTGAGCGCCACAGTCGCACACATCGGTGTCGACCATTACTTTATGGGCATTTTCGAATAAATGAATAATAACGTCGCAACGGTTGCAGCCCAATTTCCATTTCGGTGCAGCCGAAGGATCGAGCACGAGTATACCCGAATCGCATTCGAGACAACTCGACAAACCGTTCGAGTTCATACCGTGTGGGCAGGTTGGATGTGTGCATGAATTACAACCGCTCATTCCTTTCTTCATATCCCTGGAATTTTACACCATATATTGAACCTGATCAATAATTACTAGAGGTGTGTGAGAACCTGATGGTCGGGACGGGTCGGATTCTCAAAAATTTTGGGATTCTTGAATGTATCAAGATTCCCGATTTATTTGAGAACCCTAATATTTTCGAGAATCCCGAAAATTCTTGGGAATCCCGAAATTTTCGAGAACCCGCTCTGATCCCGAATAAAATTCTCGACACATCCGTCCCGACATTGTCGGGTTCTCGCACACCTTTACTAATTACCTAAATTAATTAGAAAATAATTACCTAAATGGCGGATTGTTATAACAATATGGACAGAAAGTGTAGCTCTTTCCCCGGGCTCCGGTGGACCAGGAGAGCAATTCGAAATCGTCCAAAGGACATTTCAGTTCCTTATAAATTCTAATGTTTCCGTTTTGTGGAAGATTGTACGTCTCGTTGCAATGCACGCAGTGCATTCTCGACGGCTTTGTTTGTATATACTTCATGTAACGTCGACATTTTCCACACCTATATAAACAATGTTTATTTTATTTTTGTTTATCACTGGAACCGCGTCTTTCTTACCTGGAGTGAGCTTTTCCAGATGCAGAGAGCGGTGAAAACGAGACTTCGAATAATTGGTCCATCGCTTCTATATTGTGTACAAAGTACTTGAACTTTTGTCTAAATATTTCTACTGTGTGCTGTAATACAGCATAGTAATCTGCTCGTCCCTGAGCTATCAAATTCAATTGTTCTTCGACCGCTGATCTCATTGTAGGCAACACCAAGTCAGGGTCTATCTGATATGTAAAGGAATCGACATGAAATTATGATTTTTATAAATTGCAGAAATTCGTACCTTTTGATAACCGTGGACCAACACGATTCCTAACGACGTAGGAATCAATTTTCTACCGCCTGTAACGTTCACATAATTTCGCATACATATGTTATTTATATGTACTGGAATTGAAGCGTCGGTTCCTATCCCGTGCTTCTCCATCAAGGAGATCAATTCGGCTTCCGTCAAATAATCGGGCGGTTGTGTGTAACATTCCAGCATCTTTGTCTATTACACAAATATTTTTCATTACAATTATTACTAGAATGCAGATTTTATCTGACAAAAATCAGCTTCGAGATTATTGGTATACTAGTTTCAACTTATTAAAATACTTAAAAGAAGAAAGAAATTTTTATGTAGCTCTTGTTTCTCGAGATCTGTGCAGAAAAATTTTTATTTTGCACAAAGATCCGCAGTCTAATTATTACAAAAGGATCAACATTAATTCCTCGTACTTACCTCTTGTATATTGACTCTTTCACCAGGTATAAACTTGGGCAACGTATCGTTGCTACCAAGTGCCTGCCAGGTGAGAATGCTGGTGTAACCGGGATCCAACAAACTGTGACCAGTTGTGGTAAAAGTTTCCATCCCTATTTCGAATCTTGCTGTGGTGCTTAAATATTTACAATCTGGAGCTAACTAGAGGGTTTGAAATGTTTAATATCTCCGCATTCGAATGTACCAATACGGCCGGAGACACACGGTTGCAACGTTTGTTGTTTCAACGTTCGTGTGACCCCGGCCTATTACAATTAGAAATATTTACGGTAGCAATAAAATGTCGGGTTATGTAATCGTACAGTCTCCACAAATCCCCATCGAGTTCGCTCCTGGAAGCGTGTTTCATCGGAGTGATAGGAGGATGGTCCCCAGCGTTGTGTCCTTTCTTTGGCCTATTGATACCGGTCGCTAAGATTTTACGAACTTGATCCCCCCAGTCTGAAGCATTCTGTTGCTGCTTCAGCGTTCCACTAAATGCAAACATTCTCATATTCACTGACACCGACAAAATATCTAAGAAATAATTGGAATTGAAGTAGCTCTATGTAACTTACACTAAATCAAAATTCTCTGGGTACACAGTTGTCTCCGTTCGAGGGTAACTTATGTAACCTTGTATGTAGAGACGTTCCGCGATTTGCATAGCATGATGCGGGCCCATTCCCAACCCTGAACTCGCTACCCTCATTAATTCTACTGTATTTAACGCAATTGGACGCGATTTTGTTTTCTCCACGCTATCCACGCTTATGACGCTGTAACATATAACTCGGTAAATATTCCACTGCACCGCTAATTTTATAATGAAAATTTCAAACTGTTTTATACCTACATTGCTTGTTCAAACTCCTTAATATGGCTGAGAAATACATTTGCTACTTCTTTGTCAAAGGATCGCACGCGACTCCAACTTAAGACAATATCTTGACCATCAGAAGACTTTACTGTAACCTTGAATGGATTTTATCTCCTTTATACTGAATATTCAAGTTGATTTAGAAGAAATACATTCTGAAGCGAACAATCGTAATGTAATGACAAAGTGATTATACCTGTGGGACCCAGTATGGGTCAGGCTTGAAAGTTTGAATTTCATCATGCCTCTGTACACAAAATCCTAGCGTTGGCGTTTGACAGGGGCCGTAAGAAATGAGCGATACATCTAGATCTCCATATTTTCCCTAAAGAAAGGAAGAAATAGATAAATGTGATCTACGTTCAGAAATACATTAAATTAATATCTTGTAATTGTACCTGAAAAAATTTTGTCTGGAACCTTGTGAAAGCGCAACCAATTCGCAAATCTAAGTCTTGTCTGGCATCAACACTTTTAGCCTCGTTTTCATTTGGCTTTATCAAGTTGCCCATTGCAGCTTTAATATCTTTCTCTGTGATAGCAGAAAATCTTGCTCGCCAAATGTCCTAAAATAATCGAAAAATTTAAAAAAATGTATATTATTATTATTATCAAATTTAATTAATGTTAATAGAAGACTTACATTTGGATTCAATTTTCTACTCGTGCCCTGTTGCACTGCAGAGATAACTTCAAAACAGATATTTTCACCTTCTTTGTCACAATCCAGCCATAATATTAAATAATCACAGTGAGATCCTTCCTTGGCAAGGAAATGAGGAATTTTCAATCTAGGAGCTGCCTCCTTCTTTTCGGTTGGACACGTAAATAACTCTGCCTTAAACAGGTAAAAAAACAGTTCTCTATTAATACATAAATAAGTTAATTTTCTAAATGGTATTTAAATTAAATACATTTTTCTCTTACAGGATCCACTTTGTCCCAGTGATTGTATTTTCCAATAAAATCCAAATTCATAATGTGACCACAGACTGATGTCATTTTGAAGTTCACTGTTTCGGACCTAAATTGACCTATCCATTCGTGTACCGAACATGATCCATTTAAACCTGAAATACATCGAATGTTAAATGTTTAGTATTATTCCTAAACGAATCTTTGAAAGCTACAGTTAAATTGGAAACTTGCTCCGATTATCGTGAAATGTAACCTACCTTTTCTAGTAGTGCATCGCCCATTACTTAAAATGTTGGCGAGCGAAGCTGCCAAAGAAGGTTTTTCAGCGACCATAAAAGCCGTCTTCATTTTTAATATTTTTTTTTACAATCTACTTAATTTTATAACAAAGTTTTAATTTTTACTACGACAGTGTAACCACATAACGCACGGAGTACCGATAGCTTGGACCACGCGTGTAATACGCCGTACATAAGAACGATTGTCTAAAGTAAGTAGTTTATATTTGAAAATGATCTGCTTGCTTTTCCTTCTTTATTCGATTTACTTATAAATTCGATTGCTTTATTAATACCAGAGAATTTCTTCTCTGTCTTCCCTCACAGATTCGGGTGACAGCGATAAAACCATATGTAGGTGAACACAACCTCCTATTTTTTGATATGATGCAAAATGCAAACTTGCCAACCGTACGCAACAAGTTTATAAATTTGTTTAAATACACCGTTTCAGGATATCGTTTAAAACAGCTTAATTTTATCTTTAAATTTTCATTTGTACTGTATTAAAAATGAAAATAGAAATAAAGTAAATATAAGTTTATTTATACTGTATTTATAAACATTCACAGAATGTATCCCCAACAGTTTTTGTGATTTTAAAGTGATCGTCGATAAGTTTTTTTAAAAAAATTCCTAACAAATTAATTCAATAGAAGTTATTAACAATTTGGATTGTCAATACGGGGATTTAATTTTAAATGTCTTGCGGCATCTGTCAAGTTGACGTTGACTGGAGTCAACTGAGTATCTGAATCGCACTCCTAACCATGAACTCATTTGTTCATAATTCGATAACATTATTTCTCGGGTGTGTACACGATTAGATAGTTTATAGGCTTCGTCTCGCCTCGATAAAGTTTAGAAATGTCCAAATCATTCTCGATATATTATTACACGTGAGAGCGTTTTTAATCATCTTAGACTTGTGACTCATCGGTTCGTAACCTCCGAAGATCGTATTGTGTTGGTTAAATTAGTATCGTGATCCAACGAAAGTGAATTCCAACAGACAATAAACTATTTTCAGCAGCTATTCCGAATATTACCTACAAAACATTTCGACAGTTCAGGTTTGTTTTTATTATTGCACATTATACATTACAGCTCTTCAAATATTTGTAAATTGTCATTAAAATATTATCGCTTATCTTAGATTATTTGATTTATTTCTTTAGAGTAAGAAATTGGTTCTTTGCCTTTAATTTTAATATATACATATATGCATACTAATCCAAATAAAAAAATGATTTTACTGCATTTCTTGTAGGAACAGGACTAATACTAGTTGAGCAATATTTTATTTAATGTCTTATATGTTTATTTTATTTGTAGTAAATAGATTTGCTGACAATTCTTCATCCAGAGCCATGGAGTGGTTGTTTGGAAAACGAGTTACTCCCGAGGAGATGCTCAGAAAGAATCAGAGAGCCTTGAATAAGGCGATGAGAGACCTTGATAGAGAAAGAATGAGAATGGAACAGCAAGAGAAGAAAATTATAGCCGATATAAAGAAGCTGGCTAAAGATGGACAAATGGTAACACAGTATAATTTTGTGAAATCCGTTTTCTATATTATTTAACAGTTACAATTGCTTATTTCATAGGATGCTGTAAAAATCATGGCGAAAGATCTCGTGAGAACTAGACGTTATGTGAAGAAGTTCATGTTAATGAAAGCAAATATTCAAGCAGTCTCGTTGAAGATACAGACATTACGCTCGCAGAATACAATGGCACAGGCAATGAAGGGTGTTACTAGAGCAATGCAGAATATGAACAAGTAACAATATTATTTTCAACATTTGACCAACATTTAAAAAGGAGTTGTATCTTATGACATAATTATTGTTATCCGCAGGCAACTAAATCTTCCTCAAATTCAGAAAATATTGCATGAGTTTGAGAAGCAGTCAGAAATAATGGATATGAAAGAAGAAATTATGAATGACGCAATAGATGATGCAATGGAGGATGAGGGAGACGAAGAAGAAAGGTAAAGTAGACTTGGTTGGAATAATTGTCTCGCTGAAATTGGAAACCTTGATATTATTGGTAATTTTTAACTGGTTCGCTTTGTCTGTTTAGCGATGCCATTGTATCACAAGTTCTCGACGAACTGGGTCTACAAGTAACAGACCAGTTGTCTGGTTTACCACAGGCATCGGGTTCGCTAAATGTAACAGGCACAAAGCAACCAGTTGCGGCAGCTACTGGAAACGATGATGCCGGGAACCTTGATGCAGATGCTGATTTGCAGGCTCGACTGGAAAACCTACGACGCGAATAAGTTGCAAGCACAGTTTGATCATTGAATATTGTATAAACATGTAAAAATGAAGTTTAATCTTGTAAGTACATTTCATTTTATATACTCTACAGTTTTCGTTAGTTCATCAGATCGTATAAACGCGTAATCTGTAATATGTAGGAACAACGTTATCTCTACAGCTGCTTGAAGCGATTCATTTGGAGCTGATACACACGGAATGGCACCTATTATTTTGCCTACAGTATTTGTTAAGGAAATGTTAAGTTTATCAAAGAAAGAAAAAAGATGAAATAATTTTATGCTAATGTAGAGAGCATCAGTGTATGTTAGTGTTCCTGTGCTCCATTTTTTAGCACAAGGAATTTTGTAAAAAAAAGTCTTATACGGAACTGCTTATTGAATATACATACTGTAATAAATACTTACCGTATTTTGATAATTACGTGTACATAATTTTTCGTGAAAACTTTATGGTTTATGTATTATATACATACACTTTTCTTTTTTTAGCGCTTACAGTACAACATCATTTCTTAAAGCATCTAAGAATTTATCTAATAACTTTTATAAGAGTGAGCAACAAAGTTTATATGTGTGTTTGTACACAAAGTATAGACAAGCGAACGCAGTATATATAATAAGCTTTTGCATTGTTTTTACCGAAACATTTTTCAGTGCCTCACCCAAGACTTGCTTCCAAAATTAACGAAAGTTACGATAACAAGCATATTAAATTGCAGAAAATATTATGAATAAACGAAGTTACACGTGAACTGCACTGAAATAATATAGTGTGATAGGTAATCCTACATAACGTATGATAAAACGAATATAAGCATCTCGATTATTATAATTGAAGACATTGGAAAATGTTTTAAAATTAAATGGTTTAATAAATGAAACATAAAAGCACACTTATTTGTTTCAGTCTATTTCTCAATACCTTGATCATTTCAGTTCTGGGATTTACCCTTAACCTGTAAAACATGAAGAAAAAGGATAAACGATCTATTAAAAATAAAATATAGTGTACTGTTCGATAAGACGAAAATTATAGTTTGTTGATTAGGAAGTTTCATCGGTTGGGGGAAACAAGAAGCAACATGTTCGCAAGTTACAGGGTACAGTAGTCAATAATTCCGATAGAAATATGAAATATTATCTCTATTAACCGAAATGTACATATACATAATAATGCGCAGTAGATAATCATTCTAATATTCTGACCGTGAAATACAGGTATAAAATAGAAGTCTGGTCTGGTTTCGAACATGGCCTAAGTAGACGTTGAAAATGAACATGAACGAGTTCAATTAATCGATCGAAGTGCACTGAATTGATAATTCGGTATCATTCTGGAAAGTTTCAATAAACGTATCTATGCAGTATCACTGGACCGCGAATATATTAGAGAGAGAAAGGGGGAAGAAAACAACGAAAGAAAAAGGACATAAATTGTTCTCTCGGTAATACGATGATATTACTAAAGCGGAGGAACGAGGAAAATGCCAAACACACGCGAACCATTTCAATGTCCTTACGAATTGTTTCGAACAATTTGGTAAACCAGAGTGCAGTCAAACTAGTCGCATAAGAAATGGCTTACGACAAATTCAAATGTAATTTCCACCGGTCAAATTGAAATTAAAAAATAAATCCCAACCGTTAAATTCAAATTCAAATGTAATTTCCAACGGTCAAATTAAAATTCAAAAATAAATGCCAACGACCAAATTCAAAAGTAGATCGCAACGGTCAAATTTAAATTCTAGCAGTTGAATTGCTGATTTACCGTAAGTTTTTTGTTTGCTTGGATCGATCAAAATCGATACGCGTTGTGATTGTGATCGCGCGCGGTCCTTCGTACTTCCTTCGTTCCCCGATTGGTAAATCCTATAGAAATATGATGTAGTTTACAAAACTGTGATGGGACCTTCTGCCAATCACATGTATATATATTGTCAATATCTTTTAAACATCTCAGAGGTACCGGCCAAGCGCAACGTACCCCAAGCTAGAATCGTTATACCGAAGAGATATATCTTGTAGCGTCCGCTTCTCGTATCCGCTTAGAATTAAACGCGTTTGAAAATTCGCGTCTATCCGGAATACTTCGCCAGCCCTCGCGAAGTATCGTAATGTATGTACTTATGTATGTACTAAGGATATAGGTAATTGTTATTTAATAATATAGACGGTGGTAGTAAACACTACGTAAAATAAAGGTATCTGCAATTTTCATAATACCGGGAGAGAGGATGGCTCGGCGTCTCTTATTGTTAAACAAACCTTACGAGCTGAAGTTGTTCTTCGTTTAACGGTCGATAACGTCTGCCGGATAGATCATCTATTCTCGCAAGCTATATACCTTGAATCATGCGGATAAATTGGAAAATCGTTTGTAAACTGATTATATATTTTTTTTTCTCGTCTTTTTTCGTTCACTTTGTAAATCGCTCGAATTTGTTACCCTGATATTGTGCAGTCGAACGAAAACTGACTGTAACGAAGGAATTAACCTGCTTCGAGTACGTTTACAACTGTGGTTCTTCCAGTGGTACCCAAAATCGCTGATCGTTCGTAAATAGCACCATTTCTATGACAATCGTCCACCTCGAATACAACGTTTACGTTTACACCGCGGAATCGCCCTGAAAACTTTTGCGACTCCAACCGCCGAACGCGAATTGTTTCACAATTTCAAGAGGTTCGCGAGAAGTATCGCTTCCGCGAGTCGAGATCGAAATGTGTTCGTAGCAAATGCGAGAAATTATTTTAAATTCAAATAAATCCATCCTCCCGAACGTTCCCGCCCAAAAATTTTCAGAATGAGTCCGACACACCGGCTATGACGCGCGATATGCTACGATATAATGGAAAGTAGTACGCAAACACCGAACCTCGTGTTATTATCGTGGTAATTATACGCTTCTCGTTGGATGGAAAGGGAATAAATATGCGCGAAGGACAATTCTTTGTTTTCTTCATCTTAAATACTCGCTATATAAGTGTGGGATTATTAGACCTTAATACACGGTGTGTATCTGTGCATTTATGTACGCTTCTTGAACGCATGTGTCTTCTTACGTGATACGTATTCGTATACATGTGTATATAGATTGTATATATATATATATACACACACATAATATATATACACATGTAAGCATTTGTCGAACACAGCCATCGTTAGATGCAGCGTCAAAGATCCGACAGCTTTCTTCGTATTATTTTCTGTTCGTTTATCAAGTTGCTGTGGAGTTTTAAGTACGAATAGGGAACCTTACGTCGGTATGTCTACGGTAGGCATGCGCGAATGTCGACCGTGTCGAATGTTCAAGTTCCACGTTAACTTAAAAAGATTTCATTCTCACCGGACCACGCTCAAGTTAACGTAATGCATCGAGGAAGACTATATGTATACTGACATCGAGTATTCTGCAACGGTGAAACTGAGGAGACAAGTCATAGAAAACGTTCGCTATAAACCCTTCGAAATTGTAGTCCAGATTTACGTTAGAATTCGCACATACCTAAGTCTATGATAACTGTTACAATAATCTTCAGACGGTGATATCCGTGTACGTATTTTTCTCCTGCGCCCGTTTACTCATTTACGACGATCGACCCTACCAGTTCACGCAAATCGTTTGCATGTATAATAACCCTTATAGAAATCTTGCGAGTGAGGTATATGCACTATATGTTATTATATCGACCAAGAAGAACAAAAAAGAACGCGTCAAAGGACTGTTCAGAAAAATCAGCATGATCGTGTACGTTCGCAAACATACGGATGAGCAATAAACGATTAGGCTCTGGATTCAAATTCATTTGTCGCGACGAACTCCCGTCATCGAATGTTTAATGCGTGCATTCGCCTGTTTTGTTCGGTGGCGGCGCCAACGTCGATTTTATGAACCGCGTCCCGTCGGAACAATGTTTATCATTACCAAAAATGTAATTCTGAACAGAAACTAATCAGTATTTTCGTCGAATTGCGTTCGGTTCAGTTCGCTTGACTTTACGTAACTCGGTTCGACTATGATTCAACGAAAATCAGTCCCGGTACGATTCGGATCCGTTCGAATCGTATCAAGCGCAATTGAACCGATCGCAACCGTTCGAACGTTCACGAGACCGTGATAGATTGCCGATATTTGTATGTATACACGTATATGTATATAGATTTTTGTATTCTCAGTAAGATATTTACAAAAAAAGTGTAGCAAAGTACGCTCGTTCATAACGTATGAAGTATAATATCACTGGATCCATTAAAGTTTACTTTGGAGACCCCTTTTCGTACGTGCGCGATCGTTTCTTACTATGATCTACCGTAAACGCTTTTGTAAATTGATTTGATATTTGAGTCAACAACTTCACGATCTACTGTTATAATATATATATATATTATATCTTCTTATTATATATATACATTTATTTTTATATATATAATAGTAGTATAATATATAGAATAAAATATAACAATAAATATATATATACAATGCAGTGTATCTATATATATATTTATATATTATATATTTTTATTATATAATACATATATATATATATATATACTATTTGCATCTCTCAACTAGATTGTTCGCAGTCAGCACCGTTTAATGCGTATAGATTTACAGCCCTCCGTTTCAACCCTTTATTACACCCCTCTTAATGCGCAACACTTACGAGATGAATATCTAACAATCTTTTCATTAAACGAAAATCGCAGAAATTTTTGCCGGTATGATTTCGTATCTGAATGCGGATTCTTTCGAACGAAGGAATTTCCTTTCGACACTGTTAACGATAAGCTTCCGGAGAAAGTGTTAACATTGTTCTGCTATCTGTAGCAAGCACCCGTCGAGTGATTTGAAGTTATTGCGATATTACAACAATTCCGAACGCTTGATGATCCCCAGCGTCCTTGTGTCATTTCGTTTAACGCGAGCACACTTTCGTCTAACAACGCCAATGAAACCGGAGACGTATTCTATTTTTTACTTTGGTCCTTTGTGTTATTACGTTTCGAATTTTTTGAGTGTCGCTCTCCGACGAGTGAGATCGTTCTACACCGCTGATATTCAACTCTAAACCTCGAGGCTGACTCGTCTCTTCGAACTATGATATAGTAGATCAGTTTTTACATTTCCCGATAGACATTCTGCATCAACAGGGCAGAAATGTTCCGCGCAAAATAATAAGAGGATCTTCGCGTGGCTTGTGCGAATCATAGTCGCCAGATCAAGACTTATTCCCCCACTCTAATTTCTCCTCCTGTCGCGCTATGTATTCCCCACGCTTGTATTCCCTACAGAGAGGGGGTAAGTTTTTCCCCCTCAATTCGTGCTCCCTCCCCTCATCTGGCGACGCTGGTGTGAACCACGGGGCTAGTCATAAGAAATTTAATTGGTCGTCCAAGGTCGTTAAGGCGCTATCCCACCACCATACTCCTCTTCTGCTTTTCCTGTAGATTCATTTTTCTTATTGCACCTGCCATTTAACGTCATAGAATTTGTATCGAAGGTTCAAGTATAGTGCCTTTTCGAATATCGATAGATCCACCCAGTATTTTGCTCGATGTACAGCAACACCTCATTTAACAAATTTCAAGTGTAAATGTAAATATACATATTATCAAATAGTGTAAGGGGCGCAATTACTGTGGGGGTACCAATTATTCGGCCAATATTAATTATACTTATTTTTAAAGCATAATGAATATTAAAAAAGAGATAGATATATGTATACATCTCTTTTAATATTCATTATGCCTTAAAAATAAGTATAATTAATATAGGCACAGTAATTGGTACTCCGACAGTAATTGGGTTCCTTACCCTAAATGAGAACAAGTGTCGAATTGTCAGAAAAATTTGTTAAAAATTAATGTCAGTGGTTCATAACATGTATAATGAAGCAACATTTTGAAACACGTTCGCTTCGCTAAAACGAGGCATTTCTGTATCCGTTTCCTCGAATCCTTCTATAGTAATAGCGCAATAACGTTCGCTACCCTGGAACCTCACTTCCGTTGTACAATTTCAATCGCAAGCCCTCGGTTCTCTGACTGAATAAACGATACCGAAGCATCGTTATACCTGGAAGTAATCTATGGTTGCCGAACGAGAGTCAATAATTATTTACATTGCACGATTAAAAGAAAGTTACCGTTTGTCGTTTGCCGTGCGTATCCTTAATCAGTAAGAGATGACGCGTCTCACGGGTAAACGAGATAGCTTCTTGTATGCACGCTCTAGGGTAAGGGATCCATTTACTGTGAGGGTACCTATTACCGTGTCTATATTAATTGCACTTATTTTTAAAGCATAATGAATATTAAAAAAGATATATATATATATATCTAGCATATATATTATCTGATTTTAATGAGAAAAATGTAATATCTCTTCCTTAATATTCATTATGCTTTAAAAATAAGTGTAATTAAAATAGGCACAGTAATTGGTACCCACACAGTAGTTGGGCATATGAAGCTCGCCGGTAACATTCGTTTCCGTCACGCGGACCGATTTCAAACGATTCCCAACGTCGTCGATGTTTACGAACGTTTAGCGTGTCCTGCGCGGATATTCTAAGCATGCTAGAGGTTCGAACGCCTGAAGAAATGAGCAAAACTCGACTCGAATCATACTGAATCATACTCGATCACCGATAGAGTTGTTCATTTATTTACCAACAGCGGTCTTCCGTGCAAACGTTTAACCGTACGGAAACAATGAAAGAAGAAAAACAGCTGAATCTTTTTCTGCTGCCACGTTCTCCGTACATTCACGTGGAAGAACGATAGCTAGTAATTACGCGAACGTTCTGCATACTTTACGGATACCTTAAATAGAATAGGTTGACTGATTGATAACAGGTGTTCTGCGATGAAAAAGATTAGGAACCATGGACCTAACGCTTAAACTAAAGCTACATACGTGATATCACGGTTCGAGTCTAGAACATGATCTTCCAACGGGGGACGAATCAAAGATGAATTATAATAAACGAACAAGTAAACGAGAAACATCTTTTGGTCAAGCGCATAGACGAATGATACAAATCGCTATTCTACTAGTGTCCCTTACTGCTGAATACCTTCGTTTACCGATCTGTGCGCTTACGTCGGAAACGTTTTTTTTTTTTATTTTACATATTTACAACGCTGCTCCTTATCCATTTAAACCTAAACTCGCCGCTTCCGGTTCCCTCTTTTTGGCTCTAGCTCCGCCCCCCCCCCCCGTATTTTGGTACATAGCGAATGATACATGATATATTTGTGTTTGCAACTCAGCAGAATTCACCGACATACGTACGTCATGGATATAAGAGTTTATGCTAGAAATGTTGGACACTCGCGCAATAAAACGGTCCTCGGATCGTGTGGTACTTCGAGAACAGCGAGTTCAAGATGGCCGATTTAATCGCGTCTAGAAATCAAATTGTTCATGTAATGGAAGTTGAAAATTTGTTCAACTACTAGTAAATGAAAGGGCTTCGGGAAACTTATTGTTAGTCAAATAAAAACTCACAGTTTCATCGAGAGCGTGCGAGTGAAGCCTGGAGGAAGGCAATCCGGTGTACGCCGACGCAAAGTGACTGCGACGTTCAAGGAGAGAATCCGAACTAGAGTGTACGATTTTGAACGTGTACTGAAAGAACACGTGTACGTAGAATTCGTGAACCGTGTGTTCGCGAATTAAATATCCGCGTCCCTAATACACCTGTAATTATGCATTCTATTCTCAGTATACACGGATATACAGGGTGTCCTAATAATGTCCTTCCTTGAAAGGGATGAGGTCATTCCCGAGGTCATTTGAAGTTACTTTTCCCTTTGCGAGAACGTTCTCGAAGAAGAAGGGCAAAGAAAGTGTTATGGATCTGTATTCGTTTATTACACGTAAAAGAGACCTCTAATCCGAACGTGGCAGAGCTTTCCAACAGGTTTCTAGCATACTCTGACAGCCGACAGTTAATACATCTCAGCCAGCAAACTAAAACGGTTTAAAATAGGTCTGAGCATAAAGGCTCGAACGGATGGTATTCATAAAAAGACGTCCGCTGTAACGTGGATAGACGACGTTCTAAACGCAAAGAAATCGGCCAGTACCACACGAAAGTAAAAGCCCCGAGGCATCGCAAGCTGATTAAAATCCACGATAAGTGATCCGCCTGGCGTGGAGACTAATATGTGCGACTCGAGCACGAGCCTCGAGTCATATAGTCCAGACCTGCACCTTCTCCGCGACGATGCACCAGCTCGCGTGGTCGTAGTAGGACGAGATGATGTGCAGGTTCTCCACGTACTTGTTGATCAATTGGTCCAGCTCGCCCTCCCTGAACACGTGATAGTACTGATGATAAGTTATGGCGCCGCCGCCTCGGTCAGACGGCAGGGACTCCTGAGACGACGAGGCGCTGAGAGTGGCGTTGCTCCCTGTGCTGGTGACCAGACAGTCCGTGCTGCGTTTGCTGTTGTCCGGGTACCTAGGCGGCGTCTCCTCGGATGCCGAGCGTCTCTGTATCTGCAGTCTCCTTTTCTCCGCGTACGATTTTGGGTACTCCGCGTTGTTCGACAACAGCGAGACCATACTGCTGCACAGTCTTCCGGTCGAATCCGCGTGGCTCCCGTCGCTCAGGCTAATGGTATTGTCGATCGACTCACCTATGTCGCTAGACTCTATAGAGTTCGCTGACCTCACATAAGGCTTCGCGGAGTTCTTCTCGGAGTTCTCCTTCTCACCGATAAACTCCCCGGTGTTCGACACCATCACAAAGTCCATGATGTCGTCCGACGTGCTCCTGTGCATCTCGACACCGCTGTTGTTACCGTTTACGTTCTCGGTGTTCTCGGGGAAACCGTTGTTCGAGTTACTCAGCCAGGCGATCGTGTCGGACAGGTCGTTGTATTTAGAAGACTTGGTAGCCTTCGAGATCTCCGAGGACAACATCGACGGCTGTTCGCATTTATTATCTCCCTTCTTGTCCAGGATCTGACTACTGCCGTTCGTATCCACTTTCTCTTCGGACCCTTGACGACTCTTGTCGGATCGCATTAGGTTCCCGTTCAGCCTCTCCGTGAAGTCTATCAAGTGTTGCCGGCACTCCTCGCTCCAGGTGTCTTCCACCGCTGGTAACTGGTCGTCCAAGACAGCCTCGGTCCGATTCTTCTTGTTCTCAGTGTTGACAGACGTCTCCGTGTCTCCTCGTTGTGCTTCAGTGCTGACTCGAGTGTGCGTTTTCTGTATTGCAGCCTCCACCGTGTCCTCCAAGGAGCTGGCCACGTTAGCCGCAGCCTTCAGGAGCCTGGAACACTGCGACGACGAGTCTGTCGCTGTTCTAGTCTCGTCCTCTTTCGAATCAGCCACGTATCCCGACGATTCTTCGTTGGTTGTGTCGCTGGGATCGGACACGTTCTCCGCCGAGCTGTCCAGGACCTCGGATTCCGTGCATTCGGACTTGTTGTTGTCCTTTTTAGCGTACCTCTCATCCGAGATCACGCTGATCACCGAACCCACGGACTCCGGCGACGACACTCCGCTGGAGTCGCTATCGAGATCATCGGTCTCAGGATTGAACAGCTCCAGCGACAATAACCGAGGCAAAACCTTGGTGACAGCTTCCAGACGACCGCTAGCCGTGGACGAAGCTCGCCTAACTAATGGAAAAGAGGGCTTGGTCCTAGTCGCGAAGCCTGACTTCTGTTTCAGCAACTCCTTTATCTGATTCAACATGACCTTACGACTCTCCTCCTCTTTACCGGTAGTCCCGTTCTCTTTCTCCTTGCATGGCGTTTCCTTCGATTCCACCGCATTCGGTAGCAACGGAGCGGTGTCGTCTATGGTTTTTGGTTCTTCCAGGTCCACGGTCTCGGACATGGATCTGAACGCGCGTATGGTCTGCAAAGAGGGCTTCTTGCTATCCAAGACGGTGTTCCTGAGGACCTCGATCTTCTCGTTCTTCTTCGTCTCATCTTGTGGTGCCGGGTTCGTCGGTTGCTGATCGTTGTTGGGGATGTCCGATTTCTTCGGACCGAGTATTTTCTCGCTGGCTGAAGGTTGCTGAGTCGGTGTGGGGCCAAAGAATGGTCTCGTGAACACTGGATTCAAGGTTCTAGGTGATAGTCCAGGAGGACTAGGCGGGGGCAGAGACTTACTGGTCGCCGGGAACTGTTTGAGCAGGGGAGACATGGAGATGAGCTTGAGTCTGGAGCTGGAGAGGTCTGGCGGGTATTTGACGCGGGGGGAAGGGGGCGCCGAAGTGCTGCCCAGGTGATGATGACCGGTGGTAGCCGGCAGAACGTCGGGCACAGGCGCAACGTCCTGCTTTGGCACGAAGATCACGGACGCGAAGCTGTCCTCGGAGTCGACGCTCGTGTCGCTCTGTAGACTGCTGTCCTTGGACGAGTCCGAGCCGTCTTCTCTAGACAAACGTCTCTCAATTCCCTCCACCTCCTTCTTCACGGTTGCGGCAGGCTGAGCCTTGTCGTTGGCCTTCGTCTTGGAGTCGTCCTGTGTATCGGCGGCTGGCGACGTCTCGCTCTCGCTCGACTTCCAGCCTTGCAAGATCTTCACGAAACCGTTCTTGATCGATATCCCTGACACCTCGATGTTCGTCGACTGTTTGATCTTGTCCGTAAGACGCTGGAATCGCTTGGACGCGTTCCCCGAATACAACGACTCGCGCAGAGCCTCGAACGTGTTCCCTTTGTATATCAGGTCCTCGTTCAAAGACGCCTGTTTCATTATGTTCCGCTTGACCCGCTCCTTCTCCTCCATCCGTTCCGTGGACATCAGCTCCTCGTTCATTGAGCTCTGCTTCAGGATGCTTCCTCGCTTCGAGTGACTGGGTGTTACCTGAATTCACAATGATACAAATATACATAGCGAGAGCTTGAAAATGACACACGAGCCAATCGATTAAATGAATCGTTAAATACTTTTGGCTAGACGAATCTTCAGCAAAGCTATCTGATGCATCTATGGTTTCTCTATGGTTCCCTTGCCAGATTTATGATTCCCTACCTGAGAGTCTGGAATGTCCTTATTTAGTTCTCGAATGGCAGTGTTAACAGGATTTTCCAAACCGGCGTCTTCGAGATGAGACTTCTGTTTGACCAGCCGCGGCTTCGATCCGCTCATCGACGACGAGGTCCGCGATTCACCGTCCAGGTTCAAATCTGACGTCAACATGGAACACAAACCCGGGATGCTCGATCTGGATCTCACCAGATCTTCCAACCGCTGGATCTCCAGGATGTCACCGAGGCTCTTCGACTTTATACTCAACGAGTCCGGCTGCTTGGTCAGGCTCACGTTCACATCCTCCACTCGACGTAACTCGATAGGCAGCTCGTCCACGTCCGGCGGCTCCTCTTGCTCGTAGTCCTTCCGATTCTTACCACCGCCGTTCTGCCAACTCTCGAGGAACCAGGGCCTGTTCCCGGATCCACGCCTGCCCCCAGCCAGTTTCTGAGAATCATTGATAAATGCATCAGTGACTCGAGCTGCACTTCACGAAGAAGGTAGAGGTACAAGAAGGGAGGAAAAATTTCGTTAGGTCATCAAGTGTTGTATACGATGTTGTTTGATAGTGTACGATAGTACATGATAGTACATGATGTTGTATAATGGCATATCATACACGTATGATAATATACGATGTTGTATGATGGTATATCATACACGCGTGATAGTATACGATGTACGATAGTATAGGATGTCGTTCGATAGTGTACGATATTGTGTGAATAGTATACGATGATGTATGGTAGCGTATCATTAGTTCGTTCTGTAGAGCAAACAATTATGTAGAATAAACAATTCCCGCTGTTTTGCAGCAGGTCTGAGTCGGCAATAGCGATCGAAGCGGCACGACAAACTCGGCGCGACTCGGTGGCGGAATTGATCGGCGATTTCGTGCACGGTTCTCGTTGAACAGTCTCGGGTTCCCCTTGGACCGTCCAAGGATCTCAAAAATTGTCCGAGTATGTAATCTCTCCGATCGCATGACTGCGTCCGGGGCGCATTCCGCAAGCAGTTACCCTACTTTTTGGCGCGAACATTGTTACGGTCGCACGCTAAATCGATAGTACGCTTCCCGACAATTCAGTTACGTATTGCGGGGATGGTTATCGTGTCGCGACGTGTATACACGGCAAGTCAAAAGAGAGGAGGAAAGGGGTGGAGGTGAAGGGGAAGGAGAAAAATAGGGAAAGGAAGGGGGGAAGAAAGAAGCAATTTAGACAGGGTTGCACGCGACCACGCGCGCCACCCGAAGCACGTGACAACGGCTTCAAGGAAACCCCTGGCGGCACGTTACCTGCAAAGCACGACGGAAAAAGCTGTAGCAGGTCTCGTTCGGGCTGGACAGGCTGCTGGTCGACGGCGATGGACTGAATATCGGGTCGATCCAATAGCCTTTGCTCTTGCATTTTCGTTGGCTGTCCCTGCGAAACCAAGCGAACGCTATTAGCTATAATTATCTTGTTCGACCCGCCTCCCCCCGCTGCCCCGCCAGAAAAGCTCTCGTGAAGGAACAAGGACAGGGGCTCGCGAAACGTAATTTCGCCGGGCAATTTGAAATTGCTTTCAGGGACTTTTTCCTCCCTCCGAGGGCGATCGCGTATGCGAATTTCAACCTCGCCTTTCAGACACAATTTTGTCCAATTTATATAATTAACACGGGCTGCAAATTTAATATACGATCAATGAGATCGTGCAGTTACATTTATGGAGAAGTATTCAATCAATTTGGTACTTTGAAAATCGCTGAAAATTTGAATATATACGATCTTGTTATTTTTATAAAGTAATGCAATATAGTCACCGTTGGTTTCCGTAATGAGGTGTTAAAAAAGAACATTTTTTTCTCCTATACGTAACTTTTAATGTTTTCTGTTTTCATTTAGAACAACGAGATTGACTTCGAATTCATTTCGAATGGTGTACAGTAAGTTCGAAGTTTTACGAAAATGTTTGAACGCAAATCGAAAGTGCGCATTGTGGTCGGTGAAAAAATGAATAATGATTGGTAGATAGGTACTTTTGAGCGTTGTGTGTGGCATGTACGTCACTGACGTTCAACGTGCCCGAGTATTTCGACTTGTTCTTCGAATTGGCGCAGTATGCTTTGGGCCATGGGACTAAGACATCCTGAGACTGGAACTGCGAACAAAAGAAGAGAATATTTAATATTTAAATATTTAATTATAAGATTTTATAACAGTGTTCGTAATTCTTGAAGTTTAAAAAAGAAGAATTCAAATCACAACAGGCTGAATTTCATAAAAGGATCTTGGCGATGCAGTCGCAGTTCTATTTATTCAGTTGACCTTTCGAGAGGGAGACACACACGTTTCTTGAGATTCATTCAATAATATGAAATATTCTATCGCTTTTCCAGCTACCGATGGAAATTCTGTGACGCTGTTTTTGCGTTCGAGCGAGGAGAACGTGCTACGAAGGACGATAAAACTGTTCCCCGTGTCAACTGATAGAATTCATCTTGGACGTGTTGCAAGCATGTAAAGAGCAAACCCTGAAAAATAGAAATGCCGCCGATATATCCGAACGGTTTACCTTGGCTATATGCATCGGAACAATTGTATCGATTGACCGTCATGCTCGCGTGGGTGTATTTCATAGGCTCCGTTCGAATACCGTTTGCATTCAATCGTATCCGATGACGACATTTTTAAGCCGATTCGAATAGCATGCATCGCTCCGTGAATCCCTCAAGTGACCGATCGCTGATCGTGAAACCGTCCCGAGCTGCCCGGCAATACTTTTAAAGCTGTGCACATCAGGATAAAAAGAGCTTACACACAACATTCGACGATCACTCACAATAATCAAACTTATTGTTTCGTAACTTCGAAATATTGTATTTATTTGCTAACACTAAAACTACCGCGTACTCGAACCGACTACGCTGCATAGCTCCTTAACAAGGAACAAGACCGCATTTATCGAGATACCAGAGTAGAGAATAAATAAATCCAGTAGATGTTTACAAAAACGTCATTAAAATTTTAACCTTCCGCGGACAACCTTGGTCGTCCAACTCTCGAATTTCTTTTTTTTCCCCATTACTGTTTTAAACATTTGATGTTCCAACGATTATGTATATTGATATAGCGACTTCAAGACGTATTGCAGAAATTTTTTAGATTTAAAAAAAAATCTAGAACAATAAAAAAATTAGTCGTGAACATAGACCATTGCAGACAGAGGATTAACAGTTGTGTTATAAAGTGATATTCGGTAGTTCTAGTGTTGAAGGTTGGATGAGACGGTTTCATTGGGTGGTTGCGATTAGGAAAGATCTCCGGGCGCGTTTGTCTACCGAGATTTTAGATAGTGCGACCCTAGTTTCTTTTAATAGAACGTTTTCTATCTACCCGTCGGATTGACATCGACGTTACAGTTGCTCGGTGGTCTAGTTACCTTCCTATGTCTTTGTTCCATAGCCCATACGGAGATGACTAATCGGCCACCGATTCGGAGCACTCGCGCGAGTTCTTTCAGCGCGTGGACCCTCCTTTCCGTGGTGGCGAAATGGTGCACCACCGCGATCGACAGGACCGCATCGAAGCTCCCATCTCGAAACGGTAGGGCCAAATTGTCGCAAATTAGCACCTGCAATTCGCATGTCAACATTTTTGTACCTCTTCTTCAAAAACTTCTTCAAAAATTCAATTCTTGCGTCCGCCAAACCGGGAAACTATGTACTCCGGCGTATGATAAGTATATGACAGTGTGTGTCAGTATACGATAAAACATATGATAGATATTCTAATGTGTGATAAAAATATGATAACATATCATAGTACGGGATGAATATATGATAGTGTATGATAAATATATGGTATTGTATCATAACTACACGATAGAATGCAGTATTTGCATGAAAGTATACGGTAACTTTCGTATGATGATGTATGATGACTATGACGAACAGGTACCTGAAAATCCTATGACGCACATAAAGTAGTATCTATCTCACAGTATACGTTAACTGTGCAATGGAGAATAGAAAAGTGTATTCCAGCATGATATAATAAACCATTGCACAGTCACGAGACTCCAAGAATCCAGATAAAAACTATCGTCGTTCATCATCCCGTAACTAGAACACACGGAGGAACAATTTCTTCCTGGAACGACAGGGTCCCCGACAACGACTCCGCTGACACTGCACGGTTAAAAGCGAAGCCGAGAGGAATGCATGTATGCACCAGTTCCGATATTACGTTCACGGGCAGCAGCAGCAATTAATTTTCAATTGATATAGCCGGAGATAGAGATATACAACCGCGAGATTAATATCAACCGCACAGTCCTCGTACTCGTTTTGCTTACGTTCGTTCGTCGGTTTGTTCGGATGCGTGGCATGCGGTTAATCAGAAGAACGGAAAAACAAGGTTTCCCGAGCGGGGAACGCTCCGGATACAATTAAACGCGGCAATTACGATTAGCCCGCTGGAGCCCAGGATACGGATGTAAGAGTCGATTTCCTGCGATCCCGGGCCCCCGATCGCAGACCGTGTTTTCATCGAAATGATATATTCACCTCATTTTCCTTCTCACGCGCGATATCCGTGAACCGCTTGCACCGGTCCACTCCCACCTTAAAGATGCTGTGATTAACGCTCAGGTACTTCCCGTTGCCACAACCTAGGACAAATAAAGTCGAGAGCGTGAGGTAACGGATCCCCGAGAACATTAATCGCAAATGACTATTTCGAAACAATCTGATGAACGCAATTCCGACAGGCGTTGCGAGATGGTGAGGACAAGACGGCCAGGACAATACGTCCCCGGACGTGAACTTTTCTGCAAACTGCTGACTGTCTATTCTTAATATAATTGTCTATTCGTAAAATAGGTACAAAGGAAATGAGACAGTTAAAGGATAGTGCTGATATTTCACTTGCATTGAAATGCAAGGCAACTCGCATGCAGATTTGCGTTATTTTTGTTTGGTCACTATGAATAGCCAGAAACGAAGCATATTGCAATGAAGTATTTTTTGGTGTATCATTCTCGATTGATGACTGCTGTAAGATCATTTCACAAGTTCAAGGGCAGCAATGGTGACAATGAGGTTGCACGCGCGGAATCGCAAAACTTGTTTCAGGAAGCTGCAGCAGGTACAGAATCGGACAAAGGATCTATTTATAGGAGTAAAGAGATGGTCGGTAACTTCGTCAGAATGGGGTCAGCTACAAAGCTCCAGGTAGATCATTTAGCACGAGTACTGCTGGGATAGAGGATCCTCTGCCGAAGAGTAGGCGAAGTTAATGGTTAAATGCGCGGGTGTACGGTTAGGGGACTTGCAACCAATGGATGTCAATGGAATATCCTTTGGTGTTTGGTGTGGTCCGTCACTGTAATATCAGAGTAATTACTCACGAGTTTGCGAGGATTGTAACTGTGTAACTATAATCCTTGGAAACTTGATTAGAGGATCACCGAGATGAGCAAGTTGAACATGTAGATAAGAAGTAAAAATGAAGGATAAACCACTAGTAGTCGATATGGTTCATTGGGAATAATGACATGAGTTTGCAGGGATTACTACTGTGTGACTGTAATGCTTGTAATCTTGGGATTAGGGGATAGCAAATATACGATAGTGTATGATACTATATGATAAATATATGATAGCGCGAAAATGAAGGATAAACTGTTTCATCGGGGATAGTTACTTACGAGTTTGCTATATAGGTTTACTACTACGTAACGGCTTGTAATCTTGGGATTAGAGGATCACTGGGATCAGCAAATTGAACATGTGTATAAGAAGTAAAAATAGATAACGAAAGATGAAGAACTGTAAATTTTGCATTGTACAAAAGAAAAATGTTGTTATTCGAGATAAGGGGATAAAAGATCATAGCAGAACGCATTGCAGTAAGATTGTGAAAACTGTCTATTCGCCGGAAAATAAATATGGTTCGCATTTACGGCCTGAGAAATGCTCACGCAGGATTATTAGGTGATGTTTGCCTACGGATAATAAGTGGGAAAGGATCGCAGATAATTGTGGAAATTAGTGTTATATAACGGATCGGACGTAACGTTCGGGCCCGTTTTCCAGGAAAACTCTCTATCCGCTCAGGCGTCGAATTCCACGGATTCTACGAAGATGACGCGGGGTTACGAAATGATAAAATTGTGGGTGTTTTGGGAATGTAAAAAAGTTTGCTCGAGATATTCCAGGGAATTTCGCATCGACCGGAGACAGTTCGAAGGCGGTGACGGAGCACCGAATCGTATTCGGAGCGACGAAAATCGGTCGGGGGGAGGGGGTGCAGAGGCGAGAGAGCCGGCTTCAAAGTTCGCCGGTCGATGAGTTTGTGTAATCCCGACGGAGAACGGATCCCACGGTATTTCAGCGGCGGGATCATGCGACGTGGGATCAGGCACACGGGGGCTTGGGCACGGGTGAACGCGAGCTGCACGGATTCGCGTCGATACATCCGCGCGGAGGTCAATTGATCATGTGAAAGTGCGAGTGACCGAGGCTGCTGGAGTCGAGGAAAACTCGAGCAGTCCAAGGAACGGAGCCACGTGCCCGGAAATGGGTCAAATGGGAATCCTCAACTCTTCTTCTTGTTTTTTTCGCCAATTTTTCATCAGTCGTCAAATAAATAAACAGCTGACCCTGCAGGGGAGACGTCTGTGCACTGTTCTGACTCTACAGAATTTTTCTACGGAAAAGAAATAAAATTGTGGTACGAGCGCGAACGGTTAATTGTTTGTAGGATAATGTTATAGTATAGGTTTCAGGGGAACGGAAGTTTGACTCACCGATGTCGCACACAAGGGCTCCAGGCTCCAGTTCCTCGAGGAATTGATAGATCCGTGGCCAGTGTCTACTTTGGACAGTCTTTTCGGCGCATTGTTCGTAAACTTCGTGGACGTAGGCTTGCTCCAAGGCCACCGACCGAGCTACGTGCTCTCCCTCGCTTTCAGACATCCCTCTCGTTGAGATGGTTTACCCTCATCCACACGCGTGTCCGTGATACTGCAAGCAGAACAATGGTCGTTCATGTATATTCACGTTGCTTCTGCATCGGTACAATACAGTATAAAAGATGCAACACTGAAAACCATCGGACGTGAAGACGCAAACATTTGAAATTCAAGAATCTCCGTCAGAAAATCTTCTAGTGCAGGGATCTGAATCAGAAGACCTTCAACTCCAAGGACTCAACTTACAAAGAAGACTTCCAACGTCTGTGGATCCAAGCCAGACAACTCTAGAATCCAAAGACACGCCTGAACCCAGTTGTTAATTAGAACCACTCAACCGGAAGGTGTTACCTTGAGTTGCTGGGTTTAGAGATTCTTCAGAGGTCAAGTTTAGTATTCTAGGATCCTGTGATGTAGTTCATAAAAATTCGCACGTCTTCGGACTTAAATCCTCGAGTTCGGGGAGACTTGAGACAGAAGACACGCAAATCTAATGATCCTCGTTGGAGGATCTCAGAATACAAGGATCAAAACTTGAGGAAAAAGTGACTGTAACGTATAGAAGTCAGGAGATTGAAATCATTATTATTTAGGTTCAAATCCTCTGTATTCAAGCGTTTAAATTTTCATATTCGAATCCTCTGAACTCAAGGATTTAAATTTTCATATTCGAATGCTCTGAACTCAAGGATTTAAATTTTCATATTCGAGTCCTCTGAACTCAAGGATTTAAGTCTTCTGGTTCGAATGCTCTGAACTCAAGGATTTAAATTTTCATATTCGAGTCCTCTGAACTCAAGGATTTAAGTCCTCTGGTTCGAATGCTCTGAACTCAAGGATTTAAATTTTCATATTCGAGTCCTCTGAACTCAAGGATTTAAGTCTTCTGGTTCGAATGCTCTGAACTCAAGGATTTAAATTTTCAGGTTCGAATCCTCTGAACTCAAGGATTTAAATTTTCATATTCGAATGCTCTGAACTCAAGGATTAAAATTTTCAGGTTCGAATCCTCCGAACTCAGGGTTTCAAGTCTTCAGGTTCAAATCCTTCGAACCCAAGGATTCAAGTTTCCCGGCTTGAGTCCTCAGACTTCGGTCGTGTATTTCTTTTTTTTTTTCTTTTTTTGTAATGCCTCGAAAGACGCTCGCGACTCGAGCCCACGGCGAACAAGTACGGAGGCACGAACCGTATTGTAGGCTATCCATTTTACGAAGAAAGGAAAGCACTCAATTTCTTCCAAACCGCCTCCCTTTGGTCGATCCCCGTGGCGTTTCCATTCGTCTATTGTTGTACCACCGAAACAGGCCGCGATAACTCTTTGTTTCTTTGTCGCGCGCGGCGAACAATG
Source organism: Halictus rubicundus (assembly GCF_050948215.1). NCBI lineage: Eukaryota > Metazoa > Arthropoda > Insecta > Hymenoptera > Halictidae > Halictus > Halictus rubicundus. The sequence continues at coordinate 12,852,630 of NC_135152.1, read as the reverse complement.
GCCGAGGAGTCACTTCAATCACCCAAACGGAAAATCGGTGTTCGCTTTGACGAAGTCGGGCAAACGGGTTTCACTTCGACAACCGTTGAAAAGTTGACTGCGCCGGCAATTATTTAATGAAACTAAAAACCCCGAACAATGCCATCGAGTGTTTCATTGTACCCTTTCGTTTCCGTTGACCCCGATAAACGGATCGTAAGTCCTGTTCACACGGGAAAGAGTACAATTTCGGCGAACTGGAAGATCCACTGAACTTTTTTTGTCTATTGTCATTGTCTACTTAATCTTCGAAGTGTACGAATTTTCTGAGGATTTCATGTATCAGCAAAGTGTGTAGATTAATTGAAGATACCGGTGCTACGAATTTGTTTAAAAACGATTGTCATAAAACTAGTACGAATATCAATTCATTCGTTCCGAAATGAACTGAATTGCGTAAGCTGCAGACATCATTATCAAATAACTAGTAATAATTATTAGCAACTCTGATCGTTTATATGAACAAAATAGATACGAGTGAAGCGCACACAATTCGCGCATTAAGAAAAATACGATTTGTTAAGCGTCATCGCCGCTAAGATTATCATCCCAAGGTCGTCGGGTCTATGCAATGAACGTCGATTAAAAAGAAAAAGCAAAAAAATATTTTTCACACGTAATCGAAGCTGTTACGACATCTTATCCTCGTAAGCAGTTCGCGATCGTTCGATCAACGATTCGCTGCGTAATATTACGTTTGTCTCGCGTCTCGTAATCGTGCGATTCGCCTGTAGACTCGTCTCTAACACGAGGTCTAACGACCACGAAGCGGAGCTCGTCGTTTTATTTGGTCATCCGCCGATTGATATTCCGTAATCGGACGGTGATGAAGAATTCCGGTTCCGCGGGTACGCGTATACCGGTTTTCATACTTTCTCGTCACTTTCTTTTATCGAACGGCTCGAGCACCGTACGGAACGAAGAGCTCCGAGGGAGTTACGCTGTTTATTGCTGTTCCGACGGCTTAATCCAATGATATCCGAGTTTCACACTTTCCTCGGGTTTCTTCTACGCTTCGATTGTAATTTTCTACGGCGCCGATTACGTGCCGTTCGTTGCCGACCGGTGAAAGAAGGGAAATCGGACGGATAGCGAATCGGTCGCACAGTGGGACAAATCTGGACAGTAAAAGAAGTCATGTCAGGAAATAGATGCACAGGGTATCCGAAAAATGTCGAACTTCCTTGAAAGAGGTGATTCCTGGGGTTATTTGAAGTAACTTTTTCCTTTGCGAAAATGTTCTCCGCGGCTTCGTTGAGGAGTTATTAACAAAAAACACGGACCAATCAGGGCGCGGCTGCTGGGGACCGATTCCGGCTCGGCCAATGCCAACGCCGCACTCAGCTGTTGCCGCGCTCTGATTGGTCCGTGTTTTTCCTTAATAACTTTTTGGGACATTCAGTGTCTTCTATTTCTTCTTGTTTCGGAATGTTTACTGAGACCAAACGGGACATCAATCTTATTTGCTTACTTAATCGACGATTTAGCGGAACCTCGATTATCCGAACTGCAACGTTGATCGATTTAAATGAAATATTCAGAGTATGCATAATTGATACAGATGTACAAAACGTACTTTTTAAATTTTTAATATAAGCCCGCATAAATAAGTTGCAAAATACAACTTTTCGTACTTTCTCTGCAATTTCGACCAATTGCAATTTTAATCAAACATTTTTCTCGCGTTATGTAGCGATCCAATTGTTCTAACTTCTCAAAAAAAAAAAATTCAAGTAGTATAGTCCAATATTGACGAATTTATGCGATTTTTAAGAGCGTCCGAATATTAGTGGGAGTCACTGTATATTAATTATACTTATTTTTGAAGCATAATGAATATTAAAAGACATATATAACACATATATTAACTGATTTTAAGGAGAAAAATCTAATATCCCTTTTTAAATATTCATTATGCTTTGAGAATAAGTATAATGAATATAGGCACAGTAATTGGGTCCCTTACCGTGTTCCCAATCGTATGGTATTGGTTTGGTAGATTCGGTTTTACGTTTCAGCGGTTCGCTTAAAATTCAATGTTACGGAAGTTTATAAATCGGTATCGATCGGAACCGTGGAAAGAAAAGCAGTTTATTTTGCCGCAGCGAAGGGGTTAAAAATACCCGTCTCACGGAACTTCCGGCGGTACTGAAATAGCGTGTCGAACGCTTCCGCGTTCGCAGGTGCTTTATGTTTTACCGGAGGCCTGCACCTAGGCGAACACCGAGACTATTTTTAGGGCGACGCGGTTCGTCGAGGTTTTCCCATCGCCCGTGCAAAATCGTCCGTGAAAAACCCGTCCTGAGAGTTTTATGAACCTATTTGCGGCCGAAGGTTAGGGTATTTCTCACCTTTTACCGGAACCAGCTCGCCGCACACACCACGTCGTCACATCCACCATTACCATTATATTACCGCACCATTATATCGGCGTTGCTCCATTCGACACCTACGTTTACTCTTTATTTACTATCCGCGGCTCCTCGGTAACTTGTCTAATTACTTTACCGTAACGTTCCCACATAAGTGCACTTTTACTCTGTCATAAAATTTTCGGAGTTAGAGACCAACATAAAATAGTTGTCTTTAACACTAGGTTTACGGAACACTAAACATGACTATTTTACATTACTTTATAAAAATAGCATGAATGTATCGATCACAATTTGTAGCCATTTTTTTAATAATATATACCCAAAGAAATCAATTTGTTAAATAATTGCTCATGGATGCATTTTTACAATCTCAATATTCGCGATTTAAAAATATTAGAATCCGTCATTTCGACGGGTCCCGTAAATCTATTGTTAAGCTGTGGGCAATTAGTAGACAGGGGATTTTATGCATTTTCGACAAAAATGAGTAGGCGTAATTTCATACTCTAAAAACCTTAGAAGAGTTTAAAAATACTGTTATATTATTTTCAACCTATTAACCATCTTTAGAAGGAAAATCAATTTTTATTTCACTTCAGTTTGTTGTAATTCAGGTAGAACATTTTTTTTCATAAAGATTCGCTGTTTAGTAATTAGGCTGTGGATTTTATATGTTTATAATAAAACTGATGGAAACAGTAGAAACATCAGAAGAATATGTACTTTTTCTATTGGGTTTCTGTTGCCTGCAATTAACGAAGACAGTTTCTATTTTGCATAGATATCGGCAGTCCGATGGTAAGTTAACGGGAGTGGCAAATAATGTTCTCCATCCAATAAATTCGAGCTTCGTTGGCCTATTGCAGTCTCCGGATGGCGTTCGTGTGAGAATCAGAAGCTCGTCGATGATCCTTCCCGTTCCCATACTTCTCGAACACCTCGTATATCATGTTCCAATGTCCCCGCGGCTGTCAACGACAATGAACGTTCTTTCACGACGATAATTAAACTCGACGAGAGAGACCGGGTTCGTGTTCCGTGTATTGCTTGGGCAGCAGCAGCAGCAGCAGCAGCAGCAGCCGCGCCGTTTACGTGACTTCCCAACGCCAACCACGGAAATAATTATTCCATAGAATTCGAAGAGGGCTCGGTGTCCTGCGACCATGCCAGCCGAGCCGTGGTATAATCAGCCCCGCAATTAGGATGCCGAGGGTCTCTCTTACTCATTAATTGACCGGCCCCGCTAATTGCAGCCTCGCGTAGTTCCTCGATGCATCGGGATCTATTGGCCAACTTCTGAGAAAACGTCGACGTACCGGGACAAATTGCTGATCCAGCGTGGCGACAATAGTAAACAGTAACTGGAGACCTCGTCGACGTCGAAAGGAAAAGTTTCAAGGAAAATTGTGCTGGTAAAAAACCGGCTTTTAAAAACATTGAACATCGAACATCCTTCACAGGTACAATCATTTTTCACTATCCCGATACACATTGTTTCCCACTAGACTGCGGTTTTTTTTTGCACTTGTAAAGCATTCGAGAAGATTGTTATATCATTTTCCATTTATTACGATTATTAAAAGACAATGTACATTTCTGTTTCATTCCTGTTAATTTTGCATAAACTAATCGGTTAGACTGAGAATTTTTTATGCATTTATGACAAAAATGAATAGGTAATTACAAGTGAATGATTACAAGCGAATTATGTTGTCTATCTACGGTCTAGTAATCATTCTTTTTAGGCGATTATGGAGAGATTATAATTATTTTTTGAACGATGGGAATATTTTCTTAATTATGGAAGTAAAATGGTAGTTCGTGTATTTTTGGAAAATGGTACGAATATTCTGGCTGATATTTTCCCATCTAGTATAACTTCTCGGTGGGAATTCGCTGGCCGGCAATCCACAGGTAGCACGTTTGACCTAATTAGTGGCCCGATCGCCCCTGGCTGGCCTACATCCTAATGAATCGCCACGTATTGATGACCAACTCCAGCATGACCCCGAGGAGCTGAGAATTATCTGAGGCTCGGTGGACAGTTATCGTGTTGTAACAATCGCTTATGCGATCTCCAAACAGAAAATCGCAATCAACATGGCGTACCCCTTGACATCTTTTACAGATCTTTTTAGCAATTTCCTGACCACAATACTGATATAAATCCTCGGGAATAACAGAGAAAATTACAATATAATTAGCAGACTTTGTTATTGACAATTTTTATGAACCCTAGGTACTAAAAAGTTCAAGAAAACTAAGGAAGAAATATTTTGTAGAACTTTATTCTTCGCGATATTGTTAGAAAGGTTTCAATTCTTTTTTAAGTCTCTTTTAATAATATAGGGAAACTAAAAGTGCATCAACAAAAACTAAAATAGTTTTATAGAATTTCTTTCTATTCGTTATAGAAAAAGTTCTACACCTTTTCAGCGTTTTTTTTTTTTTTGTGACAGAATGAAACGTGCGTCATTTTGATGGGTGATATTTTAGGAACTAGTGGCTAGATCATTATTTTATAGAATTTCTAAGTTGAACGTTTCGCACGTTAAACGCGGAAAATAGTTTTTTTTTCAGCCTCGCGGATCTCGACGGGAAAAAATTTTAATTTGCATGAAAATTTTGTCGCAGTCCAGTTGCCACAACTCGAGGACTCCTGCGAGCTTAATGGCGTGTATTCACTTCAGAGTTGAAGCTCGCGAGCCCCTAAAACCTTTCGCAATCTCTCGCAAATCCATATATGGGTCATGATGTTTTTTGAATGAAAAGTTCACAAGTCACATACGTGGTCGGGGGATAACGAGTGCTACGAGTGTAATTAACGTGGCCGCCATTTTGGAATTAGTGGAACGACATTGTGTTGTTCTTGAGAGAAGCATATCATTGTTCCTAAACGAAAAAATGCCGTTGTAGTTCTGTAAGCTCGAGTATCCGAAGATCCTGTGAAAAATTCTTTTAACGCTGTGCATGCACGCGTGAATGACGGTGCGAGCTTAATGCTATCTATACACCTGGGGGTAGTTGGTCAAAAAATATTAGCATACTTGGGCAATAATTTCATATTAGAAAGCAGCATGCTAACGCAATCTCGGCTTTTCTGTACTTTGTTACAGGTGAAAGCAACGTGCTCTTTTAGAAATGTTAGAAGACCATTGTGGTGAAAAGTTAATAAATGTACGGTGATAAATTTAATAGGAACACCTTACAATAGCACGTTCTACTGCAGATTGTTGTGCAAGATAAAACTGTTCTTTCTATCTTTAATAATTTTAATCTTTAACAATTTCTAGGCTATTAAAAAATCTGAAAAAATTCTGGAACACGTATCGAAGTCCCTATCTTAACATATAAAATTTTTCTCCGACCCCGATTGCCCACGGAGAGTTAATAAATTGAAAATAACATATAGACGTTGTTAAACCGTCTCGATATTTTTACCGTTTTAAATTACATCCGCTCGTTCTTGTCGTATAAGCGTCTACTCTATCAATTACCTGGAAAGACCGTGAAACCGTAGGAAATAAATCCGTGGGGCGTCGAAGGATCGATGTAGAACAAAAACGATCTACCAGAGAAGAAACCGGCGATCTCCGTTTTCTAACTGCCGCGGCGAACAGTTTATTGCTACATAAACGTCGCGAATTTGCAGTTTCGCGGGGATCCTGGTCCTGGGCGACGAAAAATTCGCAACTTTCTAGCACGGTGTTCGCTGAGCGAGTGCGAGAGAACAGAAAAGAAAAGAAAAAGAAGGTAGGAATAGAAAATGCAATTCGGTGAAATGACACGGCGTCGTGCGAAACGACCGGTTATCTTCGCCGGCTCGCGAAATCGTAAATAACAGGCCGCGCGATAGAAGGATCGACCGGGGGAATCGACGGTTGCTATACCGTAACTCTCTTGTTGACAGACCGGACAAAAGGTGCGAAGGCGAAAACCAGATGTATCGAGTGCGCCACGATCCGATTGGATTTTATCGTAGCCGAAAGAGAAACGCTCCAGATACGTCCGAAACGCCGATCAATCACTGACATTATTTGGAATACGTTCCCGTTCCGACGCGGACACGTTTGGATTAGGGGATGAAGCAGAAGTTTTCAGGACATAATCGATCTCCATGCGGCTGGACGTCTCTTCATTTCCACCTCGATTTACCCTGGCAACCTCTGAAACCTGTCTACGCACGCTTCTTGCTTGAAAATTCGACCGTTTCGACTGTTTTATAAAAACATTGGACATAGTGAAACGTTGCTCGGATAAACGCAATTACTTGATTTCTTACTCGTTACCTCTTGCTCAATGTTTCATCAATTTTACTTGGTTCTAGTTCTTTGGTGCTGCAATATTTGTGCACACCGTCGTATTCTTATTCGCATTCGTTATTTTAAAATTGCAATTTCACGTCGCAAGACCTGCAAAATGGTACGAGCTAAAATCAACGAAACGCTCGCGGAATCATATTAAAAACTTGCTGCAAAATACAGAGAGCACAATAGTCGTCAGTCTAGTGCCAAAATGTGCCGCAAGAAGCGTTGGCTCAAGATTTTGTCCAATTTTGAATAGTGGAACCAAACGCGTTGGGAACCAATATGGTGGTGAAATTTTTTGGAATTTTTCCTGCTTAACATAGTGCTGCAATGTTCCATAAACTGGTAGGGTGTTAATTGGCGGTCGTTTCCCTTTCACCGTGTCGCGCCGTCAGCAAAAACCGATGATCGTCAGTTGATCGGTCTCGTCGATCATCGAGCAGGAACTATTTCCACTCGAGTCCGCGGCAGAGTCTCTCTCTCTCTCTCTCTCTCTCTCTCTCTCTCTCTCTCTCTCTTTTTTTCTCTCGTGGAGCTTCCTATAGAGTCGGGGTATCGTAACATTGAAGGGCCCTCTCGTCAGCCGGTGATGACCGCGTCGACGACGATGACGACGACGGCGAGTGGTCCGACGACACAAACAGGTCGAGTGGCCACTTCGTCGACGAAACGAAAGAACTGCAAGACGTCCACTCGTCGAACCACTATACCGCTTCGACCACCGTCACCGCCACCCGGGAGCAAGGACACCGAAAGAAACGGCACCGCTGAAGAATAACGAGAAACAGAAGTCGAACGCAGCTCTACAGGTAGATTTTCGAGTTGACGGAAGAATCGTTCGGATTAACCCTCTCGTCGAAAAGAGAACGGAGGGAGATCCGTTTGGAGAAAGCATTAGTCGTCGAGTGATTAAGTCGTCAGGCTCTGACGAGACTTTCGAGCACTGTTGTCATTAAAATCTCCGGATCTCGAATTTGCTCGGATTCTTCAAATGTTTAACTTACAACCAGCTTGATTTAAAGAGCCACTCTCCGTGTCCATGTTTTAATGATTGCAAATTGCATAAAAATGTTATTAATTTGATTTAAAGTGCCACTCTCTGTGCCAATGTTTTAATGATTGCAGATGGCATAAAAATGTTAATTTGATTTAAAATGCCGCTGTATGTGCCTATTTGGTGATTGTAAATTGCATAAAAATGTTATTAATTTGACTTAATGTGCCACTGTATGTGCCTATTTAATGATTGTAAATTGCATAAAACTGTTATTAGTTTAATTTAAAGTGCCAGTCTCTGACTATGCTTTAATGCTTGAGAAAATATTTGTATGCAGGTATGTATTATTGTTTATCACGTTGCCTAACACACGAACGTCTAAAAAAGTCACATAAAACCGGAACAATTTATTTATTGATGCAGGAATAGAAAAAGTAAAATTTACTATGGCAATTATAACACTTTTATAACCTTCTTACACCTCGTAAATCCTAGTCAAGTTTCATTCACTTAATTGTAATAAAAATTAAGTTTTCAAGTTTTGTTAACAAAATTATGACACGCATATACATATGTGGCTGTTGAAGTGTTGATAAAATTGTTGCACAAGTGCTGAAGATCAAGTTAATCATTTAGAGGTACCATTTTCATTGTAAAGGTGCACGGAGTTTAATGATTTGACAATGTAAGAACAGTCAGCTCATTTTGTGACATTCATCCGTCGAAAGATGGTGGAAGGTCTATACAATTTGTTCAATTAAAAATTGTCGGTTTTTTTACTTTTGCCATTTTATTCGCTTTAAAGAGGTCTGCCCCCAGTTTCAGATTGTTTAGCCCCGCGAGAGCAGCTTGCTACGAGATGTTTTCTCTTAGGAAAAGGAAAACAGCTGTGTTTACAAACAAATATGAAACGGTGGCAAGTGGCAACAGTACAACAGCCCCAGAAGCAACCATAGGATCTCGGTACGAAAGGACGTGACGATTGCCCACAGGGTGCACAAGTTCCACGACTTCCGTTCCGTCTGGAAGCACAGCTGGCAGACATCCAGGAACCTCATCAGGTCGACGACGCTTCTCTCCATGGACGAGCAGCGTCTTCCTGCCCGTAGCAATCTCTTCAATGATTAGTATGATTGACCTCTGTTGCAATCGAATCGTAGCTCTGATAGTAATGATCGTTGCTAGCACAGTCCACCGAATCGGTAGCACTGATTGCGGATCTTTTTGCGAACTAAAAATTATCTTAAAATTAACCACAAGAACCGTATAGACCTTCCGTTTCTTCTTTAACAGTAGTACAACATATCCGAAAATTCTTTTAATATTTTTATTGTTTTACCAAGCCGTTTTTGTCATAAACGCGTAAAATCTTAGCTTCTGCGATGATGGATCGAACGAGGACGATTTTGCCAGCAAAATTAGGAAATTCGAAGTTGACAGTCCCGGACCGGTTGATCGAAGTCAACAACTTCCCTCCGACGTTGCTATTTTGGATTCTGTGCTGGCACAATGGACGCATTGTGTCCTCGATCGTCGGTTTTATTTCTTCTCGGTTATTTCGTTTTCGTTACAGCTTTTATGAGCCGCGCCAACGCTCCGTGCGTATTCCCCCAGCCTTGAGCTTTATTTTCTCTTCGATCTCCTCTCCCGTTCTACTTTCCGACTCTTCCTGCGTCCGCCATCTTGGGTTCGTCATTGATATGCACATCGTGTCCCCGATGTTTTCTTTTATTTCTTAGAATTCTTTCCTCCTTTTCAGTCTCGTCAAAGGATCGTTAGTATTCGCTACGATTTCGTTTGAGTTTTAGCCTTCTTTCAATGCACTCTTCTATTTTGTGTTCATCTTTTTCCCCTCACTACCGCCATCTTGGATTCGCTATTGTCGATACAAGCATCGTATTCCCTTTATGTGTCTGTACTTTTTGTTAGTTCTTCGGTTTTTTTTTTTTTTTTATTGTTTTTGTGTAGAAACGGACCGAGTATGCGATCCAGTGTTTCCGGTTTCTCGTATTTTTCTCGATTTTTGTGCCAGTTGTTGATACTTCGCCATCCCGATTTTATCACGTCTAGCCGCCTGACCCGTATACTCCCTCCCTCGTCCACCGACATTTGTTTTTTCATTATTTCGCGTCCTCGTTAGTCCGCTGTCCGCGTTCTCTCGTCCTTGTGTTTTATTTTCTTCTCTCTGATTTCCGTTCTCATTTTTACTCGGATTTTCCTCCTATCACCGCCTTGATTTCGTCATTGTTATCTCGCAGCGTGCACTCCCTCCTCGTTCTCTAACTCTTTTACCATTTAAATTTCCTCCTATTAATCTAACACGTGTTTTCGTTTGCCTCTCGCCTTTCCCGCTGCCGTCTAATTTCCATCTAACCAACCGCGAAATTCTCTCTCCTCAATTTTGACTTTCGCTCTACTCTAACACCTCCGGAATTTCAATTTTTTTCCCCCTCTCAATCTGACTACTGCTATCTCTAGATTTCTCCCATCGATGCCCATTTTAATCCAATCTCTTCGCGTTGCGCCGTTACCTTAGTCTCCCAGCCGCGCCATATTTTGTCGCCATGTTCTCGTCCTCAGTATTCTTACACAGGTCTCTCACCAATTTCACGTTGCCTTCATTAATCCAGTCTATTCTCTTCTTGCACCACGAGGGGAAGCTTCAGCAGCCGCGTTGCCTAACCCTATTATTTATAATTTTCCGTGAAATATGTCTGCGAACGTGACTCACATTGTCGCGACGATGCTCATTAACGCAATCGCACTGCGACAGACTATCCTACTTACGCCCTCCGCTGAATCCTTCTTCAATTTTTAAACGGTCAATCGATACAACATTATCGTGCAGGAAGAGGAACCATTACAATCGAAACAGAAGACAAGGAAACGAAAATCTCTGGAGCCCGGACCACTTCATTTTCATTTCCTTCTCTGCTTCAGTCTCTCATTCCCACAGTCGTATCATCGTCTCCAGATCTGTCTCTATCTTCATCTCTGCATCATCTCAATGTTCCCACAATGTTGTTAAACGTGTCCATTTTCTTTCTATACAGAAAAAGGAACGATGGAAATCAGACAAAAGGAAAATCATAATGCAAAGAGAATACAAATCTCTGGAACATAAACTTGGACTTTATAAACAGAAATTTTTCTTTTTTCTTTTATCTCTGCCTCGTTTTCTCGTGCCTACTCCCTATTTGCATCATCCCAATGCTCCCACAATTTTATTTTTACCGTTAAACTTACCATATCCTATTTTCTTTTCGTTCAGGAAGCGAGATGATTAAAATCGGCAAAAAGGCAAAAATCCAGTCCAACTTCGTATCGTTCCCTTATTCCAACAATTTGATCTTCTAGATCAGAACTGCTCAACATACCTATTAGCGGGCAAGGGCGCCCGCCGATGCCCATGGGCACACAGCTACGGGCAAGTGACTTATCGGAGTGGAGACAAGCCGTAGTACAGCCGTAGTTGGCCACGTAGCTGTGACAATGCGTCTGACAAATACATGCGGCCTTGCCTGTGTATGCCCAGGGCCAGTGTCGCCAGATCAAGACTTGTTCCCCCACTCTAATTTCCCATTCTACCACGCGACTCCCCACGCTTCCGTCACGGTCCGGTCACGTGACACGTTTCGTCACATTTTTCCCCTCAATTCGTGCTCTCTCCCCTCATTTGGCAACATTGGTTCCACGAAAGCCCCGGGCAATAAAATCGCTGTCCGTACGGGCAGACGCTGAACTATTTTAGCCCTTAGCACTCGAATGGCGACTGTAAGGCGCCACTAAAAATTGCTGTGCCATTATTCAAAATATTTTTTACATTATTAAAGTTTGTATTCAATAAATTACTAAACACTTCAGTACTGTACGAGTAACTTGCACCATTTTCGTATGTATAACATGAAAAGAAATATACAGAAGGGAAATATTCTGGGTCGGAAGAAATATTTCGTTTTGGAGTTAAAATAGCATCGAGTGCAAAGGGTTAGATCTTTTAGTTTCTAGATTTACCTCGTCTCAATTTTCCTGCAATTTTGTTTTTACCGTTAAACGTACCCTACGAATCCTATCCCATTTTCTGTTTATCTCCACAGGACCAGGTCCTGCGACTTTATTTTTATTTTTAAACGTGCCACGCTCCATTTTCTCTTTCGCGTCTACATGATCCCTGCGCTCCCACAATTTTATTTCCGTTTCTAGATCCATCCTATCCACTCTTTCTCTCTCTTCGTCCTCGTTCTCCGTTTCCTTTTTACTCTTTTCCTCTCTATCTCTGCTACGTCTCGATATTCACCATCCCTCTTTCTATCGGACACACATACACAGCCACGGCCAACACCGACACGCAACACTGACGCCACCAATACGGCGACGGCGGCTGCGCGGTGAATTTATTCGATATCCTCTCCTCTCTTTCGCATAACTGGGTTAATTTCGGTGCACCAGTTTAACTAATTTAAAGACGCAGGATGCACGCCGGGACCAAAATCGAATGGCGTTGGTCCGACAACGATTTCCATGCTCTCGAAACTACCACGCCTTTCATCGAACTGGTGGAATCGCATCATCGTTCCTCGCCCGATTATGAACCATAAAATGATAAGACTTCGCTCAGGTCAAAGCAACAAAATGAAACTGTAGGCACGTTAATAACTGCAGATTTTTTTAATTTGAGTGAAACGAGAAGATATATGAAACGGTGAAGGATTGAAGAACATTTGAGTATATGATTATTTTATCTTATCAATAGACTGCGGATATCGATGCAAAATAAAAATTGCCTGTACTAATTACACGAGATACAGGAGAGCTACATAGATATTTATTTCTTTTCTTAATCATTTTGTAGAGCTGGAAACAATGTATAACGGTATTCGCAATTTTTTAAAATTGTTTTTACTAGCTTTTAGTACTCATTTTTTAATGATAATTTTTATAAATCAAATCGCTATTGCAGAGCGATGAAGTGAATTTACGTGAATTTGCTGAAATAAGAAATCGATGGAATTTATTCTCGGACTTACTAAAAGAGATTAATGTGGGTCAAGTGTGACCCAGCCATTCGGTTCGTCTGATATATCAACGACTCGATCAGCTGTTAATCCAATAAAATCTTAAAACGTTAAGATCGAAATAAAGAACTGGCACCTGACTTTTGCAAATGTTGCTTCTAGACGAACAAAATCAAAAAGATTTTTGCGATAACCCAATAATTTCGAGCGCGCAGTGAAAGTTCGTATTAACTTTTCCTGAAAAAATTCGAAACAAGATTCACTTATCGAGGTAAGCCGAAGCGATGGAGTCTGTAAGTTGAAAGAAAAATTACAGGAATGTTTTAATTAAGAATTCGCGTGACTACCGCGCGAGTAAATAAATTTATTAAACAATTCCTCGCAAAAGTAGCTCGATAATTTCCTCGCCCGTGCCCAGAATAAAGAAATGGGTCGTCTTTGCCGGTCTGTTGTTTCCACCGCGAAAAAAAACTGCGCTCGCGTTCGGTTTACGCGATATACCCCGCGGATGTTTTCTCTCTTTATTTGCAAGTTAACCAGATATTCGAGAGGGACTAATTGTCCGCTCTTCGAGGAACAATTTGTAATGAAGATAGGATCGTTCCTGAAGAACGGGATGCATTATTCTCGGAGGCAGCCGCAAAATACATACAAACCTAAACGAAGTCCGTTGCGGTACGAAGTGACAGTGAAAGTGTCGAAGAGAAAGGAGATGATTGAAGCGAGATAGTAGCATGTAAACGCTTATGGCACGCGCACCGCTCGACTCGGCGAAGGATTGGCGTGTCTGAGATACTTTGACTCCGATGCTTACGTAGACCTCTGTTCTCATTAACTTCGTTAGCTTCGTTTCAATCGGTAATTGTATTTACTTCGCTTTCGTTAAACATTTATTCCACCGTTCATTAGCACGTTATTATAATATATTTTTATTACTGACTTTAACGACTTCTATGCGCCTATCCAAATTTTTAGCCATTTCTTGGATAATATGTACCCAAAGAAATAAATTTGTTGAATAATTCCTCATAATCCTGACAATCTCAATAATCATAAATTAAAAATATTAGAAAGCGTCTTGTAAACTTAGTGTTGATATCATCAGCAAACTATTCAAAAATTCACTAAGTTGTTATTTTAATATGTGTACTTTCTCTCCAATGCAATAATAAATAAACAAATTCATTTTTTTGTTTCGGACCAGTAGAAAGACCGGAATCGTGACAACCGCCGACTCATGTTTTTCAAAACATGCTCCATTGAAACACTCGTGTAATTTTGGTCATTTTTATTTTTAAAAAATCACACATGTACTTCAACTAGCAATAAATATGTGTGCAAAATCCCAAATGTAAAAGGTTCAATAGTTTTTCTGAAAAGAAATTTTTAAAATTCGTACAAAAATGGCCTCGAAAACCAGAATACAGCATTAAGAAATATATATAACTGGAGCAATTTTGAACATTTTTATTTTTCAAAAATCACACATGTACTTCAACTACCAATAAATATGTGTGCAAAATCCCAATGTAAAAGGTTCAATAGTTTTTCTGAAAAGAAATTTGCAAGGTTGCAATGTCTGCAAGTAAAAAAGAAGTTGGTCACCAGCGGTTCGCGCGATTATTTAAACGCGCTTTACACTCTGTTTCAAGCTTGCGCTTTTTCTTCGATACTAATTGCTGTTGTCGCGGACCGCCGTCGGCCGAAAAGTCCATTAAAACGCGCGGAAATTTCTTGATGCCGTGCTGCGGCGTTCCGGTTAAGAGCGAAAAACCTAGTGGGAAGGTGGAAAAGCCATTCGCAGTGTTGCATAAATTCTAATTGGGTTAAACTTCCAAGTCGGCGACGGAGAAGCGTATATTACGTGTGAAACTGGGACTCGATCTGCGAAGGACGTCTATAGAAAAGGAGAGGAGAAAAAATGGAATTCGATATACATACACCTACATATATATATACCTACACAGAGCCGACGTCGACGGGTAAATAGGTGGCGCGATATCATCCGACGACCACTGACTTCTGTGTCTGATGGTCGACGATTCCGTCGATCCGCGTGTCAGCCGAATGAAAATGGAAAATGTCAGAGACCACGTTCGAAAAACGAAAACAGCGAGTCTTTACGCGGCGAATCCGCGGGATTTGATTATAACGGACATTTGTATAGTTTATACACGGTTTTATTCGGCTCGAAATGATAACTTTATACACTGGGTATAGGCCCTTTTGGATAGGTACTTCTCCCAATATATTCTGGTGTTGTAAATGAAGCCAACCTTATTAATGGAGGCGATGGTGATTTCCGGAGAAAAAGAAAAAAATATTCGGCTCGAAATGAAATGAAGAGCTCGGCGAAAGCCAGGCTTTAAATCGCCTGAAATTTTCGGGAACCGTGTAGTCCATAAATACGTTCATAAATAAGTCAGCAGCCTGTTAAAAACGTAATCACTCGCATTAATATTCGGACACGCTTAAAAATACAACTTTTCTAATATCGGGTCACACGACTTGAATCTTTTGGAGAAGTTAGAATAGTTAGCTTAATACGTGACGTGATAAGAAATTTTTGAAAAAATTTCAATTGGTCGGAATTGCAGAGAAAATACTGAAAGCTGTTTTTTACGATTTTTTGATGCAGACCTACATTGAAAATTTAGAAAATACATTTTGTAGGTCTATGTCAATTATATACGTTCTCAAAAACTTTCAGTATTTTGTCTACAATTTTGTCAACATTTCTTTTTTCACATCTTGTGATGTTCTCAAAAAAATCCAAATCGTGTGGTCCAAGATGAAAAAAAGTTATCGTCTTTTTAAGAGTGTCCGAATATTAATGAGACCATAAAGTGGGACCATTTTGTATTTTATTGTGCCATTAATTACACAGATCGTTGAAAAATTATCTTTTTGCGAAGAATTCTCCAGTAATTGTAGCGAACCCAATGAAAATGGATGAAGCGCTGAATTATTAAACGATTGGATTGAAAGTTGGCGCATTCTGGAATTGTTAATGAAAGTGAAGCAGTCAATGAATGCAATAATGGTGTAAAGTCAATATTTGTCTGTTTATCTCAAGGGTCCAATCGTCATTAGATAGCACAATTTTAATATAATCTTATCGTGGCTTGCGCAACACTCGCATAACAGCCTTCGATATTGCTGTATTTTACAGAACTTTTATTTAACTCCTCATTATCCAATGATTAACTGTTTTTACATGCGTAATTTTTGCATTAAACGGCTTCTATGTTAATTAGCAAA
Organism: Halictus rubicundus; assembly: GCF_050948215.1. NCBI lineage: Eukaryota > Metazoa > Arthropoda > Insecta > Hymenoptera > Halictidae > Halictus > Halictus rubicundus. The sequence continues at coordinate 12,836,636 of NC_135152.1, read as the reverse complement.
GACAAGAAACCGATCAAATTTATTCTCCGTCTGATCAAAAGAAATTAATATGGGTCCGGAGTGACCCAGCCACTTCGTTCGCCTAATAGCTCAACCTTCCGACCAGCTGTTGGTCCGATAAAACGTTGCGAGATCGAGTCTCGGGTCCCAAATAAGGAGCTAAACAAGATATTTTTTCATCGAACCGGTATTTATAGCCGAATCTCGTTTCGACGATCGGAGAATTAATTGTTTTCCTGACCGGGACACAGTCATCGCAGTGACCGAGGTTCTCGTTCGGCGAGCATAAATGGAAATAAAATCTTCGCGTAATTTATGCGCATTCGTATCGGTTTGGCAAGCGTACAGGTGACGAGGCCGTCGCAGAATCCATAAACTTCTTTTATTGTTCGTGTAATCTCGCGCCTCTATTCTTCCCTCGTTGGCTAGACGAGTTTTACGACGGCGGGGTCAAACAATCTCGAATTTTGAATCCCGCCGGCACAGTTCGATTGGTTTTTCGGACCGCTTTTTGTTCCCCTTGGCGTCGGGCGGTTTGATCTCGCCTAAAATGGTAATTAACGCATTTCCAGCCGGTGACGCAAAACCACAGCCTCATTTTTTAAACTACCGTTTTTAAGCCGCACTTTTTTTCAGTCATTTTTCACCGTTTGTTATGAGCTTTTCAGAAGCGATTTTGCGAATTCCAGAACCTTTGCACGAATGTTGAAACATTGATATTAATTCTAGACTAGACTGCAGATGTTTATGCAATTTCCTATTTTTGGAAAATCCTATTTTCCATGGGAACAGCCTCTGTAGATCCGAAACAAATAAACATCGCACTAAATTCTATCGAATTTTTCGAATATTTTCATAAATGCATAAAGATCCGCAGTCTAATAAATCAGTTACGCATTTATAACAAAATTCAACAGGCCAGACACAAAAATGAATTAGAGTAACTTAAGGAAATTTGCCGCAGCATTTTATATAATTATACATTTTTAAGCAAGCACTTATTTTTACAGACTAATTTAAAGAATTTAGAATTGAACAAAAGCGTTTTCGTTCTGTTACAATTTAAAGAAAATACGAATCTCGATGATCTTCGTTATACAAAGTGAGCAGTGGAAGGTGAACATTATAGATCCGTAAGAGTAAGTCGTTCTATGAAATAGTGGAATATTTTTTCCTCTCAAAATAGGAGACGATATGTTCCAGAAAAATGTCTATTTACACTGCATCCACAGTAAATTGCAGCTGATTTTAGGAAGACTGGTCGTTACGAAACGGCCAAGTAAGTGACGATGAACGGAACAAATATGTTCCCATTGTTGCCAAGAAGGATTTTCCCGCGGTTACAACCGGTGAACGCGGAAAATCGCGGTCATATTTCCGCGACTTTCCAACGAGCATCGTGCTCCGAACTGCGATCTCGTTAACAGGCCGATTACGATGACTGCACTGCGAAACGACATAAGTTGTATTATTTTCACTTTCGAGATGTCGCGGTCGAAGCATTCCTCCTCGATTCTTGACTTCAGTGTCATTGTTACACGCTACGTGTTTTCATTTCTAACGTAAACAAATCGGCTGGCCGGTGCTTCGTGCAAACAGTCGGCGCAACTCGCAGATCTTCACGCACTGCGAAGTTCCATAATTTATTTACGCGAGACTGGTTCGGCAAAGAGATTACTAACATTTCGACGGCTAAAGGTTTGTTGATCAATTTTTAATTGGGAATTACGACTGAAATTCAACAATTTCTTCTATGATTATTATTAGACAACGGATTTTATGCATTCGTGGCAAAAATGAGTAGGTGTAATTTAAAACAGCAAAAAGCACTGGAAGAACTTGCAAATACAGTTATATTATTTTCAACTCATTAAACATATTAAGAAAGAAAATAAATTTCTACTTGGCTCAGTGTTTGTTGCAATTCAGGTAGAAAATTTGTATTTTGCATGAAGAACCGCTGTCTAATGATTAAGAAAATAAAAATTGTCCGTACCAATTACAAGGAAGGGGGGTTAAAATCAGAATTGATTTCTTCTATTAACAATTTGAATATGTTGTAAATAATGCAACAATAAATTCATCGGTCGTTTCTTCTATTTCTGTAGTTCATCTGCTCATTTTTGTTGTAAGTCTAATCGTCAATGAGTATCGATCTCAAAAATTGCTCCAACGTCAAAGTAATTGAATTAATGAATTACCGAAAGTGGAGAGTCGAGAACAATCCAAAAAAAATCACAGTCGATGCTACTTCAACCTTCTCGCGTTCCAAAAACGCTAGAATTCCGTTCAAATGCGTGACAGTAAAAATGAATGTTAAAGAGGACATTTGAAGCTGATTTGCAGCATGAACGAATGTGGTTGTAGCTTCTCTTGCAGTAAGTTTGCGTATGTAAAAACGAGCAACTGATGAGTTGTGTCGACTCGCTCGAGAGGCTTTCGATCGCGGCACGAACTATCGTACAAGCTCGTGGCCGAAGAGGTTTTCGAGCGTCGTTGATACATTCATCTCGACAATAACACGCGATAATTAGCCGCGTCTCGTGAAACTAAAGAAATCGCAAGATCGTGGGTGAAAGTGGCGCGATGCTTGCGACTGTTGCGTTACGCGCCGATCGTCGAGGACAAGTCTGCTCCCAGTGTGGTTCCTTTGTTGCGCAATTTTGGTTCGTGAGGGGCCTGCCCGTGAGGATCTCGATCACCTTCGAGAGGTTCGATGTTAGATCCGTGATTTACATGTACCGAATGACACCGGTGAAGTCCACACGAACTTACCCTAAACTTTCTTACGAAAAGACTTTCGATTCAGTTTCTTCAAAACTGTTCTATAAAACTAACTCTTTCTACTCGAAACTGTATAAAAATGCTGGATCTACCAAACTGGTCAGACTGATCCATTTCACGGTTCGCTCTTCCTATAAAGATGCTCTTAAAAGATTGTACCACCGCTCTGTACGATGTACTCATCTCAATTGATCTAATCGTTGGTCCTCCGAAGGAATGTAGGGCGACGCGATTCTCGAAAAGGAGACTACAAAGATGATAGAACAATGGTCCCGATGACGCCGAAGGTATCATCAAGCGGAGATTACGCTGTCTACGTAACAATTATGAGGATCCACGTGGATCGGATCGTTCTTGTCGATCCGTCGGCGATCTATTCAGGTTTCTGGAGCGGCAATTTGATCTCGCGGCCGTTCGGCGAATCGCGATCCACGTTCGCCGCATTTTCGGGCCAATTATTCCGTCTCGCGATCTACACTCGGCGTTGTTACGAGCGAAAGTCCATTCCCGACTTGCAACTCGTTCCCCCTCGATCGTCTCGCAAACGCCCCCGTTCCTCTCGCTGCGCGTACCAGACTTTTATTCAACTGAACAACCTGCAACCAAGTTTCAGATCATCGTCATTCCCAAAGCCACTCCTTTCTGAACATGGTAGATGACAATGGATTGCAACTGGTACGTAAAGGATCCATTTCAGTGACTCTTGACATGCTATATATGTAAATTAGTCGTGGTTGCAAATTAACTCCTGACACTGGTTCGCCTCCTCTAAGATACCAGTACAAATGACTACACTATGAAAAAAGGGAATACTTTAAATATTCTAATAATTTAAAAATTCTGGATCAGATAACTACGCCGTTTGCCAGTTGTTAAAAAATTATTCTGAATTTGCATTATAACCTTAAAATTTTTAATTAAATGCAGCGTATGGTTTTTGCGAAATATTAAAACAATTTAGTGGACTCCATGAATGCTATGCTTGTTCTGTGACTTTAAATAACAGTGCATTAAAAAATTGACTAATTTTATTTAAACCGTGAGATTGTGGACGTCACTTCATGGACCACCTACCAGAAAACAAACTTGGATTATTTTGGCCAGTCTGGTAGATTCAGAAGCATTGTTCCAGAAGGAGCAAACCCGGAATGATTCAGTCCGATCAGTCTGGTATATGCAACAGTATATTTAAGTAGAAAGAACAAACCTGAAAATGGATCTTTCTAATAGATCCATTAATAAATCCAGTAGAAATGGATCTTTCAACCCAGTAGATCGAAATTGAATTTATCTTCGAATTTGCATATATACTTCCTTGGTGATAAATTTCTCGTTCCTCAACTTCCTCAACGATAGAAGTCTAATCTCCAGACAGCGGATATGTACGCGAGTTCAAGTTTTTTTGTGAATCGACCGAGGAAAGTGGTATTCAAATAGAAACTAGCCGCAAGAAGAATGCTGTGGCTAAATAAAGAAAGCTATTAACTCTAACGAACGCGCTCGGGTGCGCAAACAGACGCAATCTTTTCTCCCTAACGTCGGAATCGCTCTTTTCTTCTTCTTCTTCTTCATTTTTATGCTCTTCTCTCGCGCGGATTTCGGCAACAGAGTTTACCACTTTGGCAACGGTTCGGCAGTTTGATTGCCACAGAGAGACCGTTAGAAAGGAGCATTTTCGTTGCCAAACACCTGGGATATCGGTCTGGAAACGAGATAAAACGACGTTTTTATCGCTGTTTTATTGCTCGCCGGCGAGTCCGCGGTGATTCCGAGGCGACGAGAAACGGTTCGCGACGAAATTTCAAGGCGAATGCCTTCGCCTATCAATGAGCCATCGGCGAAAAACACGGGCCCCGAAGGACACTGTCAAGCCGGGCCCCGTTTCCTAGAAAGTCGACTCGCGACCGATCTTGAGAATCGAAAAATACGTCGTCGCGCTTCTTCGCTCCTTCGCGGCCTTTCTCTCTCGCTGCTCGGAATGATCTTGACATTCTGCGAACGTTCCGCGCCGATTCGCAGAAAAAAGGCCCCAAATTTGCATGATTAGCATCGCGAGCAGACGATCCATCAGTCCCCAAAATGGTTCAGGCCGTAACTCAAAACAACGACGGCCGGAGATGCAAACACTCGCAATGATATTCGAACACTCTTCAAAACACGATAGCTTTTTTTATTATCGGACCATACGACTTGGATTCTCTGGAGAAGTTATTGAAAAAAATTGCAATTGGTCGGAATTGAGAAATACTAAAAGTTGTTCTCTACAACTTTTTATGTGGGCCTATATTGAAAATTTTTTAAATACATAAGACTGTGTCAATTTACGGGCTGTCCCAGAAAGAGTGTACGAAAAAGAAAAGGTGGATTGCTGAGGTAATTCTAAGCACCTTTTTCCTTTACCAATTCGCGCCGAAACGCTCCGTTTTCGAGTTATTCACGAAAAACACGAACCAATCAGAGCGCGGCTACAGCGAACGGATTCAAAATCGACGACAGGTCCCGCTGAGCGCGGCGTTGCCGTTGGCCAAACCAGACTCCGCCCACTGTAGCCGCGCTCTGATTGGTCCATGTTTTTCGTTAATATCTCGAAAACAAAGCGTTTCCGCACAAATCGGCAAAGGAAAAAGATGCTTCTAATCACTTCAGGTATCGCCCCTTAATAAGAGAAAATTCGGATCTAATGGGTTCGGATACTCGAGGTTCTACTAAATCGTGGATTAAACAAACAAATACGTGCCGAACGGTATCGTGTTTGGTCTCATTTTAATCAGGAAAATCTCGCCAATGTATCGATACAAGTTTCATAAACCACAAACTGTTGGTATCGAATCAGTATTGCCACCGAGCCCCTCAATGAGCACACTTGGCGGTAAAGGGGACGAATTCTACGAGAACAATGTTGCGTTTGTGAAAAAAATAATTTTTCATATTTTTGGATGTGAAAAGCACGGTTATTTGTTTCTATTTTGGAACGACCGTGAAGTTTCGCCTAGCACGGCTTGCTCGGGCCTAATGTCGGATAATAATCGGCCGGATGACGGAAATCTTGATCCCGTCGCATGAGCGGAATGATCGCCGTGGCAATTATACGCGAACGAAAGTAAAACCAACGACCACGGAGATATGAATTAATTATTTCCTGGTGTTATCGTGGCCGATTAACTGCGCACACCGTCGCATAAAGTTTATGCCCATAAACTTCATCCAGTTTCGAAGTAAGAAATTCGGAAGAACCGCGTCTTTGCTTGAACACTGAACCTACCAAGAACTAAATTGTGACACCTTATAAAAATGACTAAATAAATATAAAAATCTTGGAAAAGTGTATCAACTTGCCGCGGTCTCCCTTAACATTACCAAAGCTTCGAATAGTTGGAGAAATGGTCCAATCACGGAGAATTGATGGAATTAACAGAGATTCCCGGTCCATGGAAATTAGAGGTTCATCGACCGCAGACGTTGGCCACTGGAATTGAGTTCCATAGCGAAAATTGCCGGTTAACCAAACGGTGCAAAAGGAAGTTCTGACGAGAGTAGTGGATGGATCGGTTAGGTTCGAGGCAACCACGGGGCAAAGTAATATAATAGAAAGTATCGGGAGACGGAAGCGGTTGACACCGCGCAACTGGATACATCGTAAAACGCGGTATCCGTACTCACAATCAGATTTTCATCGCTGCCACGCCGGGCAATTCCAAAGAAAGGCTCCGTGTGTTTCCTTTCTAATCGGGCTTCGGTCTACAATAGACCCGTTCGAGCCGTTTGCAAGCCTTCCTTCCCGTTCAGAGACACAGAACTCCGATCGACAACTGAATCTTATCAGAGACAATCAACTCCTTATCGACCAAAATGGAGATTGTTGCGAAACTTCCAGCAATTTTCTATAACCATTAGTAGACTGCGCATCTTTATGGAAAGTAGAAACTTTCCATGTCAATTGCATGGAACAGAAGTTAATTGAAGGTGTACTTCTTATATTGATAATATTAATAACTTGGAAACAACACAATACTTAAATTCGTTTAATCACTTCATCCATGTTCTTTACATTTATACAGTTATATACATTCATAACAAAAATTAGCGGTCGAAACTTAAAACAGTGAAAACCTTAGGAGTCGAGATCAATTTTTATTTAACTCCTTTCTGTGGTAATCGATGCACAAGATTTTTATCTTGCACAAACATCCGCAGTCTAGTCATTAGACAAAAATTTTTAATTGCGTCCATGAGAAAAATGGATGAAATGCGAAACAACGAGAAAATGTTCAGTGAATTTAAAAATACTGTTGTCCCGTTTCCGAACTAATTGAAATGATTTTTAAAACAATTTTTATTTTGCATAAAGATCCCCAGTCCAATGATCGTGGTTCTTGTGATTTCTAGATGAAGGACTAACGTCGCCATCCTTCATCGCAGATATCTCTGTTGTGGGAATCAATTCATCTATTTCGCAAGTTCCGCTCGAGAAGTTGGCGACTGTTGTGACAATTTCGCGAGGACAATTGAAATCCACGACGATGTCGAGGGACCGTTGGTTGTATTGTATACAGTCTTGAAGACGGGAGAGCTCAAGCTGGAAACCTTGAGCACCGCCTTTTGATAGACACGAGATCATGTTTAAGACCCTCCGGGGGACAGGGACCATTTGAACTTTCGGAACCCTCTAGAGCTGCGAGATGATCGTGATCCTTGAAACTCTTTGAGAACCTTGAGATTGAAATCCCGCGGATCACTTTAACGTCTGAGATCCTCGAGCCTGGACCATCTTTGTAACTGGTCGGTAAGAACTCGTTAAGAATCGTGCCGGTGATTATGAAAGTAAGTCTTCTTTGTAATATATCACTTTCCACTGAATTATATAATTATTAGTACAATCAATCGAAGTAGTACATAATTAAGAAGAAGCTTAATTTGTTTGGGATTTTGACTTACACCACTTTCATAATCACCAGCACAATTTGTTCGTTGAACATTATCTATAAAAAATATTACACAGCGTTTTAAGAGGTGAGTATTCGTCCCTTGTATCATCCCCTAACTCGCTTTGCCTTTGATAATCTCCTAGGGGGTGAAAAGATTACGTATTCATCGTAGGAGCGTGTTTAAAAGTTCAATATTCATAAGCGCAGAATAATCTCTCTGTTCGATCGATGTGAATCGAAGAGTATTCATATTTATAGCAGGTTTCAGCCCCATCTTGCCATCTTTATTAATTTATTCGATTTTTAAGCGTTCCTTTTATGTCGGATACAAAGAGGGAGTGCCATTTTCGGAAAATTTCAAAGGGTTCGAAGTCTTACCAAGTGTCTAGAATTAGGGGATGTTTTTGTCAGGCGTATAAAAGACTTCAAACATACCGAAATTTCATCGAGAGGTCAAACAAAATTCAACGTTTTCAATGCTAATTTCTCCAGTGGAGCAGAGAGGATTATATTCGATCCAAGCCTAGCCATTCTACCGAGTGCCAGACACTAGGCGACAATTAGGGGATGTTTTAAAGAGGAGTATCAAAGGATAGCAACGACCACTTTCTCGCTCTTTTATCCAACCCTCTTAGAAATCCGCTAGGTTCCGAAAGACCGAAAATTTTCGTGTATCCAAAGTTATCGTCTTAAGGGTGGTTCTACAACCCCCGAGACTTGCACCACCGGTCACGAGAGCCCGCAGTTTCCGCCACGCACATAGTCCGCCGCGACGCCCGGCGTCTTCCGGCGTCGCCAGGCAGCTATTTATGGCCCGTTTGAATTTCTTATCGAGAAAGGGGGTTGATTCGAGCTCGATTCCTCGTGTGTCGGGTGAAGAACAGGGTGATTACGGGGCCCATTTATTCAGTCGCAGATATAGGCTAAAAATAGGAAAGGAGAGAGAGAGAGAGAGAGAGAGAGAGAGAGAGAGAGAACGCCGAGCGAAACGTGCGCGAATCCAAGGAAGTACAGAGGGAGTTTGGGAGTGGAAGGGGATGAAAAACGTTGGTAATCCGATGACGGAGGAAACAGGGATGAAGAAGGGTCATGAGGAGGACAAGGGCGGCGGGGAAGGGAGAAGGAACCGACCACACGAATGCTACGATTGAAATACTCGGTCGCGGGGGTGTAAAAGGGCGTCAGCAGTGACGTAGGCGAAGTTGGAGGGGGTGAGGCTGCGATACGACATGGTGAACCGTGTTCGTGATGGTATCTAACGATGTCCCGAACTGTCCCGAACCGTCCCTGAACCTTCCACGTCCAGAGAAACCAATTTCGTTTCATCCCCCTAACGATGGAATGCTTTGTATTCTAAGTTCAGGGTCAGAAGCTGGTTGGTCCATCCCCTAAACTGCCAATCCTCATGCACTTATTGCACTAATAAAACGTCGCATGTAAACGTTCACGTTCATAAAAATGATCACGTTCGTTATCACCGTCACAGATGCGTGACGCGTTATTTTCTCTCGAGCAGAAGCAACCTTCGAGGAAGCTGAAGAAATGGTTAATTTATTCCGATTTTCATCGAGGACTTCGAAAATAGTAATTTGCGTAAATGCACTGCTCTAACAGCAGCTTTTAACGATGTTAATATTATTAACCAGAAATATTAACGTCGGTAGCTCTTTGCTCTGTGCAGACGCTGTTCATCATGCTAGGACAAGTTTCTGCACAATCGAGTAGTTTGGAAAGTAATTGTGGTAGAAAGCATTAATTTTGAAGCATTAATATTCATACGAATTTCCCTTTCCGAAGAAGAAAGTGATACGAAGATATTAAAATATCTCCCACCTTCGCTACACTACATATTATTATCTCTATACGTGCTATGAATCGCGATAATGTCACCTCGCGTGGAACATCACGAGATCCCGTTCGTTTCGTGAAACCGTGTCATCGTCATACTGCGGATTTTATGGAGTTATAATAAGAACGACTGGGCGAAAAACAAAATAATAAAAGCGTATTATTTGTACATTATTAAAATCATTGAGAGAAGAAATAAATGCAGTTCCTGTTTCTCGCGATCGACGCGCAATATTTCATTATTTTACATAAAGATCCGCAGACTAATCGACCATTTCTCAGTGGTAGTAATGATCACAGTTTGAAAAGCGAATATCGTATACGTTCGAGCCGTTTCTTTCTCTTTTCTTCGCCGGAACGAAAGCCCTCTTCACAAAGGGAGCCCCGGTTAAATGAAACGATTCTGTTTATGCGATTCACTGCGGAGATCTACCGTCGAGAGTGGCCCGACGGTAATATTAGTCGCAGATATTCGCGGAATCAAACGAGCAGACAGAACTCCGGATTATATAGATTACATTTGCTGATTCTATTTGCATACTAGGTTAAGAAGATAACCCCCGATCTCGTCCTCGTTCGATACCGTATTAAGACCGAACATCTCTGTATCATCTCCGTGCACGTACGAATAAACGCTTTTTTTTTTTTTTTTTCATGTGCCGAGACGCGTATTGTATGTGCACACGATTCATTACGGCAACACGCGTAACAGGTAGCTTTCAATGATCCTACTGTCTCGAGTGGCACTCGTCAATCGAGACTTTCATGCAGGGTTGCAGTCGTAATAAAGGCGCAATTGGGGAAAACGGTAATTCCGCGGGGGAAAAATTAATTAGTCAAATACAAACCTACAGAAACATTCAAACAATTGAACGATGCTCCTACAATGCTCTCGGGTTATTCAAATTACTACAAAGCAACATGCATTTCCATCGAACCTCTGTTTTTACACAAAAATCCGCACTCTAGTTAGAAGAATGGGCCTTCGTCCGATTAAAATTAATGCGAATTCTGTATTGGTCTGAAATGGAAAACTAAATTTCTGTTCTATGTATATGAACACATGTTGTTGATCAAAGCAAAAGAGAAAAACATTTTTATCCTCTATACCAGGATCCCCCTCTTTAACACTAGATTTACGGGACCCGTCAAAATGACGGATTCTAATATTTTTAATTTACGAATATTGTGATTGTAAAGATGCATCCATGAGGAATTATTTAACCAATTGATTTCTTTGGATATACAGGGTGGTCCACGCAATTGTTTCAAGTCATAACTCAAGTCATAAGGGTGCCATGGCAAAAAAATTATTAGATCTCGAGGTATTTTCAAAAAATGTCATACATTTTCTTGTATTTAGTGAAATACAGCCACACTTTTTCAAAATCTTAGTTTTCGTACTCGAGTTACGATACGTGAGTTGCTACTGAATGATGAAATGCTTACTCGTACAAATCGGTTTCTGTTATGATAACAATGTCGAAAGGGTGTTTACCTTTACAACATAGTCATGAAGTGTTTGAGTATCTTCTTCAATAAAGACATTTTTTGAAACTATCTCGAGATCTAATCATTTTTTTGCCATGGTACCCTAATCATTTTTTCCGTAGAATGAACGGAAGAATCGATCTGTGCAAAAAAAAAATATGCATTTCTATTTAAAGAAATGATGCAATTGTTAATTGCACATGCACTGCTGCATCTAAAAAAAAATTTAAAGGCCTACAGATGTAGTGCTCTTCGAACCATTTATCTTTCTCCTTTATCATTTTTTCGTAAATGCAATAATAGCGGAGTTATGACTTGGATGACGTGGACCACCCTGTATATTATTAAAAAGATGACCACAAATTTTGATAGATACAATCATGTTATTTTTGTAAAGTGATGTGAAATGGTCATTTTTAGTGCTCCGTAAAGCTAGTGTTAAGGGAAATGAATAATGTTCGTGTTTGGTAAACTATGTTTGTTAGTCCTCGTCACAGAGTCCGTCGTATAGGGCAAGGGGTTAAACGCGGAGCGTTTTGGTGTGTGAATAGCGGATTCGGGGCGGTTCTAACCCCCTGGCCTGACGTCACCGGTCGAGCAGCGATGGGGGTGGGAGAGCGAGACGTTGGGAGAATTTGAGAATCACTGCGACAGAGATAGCCGTGCCCACTAATGGGCGAAATGTAGTGGGGTTGGTCCCGGCGACGGTGGTACGCGCGGGAGGCAACGTGCCAGGAGCGTGAGGGGAGGCAGCCATGAATGAAAGTAGCGCGTATCGATTTACCCGCGCCGCCCTAGATAAAATATGGTAAATAGTGGGCTGAAACGGGCTACGAGCGGGGGAGGACGTCATCGCGCGCATAACGACGCTTTTTACCCGTCGTACCCGCCACCGTGGTGGATCCTCTCTCGCCATTATCCGTGCCCACACGTGGCCCCCGCAACACTCCCGATTTCACATTTCAATTAAAGGGGGGGCTTCTCGTGCAACGACAGTGAAAACAAATGATTTTTAAGAATTTCAATAGGTATTCTGAAAAAAAAAATTCTTCTGAAAAGTTTTAATTTGATATTTGCCTAGTAGCCTGAGAACAACTTGCTGAGAACACATGATGCAAAAGTACGAAAAAGAATGTTTGGACCTGGGTCTGAACGGACCCGGTGTCGGTGGTCGAAGAGTGAAGTACCGTTGGAAACGACTGATTATACCCTCTACAACACTGACTACACGTTCGTGGCTCAACTATGTACGATACCATTGTACTATACTAGCACCGTTCAACTATAATACTATACGACTTCGCTAGTATAGTTTAATTATACGCTACGCCAGAAAGCAATGTTGGTATGGCTCGATTTAACGGTTCTACTATTTAACTAGACTATACTAATGTAATTACGGTATAACGTAATACAGTCGAACTATGAATAATGGGATCGATAGTTTAAATATACATAATATTGCTCTAATAAGCCGGTATAGCTGAACTGTGCGATACATGCTAGTACAATGGTTCAACTGTAGAATATGCTTGCCCGTGTATTCTTATTTTATATTATAAATCAATAGTTTCATTTTACACCCTATTAGTCTAGGCTGCCTATGCGTCATACTTTGACTCCGGATTTTATGCATCTATCAGAAAAAAAGAGTATCCAGATCAAATTTGAAACGGTACAAACATCGGAGAATTTAAAGATCGCTATAATTATTTTTCTCGCAATCGGTGCAGAGTATGTTTATTTCGCGCAAAGATCCGCAGTCTAGTTATAGGCGTTCCAATCCACCATGTGCGGTTTCTCTGTACATCTTTTGCATACTAGAATTTGAATACAGTCGACTCCCGTATAACGCGATCAAAAATTTGTTTAAAACAATTGTCTATATGTATCTGCTTTGCTAGTATGCGTTCAGTCTTTTTGAACAATATTCTGTACATTTACTGTCGCGTAAAATGCATATGGGGTAAGGGACCCAACTACTGTGTCTATATTAATTATATTTATTTTTAAAGCATAATGAGCATTAAAAAAGAGTTAATATATATGTTATATATATCTCTTTTTTAATATCACCCTATGGGGGATTTTTAGTATTACCCTTACCCTATGTATACTATCATTTTCACCACGTTGTACGAGAGTGTACGCTTGACGAGTGTGTATGATAGTTCCATTCGGTCTCCAATTAATCAATGGATTTAATTGAATGTCCTCGCATGGGGCTGTTAGAGATGGTCAATCTAAATTTCGGGCAGTGGTAATTTCCCTAAGAACGCTGTCTCGTTCATGTGCCAGTGCAAACGTTCTATTGCACCGTTGTGTAAATTGAAAAAGTTCCCGGGTCGCGCCACATTTCGCCCTGAATAATTTACACGGCTCACGTAGTAGACAGGAATTACGTATCCACGTTAAAAGCGTACGTCATACTTGTAATGTATAGAGCGCGCTCGCGGGGCGCTGCAATAAAAAAGTAATTCAAGGTGGCGGCTCATGGTGGCGGCCCCCGTCTTCAATTCAAATTTTACGATCGCGACGAAAATCAACGGGGAAGACGTCTCGATAAACTCGGCGAGAAGTATTAGAGCGCGGACGTTACACAGATCAATGGAACGATCGCAGCGCTATATGCGTGTCACTATCTAAAATTATTGTCTCGAGTCTGCCGCCATTACCCATTCATGCGAACCGTCCGAGAGTTGGATTCGCGTCAATGGCACCGAATCCAGCATTCGAACAAACTCCCAACCCTTCTCCGAACAAGACCGGAACCGAATCTGCAGCGCGTCGTCGTTCACATTTTACGATCTCTCCGAGATGCCACTGCATCCCGGAGTCATTGATCTCGTCGGAAGATTTCGCGGTGCTTATGCACCAGCAGATTGCAGATGCACCCTGGCAGGATCTAACGCAACTGCACCCGGAAACTCGCAAGGAACGTTGGGAAGAGAGACAGGTCTGTCTCTGAACCCGTAACCTCGATAGAAGATCCTCCGCGGGTACGGAGACAGGAAAGGAAACGTCACTGGCGTGCACCCGTCGCTGATCGAGAAAACGTACAAATCGGATGCGTCGAGGAGCGACGAGAGAAAGCTGTCGCTGTGACGAAACGAGACGCAACACATAAACGGGAGACGGAGATGGAGAACGGTGAATGGATGTCACAGGGAATTGGTGATGTCCGCTTACCTGGGTCATGACAGGGGTGGTATCTTCATGGTTCCACACCAGCGGAGAGGCTCACAACAGCTGGACGTCGATCGGATGGTATATCCTGGTAACGCGGGGCGAGAACGACGACGGCACTGCAATGGTTGGCCACCACTTCCACGCCATAACACGTCCGAAAACGCGCGACGGTTTTACTCACATGACAGCTCTCGCCGCTGCCCGACGATGATGTCCGATGGATCGCGGATTGGACGTCGCTGGATCTGGCCACGCGATCGACACCCTACGACTGTTCTCTCTTCCTTTCAATTTTTTTTCTTTTTTTCGGAAGCTAACCAACGAATTTGGTTGCACGCGTTCCCTTCGTCAAGTAAATTGACGACTGTCCCTCCGACAGCCCCGCGTTCGACGGTGGCTGCGGGATTGTTGGGGGTTCGCAGCGAACGAACCAGCCTAAGAACGAGGAAGAGGTTAACGGAGAAAGGCGCTATCCGAGCGAGACGGAGAACGAATGACTACGGTGGTGCGCCACGACGCGGCGCCACCGTCAACCATCCCCAGCATGATCAAAAATTCGAAGGGGGAGCACCCGTACGGGGTGGGACGAAAGTTACTAGCTCGTGTTTCGAACGAGTCTGCTCTGCACTGATGAATGCTAATGTACAAACGGAATACATGATATGCAAAAAAATTTCATTTAAAACAGCGGTTTTTATCTTTTTTTACCACAACGCACCCCACCGAAAAATCGGAAAAAATTCGTGAACGATACTTATATCTGTACGCTGATACTGTAAAAATATAAGTGACGTCGCCCGCAAACTTCAAGGCGAAATCTGAATTTTTTCGATTTTTTTTTCTTTTTTTTTTTTTGAGGGTTTTCGTGTTTTGCAACCAGGATGTTCTGCTTGCAAATCTGAGTTAATTAGAATATATGTATTTGTGTATTTGACATCTGCCAGATTTTTTCAGAATCAAAAACCAAAAACTAAGCTTTTCCGTTTTATACCGTAACTACCCTCGCGATCGAGATGTAGGGTTAAAATTTACACAACGTGGTTTTTCTTGATGCCCTAACGAATGGTCCATCAGCCTTTGAATTTCTTCCAAGGGCATTTTGGACCATCTTATCCGGCTATACCGGGAGCTAGCATGTGAAATGCCTGCAATTAGGGTACATAGAGTTTCTTTTTGCATTGTAGCATTGTATTTATTCTCTGAAAAGGTAATCATGCAATAAAGAAAATTTCAAATTCAGTCATTTTTGTCTTACCCCTTTCGAAGGTAGTACCAGTGGTTTCTTGCGATTTTTCTGATTGAAATGAGCCCAAACACGACGTAAATCGAACTATTTTTTATCGATTTAAGTACACAATCAAAACGTAGACCGCGCCATATTAGATCGGTAAAATTTGTCCGATTTACGTCGCGTTTGGACCCGTTTTAATCGGAAGAATCTCAGCCATCCATTGGTGCTGCAATTATAAAGATAAGACGACAATTAATGAAAGTCCTTTATTCCGTGTTTACTTTTCCCGATCGTGGTACTGCACACTCTGTATTCACTCAGTCATGTAACTCACTCAGTTCATTTAGACGTGCAGATTTTACTTAATTTTAACTGTGCGCTACTGTAGTTACTATACCGAGTATAAGATTATAGATTGAATAGCCTGTTAGCCTGCTAGCAATTAGGCTGCTAGCTCTAACCAGTGTCGCCAGATGAGGGGAGGGAGCACGAATTGAGGAGAAAAAGTTACCCTCTCTTTGCCAGCACCGGAGTATGCACGACAAAGACGAATACGTCACGTGACCTGACATGATGAAGAAGCGTGGGGAATAGCGAGGTAGAAGAGGAAATTAGAGTGGGGAAACAAGTCTTGATCTGGCGATATGGCACTAACTAGTCCCCTTCAGGAGCTTGATCTACTAGATTGTTTATACCAGTACAGTTAATTAATGTTTCGGGAACCGAAAAAAACAATCCTTCTATCTGTTTTCGTATATACTAGATTATCTTATAAAACGTGTAATTAATTGATTGCTTGCATTACGTGTATTAACCTTGTCTTGTTTTTTCCAACATAAATACACTTATTGCAGTCTGTATAAAGACAATGGTTTACAAATAACATGATGAATATTACGATAATACTTAATTCAATTAAAAATTGCACTTCAAAATATATTGAAAATTTTGTAAAAACAATTTCAATTGGACAAATCACTGACGAAGATTAGATATGATTAGAAGTTAATTTTAATTCGTTACGATCACTTGAAATAATCCAAATTACGTACTTATTAAAATTTTACGGATAAAAGATACGATATCGTGTTCAGTGATTGCGTTGTAAACAAATGCAGTAGTGAGGCAGACAATGTAAAAATTTACTATCTACAAGACAGTGTACGATACTGAAGCGTACGTTCACCTTTCGCTTGTTTCAATATTTTGTAGGATCATGATATCTTTGAATATGTAACGAAAGTTGCAATACTTACGAGTATGCGTTACAGCTTTCTACTGGCTGTAAAAAAGAATTTAAAAAATGATATACACTTTTTCCTGTTTTTTTAGGCTATAAATTGCAACCTCAAAAATATTTACTGTACCTATGTGAAAAGGTATGTACACAATCTATATTTACACAAATAATATTTTAATATAAAATCGTGATTTTGTCGAAAGGTTAAGGGCAGTAGGCACTGCCAATTTCTAACGTTATCGCTGCAATCTATTTTACGATGCAAAGATAAGATAAACCATACGAAGTAAAATGTTCGTAACATTTAACTTATTATTATGAATGTTGAGGAAAGATTTGTACGATAACAGAAATATCAATCGAACCTGCAAATGCAGCCGATAAATCTTATCCGGTGTGTATCAAACAGAAATAACCAAACGCGCGGATTTTAACAGGTGAATATAAACAGAGGGCGCAACAAGGATTGTTGCCAGTCTCCCATTGTACAACGTGGTGATCTCACCGTTCATTAAACAATACATCACTTGTATAATCATAAAACCGATACTGATATTTGGCAACGATACATTTCCATTTATTTTATCAATTTTTGTCAGTTTAAAATATATCAAACGTTTGGTAAATGTCTTTAAATTTCACATGATTTGAATATCGTCGGAATTTCAAAATTTCATCATCGACAGATTTCCGTCGCCTGTGAAAGTAAGTAATGTTCTTCCAAAAATTATTTTCTGGTAGCCTTAAATATTTATTTATTTTAAAGTCACAGTATACTCTAAACGAGGAACGTCTTGTTGACTCGAAACAATTCGAGAATGCATACATTCTTTAACAATCCTAGCGAAGGACAGAATACTTTCCCACTTTCTATGAAGAGTACAATTTCTCCTAAATAATGATCATGTTTGATACTGTAACAAGTGTGCTAAATTGTCGGGTAAAAAATTCAACGTTACAAGTAGCAGAGCTTATGAAATCGTGAAATCGAAAGTCAAGTCCGATTCAATTCACGGCTGTTTGTGGTGCGTTTACAGTTAACTCTGCGTTAAATTGTGTAGAAAATACCAAATGAACGATACACGTATTAATCAATCTTTTCACGGAGTAAAACTATTTCGGCGCGTATATTATGAACTGTGAATGTATTTTTTAAATTAACTAATAGGTAGGTATCGTCAGTCGATAAGGAAATATTGGAATCTATTCCTGAAGCGATCGATTTTTCCTTTCGATTAGGTAATCGAAATGAAAGTATGGAAAGCAATGCTGTCGCAAAACCGGTGCTGGTCAAGAATCAAGCGTATTGCACAGAATACTCTTAATTTCTTACATTTCATTGATTGCCTCCAGATAAAATACGAGACTCACTTGAATTTATTAAAGGATGTAACCTATCCTTGCTTACATTACGATGTCGCTAATAACCTAGCCAGTCGATGCGACATAAAACCGTAAAATTAAAAAAACCACGATCACATAAATGAAAACTGCTGACAGATTCGAAATAAAACTTAAAAGAATTTGAAAAACAAAACGTTGCGCGAAGCTGTCAGTGGTTCTCAATTCGAATGTTATCAGTAAGTCCACATAAACGCCGCCACAGACGCACCATCTTGTCCATACCTTTTGAAAACTTATTTTGTTATAAATTGAAAAGTAGACTGATCGCTTCAACTATTGTAAACGTTGAAACAAAACTTTTAATTCATATACATAGGGAGAAAAGAGTGTAAAAATTTTCAATTTCAAATAGTGAGAATAATATATCGAAAAGTCGCATCGCAGACGACTGTGGCGACGTAGCCGACTGTATTTCCGTCACAGAAATGTCAAGTTTATCGTGCGAGTACGTGGATTGTTTGTAAACACTTCGAATTACACGAATGATCGTAATTGGAGAACTAACGATCGGCGAACGCGTCGAAAATTAATGGTCCATTCACTTGATCACGGAGCATTACGCGGTAACTGATCTCTCTTCTTCACGTTGCCAGTTATGACAGAAAGTCAAATACAACATACGCATGTTTTCGTTTAAAACATTATATACGTGGCATGTTCGAATCAACCGTTGGATAAACAGAACAGGATAATTCCCCGAGACCAATGAAACCCACAGAGTACGTATATTACTGGAAGCCGAATCTTTCGCGTGCCTCGTCACACGAATATTCTGTTGGCCGAAGACAAAGGCGATACTATTCGCGGATAAAATGTGCTCGCGATTGTCTCTCGTAGGCGTAATTGTACCGTAATAGTTACACGGGCAATCAACGGGCGTTGGTGTGCAGGCTCGTTCTCTGTACAAAAGGAAATCAATGCTCACACCAGCAACGACAGAGCGATTGTGTGTAAAAATGAAATGGGGCATTGGGTGAAAGTACTCTTGGCTTGGAGGTCTTATATCAGATCAGTCTGCCAAGAGCCGTGCAGGATGTGGATGGGAATTTTGCTCTGCTCCTAATGACTAGATCTCCTGCCGACTCCGACAGTGTCATACACGCTTCTGTTAGAATTATTGTTTAACAAAATTATGATACCGGAGTCGTAGTACAACAACAGTCGGTTCAGTGTACGTGTGCAGTGAAAGGGATTAGTAAAACGAAACGTGGATTTTTGCAGAATGTTGCAGATGGTATGGATATGGTGTTTGCTTGTGTCAGTGGCAGATTTGACATTGGCTCTTGATAATGGTCTTGTGAGAACACCGCCGATGGGCTGGCTCGCCTGGGAGCGATTCAGGTGCAACACAGATTGCAAAAATGATCCTGAAAACTGTATCAGGTGAGAGTGTTGATTTTGAAATTTATTTTCTCACTTTCCTCAGCTTTCTACAACATTGATTTGTGGCCACCTTGTTTTGTAATCTTTCATTCAGATTCTATTGTTGTTGTAGATTTTTATAGCTTTCCGATAGTGCAACATGATTCTGTATGATAAAGTGAAACTTCATTAGCATCTCTGTTATATATCTCTAAATCTATTACTGCCAACTCCAGTCTGTAGATCATTATCATGAAATGCAAAATTTGATTTCATACCCAGAATGACCTATATAAATGATTATGTAAAAATTATATGAAAGTATTGCCAAACTTTTTCTCTTAAAGTGAAAGGATAATTAAGAAATCATAAATATCTTGGCAAATATGTTAGTTTATATTATTTATATTATATTATACTATTCGAATGTATTTGTAGCAAACATAAAATATTTTGGAGTCCTAAAATCAAAAATCTTTTTAGAAAAATCTATGAAACACGAATATTTTCTGTATAGATATATTTAGTTGTTCGTAAGATTCGTTATTAAATCAAATTTGAAAAATAAAATACTGTATTAGTAGAAAATCAAAATCCTCATAAAATAAAAATTCTTGTTCAATGAGATCTTGATTATAATAGAACTGACTAGCATAAGATTCAAACCAAGGATTTATGACCTCAACAATGACACTTAATAAGATTATTTAGAGCTATGACATAGTTATATAAATTTTTCCAAGGCTGCATTGCCTTAAGAAGTGAAATCTCTTGATAAAATTATTTGTTTATAACAATTGACATTCAATTTCTAATATTGTTGCAAATGAATTTGCATTAGATGTTATATTATTGTATGCCTCGTATCATTTAAGATAAAGAAACTGAAACTGATAGAAACCATTATTATATTAACAAAAATCGAGAAACTTACTAAAAACTAAATTTTTACATTTTATAGTGATCGGCTGTTTCGCACAATGGCAGACATTATTGTAGCAGAGGGCTATGCTGCCGTTGGATATGAGTATGTTAATGTTGATGACTGTTGGTTGGAAAAAGACAGAGATGTTGATGGTCAACTTGTACCAGATAGACAAAGATTTCCATACGGGATGAAAAGTCTTGCAAATTATGTATGTTTCTATCATTATCTTCAACATAGGACATTAACTTCCTAGTCTCTACAATGCTCTACCTTCCCTTTGTAGATTCACTCAAAGGGTCTTAAATTTGGGATTTATGAAGACTTCGGTAACTACACATGTGCCGGTTACCCTGGTATATTAGGATACTTAGAAACAGATGCGCTTACTTTTGCATCTTGGGATGTTGATTATGTGAAATTAGATGGTTGTTACTCCCATCCATCTGAAATGGACAGAGGTACAGTTGAAATTATTGTACACTTAATTTATGAAAAGAAATTTGAACTTATTTCTGTGACTTTATAAAATATTTTAGGCTACCCTGAGTTTGGATTTTACTTAAATCAAACAAGCAGGCCTATGGTATATTCTTGTAGTTGGCCAGTTTATCAAATTTATGCTGGAATGCAGGTTGGTGCTCGTAATATTATCTGTAGAATATTACATTATAGATCAGTCTTTGAGAGCATATACATTTCAGCCAAACTTTACTGCCATAACACAACACTGTAATCTTTGGAGGAATTTTGACGACATTCAAGATTCCTGGAACAGTCTAGAAACCATTATAGATTATTATGGGAACAATCAAGACGCGATTGTACCGAACGCGGGACCCGGTCATTGGAACGATCCCGATATGTTGATTATTGGTAACTTTGGTCTGAGTTACGAGCAAAGTAAAACACAAATGGCATTGTGGGCCATTTTAGCGGCGCCTCTATTAATGTCCGTAGATCTACGAACGATCAGGCCCGAGTATAAAGCTATTTTACAGAATAGAAAAATTATTGCTGTAGATCAGGATGCGCTGGGCATACAGGGCCGACGTATCTATAAAGTTAGTAAATTAAACATTAGTATTTAGTATGTGCATGAAAATTTCGCAGAAGCAAGGAAAGAGTGTGGGCTTCGGAATACGTTAGTAAAAGTTCTATTCTACTGTTTAGCATAAAGGCATTGAAATCTGGGCGAGGCCGATAACTCCCATCTACCAGAATTACTACTCTTACGCCATAGCGTTTGTAAATAGGAGAACGGACGGCACTCCGTCCGATGTATCTGTGACACTAAAAGAGCTTGGGCTCCAGTATCCTGGAGGATACAGCGTCGAGGTATGCGGTTGTCGAACAATCATAATCTTAACATTAGGTTTACGGGTCACTAAAACTGACAATTTTACATGACTTTATAAAAATAACGAGAATGTGTCTATCCAAATTTTTTATTAAATTTCTTCCTCGCGAATTTACAATCTCAATAATCGTAAATTAAAAATATTAGAACGCGTTATTTTGACGAGTTCATCAAAATCGAAATAATCGAAATAAATCAATTATCTTTCCAGGATTTATACGAAGATGTAAACTACGGCGTTCTGACGCCCCAAACGAAAATAAAAGTCAAAGTGAATCCATCCGGTGTTGTGATACTGCGGTGCGACTTGCATTTAGAAGACGTTTTTGATACGAATCAATTTCAACAATTCTCGCCATCGAATCAACTCTTCAAAGTCAGACAAAATTCGTTTAAGTAACACGAATTAAACGATCAATTTCTAACTATAATTTACCAGTTTTATTATACTTGACTACACAATGTTACCATACTTTGTTAAGAAAGTAGAAAATAAAGAATTTTATAATGTATTGTCAGTAATTTATTTAGAAAATATACAATCTTCATTATGTATACTAATTCCTGCAATCGTATGGAATGTATTGAATCAGTGTTCGGACACGCACCAGGCGTATGCGTTGTCAAACATACGTTGCCAGGGTGAGTTCTCGTATTTCGCCCAGTCTGCGGGCTTCCACGGACATTGCCACATTATCGAGCATCGTTCAGGGTGCGGCATCATCGCGAGATGACGTCCATTTGAGGAACAGATGCCAGCAATGCCACCTAAGGTAATAAAAAGTATTTTATTGATAATTTCGTTACTGTAAGATTGATTTGTAAAGGTGTGCGACGACCTGAAAATGTCGGGAGGAGATATTCAGGATTCGAAATTCCAAAGAATCAAGAATATTCGAAATCTCGAATATGTTTGGGAATCCGGAAATTTTTGAGAACCCTTCCCGATCTCGAATAAAAATCTCGACCCGTTCTGACATTTTTAGGTTCTTGTACACCTCTACCAATTTGATATTCTTCATCAATATCTCTTCTTCATTACTCGATCATTTTCTCACCTGGACTACCGTTAGGGTTGAGAGGATATCGTTCGGTCGGGTTACCGTAATCATCAGTATATCTAATAGCCAAGCAGTTATTCTCTTTGAGTTTCCTCGCAACATCATCATTTCGGAAAGTAAATCTTCCCTCGCCGTGTGCGGCCCATACGCCCAAGACGCTATTCTCCATTCCATTCAACATAATCGATGGGGACTTATCAATTCTGACTGTACACCACCGACACTCGAACTTCTCAGATGCATTATGATTTAAGAAAACGTCTGGTTCTGTAACATCACCTGCAATGGACGAAGGATGTAATCAAGCATGTTAATAAAATTCATGCCTTTCGCAAACATAAATTCCTTAGGCTCGATAAATTTGATTACTCAACAGAGCATACCGGTTTCGTTTCCTATCCATCCTAGCAGCGACATTAATTGACATCCGTTACAGACTCCTAAACTGAACGTGTCCTTGCGGGAGATAAATGCTTTCAATTGATTTTGCAGAGACGGATGGAAGAGGAGACTCGCGGCCCATCCTTTGGCCGAGCCCAAAACATCTGGAATTATAATGGAATGTGTCTATCCAATTTTGTAGCCATTTTTCTTTTATAATATATACCCAAAGAAATAAATTTGATGAATAATTCCTCATGGATGCATCTTTACAATCTCAATAATCGTAAATTAAAAATATTAGAACCCGCCATTTTGACGGATCCCGTAAACCTAGTGCTAAATAACTGACAACCTACCAGCATAACTAAAACCACCAGGGAATATGACACCTTTGAACCTGTCAAGCGTTATTTTGTCGTCTAATAGATCTTGCATTGCCACATCCCAAACTTCGAAGCCAGCTTTTATCAAGGTTGCCGCCATTTCCCTATCACCGTTTGTACCTTCTTCTCTTATCACGACCACATTAACATTTGCTGTGTAGTGACAAAAAAGAAATAATATAAAATTTGTTGCAACATAAACAGGCGGTAAACGAAAATTTTACAAACAAGTTAAAGTTTTGTGTAATCCAGTAGGTTTCGCGTCAAGGTCAAAGGACAACTTGTAGGCCGGTGCAGTTCTATCTTTGAGCCCATTGAACTCCTCTACTGCGCACTCCACGTTTGTTTGAAGACGTTCTAACTGATAGCTGGTTTCTTCCCATAGAGACATCAAGGATATCACTGTTGAATCCAAGACAGTCTGGTTTTGAACTTTGACATTTATCTAAAAATATTAAATCGAAGTAATTAAAAGTGTATCCATGTTGATGATTTCACGTAAGATCTAGATTAAATACTTTTGAAGACATTCCAAACCCTTCTGCTCTGCCAATCGAATATATAGGAGCATTGAATTGTTTGAACACATCCAACACGTGTTGATAATTTTCTTCATCAACTTCCAATACCCAGCCTACTTCCTCAGTGAACAAAATTTCGATAGGCGTTCCAGATTTGTGGGAAATGTTAACGTTCATTCCAGAGATACCAGCGAAACACATTTCCAAAAGACACGTGATAAGTCCTCCATCGCTAACATCGTGTCCTGCCAATACTTTTCCCTCTGTAAAAAAAAAGAAGTATTAAACTATGCATACATTCTCGGTATGATAAAAACAAATGTGAAGTCATTATAATTCACCTGCAATCAACTGTTGCGTGGCTTTGAAAGCTTTTTTCAATAAATCAGCATGTCTCATATCTGGAACATCGTTGCCAAGTGATTTATACACCTGAGCTAAGGCCGTACCGCCGATTCGACTCTGTCCATTAGACAAATCGACGAATAACAAGCAACCATTTTTTCCGGTTGCAGGTGCCTTCAAATCTGGCGTTACCACCTGGAATATGAAAGTGTTAATTGAACGTAAGAGCCTGAATAAAATTGTTTCAACTTTCACTTACTTGTCGGATATTCGGGCAAGGAGCGTAGCAAGAAACCACCAGTGTTCCTGGCGCTTTAACAACTTCTTTACCGATTCGAGCAGCCATGCTAAGAGAATCTTTACCTCCATCGATTGCAATGCCAAGTTCATTCATGAATGAACACATTGCTGAACACGCATCGTACAATGCAGCACCTTCGCCTGGCAATTTGGCAGCCCACATCCAATTTCCGCTGCATTTAACATCCTACAATGTGTAAACTGTAGTAAAAGCAAGATAAATACAGGGTGTCCCACTAATTCAGTTACAGGGTGATATCTCCACTACTTTTTATGCTTCACGAAATGTCAATAGGACAAATTATTTGGTTCGTGGGAGCACTTATTATAGTGTAGCATAAAAAATAGCGGGGATATCGCTTTGTAACAGAGTTAGCGGGACACCCTGTACTTGCGCAATGGATAACATCTACGTTGATGCACCTAATACCTTTAAGTCTGAAATATGTGCAAATACTAAGTTGCTCAGTGCTTCTGCCACAGTCATGCGAGCTCCGGCTGCTGCGTTCACCAAACCCTTTATCGGTTGTTCTCCAATGGATGTAGCTATACCAACCTACGCAGATCAACATAATTGAATATGCATACATACTGCTAACAGTATCATTAACAAATTATTTTCCTTTTTTTACCATTGAGAAGTAAGAAATCGCAGTTACAGCAACGTCGGCAAGAGGAGTGTGCAGAGGACCAACACACTGTTGCTGCGCTACCAATCCAGTTACACAACGATCAACTTTGCTAGTTAAATATCGTTTGCTCCCAACTGATGGCAAACGCAAGACTCTTTCCAAAGCAGATTGGACGGTCAAACCTCCTGGCAGTGACAAAGGAGGTAGCTGCGTCTTTTCTCTGTGAAGATTGAACGTCTGCGAAACCAAGGAACTATGTTTAGTTTAAATTGTACCACAAACTTATTTATAGCGTTTTTTATTAGATTGTTGCATATGAAATGTCCGTGAACCACCCTGTATAATAAACCTGAAGATTGTAATAGTATTTCTTGATTAAAACACTTTATAGCGTTTGCATTTTGAAATCGGACATTTCATATGCAACGATCTAATAGTATTCGTACACGTTTACCTTGCGTGGCATTTTTCCGAGTACCAATTCCAAATCTAAATCCACTGGATGTCTCTTCTCGTCCTTGTAATTTTTATTCAGGTACTTTGATACGTTACAATCGTTTTCTTCGGAAAGAATGATCTTTCCGTTTCCGGTAACGGTTCCTACAAAATTGATAGGACATTTTTCCCGAGCTGCTATTTCTCTGAGTAAATCGGCATCTTCCGATTTACACAGAATTGCATCGTTCTCTTGATACTCAGCACCCCACAATTCCAAAGTACTGATGCTCGGATCACCTAACTCGAATTTCTTGGTGAAGATAACAGCGCCAGCAGGTTCTACCAATTCCTTTAGAACGTTGCCTAACGGTGTTTGAAACATTCATTAGCTGTGTGAGTTTTCTTAGAATTATAAGATAATGATGTGGGAATAATTTTCACCATTTCCTCCCGCTCCTTGATCGTGTATACTAAGTATTGGATTCTTTTGCCCCATTTCTGTGCACGCACGAACCACTCGGTTCATTTTTTGTTCCATTTCTGGATCACCTCTTTGGACTGCTCCGAAATCAAGGTCCGATTTATTATCGCCTTGCACCTAATAATACTGAATTATTTAAGGAACTATCCTTGGTGGGTCAAGAACAATTATACTACACTCTCCCAAAAATTTTCTTTGAAATTCGTAAAATTGAGTTATTAAAGTTCTTGTAAAATATCTCCCCCGTTGAAAGAACAGTATTAATTAATGATTATAGTCAAAATACCTCGATGGAACTCGCTGAACCACCTCCTACACCGATTCTATATACAGGACCACCAATTTTGATCACTTCCATGCCTGAAATAATTAATTTTTAATTTTTATGTACTACATTTGCTTCTCTTGTACACAGTCTATTTTTCAGACCTTTTGCTGGTGGAATTTTTTCTGACATATCAGCGTCCATTGTACCTAATCCTCCGCTAAACATTATGGGCTTAATCCATTCACGACGTACGCTAACATTGTCCGTCATACCGAAAGAACGTGCAAATCCTGTTATCAGCGGTTCTCCAAACTTATTACCGTAATCGGATGCACCGTTGCTGGCCTCAACTATAATCTCCAATGGACTAGCCATGTTGCTAGGGTATGGAACACCTTTCTCTTCCCATGGCAAGTCATACCCTATCAAATAAATAAAATAGTTGATGAGAATAATAGTCATTAGACTGTGGATTTTATGCATTTATAAGAAAAATGGGCAGATGAAATTGCGAATGGTACAAACGTTAGAAAAGTTAACCCTTTGCACTCAAGAAACAGACATTTCCTCCGACCTAGAATATTTCCATTCTATATATTTTTCCATTTTATGCATATGAAACTGATGCAATGTACTCATACAGTATTGAAATGTTTAGAAATTTATTAAATATAAACAAATTGAATAATGTAAATGTTTGTGTTCTCTATGTTAAGAGTGGAGGTAAATTTCTATGTATTCTTTGTTTCTCAAGATAGATGCAGAAAATGAAAGATGCAGCTCGAGAAACTAGAACGAACCTGGAATACGCAAATTTCCAACCGAATAACCAGCAGTTCCAGCAATATAATACCCTCCTCTGCCAATGCCTTGTATGTCTCTTAGTCTGCCTCCAGTTCCCGTTGTAGCACCACTGTAAATTATAATCATTATTGTAAGTTCTCTGACACTTAGAGTATGTTCTTTAATTACAACAGCGTTATTAGATTGTTGCATATGAAATGTTCGATTTTAATATTTACCTAAATGGAGCAACACCAGTTGGAAAATTGTGAGTCTCAGCAGTAAATATCAGATCTTGAGTGGCACTCTCTAAGTGAAGAGGACTACATTTATGGGTCAAAGTTGGCCTCAGCGTCTTAACTTGATATCCTTTGATCGCACTGCTATTGTCACTGAACTTAATTGTATTGTTCGGATTCGAGTACTTCTGTGTCTCTATAATCATGTCAAGCAGTGATTTCTTCATCTCTTCATTGTCAACAACTATATTGCCTTTAAAGAACCAATGACGACTATGTTCACTATTGGATTGTGCCAAATCGAAACATTCAACACTGGTTGGGTTTCTCTTCAATTTATTAAGGAACAGGTCCGTGTAAAAATCTAAATCCCAATTATCAAATGCCAAACCTATGTAAAGGAGAAAATGCGTTTTATCATGTGTAAATTATTTTACTACATTTCATTTTAAATATATATACCTAATTTTGAATTAACTTCCTCCAGGGCTTCTCGTCCACCTTTCAGGATATCCACTTCAAACCATTCTTCAGGTCTGAAACCATGATCAAATGTCTCTATTGGTTTCGTGTACCTACATTCAGTCATTCTATCATGTAATGCATCTGTTATCTATACAAAAAAAAATGTAAATCTGTAGAGACTGCATTATTTTTATTTGAAATGATATCAATTTTTGATACATACAGCATCTTCCAAGGTTTTATCAAGTTTCCCATTATGTTTGATGCAGTATCTAATCGATGATTCGATTCTTATTATCTTTTGTAGGTGTACAGACTTGCAAATTGATACAGCATTGCTAGAGAACGCTGTGGAGAAGTTCAATCTGCGAAAGTATAAAGAATTAATTATGTACAATATGCAATGAATAGACTGTGGATTTTATGATAAACTTGATTCCTGTTTCTTGCAACTGCGGAAGAGAATTTTTATTTTACATAAAGATCCAAAGTTTCACTACGAATAATAATTACATATATCTAAAGAGTTGATTTACCTTGGACCAATTTCAATAATTAAATTACCATCCAATTCTTCATCAAACACACTGACACTCTTTAAACAGTGTTGTTCAAATGGAGGAATAAGAATCCATTTCAATAGTTTCGATTCTTCGTCGCTTAAAGACTCCTTAGTTTCAACATAATAGCACAATTCTGTTTCCACTCCGACAATAGAATTAGATATTTGATGCAGGCTGCTGAATTTATTTTTGAGCTGCCCAGATTTCAATCCAGGTGATTTGTAGAATTTTATAATACCCATGATCTATAAATAAAAGATCGTAAATAAACTAAACACAAAAGAAGAGAAAATGTAAAAATGTGGAAAGAGCACAGTACAGTGATGCAGATGATACATAACAGTCGATAGTGATCAATTACATTCACTCAGACCCCCTAGTTCAATATTAATGGAATCATTGTGTTATCTTCATTTATCAGTGTGGTAATTGCAAAATAGCGCACCCATGTTATTATTTCAAAACTAAATAGAGTTTAAGCTTAGGTCAAATGGCATCTTGCTCAATAATATTCTTATCTGTCTGAGATTATGCGTGCCTTTACATTCTAATATGATTGAAAGCACCTTTTTAATTTGTCCGTCTCTAATAATTAGTTGTAAAATGCAATATTTTTAAGAACAAATTAAATTTTATTCAAAACAAAGTTTAAAAAATATTAAACTAAATATTGAGTTAAATTTTTACAGTTAAATATGGAAGTATATATTATTGTTTCATTGAATTTACGTCATGATTTATCAGATCGATGTCAAAACATGCTGAAAAACATATTTTTTCATGCAAAATAATAATGTTACAAGCAATAGTAATAATTCATATGCGTTTCATATTTAAAATTTATCTGACATATATACAAATTTACAAAATAAAAATAATTCAAATTGGTTATTTATTTTTAAACAAATTCTGCAACTTTAGTTTGTTTTTCATGTTAATGATTTTTTATTGCAGTTCAATGCACATAAAATGTTTTTACCGCCATAATAAGCATATGTGCACGTATATATATGTATGTGTTTGTATGTAAATATATACAAAGAGAGAGGTATATGAAAATAAACTGAAAGGATTTAAATACAAGAATAAACTTCCTTTTTTACTGTTTTAAAACAAACTTATTTATTATAAGAACAAGTACATAACTTACAGTATTAGATGCACTATATATACAGTCTCAAAGCCTTGAATAATTGTCTCGCGCAACAGGTTTCTTAGCTAACGTGATCGAATATAATTAAAAGAAATTGTACGACACATAACCTTGCCGCGTTCCTACCACGTGCTTTTATGTTTATCAACAAAATGATCGCCACATACAAATAAACACTATCTTTGTCAAAATTAAGTCATTCAAATTTATAAAATTTGAACATTACAGAGAAATGAATCCCCCTATTAATTTATTAGATCATATATTAATAAATAATATATATCTACAATAATGCATACAATATATGTATACATCGCAATGCAAATAATTTTTAAATATTTATCACTTTTACTTCTGATCGTTCATTCTTAGTTTTGTTCATTTCGTTGATCATTAAAAGAAATACATACTTTGCGGTCTTAATAAATACAACATTTGCACATACAAATATTCTAAAGTTCGTATAATACATATATGTAAAATTTATCAAAATGACTCGTATACACGAGTAAATAGTTTACTTAAAATACAATGTTTTGTTTAAAAAAGCATTTATTACCTATTTCGCTTATCCGAGAAAATCGTAATTAGCTACGTCCTCGAATTGTTGATTCTGTGCATTACCTGGAGCCATTGGCCTTGTTGGCATTTGGCCTCTGGCTCCAACTATTTGTTGCTGTAGTCCAAGTACTTGTCTGTACGGTGGCTGTGGCTATAAAAAAAATTAATACATGTAACCAAATCAATTGTCCAACATATTGTTTATCTAAATTCAGTATCTACGATATCATACTTGTTGCAATAAATGCCTGAGACCCATGTTTGAACCAGGACGCATCAGTCTTGGCGCGTTTGCTTGTTGATTAGCCATACCAACAGGATTAAGAGCCCTTTGCGCTTGCTGAGCCTATAAACAAATTTCCGTTTACTTTCTTGCAAGTAGCAACATACACAATAGAATAATCGTTGAAAGCATTTCACCTCCAGCTGTTGTTTATACTGCATTTCTTGTTGCTGTGCTACTTCCAAATTTTGTTGAATCTACAAAAGAAATTTTTGCATATGATATTAGAGTTCAATACTTCTTGTTAAAGCTAGGTTTGCATTGGTTCAGTAGCACTCCAGCCCAGTGTAACGTAAAACCAAATGTAAATCCAGCTTTATATCTTGCTGACATTTTTTTGTATTTACATTTACTTCCAACTGAGACTTATATTGTGCCTCCTGTTGCTGCGCAGCTTCCAGCGTTTGCCTCAGGTGTTGGATCTTCAACAGATTTTGATGCCTAGCTAATTCTATATCGTCGAACGGTGGTCTTTGCTGGCCTATCATTGTGCCAGACGGTTGAGCAACTTGAGGACCAGTTATTTGGCCAGCCTGTCAGTACATTAACGACAAACTTCTTAATCTGAATACACAAAACAAGTA
Source organism: Halictus rubicundus (assembly GCF_050948215.1). Lineage (NCBI taxonomy): Eukaryota > Metazoa > Arthropoda > Insecta > Hymenoptera > Halictidae > Halictus > Halictus rubicundus. Next base: position 12,805,433 of record NC_135152.1, on the reverse strand, counting down.
ATAAATTGGTCTCACTTTTATTGTGCCCCTGACCTGCATACTGATTTGATTTTGCGGCCCAGCAGAGGAGGTCAATGTTTGTTGCGGAGCGTTCGTAGGAACGACATTTTGAGTTATCTGACCACCTCCCATTGCCATAGTGTTCGTTTGGGACATCAGAATGCCACCTTGCGACGTGCCCGTAGTGGGCATTGGTCCGGTTATTGCATTTCCTTGTGCAGGTCCAGCCTATGATATTTAATTAATATATTTCTATTTTTCGTAGATTGTTAATTCCCCGTATCGAAATTTATACTCACTTGCCCTTGTCTCATGGAGGCATGAGATGTCTTCTGCTGTTGAATTACTTTCCGAAGACGGTCCACGAAGCCTGCCTGATCGTTTGGAATGAATCCCAAATATGTTCTCTTTTCAGCGGTGTACAGGAGAATAAGTACTTTTATGTCACAGGTCGACGGTGGTCCAGGAAAGTTGAAGTGAACACAACCTGCCTGTAATATGATTATCACAACTGTGAGTAGGTGAGCGCTACGGGTTCAGCTGAATTTTAAAAATTGTAAACCAAGTCCATTTCTGCGCTGTGTAGCCAAAAAAAAAATAAAGAAATAGAATACTAACAAATCCGGAACCCATAACTTTGGTCAAGGATTCTAGTGCGTCGCATTGTGTTGGATGGAACAAAACAGACTTAGAATTCTTCAAATAAGATCCACCAATATTGCCTATCAAATGTTTCGGCATCAGTTGCATAAGTAACTTCTGTGGCCAAGTATCCGCTTTCCTATAAATCAATTCAGTATGTTAGCATTAGTTATGTTTCAGTAGAATGCTTGTCAATGAAATGATTATCGGTGAGGTCAGCATAAACCTGCCTATTTATTCCTAAAAGAAACTTACAATTCAGGATCACCGTCCTTAGAGTTTGCAGACACATGACAAGGTAGATGTCTAGTTTGTTTCTGCGTGTCAGCAGGTGCTTTAGCTTTCTCAACCCATTCGATCACACCGTGCCATATTGTATGCCTTTCTCTCGGTGCTGAAATCTGTTGACCAGCTACAGGTCCACTGGTTATGTTACCCTGCGCTTGAGAATGTGGCACTTGCTGTTGCTGACTAACCGACGACACCGATGCCTGGGTTTGCGACGCAGTAACTGTTTGCGCAACTTGAGTCGGCACGGATTGACTGACACACGATACTGTAAGTTGCGGTGCACCCGGTCCATGATTTTGTTGAGCCGACATGGGCATTGCAGATTGCTGTTGTACATTTTGCTGTTGTTGTTGTTGCTGCTGCTGCAATTGCATGGTGAATCTCACTTGCTGTTGCTGCTGCTGTGTTAGTTGCTGTTGTTGTTGTTGCTGCTGTTGTTGCTGCTGCTGCTGTTGCGCATTGGCAGCCATCACGTTGGTGTTGGCTACTGAGAGTGCATATGATAATGTAAGTACTGTATAGGGTGATTTAGTTAAATGTGTCGCTCAACTTATTTATGTTGCTTTGTTTCATCGAGATATGAAAATCACTTCAAGTTTCTGTGTAGTAAAAAGTAAATTTTGATCTTATGGTTGAAGAGAGAATGTAGCTACAAATTCGCGGGGATCCCTATATACTCGAGAATTTCGAAATTTTCATGAACCTGTCCCGACCCGAAATTTTCGGATTCTCGTACACCTTTAATTAATACTAGAATCATAAGCTCGTTATTACCGTCCATTCTTTGAAATGGTGTTACGTTAAGACCCAACGAAGGAGGCTGATTTAATTGTGCTATCAAAGCACTGCTTTGAGAATTCGCGGCTCCTGTGGTTCCTGGCGTAACGAAAGGCCTCCACCTTTGGCCTGCTCTAGCTGGTCCCGGCGGATGATAAGTTGGTGGAGCAGATATTTGAGGATTATAGGGTGGTCTTCCGGTGTTCATGGCTGCCGGAATTGGTACCACCGTCTGATGAACTGGAGTAATATTTTGAGGTGTTTGATTTCTGAACGGAGGACCTTGCGGTTGGGTCGGCTGAGCAATATTTTGTTGAACTTGATTCGTATTTGGACTGTCATTGCTCTGCAATGGACTTAATGGGATTTGAGCAGCTGTGCCTGGATTCGTGTGAACAGCTCCGCCAATTGGAGGACTAACTGGTCTTTCTTTCAAATTGTAGTTACGTAGTAACACTAAATGTCGTGGATCTTTAGCGTAATTTTTCGTTTGGGACGACTGCAAGTCTCCTCCAGCTTTTTCGAACATTTTAAATAACGCAGGTATCTTTCTCGGTGACAATATCGAAAGATTAATATTCCTCTGTAACAAACAAGAGCTGTTATAGATTTATATTACGGTTTGTATTGAAATTATTTGCAATTACGTACCTCTTGATACAGAGTAGCCAATTGCTCTATAGTATGACCAGCAAATTTATAAGACTCTTGAATGACTGTCTGATAAGGAGGAGAATTACAAATCAGAACGCAATGTTTCTGTGATGCTGTATTTGGTTCACGTCGTAACTGCAAATCCTCGAAACATTGCAATCCAGTGGCAAGGCCTTCTCCAATATTTGCGTAAGACTCGCCTTTTCCACCAACCATCCTAATTGCATAGAAAAATCTTATAAATGGAAAGATTGTTACTAAAGAAATTGCAAATATGTGTCACAACTTACTCTAACTTGTCAAGAACAAGTTGTAACTTGTGAGGATTAGCGTACGGTCCAAAAGTTTCTGTACATGGTGCTGGCAAACAGTCGGCAGCATGGTAGACCACTATACCATACAATGTTGCACTATTCTAAAGTAAAATGGAAATTTGATTGGATAATTATATATTTTACAATCAGAGATTCGATCAATCATTATTTTACCTCAGATACATATTCTCTATCTTCAATAGGACCTTGATTGAAATATCTGTAAAATACAGAAATTGCAGATCAATAGATTTAATAAATAAGCAGAGGAATATTTTATGAACCAAAGCATAAAAATATAAGTATACAATTTGGAACATACTCGAGTGTTGGGCCAAGGTAATTAGTTCTAAGATCATTGAGGTACGCTCCATTAACAGCTGTGCCTTCAATGACAAATATTACATCTGCCTGTATCCCGTGTTCTGTAGGACCAGCCACCATTTTTGCTATATTATCTGCAACAATGTAAATAATATATGAAAATATGTAGAGGGTTTTAATTGTTAGTAAATGTGTTCAGCTTGGTAATAATGGGATTGTTAATGTTTATATGTTTGTAGCAATTGCATTTGTTTAAAATTTCAAATACCTGTTTCAAGTATTAAAAAAATATATAATTTTACAATCCACTAAACAGGGTTATTGTAGTACATATTTCTTAATGTCAAACTTTGCGTCAGATCGATCGTAAATTATGCTACGAAGTGTAGGCTTTGTAGACAATTTATAAATTAAATGTTAATATCATGCTACTTGTCACACGGTGAATTTTTTAAAATTTGTATTATTTTCGCAGCTGTTAAAAACGACAGCTGATGTATGTAAGTATTTGTCTATGAAAACAGTTAAATCGTTACTTCTTAGATTAAAGACATTCCTAATAATTCCACAAAAGTATTAATTATTACAATTGCAGTAAGTCATCAACCAAATGCAAAACGATGCTTGACATTCCTGAAGTAATTTATTAACAGTAAATATTACGTAGTGAAAACATTTATAACACGAAACACAACATACTGTCGCAATTCGTTTTTGGATTTACAAGTTCTCTCTGAGGGGTTGGCAATGATCCTCGACAAATCTGATTTGACATGAAAATAAATTATTCAATATTTTTTATGCTAAGTCCCAAATAATCTAATAGTTCTAATAATTAATATTGTTGTAAATTAAGTCTAAATGGTAAAACAAGTTTTTTAAATCAATACAACAAGTTACTTTGGAAGTATCGCACGCCAGATGATGGCTAGCAAAGTGTACTCGTTCTAACTCTAATTGTAAGACGCTTCTTTGGCCAATAGCGACAATGCGTGCGATGATGGGGGATCGCTATTGGTCGATGAATCGTCTTAGAGTTAGAACGAACTTTGCCAGCAATCATCTGGCGCGCGCACACGTGAATATGACTTTAAACAAAGAAGAATATTAATTTATTGAAGTTTGTATAATACAAACGTTCATTGGCAAATGAAAATAACTTTAAATATTTATGACAATGTTCTTAGTAGGTATATATAAAATTAATCTCAGCAACCAATAAGAAGTTACAGCTCGACGGCTTAATTTTGAAGCCAACGTTTCAACCGGTTTCGGTCACCGGAATGAGCAGTTTATCACTCGACGTGTGATCTGTGACATGGTCACGTGATTACAGTTCGTTGGTTCAAAATAATTCAAATTTGTAAACAAATTACTGAATTATGAAATTGTAATTCTCATAGTGTTCGATCGTTGCCCGCAAAGTAAAACTGATAGTCGAATAAAAAAATCCATAAAATACCAGATTTATTTCGCGCGGTAACGGTCATAAGTTGAAAGGTCGAGGAGGTAGAAGACGTTGCAACATTATCGGCAGTAAACGTAAGCATTCCAAACAATTTACAACTTTTTTTTATAAATTACATACATTATTTTCTTAGCTAACTGACAGACGAAGATATTTATTGCAAAAATAATAAAATATTCTACAAGAAATATAATATTTTCAGTCAACATTACTACTTTTAAAGTACATATCTCCAATTTGGATTTTTGTATAAAATATTCGAATTATCGCTACTCTTTTAAGCAGATTAAACGAAAATTTATTTTTACTATTTAGAAGAAATCTGATTGGTCAACTACAAAATTGTAAAGACATTAAACGAACTGAACGATGTTGATATTTCCAACTTATTAAAATTATTAAACGAGAAGATGCATTTTCACATTTCTGCTTCTTAAAATTAACTTGGACAATTGTTATTCTGCATACAAATCCGCAGTCTAATAATTACTTTTATCTTGTTTTATAGGTATTTTATATTCTAAAAATAATGTTTTTATAGTTACATTGAAATGGACCAACGAAAGTGGACAACACCAATTAAGAATGAGAAGAAATGTGATGGCATAGGAATAAGCAGCCCTATAGTGTATAAGACCCCTGTGAAACAGTATGAGTCGATCTCAAAGCATCCAACATATCAAAACAACATCAGTTGTTTTAGTGTACTTCCTAGTCATATTACTCCACCGTCAGGTCTGACAAAGTTTATGGCAAGAAATCCATTTGAGACTGATTTAACTAATAGACTGCATTTATCTGTAATTAGTCCAACAGTATTCAGTAAGGTAGTCTTTCAGAATTCTTTCTACTGAACTTCCATAACACCAATACGTTCAATCGATGTCCAACATTAATTTTGCATTTGTTCATAATATCGTTTATATAGGTTTCAAGTCCGTCTCAGCAATCTCCAGATTTTGCATGGAGTGTGGACGAATTGGCTACAATGAAGCCAGCTTGTATAGAAGAATTTCCTGAGCAACAGATACACTGTTACGACCCAGAGATTGAGGTAAAAGCTCAGGCAGCTATCGATCGATTTTTTAAGGAGAATCAAATCATTCCAAGCCCATGGGAGATAAAGAAAAAAGATAGTAGAATTAAAATTAAAACAGACACTCCTACCAGGGCGTCTAGTGATGGGAATGCAGTATCTTCCAAATTGAAGAAAGATGGTAATTACCATAAATATTGCAAACCACCTCTCCATCATTTAACTTTCATATTTTTTCAGGTTGGAGCCAAACAGTATTATCATTGCCACCTCAACTACCATCGCATGTTGCAGAAGCTTTAAAACCTTACTTCACATTCACTCAAGTAAATGAACAGATTTCGTTTAGAATTATCTAAACATAATATATAGAGTTCTTTGCTGAATTTAATTTCTTCCATTTTCTTAGGAACAAAATGCTGAGAGCGACGACGCGAACTCGAGCAACAACTCTTTGAGAAGAAAGTTATTCTTCAATCACGACGAATGTACGGAAAATGACGAAGAGTCCTCTGTGTCTTTGTCATCTGTAAAACTGAATGGATCTCTTATATTGTCTTCCAGTCATCCACAAAGTAACATTCTAGTAGATGGAGTTCCATTTAAGGTAAAAAAAATTCTTATTATTCACGGGTCTAATGGTTTGATATAATTTAACAAAATCTGTTTACAGCCTTCACGTGATTCAGATGATCGTCACAATGCGTCTCAAATTGTGCCCGGTCATTTATCTCCCCCCGACATTTCTCCAATTCACAGGGGAGGAAACATGTCTTGTGAAAGTATAAAATCACGAAGTCGTTCGGTTGTTCGATTAAACTTTACTACAGAAATGAGCATGGATCAAACCAGTATGCAAGATAAAGAATGCTCAAATGATAATTCTTTAGGTATTATTATGCAATTAAATATTAGTGTACCAGTAGAAGTGCCTATGCGTTCTTGTGATATTATTTTAATTAAACTTATGTTAGATACGCTTTCACTTCGGTATATTCAGACGCAATATATTCGGAGGTACTATTTAATTTTGTTTTCCAATCTTCTAGATATATCCCTTGAAAAAGTTAAGGCACCGACGGCAGACTACAAAATACACAGGTCTTTAAATTTCGGTAATAATTCCGAGTATGCAGAAGATAGCGATTCTCCTAAGACGAAAATCGTCGTGAAAAGTTCGACCTACATCGAAAGGAATTTTGAGACTGAGGATACAGAGTTTTCTACGAAAAATCAAAACGATGTTCACACGTTTACTAAATTAGGTATGTCTGATCTGCAAAGTGTTTCGAACTCTGTACAAGACACCGGTTATCAGACGTATAGTATGAGTAGTACAGTGAATATGACAGACAGCTGTAACGGCACACCAGTGAAACAAAAAAATTATTACGGCGAACGAATTTTGTTAACCGATGACGAATTCCGCCTGTCTGACTGGAAAGAAAATATGAAAAATATATTCTGTTCTACACCATCAAAAACAAATAGGGAAAATCATATATTCTAAATAATTTTCACATATCAAATATGCAGTTTAAATATTAATTACGTTCTTGTAATATAAGATTAGACTATATTACATAGAAAAAATTTATTTCAATGCTTTTGCACTAACATTTGTGTAACGGTAATAGTACAATTGTTTTGAGAAGAACTTATTTGTTCATTATATTTACAACACATTACTCTCTTGCTCACATGTTTTGTTTTTTAGTTAAAATTTATAGCAAGTAAATTGTAATATATAATAAGTAATTGTAAATGAAACGATCTGAGAAGTAAACATCAGCTATTCACTGCCGTGCATAGGCTGCAATATATCCTCAGTAGTAACAATCAAGAATATAATGTATTATGTATCTTAATTGAATGAATGAATTGTATTTTAATATATTAGTGACCAGTACACGTGCAAAAAATATATATTTTTGTATTACTGTGTACTATAGGTCATTAAAAAGGCAATGTGTATAAATGAATATAAATCTCAATGTAATGAAGAGAATAAACGTGTGACCGATCTTGTGGAACAAAACGCAAGGTGGCGAATCAGACCTTTTATGTAGATTCACCTCCTTGCGGCTTGTACAACTAGATCGGTCACTGTATAAATACGAATTTGACTCTGTCCAAATATTTTGATATTACGGTAAAAAAGAAACACAGTATGTCTGTATAATATCTGTACAATATAATCAAACTTCTGTATCGCTTACATAAATCAAATACATTTTCAAGAGAATCTTTTACTATTTCGCCCGCATTATTTGAATCTCGCTAAACGAAGGAAAACGCGCCAATTTCAAATTTGCATCTTCCAAACGAATTCAATTGTTCTACCAAACAAATCTATCGTTTCGGTCAATTTTACCGTCAAAATTAAAGTTTCTACCAGACCATTTCCCCAACCATTATATCTACTTTCCCTAAACATTGAACAAAAACCATCCTGCTACCATGAGCCGAGAATGTGCTTCCGAGAAAGATGAGAAATTGTTCATCCTGGAAGTTTTCGTAGGCCACGTCAGTTTGTACGCCGAGAAGCTGCAAGGAATCGATCCAGCCAGCCTGGGTGTCGATATGCAATTTCCAGACATGCCATTGTTTCGAATCTTTCAAACTACTTTCACGTTGACCAAACCGGACAGGGGTAAAGAATCATCTCGCGAGTCTGGATTCCGAAATGTCTACTTCAATGCCGGAAAAATATACGTTTTCACCAGAGTTGCCAGCGAATTGGTGGAGAAACTGCGTGGAAAGCCTTTGCTGTTGGATGTTTATAAAATAAAGGAGATCCTCATATGCCCCGAGGAGGTGAAAAAACATCCTCTCGGAAGGTCAAAGATTCCCATGTCGGGTTGCCTCTGCGACTACGTGATGATGACGAGCAATGACAACAAGCACCTGCCCAAGTCATACAATATAGACAACACGTTTGGTCTCGTGGACGACGATGAAAAACCATCTGGCTACATAAACATATTTCTAAGGCTGACGTGCTTCGGCACATACACGACCAATGCGTTCTGCATCTTCGAACAGAAGATGTTATTCAAGAATCTAGGCTCGTTCAATGAATTCCTGTGCACGAAGGTGCTGTACGATGATGAGGAAGACAGAAGAGCAGCGGAGGTGAGCTCCAGATTTTGTTCACCGTACAAAGTATTCGAACAAAGCGAATTGGATACGCCTCCGAGGCCCATCAACATAGCAGGCCTCGCGTTCGTCTGCAAAGAGCTGTCCAGAAGAGATGGCTTCGCCACCGAGGTGATTCCCCTGAATTACCCGCCGAAAATTCCAATCATGGACATTGAAGAGAGGGAATTCGATGCAGAGAAGGCGCGACGAAAAGGTTTTACCGACATCACACCTGTTCGACCAGAATACTTGGTTGAGAAGAAGCCGTTTTCGGAACAGACCGGTTGTACAAATGCCTCGTGCGCTGGTAGCATTTGCATAGGAAAAAAATGTTGTTAATCTTCATAATTCTAACATGCTATCAAATACAATGTATCCTTTTAGAAAATATGACAACTCATTTCGAGAAACGCGCACGGTTATTTCAAAACGACATCTTGTTAAATTAAACCTTCATCCGTCCCTCATTTTCACAACTTAATGTATCCCTCGTGTGTCAAATTAACACAATGGTAAAACATCAAACAAAATGAGACGCTAAATAATTCAGTTCGCTAATTATTTTATTTAGAATAAAGTAATAAATGTTTACACAATACATATCAGAGAGAAACAGGCGCGAAACACGGACAATACTCTCAGACTTAGCCATTTTTACTAAAAAGATTAGGTGGTAAGATAGCCAAGAGGGTATTCGACAGCATCATTGGTAAGAGATAAATTTATCAGTGTACATTTATTCATGGTTCGAAAGTTATTCTGTACCTTGAGTTCCATCATCTATCTTTACTAAAAGATTAGGTGACAAGATGGTCAAGGGAGTGCTTGTCGACAGCATTGGCGAAAGGAATTGTTATAAACATTTGTTTGGAACTATAGAAACGGAAGAAGGTATGGAAGTTGCGATAGAGAAGGACAGAGAGTAAGCGTGGGGTGTATGGTATTAAATAATATATTATAACAGGAGGTGAGGTTTATACAAACGGCGAGATGGTAAGACGGTAGATTTAGCGAGGCTCGCTAACAAGGGAACATATTCAGATGCGAAAATCCGATTTTGATGAAACTTATGGGAGCTTATAGTTCTTTGAAAAATATTTGACACGTGTTTTTTTTATCAGCAGTTATCCACTTTGAAGGGGTGAAAACAACCCCCAAAGTTGGGGGTCAAAACCATATTTTTTGAGATATCTCGGAAACCAGAGGTCGAAAAAATTTGAATTCTTTTTTAAATTGTGTGTTTTTCAATGGGAAATGTAGTCGCACAAGAAAATTTTAACAAAAGTTTTTGGTTTAAACAATATATTAAAAATTTGATTTTTTTGCAGTTTCTTGATCTGAAATATTATGCGGTGAAAACGAATAAATTGTACATTATATACTCCTAAATAAAAGAAACTGTATTTTTATACTGTCAAATTGGCTATTATCTTCATTCTATATTAAAAAATATAAGTTGTGCTAAAGACCGGTCATTTGACCGGTCGCGGTAGGAATAGGTATACGTGAAGTGTCGGTAGGAATAGTGTTAAGCTAGCTAAAGGTAGACCAAGGCAGGCCAGTGATGTCCAGTGCAACTCTGGAAGATCCCTGGTCAACTCGAAGGTAGGCAAGAGTAGCCCGGTGTGGTCAGGGTGGGCGAGGGCAGCTTCTGATCCCGCAGCACTTCTGCTCCCTTCTGAGTGCGCACCTCGACTGACCTCGACTGACCTCGACTGACTGACTGAGCGCGGCCGCCGAGATCAGATGCGCGATCCGCGGTGCGCAACTCTCCCAGTAGATCTCGATCACCGTGATAGTGATTATTGATAAATTTGTTATTTCTGGCTGTTTAATGTTTATAACAATTCTTTATGCCAACTACGTCGACAAACACTCCCTTGACCATCTTGCCATCTAATTATTTAGTAAAAATAAATTATAGAACTTGAGATACAGAATAACTTTTAATCCATGAATATTCGCACGCATTAATTTATCGAACACAATTCCCTGGTAAATTGATTATTTCTGGCTGTGTAATGTTTACAACAACTTCTTTTTCCAATGATGTCGACAAGCACTCCTTTGACCATGTTGCCACCTAATTTCTTAGAAAAGGTAGGTAATAGAATTCAAGGTACAGAATAACTTTTAAACAATGAACATTCTCACGGTATTTCATTTCGTGCGACACGAAACAGCATAAGATGAGATGACTGAACTGGTCTATTCCTACGTCTCGTCCGTCATATTAGTTCCACAATATTAGTTCCGACCGATACGGTAGGATGTGACACAAACATGGTAAGGTGGCTCTAGAGCCCCGCGGACGTGAGACAAAAAAATACATTGGGTGATTAGTCTACTCCTGTACCTCGTCTGTGCTCTCATTTCCTGTCTGTGCCTATACCAGAGAGGATAGTCCTCTCTGCCTATACCAGAGAGGAATCCTATACTTCGTCTGTCGTGACAACAGGTGACAATACCCGTTGTGTAGTGCATAGGCGGTCTCTAAAGATGTCGCTTTTATAGCTTTCCCTCCTTCCCTCACGCGCGCGTCTAATTCACTTTCTGTGTCGAACCAAATACAGTGGAGTGTGTACGAGGCGACCACTCCTTTTAAGGGGGCCGGCAGGTCGACTCTGTGTAACCACACACATACATGAAATCCATATACGTATATGAACTTGCAAGGGTCAAAATGTTGACAAATTGACGCTTCAATATCGCAATGAGCAGTTTAAAAGTGGTCACTTGGGTTTCCTAAAAGTCCAATCTAGGTCTGTCCAGAGCCCAAATTGCGAATTTCTACCTCATCGTCGAGTAATTTGTAATATTCGGCAGAAATCTCGCTTTCTGAAGCAAGGATGACGTCACAAGATGGCTGCCGCAGAGAGATTCTCTTAATTTCGAGAGATTTAGTGTTCGTATCGAAAAAAACGCTCTGGACAGACATAGCAAAGACATGTACGAACACGGTGGTATGCATTTTTAATTGATTACTTACTTATTTAAGGCGTAAAATGTCTAGAAAAAAACGCACCATTTCGCGGTTCCGCTTACTAGCGCCCCGGTCTCCCCGCGGCAAACACTGTACCTTGCGATAGAATACGGTCGATAATGCAGGTCGATATTACAGGTTTACATATGTACGATATGTATGCTGCCGAATATTGCAAATTACTCGACGATGAGGTATAAATTCGCAATTTGGGCTCTGGACAGACGTAGATTGGACTTTTAGGAAACACAAGTGACCAGTTTTAAACTACTCATTGCAAAATTGAAGCGTCAATTTGTCAAGATTTTGACCCCTGCACGTTTCGCTACGCATCTCGTAACGTCACGCTTGCTTCGAACGCCTCGCGACTGGCAGTATGCTGCCGAATATTGCAAATTACTCGACGATGAGGTATAAATTCGCAGTTTGGGCTCTGGACAGACGTAGATTGGACTTTTAGGAAACACAAGTGACCACTTTTAAACTGCTCATTGCAATATTGAAGCGTCAATTTGTCAAGATTTCGACCCTTGCACGTTTCGCTACGCATCTCGTGACGTCACGCTTGCCTCGAACGCCTCGCGACTGGCGGTATGTTGCCGAATATTGCTAATTAATCGACGATGAGGCAGAAATTCGCATTTTGGCCTCTGGACAGACCTAGATTGAACCTTTAGGAAAGACAATTGACCATTTAGAAACAGCTCATTGCAATATTGAAGCGGCAATTTGAAAATTTTCTGACCCTTGCACGTTTCGAAAGAGGCCACGACCTTCGGGTCATCGATTCTGTTGAAACTTTGCATACTTATAGATCTCGTTGTCCTGTTCACAAATATACACCATTATAGGGGCAGATACTCAATAATTTTGGCGATATTAACGATTGAAGTTTCATTATTTCCTATGTAATGCCGTATTTTTTTCTACGGTACAACAAGATTCGGTTTGGCGTGACTGCAGCGTACCAAGTTTTCAACCGGACGACCAGTGTTCAAATCCTGTTTACTAACGTATTTTTTTTAATTTCATTATGTTTTATCATTGTATATTTATAATATCAATTTCACTTCAAAGTACCGATTTAATTTTGATAAAATATAGCAGGCCGAAGGTCGTGGCTTCGCCTTAGCATCTCGTGACGCCACGCTTGTTTCGAACGCCTCGCGAAATTCACATTTTGGCCTCTGAACCAGAATAACCAGAGGGTTATCAAATCATTTCAACGGAAAAATTGTGATTTCATTAGTTTCTTTTCGCAGAAATCGATTTTTTCCAAAATCCTGAGGTGACAGACAAATTTTGTGATCGGATTTGATGTCAGCGCGATAAAATCTACGAGAACAGATGTACAGAATGTCAAGAAAAATCTAACCGTGCATGGCATTGGATAAATCACAATTTTGTTTAAATATTCCAAGTTTATTTTCAAAGTTAAAACATGTTTGTACCATAGTCTCTCTATTTTTCCCTTCTTTTGCAATATTTTAACTTCTAAAAAAAAATCATAGCTCTATCTCATTTCTATCGAAAGTTCTTTGATTTTGACAGAAACTTCGTCACTTTGTCAAACATAGTGTTACGAGTATCGATATGTTACGATATCGAGACATCGCGCCGAATGGTCTTCGTTGTATCGTCGTCACTAAGACAACGCGGCTAACTTCTCGGTTTTATATATTGTAAACATATATAAAACTTTGGAAAATGCTATAAACTTTTATATATATATATGATATTATTCAAGTTTATTTTACGTTTAGTCTTTAGTTGTAAATTTGTATTTGTTTGTTTCTTAACTTCAGATTTGACATCTAAAGTAAAAAAATATGACAAATTTTGTTTAATTTTTTATGCGCTTTGTGGCATAAAAAAAGCTGCTTTAATTTCATTTTGAATATAATTTTCTTTCTGACAGGAAGTAAATTCCGACTCATTTTCTTTTTAAAAGAAGTCCTGTTAATATATGTATAAAATTATTATAATGTTAAGAATAAACTGATTCAATTTAATATAAATCAAATGATTTCCTTAGCTTTTGCATACACGTGACTGCTGTTCGAGTTTGATTTCAGAGATAGTAGCAAAAAACTGCAAAGGTAATGTGACAACGAGTCCTGTGTATATCTATGCGCCCGTGGCAATGTACGTGTTAGCATGTGTTGGTCGGCTGAATCGGGCTCATGCAGAAATCAGTTTCACGAAACGCTTGTAAATTTACGGGTTTGATGACATGGCAACAGTGAGGCGAAGATGATATGTGGCAACCATGTCTAGTCGCTAGCTTTCTCTCTCAATTTTCGTTTCTCTTTTCCACTACTTTTCAAGTCGGCATTTCATATATTCTTTTTTACCGATATGTCGTAGACGCGATGTAGTTCCACAAAAAAAATTTTAATCATTCCACAATCAGTTTTCCCTACTGACCGTTCGAGGATTGGCGTGACAGTCAAGGCCAAATGCCTCACAGCGCCACCTCGTGCGGCGATCGGTGTTCCCCCAATCCCGGACGAGCCCCCAATTGTAGGATCTCGGGAAAAACGAGGGCACCGCCGCCGGGAATCGAACCCGCGACCTCACTGGTGGTAGCCGATCGACTAACGCGCTCACCCACGGAACCCTCCCATATGAGGATTTAATCGAGGAAAAGAAAAAGTACGAGTTCGCTGAGATAGGTGTGGATAGGTGGCCTGCAGTGGCCTGTAGGTGAGAAACACCTAAGAAGAAAATAAATGGATTTATAATAAATATTTATTTTTATATATTTCAAGCTGTATAAATTTCTACCCTTTCCACTTAAAAGATTAATTGTACGCGTGTACATGAAAGTACATATAGCTACAATAGAGTTGTGTGAGTCACGCGAGTATCTGTGTGTGAGTGAGTAGCGTTTGTATCTACATATATATACTGTTATTAGTTCGGGCCCCGAGCACTAGAGAGCGCTAAAATACTGGTCACTTTTATAACACGGCAGCTTGCACCCCCTGGTGAGAAATGCTAGTCGGTGAACGCGTATTTTGGGCGTTGACCGTTAATTTTCTTCGCAATTAACGGAGAAACGGTTTCCCTCTCGACGTCGTTTCACCAGAAGCGACGACAGTTATCGTTGTCCATGGACCGTTGCAAATGTTTAATCGTTTCGTGTTGTAGAAAATGTGGATCTTTATATTATTGTTAACCTTCGCTTGCGGGAACGGTCAGTTCTCGCAAGAACCGAATGAATCTACGGGCATTCCTTGGAATCGTTTCGACGAAAGAGATCCAACCGGATTGGGATCACGGAACTCTGGAAACTCCATAGACAGTATTATTATAAAAGAGGCGTGAGTACAACGAATAATTACCGCGTTAATTAGATGACTCATTATTTCGATCATGTATGCACCTTGCATTTGTTTACAATGGTCGACCTAATTGATGCATTGGTCAAAGAGAAGACCAATGTCAACCAATTTAAAAATCGAATTAACACGTTGACCGCCGTGTGAATTTTGAGTATGTCTCGCTTATTTCATTCGTACAAACGATCAGGGTTATTAATGATTATTATTAGTTACTTGATAATGAAGTAATTGCACCTTACACTATTATTTAGTTCGTTTCAGAACAAATGAATTGATATTCGGTGCGACTGGTATTATAATAGTCATTTTTATGCAAGTGAATAACGCCGGTCACTGGTGACCACCATGGCAGTCAATGTGTTAATAATTTTATCAATTTCATTATATATTGTACTGCGTTAAGTTCCTATGGTTTATAGTACATGTATCATTCGCATCTGGAGAGAAGAGACTCTAAAGAAACTCGAGTAAACGTAAGCTTACCCTTCTTGCCCCCGTGCTTTCCCGAGTCTCTTCTCTCTAGAAGCGAACGGTAACATTTTTTTATAATACTACTTTATTGTAACATCTCCTAAAGATAATTTTTGTTTGTAGTTCATATTTCATAGTTGCTTCGAGAATGGTCAGACCAGGTCAAATTTATAAGGTGGATGTAAACGTGTTGCACAGTCCACTGCCAATGGTGGTACGTACGTCTATTCAAAGAAATGGAGTTGAGGTTGCGGCAGATTATCAAGAGGTAAAAGAAGGCATTCCAGAAACTCTGATGATGAAAATGCCACAGACTTCTGTTGGAGGGGAGTATAAGTTAAGAGTTGAAGGAACGTACAACAGCTTGACAGGTGGTCAAGCGTTTCTGAATGAAACTAGGCTCACATTCTCTCAAAGGTCAATGACAATTTTCATTCAGTTGGATAAGCCTCTGTACATGCAGGGAGAAACGATACGGTTCAGGACTATACCCATAAATACAGAGCTGAAAGCATTTAACAATCCAATCGATGTGTACATGTTGGATCCAAATAGGAGAATAATGAGGAGATGGTTGAGTAGACAAAGCAATGTGGGCACAGTGTCTTTGTCGTATCAACTATCAGATCAGCCTGTTTTCGGAGAATGGATTATACAGGTGATCGCACAAAGTCAAGTGGAAGAGAAAACATTCCAGGTTGAAGAATATTACCAGACACGCTTTGAAGTGAATGTTACAATGCCAGCGTTCTTCTTTGACAATGATCCTTATATATATGGTATAGTTCAAGCTAATTATACCAGTGGAGCACCCACAAAAGGAAATCTGACTTTAAAAGCAAGCTTCAAATCGTTAGATAGAATTCACACGGAGTCTGGGGCCGATGTTACCGAAAGATATTTCTTCTTTGATGAGTATTATCCATCATGGCTAAGCGTATCATCTTACTCTGACCAAAAAGTTCCTGTTTTAAGGTTTTTCAATGGAACATACCATTTTCGATATCCCATGTCTGAATTATTAACTTTTCTGCCCTCTTCAAGCGGTGTGGAAGTTACAGTTACTGCAACTGTTGGAGAAAGATTCTTAGAAGAGATAATTACGGGATATTCAACAGCTCGTATTTTCAATTCTACTACAAAGATAAGATTTCTAGGGGGCACTCCACAGGTTTTCAAGCCGTCGATGCCATTTTCAGTGAATCTGGTAGCGTCCTTCCACGATAATTCTGCACTCAAGAAATCACAGTTAATGGGAGCAATAATGGAAATTCGCGCGGACATCGAAATGAGAACAGGTGGTCGTCGGATCATGGAAACTCAATATTTGAAGCCTTCGTCGGAGAACGAAGGAATCTGGTCTATAAAAATTGACTTAAGAAAGCAGCTTGGACTCGAGCACAACGTGGAACAAGCACAACAAATATTGAGCGATATTTCTTCCATGAAGGTTTATGCTTACTTCACAGACGGCGAAGGATACAGAACTCAGGCAGAGTTATTGTTGTTGGCACATGAATCTCCGAATCAGCAGCATATCAAAATCTCTACGTCTACCGAGAAGCCTAAGGTTGGAGAGTATATGGTGTTCCATGTCCAGACGAATTTCTATATCGACACCTTTAACTACATAATCATGGCGAAAGGTAGCATTCTTTTAACTGGTCAAGACGCCATGCAACACAACATAAAAACGTTTGCCGTTCCGCTGAGCGCAGAAATGGCTCCTGTTGCAACTATAGTGGTATATCAGATTGGACAATATGCCAATGTGGTAGCAGACTCTTTAACTTTCCCTGTGAACGGTATTTCCCGCAATAACTTCACTATATTCATCAACAACAAGAAAGCCAGGACCGGTGAAAATGTCGAAGTCGCCATTTACGGGGAACCAGGAGCTTATGTTGCCTTGTCGGGTGTAGACCGATCCTTCTTCACTATGCAGGCTGGTAACGAGTTGTCTTACGCTACTGTTATCACTAAAATGGCACACTTCGACGAAGATACTAATGGTACTCATAGTCACATTTGGTTGTACCATGATGGCGATCCAGACGAAGTTGTCTACTATCCATCTTCAACATTCGGTATAGATGCAAACAGAACTTTCGACTACATAGGATTGGTAGTCTTCACAGATGCTTTCGTGTATCGACGACCTGATAATTGCAATCAAACTCAAGGATATGGGGAATGTCTCTCTGGAAGATGTTACAGACTAGACAAGACTTGTGACGGAGTACACGACTGTGAAGATGGTACTGATGAAGCGGCCTGCGAGTACAGGAACATCACTGATATAGCACACTTCAGAAAGTGGCGATACAACAGGATACAAAGATTATACGAGAATGTGTGGCTATGGAAAGACATTAACATTGGCCCGCATGGTAGACACATCTTCAACATAGACGTGCCCAGGAGGCCGGTTCATTGGATGATCACGGCGTTTGGTATGTCGCCAAGCATGGGTTTCGGTATGTTACCGAAAGCCATTGACTATGTAGGTGTTCTACCATTTTACATCAACGTGGAAATGCCTACTCATAGCAAACAAGGGGAACAGATTGGTGTTCGAGTTTCTGTGTTCAATTACTTACGGCACAACATAGAAGCTGTGATAGTTCTGGCAGACTCTAAAGATTATAAATTCGTTCACGTAGAAGACAATGGCATCGTGCAATCTTACAAACCGCGCACATCCTTTGGCGAGCATCAATTCTTCGTTTGGATCCCTGCGCAGGATGCGTCGATCATCTACTTACCCATTGTACCAGTGAGACTCGGAGAAATCAAAGTGCATATTTATGCTACAACTGTAATCGGAAAGGACTCGGTCACTCGTACCTTACACGTGGAAGCTGACGGCGTTCCGCAGTATCGTCATCAGTCCATTTTGCTTGACCTCAGTAACCGTGCCTATGTGTTTCAGTACATGCACGTTAACATCACCGAAACTCCTATCATCCCGTATGATGAGAATCGTTACTATGTATTTGGTTCGAACAAGGCAGTCATCAGCGTCGTTGGAGACGTCGTAGGCCCAATATTCCCAACAATGCCAGTCAACGCAACCAGCCTCATGAACCTACCCATGGACTGCGCAGAGCAGAACATGTTCAGTTTCGCAGCGAACTTGTATACAACTTTGTACATGCGGCTGATCAACCAACGTAACAGGACGCAGGAGAAGGAAAGCTTTTATTACATGAATATAGGTTACCAGCGACAACTCTCGTTTATGAACCCTGATGGATCGTTCAGTTTGTTCAGAAGCGATTGGAATCAATCCTCGCCAAGTGTGTGGTTGACAGCATATTGCGCCCGTGTTCTTCAAGAAGCTCGGTTCTACGAATGGGAAAATTATTTGTACATAGATCCTGAAGTCATAGCTCAGGCGGTGTCTTGGTTATTGAGACATCAAACGCAAGAGGGATCATTCTACGAAGTTACGTGGTTAGCAGATAGGAAGATGAACAGCTCCCTGAACTATGAATACGATATAATATCACACAGGAATATCACTCTAACAGCTCACGTTCTCATTACATTCCAAAGCGTCAAAGATTTACCAGAGGGTCTGGGTACCCAGGTCGCTGTTAGTTCTGCCAACGCAGTGAAATGGTTGGAAAGGAACTTGAAGCTTCTGGAGGAACGTGGGAAACCATACGAAATAGCTATAGTGGCCTATGCTTTGTTGTTAGCCAAAGCTTCCATCGCAGGACAGGCTTATAATATCTTGTCTAGGCATGCGCGTAGAGAAGGTGACTTAACATACTGGGGCAGAGAACAAATTCCACCTCCTCCGTATAAATTGGAGAATCAGAAGCCGTTCCTCCTTCCGCGTTTACCATATACGTACGATTCCGAGAACATCGAAACTACTGCATACGCTCTTTTGGTGCATGTCGCGAGACAAGAGACAATGATAGAGCCTATTGTGAAGTGGCTGAATTCCCAAAGATTAACGGACGGCGGGTGGGCTTCTACGCAAGACACGGCGTGGGCTATGAAAGCTTTGATGGATTACACGGTCAGGACAAGAATCAGGGATGTTAGTTCGCTCAGTATTACCGTCGAAGCCACAGCTCTCCCTGGACAAACGAAAACGTTGTTCGTTAACGACAAGAATCTAGCGAGGCTTCAAACAATAGAAGTATAAAACACGAATTTTGGCTTATCGTCGGTAATTTCGCTATAGTAACTATTAATTTTATTTCTTGTTGTACTAGATACCAGAGGCATGGGGAACTGTGAAAGTGCAAGCAAAAGGTGCTGGTTACGCGATTCTGCAAATGTCAGTGCAGTACAACGTGGACATCGCCAAATTCCAGACCCAGCCACCAGTCAAGTCGTTCGACTTAGTCACCAGAGCTAACTTCCATGGCAGAAATCAGTCTCACATATCGTATCTCAGTTGTCAGAGGTAAACTATTTCTTTCTAGATGTTGGCTTGTTGGTTTTAACCCTATTAGCAATGCATCTGTCTCGTTCACAGGTGGACAAACACAAATGAATCATCGCGCTCTGGAATGGCAGTGCTGGATGTAGCCATACCAACGGGTTACATAATCCAACAGCAAACCTTGGACAGATACATTCTCTCGAGACAAGTGAGAAACCTTCAGAGAGCGAGGTTCCAAGAGAAGAAGATTCTCTTCTACTTCGATTATCTGGATCAAGAGGAAACGTGCGTTAACTTCACTATAGAAAGATGGTTTCCGGTTGCAAACATGTCGCGGTTCCTGCCCATCAGAGTTTACGATTACTATTCGCCAGGTGGGTACCTGTAACAGTTTAGTTGCCAGTTATTTATATTGCAGTAGAATGAATATGTATTTTAACATGATGTTTCAGAACGATTCAACGAAACGATATTCGACGCTCTACCTACGTACACGTTGAATATTTGTGAAGTCTGTGGTAGCTCTCAGTGCCCCTACTGTCCGATCTTTAACACTGCCGCATTGTTAGCCACGCCGACAGGTTTCGTGCTGGTAATATCTTCTGTGGTTGTTTTAATGCGATACTTTCGAACACAGGAGTTTAGCGTAGGCTAGCTACGATAATTTAACGCAACAAAATCGAAAATTTCTTTCGATTACATAACGCCGTCCATAAAGCAGTACAAAGGTACGATTATGTTTTTATCTTTACAAAGAACAAACGTGAACGAAGTACTTTGGTGCAAAGTGGGAATCAGTGTATACTTAGTTGCATGTTAAATTATTCATGAACTTAATCTTTGTAAAGCGCTGTTCCTCGTTCACGTAATCCGTCCGAAAATATATTTAAGTTAGCCGAGAGAGAACAGCATTTAACGTGTGTTAAATATATTTTTAAGTTTTATAACCTTTATACGAATAAACAATAAAAAAATACATTTTATTCACCACGTTTCGTTTAATTCTCATTCTTGGGGTGTTAACAGATTTTCTGAATTTACATAAAAGAAATTAAGAAATTATTTGATGGGGAAGGGGGGTGGAGCTCTGGAAGATTTAGGTAGTTGTGAACAGGCAATGTTATTTTCGAAGCAATCTTTAATATAGCAACATAGTCAGTCTTACAATAATAAGCCAAAAATACAATCTATATATCGAGCTTCCGGAGAGCGGGCGAAAAATGTTTTTGTTTTCCTTCACGAGCACCCTTCGAGGGCCCCAGGAGTATTTTTTCGTGGCTAAAGAAAACAGGTGGCCTTTCGCCCGGACCTCCGAGACGAATTTTACAATTTTACACATAATTATATGATGTATCACGTTGTCAAACTGTACGTCCTGTTCTCCCACGATGCAGGTCTCGACGAACGAAAAAACGCAAAGATTTTTTTAGAAAAGTTGAAAAAAAAAGAAAGCGGAATGATTTGATTGGTCCTATTATCGGTACATCCTTTGTTAGATTTTATCTGAACTGATGCGATTCACTGGAGAGCACAGAAATGTGTTATTAATTTTAAAGTATAAATTGATTTAACGACGCATACGCGAATGGTAATTCATGGCAGTTTTGATCGGAATTGCTTCATTTTCGTTGTAAAAGACACATTAAAGCAGATAGTGGAAAAAATGGTGTAAGCAGAATTGTAAATGAAATCATTCATTTTTAATACACATTTCTGAGCTAGACGTATGAAGAGTTCTGTTGTAAGCGAATCAACTAATCTCTGGAACTCTATTGCTTTATCCCGGTTGGATTGTGTCCCTCAAATAAGTACTGAACTGCTTCAGCCTTCTTGGTTTTCAAGGACAGAGAACAAGTTGTAAAGTTCTACAGAGATATATGGTGGTCGGTACAATAAATGGTGCAGGGATGATTCCGGACCAGACTAAGGGGCAGAGATTCGAAAGGAAGTCTATAATTAAGACCCAGTCCGTTGAATTTTCGAATAGGATAATTGAATTACACTTGTAATGACTTGCTAGGCCTAGCGATTACACGAAGTTTCAAAACAGTCTTGTTCGCAGGCTCATTATCCATTTTCATGAACAAGGTGTAGAGAACACCAGACAATCTTTTAAATTTTTTTTTATTTCATGGTTTTATGTCGCATCAACTGCTAGGTTATTAGCAACATCATAATGTAAGTAAAGATAGGTTACATTATTTGATTTATCAAAAGTAGATCTTGTTAAATTGCTTGTGCAGAATGTCCACAGTGTTATAACGTTTCTTCCAAACGACTGGCAGAATCGAAAAAGGACTGTGCTAAAAGCTCTTCCGCTTCCTAGAACCATTCATTTTCAAGAATTGAATCAATAACAGCATGAACGCTCTGGGGTTTGTGCTTCAATATGAGAAATATAATTGTAAATGGTAACGACTCCACTGGCGATCAAGACTGGTTCAAAAAGTATTACAAAGCTACTTCGGGCACCGGGTATTAATTACAGACACGCTACAAATACTTCCGGACCTAAACGAATGATCAGGATAGGGAAAACGATCGATACAAATATATAGATATATTATAATATAATAGAGTTATTTGATGAAACATTTAAAGCCTTACATAAAATATACAGTATGATGTGTATCGTCGCACGTATGTGAATTAAAGTGTGTACCATGTTCTCTCGAGTGAAGGATATTACCGTCATGTTGAAATCAACTCTCTATTCTCAAATCAGTATTCTCTCTCTCTCTTTCTCTCTCTCTCTCGTTCTCTCTATCTCTCACTCTCTCACATACAAGTGTTCAAAAGATGTCTTAAAATATGCAGATCCACATTCAACCATTTCTCTCCGCGAGCTTTTATCTATTTCCACCTTTGTTTTCTTTCCTCGTCTACTCATCGTTCTCGTTTACGCAGACTGATATATTATACGTTCTTCGTGAATGTACGGGTGCTCGCGGCACCCGATTGGACTGAGAGATTCGATACGGCAGTAGTAATAGTTAATAGTCAATAATTCTTATAGTTCTTACATCATTTTTTCGTCGCGTCGACGACAACGAGCCGCGGAAGAGCGCGCGTCATCGGCTTACTTTAATTATTTACTCATTTATTTATATTTATATATATAATATGTATAGCTCCCCCCCTCCCCTCCCCTCCCCACTCGTCAGCAACTTCTCTTGTTTAATAGTGATCTTTTATTATAATATAGATATTATCGGTAATACAGAGCTAGTATCAAATTCTAACAGAATCGAGCTACATAAAAATTGTTCCAACCGTTTCGGAGAGATATGCATTTCACTCTGCATCAACGCGCTCTTTCTCGGAGCTATTTTTCAATTCGTTTCATCGTCGTCTTCCATTTTTTTTTCTTTCTCTCTCTTAATATTTCTGTCGTTCGACGTTAATAATCTCGAGTATTCTCAGCGTCCCTCGACGAGACAACGAGACGTTTAATCATTATCTCTTTCAACACCATTCGAACATCCGTTCGTTCCGATTCAACAAACCAATTGCGCTAACTTGTAACCTCACATGCAATCGTTCAAATCCCCACTCGTCAATAGATCATATGTTAAAAAAGTCGTCTACAAAATGGCATCACATGTACGTACGTTTAAAAATACAGATATTCGACTTCACGGAAACTCAGATAAATTGTTGTTTTGTTTCTTCGTTAGAAATGCTTGTTACAAAATTAAAAAAACGGAGATGTTTCGTTCTGCGATGACTTTGAAAATGGAATTGGACGTGGAGTGAAAACAATGCCGTGCTAAAAACTAGGTCTATCTTTCAGATGCTAGGAATCGAGAAAAGAATGAAGTCATCGTAATAGACGCGTGTAATCGTTGGTAAATCGTTGCAAAAGTTATCAACATTTTCATTTTTGAAATGTCCGCGCCTGTTGTGGTAGACCGAGACAGGCAGTTAGGGACATCGATTCTACAAAGTTCAAGAATGAGTATGCTTCCACCAACACTGTGAATTCTCATACTTGGCTATCGGTTAAAACTTTCAAGCTATAAAACCATCGCGACAATATACGGATAATAAAATATCATAGTAAAAACATTCTTCGTAAAAAGTAGGCGTACGTTAAAAAAAAAAAGAAAGTAACACACAGTCGCTTTTACTTTTCGGCTTTCGGGGTGGGCTTTTCCTCTGTTCTCGTGTTAACGCGATGCCCACCGTCGAAGCTCAATTAGATTACCATACTCTATTAAATTACAATAAATGGTACTATTATAGTAGTGTAAAATGTTGCTGGATATATATGTATCGCAGTAGAATAGTAGTCGATGCGAGTAGATAAAGTAGCGATTTGTTGGCCACCGCAGAATCGTTGGGCGGTCTCTCGTTGAACATTGCGATTTTCCGTAAATGGTTCCCGATAAATACGAACACAGTCGCGAGTGTAGATAGAAAAAAAGGCATTCAAAAGACACGTACGATAAAAGAGAGCAACTATCAGTTTTGTCTAAGGCCGGTCCAACGAGTCCGGGCGTCCAACAATTTATTTTATTCTTACGTGAAAATCAATTTATCATTTTGGTCAGTGTGTGAAAATAAAAATAATAGTTCTTTTATAATCTGCAAACTACTGTGGACCGCGTCGAAATTGATATTTGTATTTGGTTGTCGTTTGTCTCCCTCTATTGATCGTAGAGGGTAAATATGATTGTTACTTTTTTCTTCTTCTTTCTTTCTTTTCTTTTTTTTTGTAAATTTTCTTTCTTTTCTCCTATGCACCACTTTCTCGCTCGCGATTCTCTCTCTCTCTCTCTCTCTCTCTCTCTCGAGCTCTTTCAGCGCAAAAACAGACGAAATAAGGGAGAACAGAGTCATGCAGATGATTTTCCCGGCGAGGCGAGCCTGTTTTACCGGCTCGAAACAACCGAGCTAGACATCTTCGATGAAACTAGGCAAATTCTTGAAGCTCGATTCTTCTGTTGTCTTTCTTTATGTTATGAAGAAGTTCAAAGTTCAATCATCTGCGTACGATTCTGCGGAGATTGCTGCTGAATCAATTGTTGGATCAAATATTCAGTTTCTTCGTGCAGCAACAAAGCTGTAGTTGACCGCTTAATAATGAAGTAATATTTATCTGGAAATTCTTGATCTTCATGGGATATCAGTTTTGCTTTTTCTTATATATATATATATATATTTATATGTATATATATACGCGTGATAGAATTAGTTAGTGCCGCTAATTCAGCTCGATTCTTTTTCTTTCGAATCTAAAAACAAAATAGAAACAATATTCAATCGAGAACATGATACAAAATACACCGAATAAACCTCAACGCATTCAGAGCACTATGCGAGTGGCATAACTCTTCGTTGTGGATTTCATACTATTAGATTTTTCTGTATTTATGCTGCACAAGAAAAATTAATAGTATTTGAATGTATGATTTGGTTATTGTCCTCCTGACACTTTATGTATCGGCAAAATCTATGCTCCATGGCTAAGGGTTTTTAGTTTCTTGAACAGCAACAACAACATCAATTTTGAACCTACAAGTTACTTCCAGTAACGTCATCTAAGAATTTCCTTCCAGATTATAATGTAAAAGAAAATTTCTAAGCTTCCTTTCGGTACAGTATAGCTACTGAAAATCCTATTATTTGGATTCCAATAGGTAAAGCGTTAATAGTCTTTCGGTAGATGAAGTGTTAACAAATTTTTTAATAGATGGGGGGAATTTTTCTCTGAGATAAACTTTGTACAAAGGTCCACAGGTTGGTATTACAAGTTACTTTGCTTCCTGAATGCGTTGATTGCGTTTAGGGTACAGAGCCGCGCGGTACGGAAACGTAATTTTGTCTAGTATTTACCGCTATCAGATTTGTCTTCGGATGTTCCGTTTGTCAATTCAGGCTCCTTCTTCTTTTCTCCTTCCTCCGACTCCACGCTGGATGCTTTCTTCTCGTCGTGATTGGCCGTTTTCTTATCTTTCGCTTTTCCCTTGGCTGGCGTTGCCGGTTTCGGTTTCGGCTCGAGACTCGGGTCCAGCACGATCTTGCCGATGTTCTTGCGGTCGTGCATCTTCTGCATGGCTTCCGGCACATCCTCCAATGCCCACGTCGAATCTATTACCGGCTTAATCTTACCCTCGCCCCACATGGTGAACACTTGCTCCACCGATTGCCGCACGAACTCTTGGCTGCCGTGTTTGTACATCAGATGACGGAGGTTCAGCCCGGACAACGTTTTGTTCTCCTCGAACAGCTTTATCGGTGAGACTTTGTCCACTTGCCACCACTGCAAAACGAGCACCGTTAATAATTACTCGTAATTAGACCGCGGATCTTCATGCAAAATGAAAAATGGCTGCACCAATCGCAAGAAACAGTAGCCGTATTTAAGTTATTTCAACATTAAGTATTTTTCAACATTCAATAAGGTCAACATTCAGTGAATTTTATTGTTCTACTCGGAGCCCAATAGAGTTCTTAATATTTCTGTATGACAGAGATCCGGCAGGCATCACAAATCAATTTCTAATTAGACAGACATCCAGAAGAGGTGACGAAGAAAAAGTTAACAGGGATAGGGATTCGATTAGATCACGTACTGATCGCGCCGCCGAGAAGAAGCTCTTCATTTCTCCGGTGACCACGTTGCTGGACCCATAAAGGATGTATTTCCCCATGGGCTTCAGCAGCGCGTAGCCCTTGTTGCATTCTTCGCCGCACAGACAATCGAGAACTATATCCACGCCCTCCGGAGAGATCCTGCGAATAAAATCCAAATAAATATCCTACTCATAGATCCTCGGACATTGTCCAGTGTCCATCATCCGACGACAAAGCGGATTTCGAGAATTTGTTACGTACTTTCTGACCTCGCTGCTGTAATCCGTACCACGTTCGAGGAGGTGGTCGATGGTGCCGGCCGTTTTGAGGGACTCGTGTTTGGATTTACTGCACACACCGAAAATAGTCACGTCGTTCACTGTCTTGGCCAGCTGGACCACCGCTTGACCCTAAAACAAAAAATCAAAATGAATATCCGGGTGGGATGAGCTCGGGATAACGGTGCTCCTTTTGATCCTCGATTTCCAAGGTCGGCACACGCTTAATCTTTTTCTGCCGACCGCCGAGCTGGATTCTCACCGTAATCCTTTTTCCTTGCACAATCGAAGCCCGACGACGTTTCAGAATCGGTCGAATATTTGAATAAGCGACATTACTAAAATTTAGTTTGTGAACGTGCTGCTTGAACAGTGGAGGGTTGCTACAATTCATAGCTATAGACTGCGGATTTTATGCGTGTATGACAAATCGGTGGTAGTTGTAATTTTAAGCAGTAGAAACATTAGAAGAACAGTATTGAAGGACTAAACAAATTTTTATTTCGTTCCAGTATCTTGTAATAGATGAAGAAAATTTTTATTTTACAAAGATCCGCAGTCTACCCGATATTCAGAAGCTTACGTACCGTGTATTGTTAACAAACTCGATCCTGTACAATGTTCTCGCATTTCTCTGATGGTATGTATTGAACGAACTGTAACTGAAGAAAATTTCCCCTACTCCCTACCCCCCCCCGATTTGTCGTCGCATTTTTAAGCATTTTCTCGTCCCAATGTTGACTATCACTAGACTGCGGATGATCATGTTAAACAATCATTTAGTGAATTCGAGGAAATCAGAAATCTCAATTTTTTAAAAATGTCGCTTTCTAAATACGCTTTTGATGAAGGTGAGAGTAGTGTATTTTTCCCTACTTATTTCAGAAAAACCTTAAATGTCCGGCGCTAGTGGAACTTCCGCTACGAACAGGGACGAGAGCCAGGCAGTATAGTTCGCGGGCGTGTGTGTGCTTCCCCGATAATTTTTTCTGAACGGGGATCAATTATGCGGCTTCGATCGGTCAGATGAAGGGTCGAAGAGATACATATATACCAAGGGCAACTGTTTTCCGTCTGGCCGGTTCGAACGAGAGAGTTATAAAGCAGCCGAACGCTCACCGCTCGCGCCTCAAGTGGGGTAAAAATTGAGCGAAACGGCCGGAGATTTTCAACAGAAGCAGCATTCATTATTTCCAGGAATCGAGAGCTGACCGCGCTGCGCTGCTCTCTTCTGTCTGCGTTCTCGTCCGTTGTCGAGAGAGAATTCGATACCCAATAACATGACCAATCCGGAGGCGGCCGGAGAGGAGCCACCGGCCAGGGAAGACGACCGGGGAAGAACCAGAAGAATTTCAGGGGGAAAAAACGAGAGGAGGAGGTGGAGGAGAAGAAAGAGGTAGCGCGAGAAGGGAAAGAGAGCAGAGCCACGGCCAGAATGTTAAGAAGCCGCTCTAAATTGTGCGTCATAAAAGGGCCCGGTCGATGGATCCGCTATCTGGGAAACACGTTCTTGCATAATTCTCGGATCGTTCGAAATTATGATGGATACGAGAGCCCGGTCCCGTCAACAGAATCAGCGAATTTCGATGACCTGGTCATTTAAATTTCCCCTACCCCCCGGTTTTTCGTCACATTTTTAAGCATTTTCTCCTCCCAGCTTTGGCTATCACTAGATCTCTGATCTTTCTGCGAAATAAAAATAATAAAGAAACACCCGTCAAATGAACATGCATTTCCCCTACTAATAATTTTAAGAAGTCAAAAATAATACAATAACTTTCTATTTGACTAACCCCGTTTTATATCGAGTCCTTTGAAATTCTATTTTGTTGGAGTCGATATGCCTTTGGAGAAAACACAAGCGTACAATAAATATTTCTTTCTTTGTTTCCATTCAATTTTCTAGCATTACTTTCACCACGACTAAATAGTAGTTAAATGTGGTTAAACAACACACGTGCCAACTGTAATACTATTTGTAACCCCACTGAATCAGCACTGCGAGATAAATTCGAAAAGATGAATTGAATAATTTTCAGTTTGCTGATTTCACAGTATTTCAACCCTTTCTGGACGAATGTGAACATAGTAACGACATCATGAGTGTAACTTCTGCAGCCAAAATATCAGTATACATTTTTCCTATTATTCCCTCCGGGGAAACTATTCTTAGTATTTTAAAGAAATCTTCGTTTTCAAAGGATTAACACTAGGTTTACGGGACCCATCAAAATGACGGGTTCTAATATTTTTAATTTACGATTATTGAGATTGTGAAGATCCATCTACGTGGGATTACTCGACAAACTTATTTCCTTAGGTATATATTATTTAAAAAATGGCTGAAAACTTGGATAGACACATTCTTCTTATTTTTATAAAGTAATGTAAAATACACACTTTTAATGCTCCGTAAACCTAGTGTTAACGAAGTTGCTTCAAAGCTCGTTCAGTACAGAAAGAACTACTGTGATTTTTTCCATGAATTTATTTCGGCGGCATTAAAGATTTAACACGATTCTCGTCAACAAGTGGTTGATTTTGTGGTAGGTACGCCGACAACAAGAATTATCAGGAGTATACGGATGATTCTTGTCACGGAGGACGCTCACTAGCCCCCCGGAAGAATCATTCAGCGTGTTCATTACCTACCACCGAATATTAGGGAGTCCCCTAACCGCTCCGACGAAACGAGGAAATACGGCGCGGATTTACGGAAGCATTCTGATAGTCGGATTAACGTAATGCGGGGGATTCTGCGTCCACATATACAACGTATAAATAGTTAGTTACCGTGGATGTCGCGCGCGCGCAGTGTACACATCTGTACACGGTGAAAGGGAAAATACGAGTCGGCGCGGATGGTTGGTGGGGGGAAAGGGGGAGGGAT
This sequence comes from Halictus rubicundus, assembly GCF_050948215.1. NCBI lineage: Eukaryota > Metazoa > Arthropoda > Insecta > Hymenoptera > Halictidae > Halictus > Halictus rubicundus. Next base: position 12,775,833 of record NC_135152.1, on the reverse strand, counting down.
CGAAGAAAGTGGGAAAAGTCCGACGTGATCAGGAAATGCAATTTTTCAAGTCAAGTGCTTTTCCTAGCTTTCCCGGTGAACGTGCTCCGACTCCCGGGCGTGTGTCTCCACCCCTCCCCGGTGATATATACACCGTGACAGCGGAGAAAAGTGCGGTTTTCATGCGCCCGACCGCAGCCTTCACCGAGACGACGCCGATATTGTTCCACGGGAACGAATTGTCTCCTCTGTCTAGTCCATTCCGAGAGAGGCGTAACCATCGAAGGGGCGCGCGACGCCGAACAACCGTTTAAATAAGCGATACCTCGCCGCGCGTTTCCGTTTTCGCCGTCAACCCGCTCGTTCCCATCGATTTTCGGTCCATTCTACCACGCTGATCAAACAATCGCCGTAAATCACATTATATAACGAGAGACGGCGGTTCAGTGCACCCGAGTTTCTTTCAGCATCCACGGAACGCAACGTTCTCGGAATCGTTTCATTTTGTGGGTCTGTTCTACAGGGCGATTGAACAGATGAGGTCAAGGACAGTAAACGTAATCGCGCAAGGGTACGCAGGTATTGATCCGGTGCAACTGATTTTCCTCCTGTTCCCTTGAAATGTTGTTATGGTTGCTATCGAAAGTTGATTTTTTATCTGTTCTACAGGGCGATTAAACTGTCCGGGTCAAGAATGAAGACAATCAACACCATCGCACGAGGTTAGGTGGATACAACTGATTTTCCTTCTGTTTCCTTGAAATGTAGCCAAGGTTGCTATCAAAAGTTGATTTCGGTTCTGTTCTACAGGGCGATTAAACTGTCCGGGTCAAGAATGAAGACAATCAACACCATCGCACGAGGTTAGGTGGATACAACTGATTTTCCTCCCGTTTCCTTGAAATGTAGCCAAGGTTGCTATCAAAAGTTGATTTTCGTTCTGTTCTACAGGGCGATTAAACTGTCCGGGTCAAGAATGAAGACAATCAACACAATCGCACGAGGTTAGGTGGATACAACTGATTTTCCTCCCGTTTCCTTGAAATGTAGCCAAGGTTGCTATCAAAAGTTGATTTTCGTTCTGTTCTACAGGGCGATTAAACTGTCCGGGTCAAGAATGAAGACAATCAACACCATCGCACGAGGGTAGGTGGATACAACTGATTTTCCTTCTGTTTCCTTGAAATGTAGCCAAGGTTGCTATCAAAAGTTGATTTCGGTTCTGTTCTACAGGGCGATTAAACTGTCCGGGTCAAGAATGAAGACAATCAACACAATCGCACGAGGTTAGGTGGATACAACTGATTTTCCTCCCGTTTCCTTGAAATGTAGCCAAGGTTGCTATCAAAAGTTGATTTTCGTTCTGTTCTACAGGGCGATTAAACTTTCCGAGTCAAGAATGAAGGCAATCAACACAATCGCACGAGGTTAGGTGGATACAACTGATTTTCCTTCTGTTTCCTTGAAATGTAGCCAAGGTTGCTATCAAAAGTTGATTTCGGTTCTGTTCTACAGGGCGATTAAACTGTCCGGGTCAAGGTTAGAGACTGTCAACGTAATTGTTTCAGAGGAGATATCGGTTTGGTGCAATCTATTTTCATTTAGGTCTCTTGAACCGTACCCAATGTTTCTACAATAGATTCCTAATAATAATGATTATTATTAGGTTTCGGAAGGTTTGTTCTGCGGGAAAATCAAACAGTAGCTACGTTGTAAGAAACACACAATGTGTATATGGGAATATTGAAACGTTACTGCGGCCTCTGTTATCGTTGGGTCGCGTTGATTATAGTTTCAGTAGATTTCCTACTAGACGATTCAACAACTGTGCCGCTATTATAATAGCAATTTCTATTATCGTAGGATTACATGGCTTGTGTTCCTGGGCTCATTTTCTGTTTATCGTGATTAAATAGTCCTGCCTAACCAGTGATTATGCTTCAAGAAAAGGTACAATAACTGTGGCGTGTCTGTGTGTTTAAGGGAACACTGGGTAGTATATTCGTTCTTGTTATCGCAGGATCATGTTTTTCGTGGATTTCGGCTAGGTTCTGCGGGATGATTCAACAGTTTAATCAAACAATGGCGATGTTTAAAGAAAAGATAAAGTAGTGTACCGTACAGATCATTGTTGTTATAGGATCATGTTGTTTGTGCTTCTCGTTGAGTTTATACTGCAGGGTGATTGACCCTTGTGCCAACACCCAACATTTTCTACGACGTACGAGAAACATCGCACTTCATAATTTCAACACATAATTTTATATACCAACAAGGAATTGAAAAATGTTTCAACAAAAAAGTGGAAGACCAAGGATCGCATTTTCCAAATTCTACGCAACTCTTCTATAGCATTCACTTTGTTTGTGGTTCTCGTTGAGTTTATACTGCAGGGTGATTGACCCTTGTGCCAACACCCAACATTTTCTACGACGTACGAGAAACATCGCAGTTCATAATTTCAACACATAATTTTATATACCAACAAGGAATTGAAAAATGTTTCAACAAAAAGTGGAAGACCAAGGATCGCATTTTCCAAATTGTACGCAACCCTCCTATAGCATTCACCAAATTCAACCCTCGAATTTAATATATTGACTGCTGCTTCAACCGCGTAAGGATGACATTACCTCTTCACAAGGGTGTACAGATATGAATTTATACTGTAACACATTGCAGGAAATTAATTTTCACAAGGACCGAAGGATGCAGAAGAGTGAAAAGACTAATCATAATTGCGTCTATGCAGTTACGGTTTCAATACCGAGTCTCGCCGATTTTATTGGATCTTCGGAGGGTGGTGTTCGGCAAGCTCCGTCCCAAACATGGCGATTAACTTATCCAGATACTAGCCAGCGATAGCGAACGCGCGGAGGTCGATTAACCGAGAGCCATAATACTCGCGATTTCACGGGGCCGTGACTGCGTTCGCCCTTCCTCACCGAAGGGTTCGGGGCGCGCGCGATCAAACACAGTTCGCTCGTTTGCGCTTAGGTGACCCCTTCACCCCCGGAAAAATGCACCCCCTAGAATTTACCGAAGAAATTACAAATCAGTCGCTCGGACTACGCCCGGCTGTTTCTGGCGTTGAGCAATTACGAGTGTACCGAGACGGACAAGGTTACTGCCCCACGAGCACACAAGTTACCCCCGCGAGTCATCCCGTTGCTCGCTGCAAACGGGAAGGGATGATTCTCTCTGTCTCTCTTTCGCTCTCTCTATCTCTCTATCTCTATCCCTCGGTTTTCTCTGTGAACGTCGTCGAAGGCGAAGAAGAAGGCATCCGGGCTCGGCTGAGGGGTTAGGGGAAGGCGTCGGGATCAATACGGCTCAACAGGTTACACTCGAAGCTAACTACATCGCCCCCGCAGTCCTGTACCGCGTTGCACACTGGACCGTTATAACATAAAATAGGTGGAATAAATTGAAAATTTCATCATAATCGTCGAATAGGTTAACCCCTTGCGGTCCTACGTGTTTCCTATCTTTCTCTTCAAAACTTTCCACGAAATTATATAAATATCAATTATACAGGTTGAGGCACCTAACTCGATCACCTCGAATCAATTCTAAATTTTTCGTTGTACAAAACGATTATTTCTACAGATGTTATACGGTATCGAGGGGACACATGGCGGCGAGTTCAAGGTCAACCTTGATTTTTTCAATAGAAACGTATAATTTGTATGCACCAATCGATGCAGTTGTTCTCTCTAAAAAAAAATAGGAACCCATGGATGTCGAAAATGAATAGTTTGGCAGATATTTTAATTTAAATATAGCTGAAAAAACATCGGATAAAGAATAAAGTTTACGCAGAGGCTAACGATAAAAGTGCATTGCTCGATATGCAGGACAGTATCATAAACGAATGTTGTGTATAGTAAAGTATCGCTCGATTACATCTGTTAAATGAACATTACATTTTTTGTAAATGATTATTACTAGACAATGGATTTTAGATTAAGAGAATTTAAGAGCTTCAATGTATAAATCCCAGCTTATTCAAATTATTAAAAAAACAACGAGTCTTCCATTTGGCTCCGGTTCAATGTAGTCGATGCATTTTTATTTTGCAGAAAAATCCGCAGTCTGTTACATAACTAAAGTTAAAATATCTCCGAAACTAATCCTTTTTCGACGTACATGGGCTAACACATTTTTACAGAGAATATAAAACTGCATCGATTGGTGCATACAAAATATATGGTACCATTTAAAAAGTCAGTCCTTCATAAGCCCTTGACGCGTCTACCTACAAAAAAAAAAAAAAACTAATAACACCAGTATGCGCATCTCGTGAAATCATTTAATCTCCGTCAAAATATTTCTCGCTGCGATTAATAACAATGACGTGAATCCAAGTGGTAATATCCGAGACACCCTGTATACGACAAGACTTATCATTGCATTTACTCCTATCGTTAAAGGGAATATTTCCTACACTGAAAATATAAATTATTACAATTATGGACAATTTGTTCGATCGTTAAAAAAGAATTAGAGAATAAAGTCGACAGTTGTATATACATGATCAAAAAAAAAAGTGGAGGTACTTCGCTCAGCCAATTGCGGATAAAAAAAATTCCCAGAAGAAGGTTGATTTTTCGACACGGTCCGACAGGTGTAACACCCCTTGAAAGAATCGATCTTCTGAAGAATCGAATCGGAATCGAGCATCCCTAGTTGGAAGTTGAGACGACGAAAATCTACGGGGGGATGCTGCCGGTGTGCACGAGAGAGCCATGGGGGTGTGGGGGTTGCCCTGGCAACCCTTCGTTCTCTCATCGACCACCGTCACGGGCCGCGCCCGTCTGAGACCGCACCACCACCATAGTCATCGCCATATCCCCCACCATGCAACCCCCGAACGTCACCGCCACCCCCGGGTCACGTGTACCGGCGCCCTTAAGCTCCGTTCACACGGACCGGCTTAATTCGATTTCGCGTCTCCGGCTTCCGGGCCAGACACTATTGCTATCCAACACCGTTGTTTACCGTGCAGCTAAGCGCGTGCCCGGATACCATTCTCCGCGGATTTTGCCGAGAAACTTAACAATCGCGAGCCCGTGCAGAATTTTCGGACACGCACTCGCGAGAAAACCATCTTTCGCGATGCGGATCTGGATTTACGAGAATCCGCACAGTTGTCGCACAAAAGAGCCATAGGTATCGCAAGTTGCAAAACTTTTTCAATTTAGTGAATTTTGCGATTCTGAATGTTTTAAACGTTTTAGTGATTTATATCGCAGTGTCGCACAATCTTTAATCATTTCCGGCTCGCAGGGACCTGAATAACTTTGTGCCTGTGCGTAACATACATTTTAAAACTTTTTTATATCGCAAGCATACTTTACTTTTCCCTTCGACCAATAGTTATATAAAAGCGTTACGTATCACGTAGTGAATTAATCCTTCTAACATCCATAAAAAATTCGAGTCGTTCGGTCCAATTTAAAAAAATTTATTCCTAATTATTTTATTCAATTTTCGCCTCCAGAGTGCGAAATGGACTTGACGTAACAGAATTAAATGCGCCTTGCGTTTCTTTACTTTCACTCCATTTTAAATTGTATTGCTCCACTGGAATTGCTCATCGCAGACTGCGTCTAATTTCTTTAGTTCTACCTCACCTTAAAATCGTCTCATCTTCGTTGATTCTATTCTTTGCACTTTTTCTTCTCGCCTTTCGCGGATCAATAGAATTATTCGCAGTTACTTATCCCTTAATCAAGCCGGGCACTTCTCACTCGGATTTAAAGCTGTCTGGAGTAAGCAAGGGTCCCACAAAGTGTCAGCAGATAGACGAATCTACCCTAAGCCTGGCTAAGAGTTAAACTGCTTTAATACTCCATAAATGGGAGGCAACGAATTTGGTGATTAGGACTGCGGGTCTCTGTGTAAAATAGAAATCTTCGTCTCTAAAATCACCTGTAAATTCTTTGCTTCTAAATTTAATAATAAGACGAGATCATCGGGACATTTAAATTGTTTTACTGTTCTAAATTTCATCTACTCGTTTTTGTGATAAATGCATAAAATCCGCAGTCTATTAATAATAGTAGGCTATGAACTAGACCGTACACTTATGAACTCTGTCATCTACATACAGAATAGTTGGAAACGACTTAAATTTGTTGATCAACTATTTCCATCTATCTGTTCCCATCGATTCGCAGAGTGACTAAAAACTTTCGTGTTGAAATTCATGAACTGATTTAAATCCAAGAGTGCGCTTTGTTTTCTATGCATACACGAGAAGCTTTCACCGCGAGAAACCCGGGAACCATTTTCTCTTGGAACAGTCGAATTGAAACACAACTTTGAAAATTGAAGAATCGTTGCGTGCCCAATGGTCGAACTTGGCTGGTACGTTGATCGTCGAATTACAACAAAATGGCCCACGACTTCAAAGTAATTTATTCAAGTGAACTGAAACTGAGATGTTCGAAATGGCTCTTAATTTTTTCGTTCACAACTACTGAAATTACAAAAATATTTTCAGAAGCAGCACTTAAGTAACACAAAAAAAAAAATGAAAAATAATTCTGGTAAGTATTTAACGGCATACTGCAGAAAAGAAATTTTTATTACAGATATGAAAATAAAAGTAAAAGTATAAAATAATTCTGATAAGCATTCACAGTAAATGCCGAGGAGACCGAAATATGGAAAAATATATTTGACAAAATCATTTCTCTTAGTTCCCACGTTGGGACATTTTTACCTTTAAGCAAGCGGTATAAAAAATTACAATTTCACGCTAAAAGATGGCAACAAAATCAATACGAACTGTGGTCCAAATTAGGCTGCTTTCCCCTTCACAATTTTTCAAATCTGGATTTATTCAATTTTTGCGCCAGGCTCTTCAATTAGTTTCTAAACCTGTTCACAGAACGGTGTCACTCACGCATGCTCGACGTGGCATTCATCGTATTAAAAGCGCTCTTGCATTATCGTGTTTCAATCCCCTACGCTTCATATGAATGTAATAAACGTCGGTCCAAGCACAAAAGGCTGCCAGTTCATTTTGACTGCTGCGAAGGTTTCAGAATTAAGGTGTCGTCGGCCGGAAGCCAGTTAGGGAGTGATGGAAGTGTATGTTGACTCTGGATGGGTGTGGGAGGGTGGCATCGAGGAAATGGTAAATGATGTGGTTAGCGGGACATTCTTGTATTTCCGTTGGCTGATCGGGGAACGTTGCAGTTCTCTTTGTTCAGGGTTTCGAGAGAGTGCGAGCCGTGACCTTTTGCACAAAATTCTCTCTCCGCTTTTCGCTGGCGTGCAACCTCGACGGAATAACATATTCGTGCGCGCGCTGCGGGATTTTACAATAAATGCCGTCGAGTCAATTTCAGCAAATGATTCGACGCAATATTCTACCGTCAGCTGAAATACATTTTTTGATACTGCACGCTTCTACGTTCATTCGATCGATCGACTTTGAAAAATCTGATTTCGCTTGGTCAGTTGAATAATTGAATGAAGCTTTAAGTTGGAATTTAGCCTGACTAAAAGACGATTTTAATTACTACTTCTCTTCTTTAACGTTCTTACGAGTTTTACAATGACCTCTGGGAGTTCAACAATGTTCTAACCAGGCTTGAACGGCAAACTAATCTATAAAGGGGGCTCTGGCAACTGATCAAAGCTGACGTTAATGGAGACTGCTTCGTACCGTACTGAATGTGTCACTTTCTCGCTGTCATGACAACGTTTTGTTGACCTAAACCTCCCCTCGTGGTCCCTCGACTCTCCAGGCTAATATGTCGTTAGGTGCTACAATTATGTAGCAAGAGGCACTCGTCTCTATTCAGTAAAACAATAGACCTTGTAAACTTAAAAAACCTGACCTTCAATGCACTTCTACTTTTACTCAATCTTGTACACTTTTTTGACTTATTCCCTAATCAATTTCTACAAAGATTTTTCAAAATAACTTGCCCCGTCATTACGTATACATTAAAATATGTACGGAGTGTTTCAATATTTTCTGTCCGATATTTATATACACTTGAATTTTAAAAATCGAAATTTCCCAGGAAAATATTCTATTCTTTCTTCCGAACATCATTTCCGTTCGTAGCGTGACATCCTGTACGAAAAGTAAACGGCTCCGCAAGGGGCACCATAATCTCCAGAAACGTGAGAAGTATCGGAAGAAAAGCGGCGGTGTTAAGCAACCATGATCCTCACCAAATGGGGACAACGATAGTTCACGTTAGCTGTAACAACACCCCGTACACGTGTACGACATATTTCGGTCCAATCGCAGAAACCCTCCGCGCGTGTCTAGCTCTATTTCCGCAGCAAAAAAACGCGATACGAATTTCAGATTACACCCGCGAATTTGACAATTAAGCAACACCCGCGTTTGTTGCTTGAGGAGGATTTCGTGTTACTCGTGGATCAAGCGAGCAGCGAGGATTGGATCGATACTTTTAGCGATTTTGTTGATACTGCGCTGCGGTCGATTTTTAATTTTTGATATTATTGTAATTTTATTTTAATTCTATGTTTGTTGACACGTCGTTCTAGTGCGAAAATGATGAGCGTAACTTACCACACCCCCGCCAGCGCTGTGCAGCAGAAGACTCTTGCCGGGAGTCAGGTTGGCCAGCTTGAACAGCAGGATGTAAGCGACGGTGTAGTTCATAGTGATCGCCGCTGCATCGAGGTAGCTCAAACCGGGTGGCAACGCGAAAACGGACGTCGCCGGCACGACAACGAGCTCCGCCCACGCTTTGTGATCAGGAAACGCGACCACTCGATCGCCCACCTAAAAGCAAACAGCCGAACGTACATTAATTGATCCAGTCCGTTCCGAGCCGGATTCCTCCGCCAGAGAAATCCGTACATTCCTCGCATTCCACCCTACATTTTCCTTATCAATCTACTAAACGAACAGGATCTTTCAAATCCTTAATCTTTTGAGGACACGTGTCGTCATATTGGAGGCACATTAGGTTCACGTATTTAACCCCTGGACGATTAGACCAGTTTTACAATAATTGATAATGTTTGAAACTATTCACTGCTTTCATCAATTTTTTGAAACATACTTTTGGCGATACAACCAGCTGTACATTTAACTTAATCGCTAGAAACTGTGGAATTTAGTGAGGACTTTTCATGCTCTGGGTCACAATAGACCCAGGTTCCAGGAGAGGTCGTAGGAGAGTTAACCCTTAACAGTCCGGAAGTATTTCAAGTTTACTTCCCCCACCAGGTCCAAGCTATTTTTCATACGAAGAGAAACTGTGGAGTCAGCATTTTTATACCAAGTATAGAAAGGAAAATATGTATATTTTAGTGAAAATTGATTAACCCTTTGCAGTCGAAGCTGTTTTAACTCCAAAACGAAACATTTCTTCCGACCTAGAATATTTCCCTTCTATATAATTTTTTTTTCATGTCATACATACAAAAATGGTGCAATTTACTCGTACGATACTGAAGTGTTTAGTAATTTATTGAATACAAACAAATTTAATAATTTGAAGAATATTTTGAATAATGATACAGCAATTTTTAGTGGCGCTTTACAGTCGCCATTCTAGTGCTAAGGGTTAATATATATTCAGAGTAATAGGACAAGAAGATGATTTAAATTTGACTTTTGCCGCCATGTACGCAGCATTGGTCCGTTAAGGGTTAATTCTTCGAGACGCAAATAAATCGACAAACAAGACGAGCTCCACAGAATTGACTCATCCGAAACGGTCTCCCTTCTCCGTCATCAATTACGAAACAGCCTGTGCCGCTCTCAGATATCATCCCCCCGGATAGGCAAAACCCACTTCGGACGTCATCTAGGAGCATACGAAAAGGGATCGGGGGTGCCTCGAGCCTGTTTTCCCCGGCATATTTGCGAATAGCGGGGAAACCACTCCCGGACAGGTTCGACGGGGCTCGGGCACGCTAGTTCCCCGTTTAGCCCGGCCTTGAATTTTTCACCCACTAATCTTTCCACGAGGGTGGAGTCCCACGGTGCTTTTCCAGAACGGCGTGACGTCTCTGCGAAGCGAAATCGCCTCGGGCTGGTCCATTTTCGCGACTCGCGAAGGTCTGCGAAGGTCGTGAGGGGCGGTGGACCGTTTTAAGGGGTCGCCGCACGCTCGCAGAAAAAGAAATACAGCCGCCATCGGCGCTCCTTCTTTCTCTCAAAGCCCTCTTTGTCAAAGAAGTCCCGTAAAATTGTACCGAGCTCGATTTTATTTTCCTTCTCATCCCCCTATGTCCTCCCTTCTACCCAAAAGCAAACCCTTGTTTTCTTAGCTGTAGCTCTACGACTGATCCGCAATTTTTTAAATTAATCGTTAAGTTCATTCTGCCTTGGAGAACAGAAAGGCTGCAATGTTTTATTTTTCATTTATTTATCATTTGAAAGCTTCAGGAACGACGTCTGTGCGCACTGTACCGACTCCGTTGTATTGTGGCTTGTGTTGTATTATTTATGTACGCTGACTCTCTAATATTTCAAAATTGGTTACACAAGAGAAGATTATTCGAGAAGATACAGGTTCTTGCGTCATTGTTTAGTTTCTAACATACAACGTTTCAGAAGGAAACTAATGGTTAAATTACGAGACTGTAAACGAACTAAAATTGCATTTCCTTTTCAAATATAAGTGTATTATTCGATAAAATGGATGTGAAATGCAATTGTATTTTCGTGTCAATTTAATCTGCAAAAGCGTAATATTATCCTACAGTCATTTGTATAGCCGTTCCTGATGGACGTGTATGAAAGTTGATAACGCACAAGGGTGGAAAGCAATTCGACTACAAAAATCAAGTCAAAAAGTAAATCAAGTAAAATCGTGTGCTAGAGCGAACGGTATACAAATTTATAACTTTCCCCTATCCTTGTCAGCATAAAGAGAGCATATCGGAGGGTTAATTCCACCCCTGATTTTCCGTCGAAGGGAGGCCATCTCGCGCAGTAAGTACACAAGTTCCCCAAGAATCGTTATTTTCGGGTCGAGTGAGTTTCCTTGTCGGAGACATCGGTGACGTCAGATCACATTTCCGGATATCCGAAGTGTGACAACCCCTTAAGGGTCAGATATCCCGAGCAGCACGTGTAAACGACCGACAGCTGGGGGTTGCAAAGAACCTCGACGAGATGGAATATTCGAGTTTTCCCTCCTCTCTCGTTCGGTGGACACAACCCCCCTCCCCCTCCCAAGAGTTCTTAGCATTGTTGCGCTCGTACGCTGAAACGGCCGTTCAATTCTCTGCAGCTCCGTCCGTTTATTTCTTCTTTTATGGGATTATCTCCTCTCGCCGAGGGTGGCTCCTAGGATCTAGCCTCTCTGTTAGCGGATGAAGCAAGCGTCGACGGATCTCGGAAAATTTGCCAGCTTCGTCCGTCGGTGTTTCCTCGGCTCTCTGTCTTCCGTGAGAAGGGTAGTTTGGATTTTTATTAACCCCTTGCCGCGCAACGTGTCCGACTCGTGAGCATTTCAAACTAGTAAATGACAGTGCTAAGTATGATTATTTCTTGCTTCTGTAATCAAATTCCACTCCATTCTTCCTTAGAAAAAAAGGAAATTTTAGCAGTGTTATTGAATTTTCCAAATTGTTTATCACCTTGTATTTTATCTACATATTTACGCGGGTAAGTTCCAGGCAAATTCATATTTCTTCGGTCACTTTCCGTCGAATTTTTATTGTTACTGTAGACATTTTTGTGAGTACCTGAGAATTTCGTCTGATTTTTCAAAAGCTTGAAACGATAAAAAATCAGGCCTGGAAGTGGAAGACTCGTTACATGAATATTTTAATTATTGTAACTAAAGGACTGTATGTATTATACTAAAATAAATGGTACAAGGGGGTTAAAGTTTCTTCTAAGAATGAACGGGGTGGTGCAAAACTACCCTAGTTTCTTTCATCTCATTTTCTGCTGCACTTAACGGCCTTTTTATTTGCTTCTCGTTGGCAATTTCAAGGTGCAAAGGGCACAATATACATTTTTATAGTTGGTGCACAACGCTTTATGCTTCCCATGGATTTTGTAATTTTGCTAATAATAGGAAAGACAAAGTTTATCAACAGTTATTGTAACATTCACACACCCTGTGGATCTCAATAAAATTTGGTTTCATTAATAAATTGTAGCAAAAATGGTTTTTCAAGTTTAGTGATAAATTATGTCGGTGATATATGACCGACGTGGCACTCAAAATGTTAACTCTAATTTAATTTAAATTTAATTTAAATTTAATTTAAATGTAATCTTAATTAAATCTTTTTCTAATTTGACTTTTTCAATTTAATTATCGTACAAACCTCGAATCAGAGGCATCGAGATTTCTGCAAATGCGTTTCGTAATTTCTGCTCCGTTAAAAATGAACTAAAATTTCCGGGCTGCTAATAAAAATTGTTTACGGAAACTCTGAGGTGAAGTGTGCAACCCTCCGGACGGTTATCGTTCATCAATATTGAAAATTTCCAGGGGAAGTATCGTCCTCCACTCATAACACGGAAGATGAAGAGCGGCCAGACGAGACGCGAGGAGAGGAGCCGTTTGACATGATAATGGATGCAAATCGCGACGAAGTGGAGGTGCTCTCTTTCCTCCTGTAACGTTGTCTCTGCCTCGTCGATAGTTATTGCACCGAGTCAGCCCCATTCCCATCGATTTTGCCCGCGGTCTCGTCAGCGAGCGGAACACGTCTAACGTTTACGGACGCGCAAAACGCTTGCGCGTTGTTGCGTGGAGAATTTTGCAACATTTCAACGGCAAACTGTCCGTTTTAACCCTTACAAACATTATACCACATTATGACATACTAGACCAAGGGACCCGATTACTTTCGGGGTACCAGTTACTGTGCCTCTGTTAATTATACTTATTTTTAAAGCATAATGAATATTCACACACAACATCTGGTCGTTGCATATGTCTGGAAAAATTTTTATCACAGCAAATACGTATTAGGAGTAGAACATTAATTTGCATTTAGAAGTATTGTGGTCGGACAAAGTTAACATAAAATTTTTCACTGTTCAACTATTATTATTATGTTCGACGATTATTTACCAATCCCGGTGCTTGTTAAAGACAATCTGCGGAACGACTACGTGGTTGTTACTGCGATCATTACTCTTTTTGTTGTTAATAACTTGTCGCCCCGTGGCGACCACACTATCATTCATCATTTCCTACGAGAGGAAAGAATTCTAGCTATTTCTTTTTTTAGTTTATGCTCGCACAGGAAATGTGTTCGCCGGATCCATCATTCAAGTACCATCTGTGACGTCAAACAGAAAAATTCAGACGCTATATTTAATACTTAACAGAATGTACCTAATGCTGTTCGTACAGGGTGTTCCCTATCGAATAGTCTCCTCAAATATTCCTCGAAAAACGTACGATTGTTTGAATGTATTTTAGGTAATATTCGATTGTTTGAATTTATTTTAAGTAACATTCGAACTACTTGCGTCACAAAATTTCATTTGAAACGACTCAATCTTTGTTTGCAATATTTTTCGATACGATCCATAAACGATCAGAGGAATTGATTTGAATGGGACACTCTGTATATAACGAGGTCTCTCGAGTCATCGGTGAAGAATTCATAGAGACCGTCAAAGGGTCTTCAGAATTATTAACCCAAGCACTAAGCAGCTTTCGTTATCGTCGTTCTTTGAGGAAGCGGAAACCACTGTTTTCAATTACAACCTCTTACCGTCTACTCAGAAGAAAAAAGATCTATCTTCTCGGAAGCGGATCTCAGAAAATTCGTAATAGAAACGGAATTTTCGCAGTAACCATTTTTAATTACGATTTTTAATATTTTTTTTTCAATGAATAAAATATGATATAAAACAGTTTAACTGTTCGTAACGTTTAATGCCTTAATAGTAATTGTTTTAGTTGGATAAATGTGTACCTAACAATAATAGAATTCATACAAAATATTCTTTAAAATTAGAACTTACATGTCGTGTGCGATTCGACATTTTTGAAGTTAAGTATATTTTATTATAAATTGTTGTCTAGTCAGATAAATATAATAGTTGAATAAATATACGTGTATTCAGGTACTTTAAATACAACTAGCAAAAGAAATGACTTAAGATTACAATCATTCCCGGAATTATCTTTCGACATAGAACAACACTGAAAATGAGGGGGGAATTTTTGGGAACCAAATTGAAATAGTTCGGAGTGCAAAGGGTTAAAGCGACATTGTTCCCGAGCATGGTTCTTCGGAGCAGATTCCCCCGTTACCAAAAACGATCTACTTAAAAGTTATCCGGTACGGTTAAATGGAAAAGTTGCCGGGCGTTGAGCGGAAATTATCTATCGACGGTGACTAGAGAATGTGACTAAGAGTGTTTTCGTTAGTGTCGCGTGTTTCAGAGAAGAGACGTCGGCAAAAGTTATCTGTTAATAAGAGGACGAGATCTCTCTCGTCTGGTTCGCTCACGAAATTCCGTCCGTGGAATGGCAGCCGGGAACGTTTTACTTACTTTAAAGTTCTCCACGCCCTCGCCGACCTGCTCGATGTCACCTGCGCACTCGGATCCCATAATAAAAGGAGTTTTCGGCGGGGAATCGATAGCGCCCTGTCTGGCCATCAGATCTTGGAAGCTCAATCCGCTGGAAAAAGACAAGGCACGTGCGTGTAAAGTACCACTGCAATCGATAACTCCCGCTTTTACGTTTCAGCGTTTTATTTCTATTTCTCTTTCTCTCTCTCTCTCTCCCTCTTCCTCTCTGCTCCGGCAATACAGAAACTCGAATTTTCCCTCAATTTCACAAATGCTTCCATACAAATTTCCTACTTCTAACAACTCGCCAAGCGTTGCATCAGTCCACATAAATAAATACTTCATGAAATTTTTTAAATTATACAGGGTGTTCCAGAAATGTTGTACCTCCTTGAAGGGAATCATTCCTGAGATCATTTGAAGCAACTATTTCCTTCGCGAAAATCTTCTCCGCGGCTTTATTCAGGAGTCATTAACGAAAAACATGGACCAATCAGAGCGTGGCTATAGCAGAGGGATCCGTAGCGTGGCGTTGGCATTGGCTGTGTCAGAATCCGCCTGGTGTATCCGGCGTTCCGATTGGTCTGTGTTTTTCGTTAATAATTCCTTAACAACGCAGCGAAGAGCATTTTCGCAAAGGTAAAAGTTACTTCGAATGGCGTCACGAATCATCCCTTCCAAGGAAATCCAACAGTTTTAGTACACCCTGTATGTACAATTTAAAACAGTAAAAACAGTCGATGAATTTGACTACGTTGCATTGTTCCCAGCCTATTACGATTATTAATAGACGACATAAATGTTTATATATTTTCTGTATTTTGGAATGTGAAGACAATTTCTATTTTGTGTAAAAATCGTTAGTGCTTAGTGTTGGTCATGAACGGTTGGAAAATCTGAATCGAAAAGTGTTTTAACCCATTTGCATCATAAGGAAATATGAAAACAAGGACTTTATCACCAAACTTTTTTTTTTTATTATATTCAACTACAAAAATGACTACAAGTAAAAGGACTTCATATTTCAGCATTATAAGAAAAAATAAATTCAGCATATATATATGCTCCGGTGATAGTGACCAGGAAAATTGAGCGTACATTCGCGTATACACGCTAATGATGCAAATGGGTTAATTCGAGCATTATTCTCGCGAATAAATGCACGATTCTTCCATACAGAAATGTCTACATATATATTTTCGTAGGATCGGTCAATATTTAAACAAAGTTCGAAATCTAATTTGCCCGATAGGTCTAAAAATATTCGCAACGACGTATGATTTTTTCAATCGGGAAACTACGATGATGGCGCTGAAGCAGCATCGATATTCGCACACCGTGGTGTGTCGTGCGGCGCAAAAATACGTGAACTGGAAAGAGCTCGCGATACACGCACGGTACGCGCGCGTACAAGCGAAACGCGATCGATAAACGCGTCACCCACCTAACACCGGATTATTATTTTTTAATGCGTTGCGACAAACGAGTAAATTATCGGCGAGCCATGCGCCGCAGGATAATTACGCGCACGACAATGTCGCTTATCATGAATAAAGAACGCGCGCCGGTCATGTGAATGGGGCCTTATCGATGCCTCCTTTTTTCCACCGTGTGCGTCGGTGTATGTGTGTGTGTGTGTGTTGATGTGTACACGGAGAGATACCTTGGAAACTGGTTTTTAATGTACTCGCTCTCCCCCACCCCCACCCCACCCGAACACCGCGCAATCGTTTGGAAAACGGTAACACGATTGCAGAAGTATTCCGGGGCCCTTGCTTCGGTCATTAGTACAGCCGCGGATCTTTATGCAAATCAACGAACGGCAATTTATTAAACAGGGAATTAACCGTGACCCTAGGGGGTTCCCGCTGTATTCATTACAAGTTTTCATTCGGTTAATTAAGCTTCGCGAAATATGCCCCGCTCGTTCGACAACCGTGCCTGTCTTTTCTGCGTATGCATTTGTTTTTGCAATATTTATTAGCCCATCGCGGTTAAACCCGATGCTATTTTAATCCTTTGGGGCGCGTGTCTGCTGACAGTCGTCCAAGCAATTTCACCATTCCGTTGATTGCTAGGCTGCGGATCTTTATGACTAAAAATAAATAAATAAAATGAAAATTGTTTGGGTATTTTGATCAAGTTATAAGAAAACTATCGAAATTCTCCAATCGATCGGATCGTTTCATTGTCCCAAATTATGTACACCCATTCTTGTCATAAATGCATCAGATCCGCTAATTATGAGCAATCGTTGATAGTCATTTTGGCAGTCGCTTAATTGTCTGTTTATGATAGTCACGACGAGTATAGATAGTTGAGTAGAATTATCGTTCATAGATTGTTGCCGAATATAGTCGTTAGCAACGAATTACTGTGCAATCACCAATAAGGAATTATTATCGAATCACTGTCCAGCATAGTCATCTTTAACGAGTTCATATCGAATACAGTCATTAGGATCAAATTACTGTTCAGTGTATAGTCTATAAACGATTACCTACCGCCGACTACTATGTACAGTCACCGGTATGCACATCGTGCAAGACTGATCGTACGGTCGCGTCGTTACGATAAATATCTACTGGAAAGATACTTCGATCACGAGCATGGTCACTGTAATCACTGGACCATTGATAGTAGCCATTACTAGACCGCGGATTTCATGCGTTCACGACAAAATTGAGACGGCAAAATTGAAACCTGTAAACATACATTATGTTTAAAAATGTAGTCAGTATTTGAAATGGGTTCGAAAGTATCGAAACAATTTTTTTCGCGATCCGTCAACCAGTGTGTTTTTACAGCAGTTGTTTATGTAAGTCGACCTCAAACGTGTTCTGCGATTTTTATGGAAAAGGCTGTCGAGAGAAGCACACGTCGACCTTTGTGCGCGGACTTTTGGTGAGAAACTCGACAAATGTTATCGATCGTTTATTGACAAACACGGAAATATGTTAAATAAAATGTACAGAATTTTTAAAAAATTCAAGTTGAAATATCCCTCAAGTTAATAACTTTTCGACATGCATAGGTTGACCCTTTGAAACATTTCTTCCGATCTAGAATATTTCCCCTCTATACATTTTTTTCCATGTTATACATATACTACAATACTGAAATGTTTAGCAATTTATTAAATACAAACAAATTTAATAATGTAAAAAATATTTTGAATAATGATATTGCAAATTTTAGTGGCGCCTTATAGTCGCCATTCGAGTGCTAAGGGTTAATACTTCTTTGCAGAAAATAACGAGCTCCATAAGTGGATAGAAAAATATATGTCTCTGTTTAAAAAATTGAAGATGATCTTGAAACCTCCGAAACTCTTTCACCTACAAAAACAACTGTTATCGCCATATTGCAGTTCTCTTTATAGTGAAAAACTGTGGTTCGTAAAGTTTTATCATATTTTCAAACACAGCGGAGATAACGACGCGCTGGTATGCACTATATAACAGACCGGTAACAGTGTTTCTTGATTAGATCAATTGATAAAATTTGCGTTCCGAGATGTATCATTTAACACGGAACGACCTAATAGAGCCCCGCGGCGCAGTCCATCGTCTCCAAACAATTCAATCGGCCGCAGGAGGAATCCAGCGGAAGGAGATCTCTCATCGTGTTTCCTGTTAGGGCCCGTAAGGGCGCAAAAAAGGTACGTCCCTTCCAATTTTAGCCATCGGGGTTCCCTCGGATTCCGGCGAAAGTGTTACGAACGCTTATCGTAAAAGACGAAAATAGAGCGCCGCGTGTCTTCAAGAAGAAAGAAAGAGCCGGTGCGCGCGCGGCAGGAGCGGCCGATTTTCACGGTTCCGGTTCTCCCCGAAGGAAAGCACGGGGTATAGTTACGCGTGAACGCGCGCACGTGAGCTCGACGTGCGTGAGTCTGCCGGGGTTCCGAAACCAGGGGGCTGAAATAGAACGGTTCTCTCTGTGCGTGCGGGTAACGCGCGCACCAGTTTACGTACAGGGTGAGTGTCTCGCAACATGAAGACAAATAACTCGTCGGTTATTCCTTGTAGGAAACAAAATGTGCCACAGAACAAAATTTTCAAACGAATGTTGCCTGGTCTCCAACCGTACACACTCCAACCGTGCTCTAATCTGTTTTTTGTTAGCCTGCCTTTTCATCGAGATACCAGGGTAACCTTCAAGACAAAGCAACAAATTCTGCGTGAAAACGTATTATACCAAGTAGGGCTTCAAATGAATAATTACCGAGATATTCTCAAACTTCTTTCATTTTTCAAACATTAGAAAATTAAATTTATCGCGACCCATCAACCACGGCCGACGCAAGTAGAAAAATTACCTCGTTCACGTATAATCCAATTACGCGAGCGCATTGAGCGTAAGGGACGGGATTTCCAACACTGCTTGAAATCAAATTTGTTTTCCAAATATTTTAGGAATTTTGAGCTCTACTTACTTTATACTTTCACTTTATACTTTATACTTTATACTTTTATACGCAGAATTCGGTGCTTTATCCAAATTAAAAATATTAGGCATTCCATCCGAAGAGCTGAAGGTGACCCGCGGATCTCGATAAAGTAACGGAGAACAGTTCACAGCACCGTACAGTTGCGTCGGTCGAATTCGGAGTACGCGATGCTGTTTTTTTTTTTTTTTTTAATATGGTTTGTACTTGACTTTCCTGGTCTTCTGCTTCTGTTTACAATAAGCATGGGTAGTGCGACAGTCAATTGTAGAGTTTCAAAACGAAAGAATCGCGGAAAGTGTAGTAATTGCAAATTTCTAAAATTCTTGTCAAATTTTCTCCAGTCGGAAAGTAAGTTGACGCAAACAAATTTTTTATTTCGAATACAAATTCATGACTATAATTACTTATTAATTATATTAATATACGTGGCTGATTGTAAAATATTTTTAGCATGTAATATTTATAATAATGAATTCTTGTTGTTGGTAGTATGCATAAGAATGTAGGTAAAAAACTGTGATAAGTGTCAATGCAATATTAGTTCGTAACAATAATATGTTTATTCAGTCTTTGTAATTCTAATCGAAATAGTAATTTCTTTTTATAACAAAACAGTAATAAAATTAACACATTTTTTTATTATTATTAATTTTTATTAATATCGCAAACACGTAAGACCTCTGAACTCTGAATTTTTGCTATAGATGAAAATAAATTTTCTTGCAGTAATTCTATGTATTTGGCAGCAGTAAGTTTTCCATCGATTGCTGCTAAATTTCCAACGTGGTTGTTATTAAGACAACCCCATATCATTATACTGCCACCGTCGTGTTTAATAGTGGGTATTATTGATTTTTGTTTAAATGTCTGACCTTCTTTTCTCCAAACATATTTCCTTCTTTTATTCGAAATTAATTCAAATTTAAATTCATCGCTCCATATTATTGACTCCCAAAACGAAATTTGTTTATAATGCTCCTTTGCAAAATGTAAACGTTTTCGAGCATTTACCTTAGAAATATAAAGTCTTTTTCTTGATATCCATTCATGAACCATGTAAATTTTGTTCATGAATGCGAGATTTAATTTGCGTAATGGATATCGGCAACGACAAATTTTCTTTTATTTGTCTTGCACTAATAAAGCGATTTTTTTTTACTTTCTTAACAATTAGTCGATCTTGACGAGCAGATGTTTTTCTCTTCCTTCCTGTTCTTATCATATTTTCAGGTTTACCCGTGTGTTTTAATTTTGCACATATTTTCCAAACGCCTTCTTTGGAGATACCAAACTCCTAAATTTGAATTCTCTCAAATAGATGTAATTCTCTAGTTGTAGACATACTACAAATAACAATTATTTATTATTATAGATATTACATACTAAAAATATTTTACAATCAGCCACGTATATTAATATAATTAATAAGTAATTATACTCATGAATTTGTATTAAAAATAAAAAATTTGTTTGCGTCAACTTACTTTCCGACTGGCGAAAATTTGACAAGAATTTTAGAAATTTGTAATTACTACAACTTTCGTTTTGAAACTCTACAATTGACTGTCGCACTACCCATGCTTACTGTAAACAGAAGCAGAAGTCCAGGAAAGTCAAGTACAAACAATATTTAAAAAAAAAAAAACAGCATCGCGTACTCCGAATTCGACCGCGTCAACTTAACTTGTATGTACCCCTGGGAACCATGCAAGGTTCGTTTGAATATTTGTTTCGTACAACAAATAACTTACGAGTTATTTCATGTCACGAGACTCACCCTGTACGTGTAGGATGCGTGTAGCAGCGAAGCGAAGGAGAAGACGCTTGGCGTTTCGCTTCGCGTATAAATACACGTGTGCGGTTACCTTCGAGGCTGCTACCCTAAGTACCCGTCGCAGGCACCGGCTGACAGACGGAGGGGTACGCCACGAGGCGCCACGACGCCTAGACCGACGCCTGGCGTCGCACGCGAACCCATAGCCGCCACGTACCGACCGTGAAACGGTTTATCAAAGCTTCCTTACTTCGACACCGACGTTTATATCTTCCTGGAAAAAACGGAACGGCCACGAGCGCGCGCTCACGAATATTTAATCGCCATCGATTCGCGCCGGTTCTCTTTCTTTTTTCTATTTTTTTTCCACGTCCACGCGCGCGTGCGCGCGCGAGGCATTACACCCCGACGCTCGACGCGTCTAATGAACCTGCGTGGATTTTTTATGAGCTCGACAAACGCATCCCGACGTCAGGAATAGAGCATTCATTCTATAGTTTTTACCGTTCTGCCCTGACGAGCGTGATAGAATATTTTGTCCGCGCAGTGTCGCCGTTTCTATAAAATGGAATTAATTAAAAAATCTTCTGTATCTTCTGCTCAAAGATCCGCAGTCTAATGACACCACAGAGTGCAAGTGCAAGTGGTGTTATTGCAGGCGGCAATTTAATCTCCTACAAATTGCAAAAAGGCTAACGCTCTGATGCATGCTCTCTAGATAGGGGTTATAGAGCAAGAAACATCGTCTACAAACATGATGATACACGCGAAGTTTCTTGCCGTTCTCAGGCGACAAGAATTATTAGGGTACGCGGTGCAGTCAACATCTACTATCTGCATGTATAACGAGTGAATCATCGTTCGCAGACTCCTTCGGCTGAATCCGCACCGGAAGCCCGGCAAGCCTGCCGTGGAACATTAAACTCGCGTTATACTTCTTTCTTCGGACGCCGGTTTCGCGCGCCGTTCATTCCACGTCACTCACAATGATCGAAACGAGCTTCCTAGATCGACAAAACACCTAACGGTTCAAACCGATCGAGGAGAATCTTTCGCTAGGATAAATGTGCCGGTGATCATGAAAGTGGCGTCAGTCGAAATTCCAAACAAATTAATATTACTTATCGTGTCATACGTTATCATGGTAAAATATTTTTCTCACAAATGAGAGCCAGAGGCGAGCATCGTTTGCACTAGGATTGCAATTAGGATTGCTGGGATATCCTATTTTACTTAAAGAAGATAAAATCGATTTAGTTTACGGTCTTATTTAAAATTATAGGGCCAGAGAACTGTCCAATTTCTGTGATAATATTCTCTTGAATATTCTATAGCAGGATGTATTGCATCAAATTGAATATTATAATTATGAGAGCTGTTGCCAAAGCAAGTGCTGATGGCGAAGTTTCCTGGATTTGTTTCCTAGCTTTTGAAGCTGAATTTGAGGTCCTCGTTTATGGAGTTCTATTCTCTTTTACGGATTTGCTTAAGTGGTCCAGTACAGGGATGAAGCGAAAATAGCTTTGGCAATTTTTGACCGATGTGTGGCGATCATAGCGATTGAAAAGCGGTGTTGTAGGCGTTGATAATCGTAACGCGAGCGATTCTTCGGGGGCCGCATATCGGAGCGGATCTTTCAGCTAGCTATCCCGGACGCGTACATCGTAAAGCTTTATCGACGCTTCTGTGACACACGCGTAATTTCCTGCCGGCAATCGGCCACAATGAATCACGGGGCTGTGTGTGAATCGGACAAAACAGTGCAAGGTTAGACGCCGATAACGGAGGCGTCTCGTCACCGCTGCAATAAACATCCGGAGCAGCGAGAAAAAAACGTTAGATGCAACGATTCTTTGTCTTCGAGTCGATTCAGGTGAGATTCCTTGTCACGATTTAGGGGGAAAAAATGCTAAAACCTGCACCAACACTTTCGTGAGATTTTTCCGATTAAAACGATACCAGACTCGACACCGTTCGGATCGTATTTACTCGTTTAATTCACGATACAGTGGAGCCCCGTTTATCCGAACTAATCGGTGAAACATGAGTTGAAACTTAGATAATCAAACACTGATTATCGAGGTGGAGTGGCGGGTTAAATGTTTACTCTGATTCGTAATTTATAAATAAAGGAGCGCTTTAGATTAAACGGTTTACGTGTGATACACGAGGATTCGGGTATCGTCGGTTCGGATAATCGAGGCTCTACCGAATCGTGGATTGAACGAGCAAATAAACTTCGAATTACGTCATGTTTGGTGTCGTTTTAATCAGAATAATGTCCCGAACATGTCGGCGAAGGTTTCACAATGGAATAATTAAAAACAAAAAAGTTTCGACAAATTATGTGCACAGATCTCTCGACAACGTGTATCGAGACATTACAGTACTCGGCTGTCTATGTGAGTAAGCATTGGTAAACACCGTTGACGAACCGACAATGCATGAAATCTGTAAAATTAACTTTCAATCGCAAAACCAGCACAAATTAACAAATTAACTTTAACAGAATCTTTACTGATCAATTACTCTCAATTAACTATGGCTTCTCAGAACCGGTCTTGCAACACTGGCTCCGCTATGGAGGTTATTGTAATAACGACGCGGTAACTGGTCTCAAAAAAATTGATAAACGATCGCCATTTTCAATCAGAAATATCCCACAATCAACCGTCGAGTTTGTGCCAATGATCGATCGATCTGGTTTGCTATGGGATTCGCTGCTGATCACGATCGCCGCGGGAATCGTCGTCGGTGTGTAATACGACTCAACAATGGAGAAACTTATTTTAGAAAAAAAAAAAAAAGGAGAAAAAGGAAAATGTCGCGATCTCTTTTCTGTTCGAGGACGGCGTTTAATTAACTGTCGAGTTTCCCAACCCCGTTCTCTCCATGGCTTTTTCCACCGCGGGATCGATGGAAGATCGACGCGCATTATTCCTGCGTCATTTATCGGCAGGCGCGGCGTAATAACGTCCAGCCCCGGAGAGTTCCTCGACGAAAGCGGATTGAATGCAACGAATCAACGGTGAAATGCAATAATTCCACGGACGGTGGATTTATCGGCAACCCGAGGGGGTGGGGATGGGATGTGGGGGTGGAAATGACACAATCGAACCAAGTTGCGTTTTCACCGCGGCGCGGGCTTTTAATGGATTTCGCGAGAACACCGGGCACCGTTCGTTCCGCGCGGAACTTTTCCGAGAAAACAACGCTCGTCGACGTGCTACCAACCCATCATCGACATTGAAACTCGATTACAGATTAATTAGTATTATTAGATTCGATACAAACTTATTGGAAAACGAAGCTCGTGACACTGAGCGCGACAGGTTTTAATTCCCAAGTGATAAGTCGACTGCGGATTTTGTATGCAGAATAAAAATGTTTTTGCTCGATCGTAAATAGTGGAAGCTAAATGAGAATATATTCATCGTTCTAATAATTTTAATACATTCTTTCCACGAATGAATAAAATCCTAACAATCTAGCTACAAGTTTTACCGCAGTTCGAATTCATATTTCCAGTATCAAGAATCGCGAGACGCGGGCTACAATAGTATTTAATTTCCTACATTTTTATTAGCTTGTAACATGAACACGTTCGGTTGCAAGTGTTCCAGTTCGAAGAATTTAGTTATGACTCATTGTAAATGCGCATATCTATGATTAATCATGCGCCATTCCCAGTCAGAGATTATGTAATTGATTGTATTTAATTCCATAGATTATTAACAGATTC
The DNA here is from genome assembly GCF_050948215.1 of Halictus rubicundus. Taxonomy (NCBI): domain Eukaryota; kingdom Metazoa; phylum Arthropoda; class Insecta; order Hymenoptera; family Halictidae; genus Halictus; species Halictus rubicundus. The sequence continues at coordinate 12,751,373 of NC_135152.1, read as the reverse complement.
AAAAGACATTTAGTTTTAGTGGTTCAGATGTAATGTAAAAAGAATCGTGATTCGATAAAAATTCTTTTCCCCCCAAAGGAAGATCGATAAAAACTATGTATACGTGCATAAAGATCCGTGGTGTAGACGTCGGGAACTGCAGCATGAGTTTTTAATGAACTATAAAAGGGGGCGAGGAAGAATTTTTCGCTTAAACGATACATTTTTAACAACTTCGTCGAAGTTTTGTGCATCGTAAGAGTTTATTAAATATTTTTTTAAAGAAAGCTTATTTCTAATTGAATAATTCCAAATAAGTTCAATATCGTCGTTTTGTGCAAAATAAAAATGATCTCAATGAAATGGTAAGACGCATAAGTAACAAAAGCAAATCTAGTTTTTTAAATAATTTTAATACCTTGAGAATAGTGTAACAATATTCTTAAAGTCGCCCAATGTCTTCGTACTTTCGCGTATCACGTATCAATTTTTAAAGAAATATTAAAAGAATTGTTTGGGATTGCCAGCGTTCGCGCGGGGTCTTAATAAAATTACAGGGGGAATAGAAAGGGGAATTTAATAATGATTTCGAAAGGGTTGCCACACGTACGCGTTCGATTAAGCATAATGAAATTCAGCCGACGCCTCGGTCCGCGGCCATTATCATCAGGAACCGGATAACTCGTACGTGATTTAAAGCCGATCGCGTGACACGAAACATTTTCATTCACGGAAAGATGCTTACTCGGCCAACTACATTCGGCATGATTTGTCGGCTACAGCAGCGTTCGGTGTTCGAGCACGCTTGGCCTAATCAATTATGAACAAATTACGTGTCCAACCTCTTCTACGATTTTACTCAGGCTGGAGCTAATAACTTTTCTAAAAATATTGCGACAGTACTATGCTGTCAGATGTACAAATTATTGGAGCTAAGAAAAACATATTTCTTAACCATGAGGCGAATCTACGTTATTGTACGCTAAATGTACATTTGTAATTTGCAAACATTAACGCTTCATAGAAAAATGATAGTTCAGTGTAGGTAGTGGTTTGAATGGAACTTGTCTTTAATCACGTTTCTGAAAGGACTGTTGTTAATAAACTACGGATTTTATGCATTTATGACAAAAATAGATGTAGTTTGAAACAGTAAAAACATTGAAAAAATTTAAAATTAAAATTTCGCGTAAAGATCCGCAGTCTAAAACCTTCTGTGAACGAATAAGGGTCCAAAGTTCGTTGACGGTGCCATAGGTGCTGCGTTCGTTTATGAACAAAGGTGTAATAGGAATATTTTCCGCCAAAAAATTTGTTCCTCCGCGAACGGTTGTAGAAACTGCGGAATATAGAAGAGCGGTTGAATGCTATTTCCAGAGCGACACGAGCAAAACGTGCACCGAGCTTTTTTACGTTGTCGACGTCAGATGCAACGCGCTGCTACAATGTCGGGCGGGATATAACGAGTATTAAAGCGACACAGGGCGAGTAGCCGAGAAATCTGGCTGCGAGGAACAGGAATCTCAAGCGATAACAACGTCGAATATACAAAATCGAATCACTCGGCAATCGTCTCTTCGTCTGTCCCACGACAAAGAAATTCCTAAATCTTTTTCTACGTGTAATTATACAAAAATTCGAACGCAAATCTTTGTGCTTGGAAGAGTCTCTTCTTTTGTCCCACGACAAAGAAATTCCTACATCTTTTTCTACGTGTAATTATACAAAAATTCGAACGCACATCTTTGGGCTTGGAAGTGCCTCAAAAAACATTTCTGTGAACGAATTTATCCGAATTTTTTAAATGTTTATCAATTTTCAATCGAGTTTTAAAAATGTACCAAAAATGATCTCTCTGATTCTTTGCACGCTACTTCTGGAGTACATTGTACTTTGAATAACAATTGATTTTATTTGCCCAACTCTGCCCCCTCTGCTGTCAGCAACGGTAGCCGAGTGCATCGCGTGTCGCATTTCACGTATTTCCGGTAACCTGATAAAGAACTTGTTCAAACAAAAGTTGGTCAGTAATTACACGATAATAAATTGCAATGAAAAGAATCAGCAAAAAGGTTTTCATTTAACAAAAAAAAAAAAAATCGAGATCTCTTCAATTTTCTTTAGCAACATTGCATTTGTTTCATTAATCGATGTACCTCCGTGTCCTCTTTAAAAAAAAGTACTAGAGTACTATTCATTTTCTGCCGCCCTCTATAAGCGAGCGCTTGATATAAAAATTGTCTCGATAAGAAGATCAAAATAATTTGTAGTGTATGCATTTATGGAAAAACCGAGTAGGTGCAATTTAAAGCAGCAGAAAGGTTAAAATGATTTATGAATGCCAATCTATTATTCTTAGCTTGTTAAAATTATCAAACTAAAAATGAACCGTCTGGCTCCAGTTCCATTCAATTGACGGGGACAATTTTTATTTTTCATACAGATCCGCAATATAGCACGGGAACATGAGTCCAGTTATACCAGCACTGGTTCTCTTATTGTTCCACTATCAGAACGATCCAGTTACCAGAATCGTCTTGTTTATCGAACGGTTCGGATAAACGGTGTCCCAGGATACCCTGTTTGGTGGAATTGGAGGTTCGAGGGTCCGACTGTTTACAGAGGCGGTACGATAGAGTACAGGAAGGCTGAAGTCAACCTCGTTTCAACGGTCGAGCACGGTGTTTCCGGTTCTGCTCGGCGAAGGGCCCGGAGGAATAGGTTCTGCGTAGGTTCTCCTTCGGGGGACTTGTACCCGGGCGGTGCTCGTTGCCTCGCGATCGGTTAATTCGTTTAAATTGCGCGGAATTGAGGGGAATAATTTTCTCGATTCTTGGCACCGGCCAATTGTAACCCGGGAGAAGGAACGGGCGAGACCGTCGTCGCGGACCGACGACATGCAACGACGCACCCCAGGGTCACGCACACCATGTGCGCGAATGAAAGGGGATAGTAGCCGGGACATGGCGGGACCACGGGGGCGATGGGCCAAAGAGAGCCGGAGAGGAACGAGGAGAGAGAGAGAGAGAGAGGGAGAGAGAGGGGGGGACCGGCAGAGGGAAAAAGAGGGACGGCCAGATGAAAAAAGAGAGCCGAGCGAGGGAGACGTAAAAGGAAGTATAAGGATAAAACAAAGGTAGCTGAAGAGAGAACACGAGCTTCAGGAAAATAAGAACCAGAGAACCCGAGGAGGAGAGAGAGAGAGAGAGAGAGAGAGAGAGAGAGAGAGAGAGAGAGATAAAGAGGGAGAGTGCTTGACGTGGTTATTCGAACCCAGCCTAATATTTCGAGTGCTCTGAGCATTACAGATTAGGGCGTTTTCTGCCCTTGGAACGGCTATATTTAGAGTCCTCTAAGAATTTTTTTCGGGACACGAATTTTCTACCTACCCGTCCGTCTCTGCAGCTTTGGTAGTCTCGTGAATTTATTGCAGTACTTTTCAGCTACATTTTCGGATTCTGACGTAGAGTTAAAATTACGACCGCATTTTTCCAACAAAGAAATATATGACTTGCGCAATACTTTGAGCCACTCTGCATCTTCGGTAGACTTACAAATAATTGCAGTGCATAACGGAGCACATCGCGTTCTACCGATTGAATGATTCTACTGAGCAAACGTGCAGAAGCATTAGTGTGATTAGCAAACGGGACCGAAGAACACCGGTCAAGGAGATCGACCACCGTGGAGCGGGAGGAACGCGGTTGTCGGTGTCGCACGCGAAAGAAAAACGAAGAAGAAAGGGGAGGCATTTCGCAGTAGCGTCGCCGTCGCCGTCGGCGTCGTTCCAATTGCTATTACACGTTTGTCACGTGACAGATGGGGGGGGGCTCGGGATATAGGTGTAGCACCCCAGCAGGAGCCGTGGCGGCCCGGATCGATCCGTCGGAGAAGACATCGAGGCGCCTGTGAGAACTCCGAGCGGAATCACATGCAACGAATCTCGCTCGCGTGACTCGACCGTACTACTGTACGTACGTACGTACGTGTGTGCATATATCGAGGCGGGCCCCGTTGATTGAGCCCGAGGAAACGAGCGACATTGCGTACAGAAAGTTGTTGTCCGGCGACGATCCGTCGTCGCGACGATTCCTGCGTGCATAGGTCAGCGACGAGCGGAAAAATCGTCGCGCGCCTTACACAGGGTGTCCGTTAAGTCTACACGCGGTTCGACGTGTTTTCTCTCTTTTATTTCAGAACTTGCTAAAACATTCTATAACAAAATACGTAGAGATTATGAGATTGTTAATGAATGTAGATGTAGCTTGATACAGGTCAGCCTGTATACTTTTGTTAGAAGGGAAGAAAGATGATGGAAAGAAGAATGGAGAACAGAAGAGGCCAGGAGCGAGCGCTGGAATGAAGAGCGGGGAAATTGCGATCGTTAGCGATTTGAAAGAAGAGCGTCCGCGGCAGTTTCGTCGCTCGCCAGAATTTTCGTGTAATCCCGGACCTGTAGAATCTGGTTACAGGCCCCGGATATCGTGTGTGCAAGAGAGGAAGCCCGACACCCTGGCACCGCGGGGGAATTAAAACGGTGCTCGAATCGATTCGACGTGCCCTTTCCGCCGGGCTAATTTCTTTTCAGCCGTCATTTATCTTCCGAAACGGAGACGCGCGCGCGCGCGCGCGCACCCAACAGATCTTGTGTCGCGTGTCTACCTCTGTTATACGAGTAAATGGCTACCGGGGTGCACACGGTTGCGCGCCGTGCGAGCGCACACGAGGTTGCGAAACACGATTGCACCCCGCCGTCTTGTGTACAGGACATGGCGGGATGATATTCAGAACGATGCCGCCGGTGCTGCTTGCCGGCCCCGTCGATTATTGATTACCGTACCGGGCTAATCAATGAACGTTGACGATCTTATCACGCTGTTTGTTACGCTTCTTTGTTCCGTCGTGGAAACGAGAGAAGCCATTTGTACGCGAAACGATTTAATGAGCGCCTATCTGCGAGGAATTATTGCCCGCCGATCAGACCGCGGTCGCTGCGTTATCGATAACCCTTGTTAGGAAGATTGATCGTTCTCGTCAACGGTGTACTCTCCTGTGTTCGTTCGGAAATAATATCGACGTTTTTCTGTGTCGATACGCATCGATGTCACGATCGATTTTTACAATTATTCCGAGTGGTGACGCGAGCTCTACAATCGGCCAGCATCGGTCTACAAAAATCGATTGCCATCGATAAAAACCAATACTCTACAAGATCCATGAATATCGATACCCACCGTGGTCGATAAATATCGATACTCGTTGCAGTCAGTAGGTGTCGACATTTATTATAATCGATAGTTATCTCTGTTCAATGTAATCAATAGATATTTATGTTCAATATAATCGACAGATATCCATGCTCAATATAATTGATAGACGTCGATGTGTATCAGTGTCGATAGATATCGATGTTCATCGGTAGCGATAGATAGCGATGTTCATCAGTCACGATAGTTATCGATGTTCACCGGTAGCGATAGATAACGATGTTTGTCAGTCACAATAGTTATCGATGTTCATCAGAAACAATAGTTATCGATGCTCATCAGAAACAATAGTTATCGATGCTCATCAGAAACAATAGTTATCGATGCTCATCAGAAACAATAGTTATCGATGCTCATCAGAAACAATAGTTACCGATGTTCATCAGTATCGAATAAGTATCGATGTTCATCAGTACCGATAGGTATCGATGTTCATCAGTACCGATAGGTATCGATGTTCATCAGTATCGATAGGTATCGATGTTCATCAGTATCGATAAGTATCGATGTTCACCGGTATCGATGTGCATTAATTACAAATGATAAATACCGGCATTCATAAAATTCGATGAGGAAAAACTTTGATTGGAGTCGATAGGAATCGATAATGATTGCACAGCTTGGAACCCGTCGTAAAGACATGCCAAGGTTACGCGAATGATATTCAGTGCCTGTGCACCGTCCGAAGAAATAAAATTATTATTTCCGAGTAGCACGAACTGAAGGAATGTATTCATCCAGTCCAGTGTACGGATATCTGGAATTTCTACGTTCCCTTCTTAGGCGTTCCCATGAAATTAAGGGATCGACGTCATGTTGCTTTTCACTTCTGAAGTCATCGTGTGTCGGTGCGTCTTGGCCAGGGACACGACGTTAACTCGAGACAATTAATATGCTTCTGAGTAGATACGCGTTACTCCCAATTATCCCTAAGGCTTTCATAGAATTTCCTGACAGCGGCTGAAAACGTCAGCTTCGTCATACGATACTGCCCTCCTGAGAAACTATGCGGTTCAACCCTCGGAACATGGATAGCCTAAATCCCTTGCACTCGAATTCGAAGCTTCGACATTCGAGATTTCAAATGTTACGTTTCATGAATTCCACGAAAGTTGCACGCAAAGAAAAAATTATTAAAAATAATATAAAAATGAGTACCCTCTCACATTTCTTACAGTAAAAATACTTTTTTGTTTCCAGCTACTGAAAACCAATAAAAATACTAAAATATTTGACTACTTTCTGTCCCCGTTCTAAGGTGTACTTCTTCAAACTGTGAAACTACGAATGATACAAAAATCATTGTTCTGATGGCGCATTTCCGAGTAGCGTGAAAGGGTCGAAGCAATCCGCCTCAATAACGAAAACAAAATGGACGAGACCGTGCAATTCGCTGGTCACGTGTTCCGTGCAAAAGCGATTACGTAAAATCTCACCCGATAGGTTATTAATCGCGTGCCGACAACCAATCTTAATAGAGTTTGCATGACTTGTCATCACATGGCTTGCGAATATTATAGTTCTACGATTGGTGTGTGACGCCAGCGATATCCGAGACGGCATAGAGGAAAATTCGAGAATTCGGAAATGACAAAATTCGCCGATGAGTAGATCGCAGAGCTCGTGACCAGCGAAATCGGATCGAGCGCGGTTTGTTTACGAGCTCGCCCCCAATCGCGCGACTCTTTGTTTTCGAGACGAGCTCCCCGATTGTAGCACTATCCGTGGCGAATGTATCAATCGTTGAAACGCGAAGAAAAAGATCGGTCTATCGCCAGCTTCCTTCGACTCCGAGATGGCACTCGTCGCGAGTAATACTCGATGGAAATCTTGAAACGCGTCGTCGCGGCGTTAGGCGAACCGTCGTGTAAACTCGTTGCGCGCTAATCCGAAATGTAATTTGTTATCGTTAATCCGGTGGGTAACAGCGCTACGCTGGTCGCGAATGGAACGAACGAAATGTTCGCTCGCTAATGCGGGATAAAATGTTACGCTAATCCGGGGCTCGAGTTTTTCCTACCTAGAACGTCCGCGATAATCCGGGGAACGATCGTATCGACCCTTTTAGGATCCGGGCAACTCCTTAGCGAAGTACTTTGCACATTTTCCACGAGAGAGATGTGTTCCTCGCGATAAGACAAAGAAAGTATTCGCGGAGTGGAATGCAATTTATTCCGGCGCGAAAAGAATGCGCGCGATATCCGCGCTCTCCAAAAATGTTATTCTACTTTCTCGAGCCTAAAGAACTCTCTCTTTGATAAAGAGCTTGCATCTAGGTTACGGAATCATGATCGTGACGAACTTCGGCCGATAACTGCACAGTTCTTTGCTTCCTCGGGATTCTTTTTTCCTTTCGTCGAACGGCACCTAGAACCTGTAATTTCGCGAAGGTCAGCGCCGCTCGCAAGATAGTAATGGAAAAACACGAGGCTGGGACAGACAGCGCGGAAAATATACGAGTTGGCAATAATTATTTTGCACGATAGATGACCCCGCCGTCACCGCGGTGTTATCAATTGTTTTGAAACCGGGGCGCGAACACCGATACAGTAGTTCTTTGTTGCTTTTTATCGGCCTCGCTTCGGTGCCAATGTGTGTCTAGGTGTGCGTGAGACGGATTGCTCGTTATTGGCGATATGATCAAGTTCAATAAGTATTTGCGAATCCGAATCAACTGCCGCAATCGAGTTTCATTCTCGATTACTACTCAAAACTTCACTGTCCTACTTCAGTCAAGTTCCAACTAATGATTGGCATGATCTACCATGTTTTCGCGTTTATCAATCGACGCGCAAAAAGATTACAAAATTTAACAAAATTAAAGTTGAAATATCTCTTAAACTATTTATTTCTCGACATACATAGGTCCATACTTTTTTATAGAGAAGGACGAGCTGCATCGAACAGTGCATAAAAAGATGTTTCTATTTTAAAAAAATGAAGGTGACCTTGAAATGTCCGAAACTCTTTCACCTACAAAAAAAAACTGTTATTGCCATGTTGTAGTGAAGAACTTTGGTTCCTAAAATTTTCTCTAATAATGGAACAGTTACCTGGCTGTTGTAAAAGACCTGTGTACAAATTAATTCGTGGCTCTCATAGTGTATCAATTCTTGCGTGTCTCTTTCGAAGAAATCATAACAGGTTCAAGTACACTTGGGGCTACAGTATTCCCGGAAATACTTACGGAGGGTTCGAGGTTCAATCAATCAAGGTTCGAACATGCTTGCAAGGTACTCGATCCCATCGCTACTTGTTATAGGGTGGTCCCCGACGCGAGTTGCCCCGACCATAACATTTTCGCCAGCCGTTGCCCCCGATACCGTGACACGGCGAAAAGATGCAACTAATTTCTTCGCGCAAAACCACCCTGTCACTAATACGCGTATCATGGTGTACCATCACGTTTGGGCACCGAATCTGTTCGGCGATCGTTTCGAAAGAATTCGGGACAAATACGTCGGTAAATTTTGTTTGATCCTCAAAGATCCAAATAAATTCTTCGAGTAAAATGGCAGGAAGACAGCAAGTCGCCGTTTCGTCCTTCGGAGGGTTTTACGACGGGGTTTTAGCCTGGCCTTGAAACGAGGGTGACTGAGACTAAACAGAGTTGTAGATGGACGGTTCTGCTGGCGACTACGTTGGGTCGCATAAGTATGGGCGTTCCTTAGGATGTTTACCCGAAGGATCCTTAAAAATAAGGACCTTGTCCCTGGAGGATCTGACCGCTAAGTGGGTAAAATGAGGGTGTCTTTTCGTCAGTGTTTCGCTTGCCCAACCATTGTACGAAGATAACGTCCTCAGTCGCCTTGTAACGATTTGCTAACATACTGATCTTTCGTCAATGTATATTTATGTTGCTGTACGAGTTCGTTTCCAATCAGATTTGCGCTAAGGATGCTTGTTATTGATGTTAGAGCTTTGACTCCGAATGTGTTCCTACCCACGCGTTGAAATCACCGGAGCACAGCTTTTAAATGGCCACGTTTCGCAGCTCAGTTAATTACGAACGTGATTGGGCGCAAGAAGAATGTCCAATTTCGAATTCCGCTTCTATAATCCGATCGTTCGATCATTCTCCCCTTAAGATAGATGTCGTACGCAACATGTTTACACCGCGGCAAATGCTTTTTTTAGCCGCAAGTAATTAAAAACAGATGTGCATTATTCTAATGCGGTGTCAGGCGGCGGCATTATAACAATCGATGGAAATGTACCCGTTGACGCCAGGCGAGAGACGTCGCGCAACATTAGCAACTCGCTTTAATGAATAAATACCATAAGAGATTGTACAACTAGAAAGAACTCCAAAATCCTGTAGTTTCAATTTTCCCAATTATGCTTTTAAAAAGTAGTCGTTGAATGTTACATGAAAAATGGAGTTCTAGAGAGGCAATAAATTAGAAACTTGCTCCGCGATCCGATGATTACCAGCATAAATTAATGAAGGAAGAGCTCGTTTCGCTGTTTTACACAATCTCAACTGATCGAGGGACGTCTAGCTTACACGATGCTATCTATTTCATTCTTTTTTTGATTAATAAGTGATAGCGGTAGACAGATGTAGAATGCGATATGCGATCTATACGTTGCTTTAGAAACTCGATACCCGTTACCGTCTTACCGAGTGCTGTGCTCCTGTAAATCGGCGACCGGATCGACGAAGGATACGGTCCATCGACTAGGTGAGAGCGAGTATCACGCGCGACCGTGTAAATCATATACAAGCACGCCACGTTACGTCTAATTACACGGGACACTTGCTGCTTTGTGATCCAGCGGCCGATAAAGTCTACGTGATAACTGCCGAAAATTAACGAAGCCATTAAACGGCAACTTTGATTGAACGGATGAGGAAAGCAACGTGTGCTCAGTCCTGCGCAACTTGACTGAGTTTCAGAGCAGGCGTTGTGCCAAAAAAACCAATTACTCTCCTAATTCAAACCATGGTTCGAAGATGTTAGACAAAACTTTACAAAAGCTTCGCTAAATCCGCCAAAAATAATAAAATCCTCTAAATTCACCAAATCTTACATCTCTCGCTATTCAATAAAGTAGGTCGCTGCGTTGGATAGTTTCTTCAGTAACCACCAGCTGAATTAAAAAATTCCACCGATACTGTACTCAATAACTATTAAATCGGCCAACGAAAATACGTTATTGAACACTAAAAAATTGAAAATAAAATTTATGCTGATCGGGAAAACTACGCCGAACATGTTGTGCAGGGTGAGGACATAGGGCGTGTCCCTTTGATGGCATTTCGTGGCCGATGGAAACGTGCAGAGACACCCGGTACACAGCCGGCCAGATGTAGGCACGAAGAATTGAAACGGTAAGAACAGCTGCGGGTCCAAACGCGAGCTGTTATTGTTTTTGTGAGTCACGAGTGGCAATAGAGGAATGTCAACAGAAGTGTCGGTTCGGTACGAGCGCGAGAAACCGTTTTACGTTTGTGCCTTCAGACAACTGTACTTGGCAGCCGTAAAACATCCAATTATTCCACACGGCGGCGATTAATCTTCCCGGCCGCGATCATTCCCGCGGAATTAACGAAAACGCGGACGCGTGGCGCAGAGTCATTCGCAAGGGGGGCAAGAATTCGAAACGTGCACGGAATATCATTACTTTTCGCATCAACATTCATGGGACCCTGCATAGCCCCCGCATGCAATGCCGGTCATAGGCAATCGGAACACTATTTTCTGACTAGGGCATCACCTATTTCTGGTTACCGACGTTTACAACGAAAAGAATACAAACCGGAAGTGTTTCGACATTAAAGCTGTTAACTAGACTGCCGGTTTTTATGCAAAATAAAAATTTTCTGCATCAATTGCAAGAAAGTAGAGTTACACTTCTATTTTCGATCAGCTGGAAGCATTGCAATAAGATTTTTAAATGCTTTTACTGCGCATCGTCGGTCACCGGTGACCGGCAACATAGATCTTCTTCCGATTTTATTGTATGTCAGTGACCGATGTCGGTCCTCAATTTGTGATCCAATATTGTATTGCCTTCATTTTTGCATCGTCGGTCACCGGTGACCGTCATTCGAATTTTTCATTCTAGCTTGTCAATGACCAATGCCGATCCTAAGTGCGTGTCTCGTTGAGCCGACGACGTTGCCTTTACTCGCATGGGTGTCGGCCACCGGTGACCGGCGTTTGAATTTTCAGTTCAGTCCTCTCGTTTGTCAGGGATCGACATCTGCTCTCAATTCGATTAACCGATGATGTTTCGTTCACTTGCGCAGCGTCGGTCACCGGTGACCGACAGTCAAAATTTCAATCAATATTTTATCTTTTGCAGTATTCGATAACGGCTATCGATTCATTAAGTAGATGGCATTGCCTTTATTGTGCGCCGTCGGTCACCGATGACCAGCGTCTAGATTTTCCAATCAGATCATACCAGCGATTAATTCGTTAAAAGCCAATGACATTGCTTTCGTTAACGTGTCGTCGGTCACCGAAGGCAGTTCTTTTCAATAGATCATTTGGGAAAATGCTTGCTACTTTGTCGGTAATTGTGAATTGTGTGGAAGCCGAAGAGAATTCGTGGGTCGTGACGTAGCCGAATATTTTGACAAGGATTTATATTTCTTGTCAAAAAGTTAATTGGATAAATGTGTTTCATTGTAGATGACCGATACGGGCAGTCACAATTCGAGGTGATTCATCCCGGCAGTGTATACCTGGTGTGCACGCACCGATAGATCCATGGGATGTCCGTATTGATCGAACCACACCCGTATTTTCTACACCCCCCCACATTCACGCGGCTACACACGTATATGCGTGCGCACGAAATTCATGAAACACCATGAACCCCCATAATAGCCGAACGCCGCCCTTCTGCCTGGACTTCCAGATTCAACGGATTCCCTTCCGAATAGTTTCGACGGGAACCGCTGGACTTAAGTATTCCGAGAATATTTTAGATATTTTTCTCGAACCCTGACAACCGGACTACGGGTTTTATGACAAAAATGAATTAATAAAATGCAAAACAGTCAATGCGTCGGAACGTAAGAATATGGACACACTATTTTTAAATAATTCGAATTATTCACGTCCGAAATAAATTCCTATTGAACTCCTCCCTTTTTTTTTTTAAATAACGCATAAAATTCTGATATCGTACAAATATTTTTTAATCTGTTGATAACGTTTGTACCCGTAATACAAGCGTGTGAGATACTTGCGAAAATTTCAATAAATCGGAGAAAAATAAGGAAGCATGGATCCATGGATTGTTGCCAAATTGCCAAAAATATTTTCACCATCCCGGTTGAAAGACCTCGCAAAATTGGAGTTGCTGTACCGGAAACATTAGAAACCACTTTTTCCCATTAACCGTCGCAGCACGAAACAACTCCGGTGTACAAGCTTCTGCAGTTGCAAGCCTTCTTCGTGCCGCGAACTTTAAACAATAGATTTACAAGCTGGGAAACTACACACTCTAATCCTCTTACGGTAATCCGTTCGCGAGAACAAGTGAGCGCGATATCGAGCGATTCAACGATCACGATGGTTTCAGATCGAATTTCGCTGCAACCGTTATACCTATACATGTATAGAAATTGATATTTTCCTGTTCGAACACGTTAATTGTAGATCAACGGCCGTTAAATTACCGGTGCTATCTATTCGGCACTAATGAGTGTAAACGTACTATCGATACGAAACAATGCAATTTCAGTATTACACCGGGGCGTGCACAGGGACAGGAAAAAGTGTTATTATAAATTACAATGCCTGAAATTATCGGTGAGCGCGCGCACGCTTTACGGGATGAACGACTATGTATGCTTAACGTTTACCCGTCTAATATTTGAATACGAGGCTGGCAAACACAGCGCTCGACCTTCCCAATTCCCTAGTCTGCAGATGTGTTTCCGGAATTTCTCTTGACAGCGGAATACTTGAAAGGCGCGTGCTACGTCTACACATTTATCATACACGAACCGTTCTACAATGAAATATTCTTTCACCGTTGTGTAATACGATTGCGCAATCAATTAACGAAACGGGGAGTGGGTACTCTGTACACCAATTCCACTGCATTGGCGAAGTTCACGGCAGAAATCAATAAGTTTGCCCACCGCCATCGAAATTTATTTTTGAAAGAATCAACAAGAGCAACATTTAATCCTGCATACCTATACACAATTACAATAAGTAAAACTTTATACAAGAATTCTGTAGGATGCATGAGTACTCAGGAGTACCGAGCAGAAATCAGCAGTACTCGAAAGTACTCGACAGCACTCAATACCATTTGTAAGAAATTGTCTACTGCACGACTTCTATACAATAATCATTTAAGTTCAACTCACATTTACAAATTCATACAAGACTGTAGAATACACGAGTACGCAATAGTACTAAAAAACTCGTTTGTAAAGAATTATTTAACTCGCCTACTTCAAATTTACTCGCCGCACTGGAGGCTTAAAAAACATAGAAAATCCTGGAGTCATTTGTCCAACGCGAAAATTGTTTACATAATAAAATAGAGAAGGATCGTTTCGAAGTAGTTTTAATTGAGCAATCATACGCGCAGGCAGCTCAAATATTTGGAGGCACAACGCACACAGACTCGCGAGTAGAATGCATTCCGGGATCGCATACAGGAAGCTTTACGGTATATTCGGGCATTAGTGCTTCAAGTTTACCATGCAACCTTTCAGCGTGCTTAATGAAAGACGGCATTATATCCGACTAGCCGGGTTTATCACGACAACGAGGTCTTAATATCACGGCTATGGGAAACTGAACGGATACCATTCAACAGTCGATATACCGTAATCTCTCCTCGGTGCAGCCTCATTTCAGTCCGAGGTTTTACTGCGAATTTTTCTCCGAGACTCGTGACGAGCGTCTGCAGGTTGTCTCTAGTCCCTTTAACTTTCTGATGCTTCGATGTCAACCACCTTGGCGGCGATGTTCTCACCGAAACATTCTTTCCTTTAACAACTAACCGTACCACGACCGGTTTCATATTTTATTGAAATTATAATGATTTTTCCATTAGAAATTATTACTATTATTTTTTCAGTCAAGCATACACACGTTATTGTAAAAAATGTGAAAAAACTAAATAAATTCGGGCTTGTAATTTTTATAAAATAACACGTCCGCTAGTCACGGTTTGTGCTCGGTACTATTACTGCTAAAATTAATTGAAAATTGCAATTGTGTCGTTGTTTGTGAAAAATGTTCCTTGGAATGGAGCATTATCTTTTTTAAAGTAAGATACTGCTTACTATTTAACTGATCATTGAGGAAGCTCAGCAATGAATTTTCTTGTAAATTCAAAATGGATATTTAAAACGAACGGACTATGAAATTAGATAGAAAAATACTATTTACCACGTAATTCATCGTTGAGGAAGGATAACAATAAGCTCCACATATGTAGACATGTTTCTAAGATGACGATAGACACGATGCTAGTAATATTTTCTGTTAATATTAAACAATATTAATTTACTTCGGCGTTTAGAATGTCAGAAGAGACACGCAAAGTATTTGCCTTTCAATTGGCTGCAGAAAATTAGAATTCGGAGGCCTCGTTCGTAACCTTGGGTGGAAATGGACAGTCATCGGAGGATCAATGATAAACTAAACGGAACGCATCGTGTTCCCATCTCTTTGTTCGTGTGCGCCGTTCAGCAGACACGGGTGTACACGGTGGCACATGATCAAGAATCACGAGCGTGTGAATCGCGCGCGCTTCACTTGTGACACACAACCTGGCTGGAACGCGCGCGGACCCGGCCGTGTGGCCACAGTGTGGAAAATTGCATCTTAGAAAAGCACGCGGATGAATTATCGCGTCACGCTAACTCACGTGCACGACGTTTAACCATCCCGATTAACCGTGTGCACGAATCGGTGCTCGGATAAACGAGATACAATTATTCGCTCGTACAGTCTTCAACGACGCTATCGTCAATTAAAATTGAATGGCGTCGCTCGGCGGCGACTGACAACCGTTAATAGGAGCTTTCGCTGCGTTCTTAATCAAAACTGGACGCTGGAGCTTCCGTTCGAAGTTCCTTCGAAAAACCAACCTCGTCCTACGTTTGCTTAATTTTATTCTTTAACAGATTTTTCGTTGTAAACGTTCTGTATTTTTTACTTTGGCTTCTCTTATTGCATGCATTATTAGGGGGGCCCATACGTAATAAATTATTTTGAAATCTAAAACAAACTTTCTTATAAAAAATTTATTTATTTTAAAAAAAGTATATAAAAAAAATTATACTTTTTAGAATATTTTGAACGCAGGCTGCTTTACCGAAAACAGTTAAAGAATACGTGTTTCCTCTTCAACAGTCGGTACAGAACTAAAGGCAAAACAAATTCTTTGCAAATAATTGATTGCTTATGGGTATTCCTAATATGAACAAAATACTATATCGCATAAAAAGTATAAATTAGAAAAAGTTTGATGCGAAATAGAATCCATAGAAATTGAATCGGCCCTCGGTAGATTATCCGGTGCGTCTATACACAAAGAAATAACAGGAAGAAGTCGCGCCGTTGACGCAATAGCGGCGCTCTCCCAGCGTAATCTTGAACTTCTTTATTGGATGGTTATTAAAGTTTAATAATAACTCCGCGCTGGTATGTTCGTTATCGATTGAATAGACCAACGTAGACGTCGATCCGAAGGCACATGAATTCCGCTATTATAACAGGCCGATAGAGTTTCTGAAACTTTCGCTGCCGCGACGGGCTACGGGCACACAACCAAGCGGCTACCGCCGCGCCGTTCGAGTAAAATCGGTTTTTGCGCCAGGTGATCGCGATCTATGATGGTGAAACTTAAAAGTGCGATGCTTAGAAAGTACAGAGTGGCAAAGAAGAAAGAGAGCTGGTCAACGATAAAATTTTAACAGTTCTACGAAAACGAGATAGCATAACGATCCGGTGAATTTGCAACTGCGTTTCCTGGAGGTATTTCGAAGTGAAATGAGCAGACTTGTGGATCTTTATGCAAAATAAAAATTGTTTGCATGGATTACAAGAGACAATAATCGGATAGAAATCTTTCTCTAAAAATTTCATCAGGTTCGAGATGATAAATCGATATTCTTCTAATCTTTCTGTGTTTTTATATTTATTTAAAAAATTATTAAAATATTAATGAGTACTCGCGTATGCCCAATTTGATATCAAGAAAAAATTGTTGGTCAGCTACTATGTAGGTCAGTAATAGATGGTTTGCGTGTAAATTTTTAGTCGAATCGTGTAATCGTGCAAAATGGTCTTTTATACGATGATCGTTTCTTGCGGAAGTAATTTGGAGACGGCCAACCATAAAAGTGTTCCTCGAAGGGTCATCCATTGTTTAAAAAGTCATTAGGCTCCATCAATTTTATAGCGGTGACGCACATTTGTAAACGAACCTCTCGCTATATTTCTTACGTTTTATTGCCCTTGGAATTTGCCTTACTTTTATCAGTCTACGTTTATTTTAGTTCGCTTTTCGAGGAAAAACGGAACAATGTTCATTGACTCGACTCTGTACGCTGTGTACCATTCCAGTCCAACCATTTTCCTTTTAAAGATATTCAAAAAATTAAAGAAAACAATTCAAAATAAATCTTCTCGAGAAGCGTACCCGGTCTGTCTGTTACTCTTCCCGCGAATAAAATAATTCACAAGACGACACACGGTCCACGTGTGCCCTAAAATTATAATCGATTCGTTCGAATTATACATCAAATTATTGAAACTTGCGTGGAAATAATATTGTATACAAAAACAAGAACACGTGTTAACATTAAAACAACTGAAAAGACCCGGTACAGAAGAAAAATAAAACAGACACACACAGTGGCTGAGGGCACCGGAAGTGGTCTGGAAGCTCGTTTCCAGAGTAAACAATATACTCATTACGAGTTTCTTTTCCGACCTCTCTGTGACCTTGAACAAAATTGTGCCATATGCGGTTGAACGTGCCGTCTTCTGCTTCCCACTTTGAAACCCTCCGGCAAACACAAATACTCTGTACTCTTTACTCGCTACGTAAAAAAAAACAAACTTCAAATAATATAAGCACAAACACATGTAAAATAGAAAAATTCAAAATGTTTCCATCGAGTGCAAGGAGGAGCAAAATAGAAATTTCCTTTTTAACGATTTTAACAAGCTCGAACTCATACCTTGGTATCATCAACCCTCCGTCGGCAACCTGGACCGAAATGGAACGAAATTATGTGTGGAGCGAAATTTCATTGTAGAATTTCTTTCTTAATATAGGCACAGTAATTGAATTCCTTACCCTACAACTAGTGGAAAAAATTAGAATTTTCTTGAACGTGTTTTGGGGAGGGGGCGAGTTCTAATGCTTCCATTTCTTGTATTAATGAGAAAAATGTTTGGTAAGAAGAGCGGCAATAGGAAGGGGAGCAAGAAAGTCGTTATTTTCCCATCGGCAAGAATTTCCAAACGACAATTGAGCCGGAGTGTAGCGCACTCGGTGTAATGTCCACGTTGGGAGCGGAGCACTTCTGTGTCCGCGTCGTGTATAGAGAGGCAGGGGTGCCAGCGTAACGAACGTCTCTGTAGTCGTGCAGACA
Source organism: Halictus rubicundus (assembly GCF_050948215.1). Classification (NCBI taxonomy): domain Eukaryota; kingdom Metazoa; phylum Arthropoda; class Insecta; order Hymenoptera; family Halictidae; genus Halictus; species Halictus rubicundus. The sequence continues at coordinate 12,733,529 of NC_135152.1, read as the reverse complement.
AATTCATTCGAGCCAGCATTGGCAGCGTGATATCTTTCTATGGGGGCTATTTTCTCATCAATCCCAATCGCTTTTATGAAACGTGACTCACGCGTGAAAAGGTCCGCACGCCTTTGGCGAATTCGACGCTGTGCTCCCCTGGTACCCTACGCGCGCGCGTTCTCTTTCTCGCGCCTGCGCCCTCTGGGCCCCCGCATTCGCACCGTCGCGCGTCGGTCACTCTCGACGACCAGAAAAGAAAAGTATAAAAAAAAGAGAGAAGAAAAAAAGAAAAGAAAAGAAACCCGAAGAAACGAAATTCTCTCGGGCTAGACGCGCCTCACGAAACAGAACTTTATACCTAGGACCTCCTCTTCTCTGCACGCGCTCTTTTTCGGGATCCTAACCTTTACTCCGGCTGTAGGATAAAAGGTAGATTTTTCTATGGCGAAAGTTTTGTTCGCCGGCTAGAAAACCAAGGATAAAGAAAGGATGTCCTGGCCGCGATTCCGACAGTAACACTTCACTCGGTCTTTTGTCCACGATTCTTCTACCAGGGTACTCGCAAACATTAAAAATTCAAACACTGACCAATATACAAACAAATTGAAAATAAAAACCGTAAATACTGTACCTTATATTCTATTCGTCGGATCGATCAACCGTTCGCTCAAAAATGATTCATATATCCAATGAGACTGTACTGTACTCTCGCGTGTACTTGATTCTACAGGGTGGCCCAAAAATCATCCAGTCATCTCAGACTACTCTCAAATGGAATAACCATTTTTTTTCAACAAATTAGAATTTCAAATACTCTAGTGACTTCTGGGTCACCCTATACAATAAAATCACTGGTCACAGGATAATCTCAACCGACGCAACTACTCAACGGTACACAAGGGCGTAGCATTTTATAACATAGTATCCTGTTACTCAAGTGGAATTCGTTTATCAGATACTAGGGTAAGGTACCCAATTACTGTGCTTATATTAATTGTACTTATTTTTAAAGCGTAATGAATATTAAAAAAAGAGACATATAACATATATATTAACAGATTTTAATGAAAAAATGTAATATCTCATCTTTGAATATTCATTATGCTTTAAAAATAGGTATAGTTAATATAGGCACAGTAATTGGGTCCCTCAGCCTACAGTAAATTCATTTCTACTGTTCTATTAAGAAATGCTCAGTCCCTGATGAGAGATTTGGAAAATTATTTATAGTACGAAATCCAGAAGACTGTCAGTCGCGAGACACGCAGAGAAACGAAGGATTCGCGAAACATATGTCGAACGAAGTTTTTGCAGCTCGCAACGAACTGTCGGAGAGAGTCCTGGCGCAAGCAATTCTCACAGCAATACGCGGTTTCGCGATGATTTTCGCCGAGAAGGCCGACAATGTACAGTTGAATTAAAAAAAAAGTGCTATATCGGTACAGCGCGATAAAAACAGCCTCGTTTTTTTTCGTTCAATGTTTATGAATAGAACGCAAAATTCATTATCGCGGAGATTAGAAAGTGCAGAAAACAAGAGCGTTGTCGTCGAGTCGTATTCATTACGAAATACCATTAATTATATGAAGGTATTTCATATTGTAATAAAGAAAATATTGAACTGAAAAATTCAGAATTTGAACAACAAACGTCGAAACTTACAATACCATGTGAACACAGCCCTAAAAAAGAAGAAGAAGTTTTTTCAATTCTGTTATTCACCAAAATTTTGCAATTGACGTTAATAAGAATATCAATTTGGGAAAGGGTGAAACAAATCTCGGTCCAGTTCTAAAATTCCAGTTCAGCTTTTCGAATTCAAATTATGTTAATCAGAGCCACCGCCATAAATTACACGGGCGACATAGTGAGTGAACATAATGCATGAAATAAAGCGAGTCCTAATATCGCTAAAGGTACGTGCATTAACGGCGTGCCAGTCTACCTAATAATCCTTTTTCCCACGTCTGAATTAATGGACAGCGCGTAGAGCCATCAGCCGTGGTTTACCGTAGCCCAGAAACTTCCGACGATTATATATATATATATATATATATATATATTACTAGTACAATAATGCTTTAATTCCACTCAATTAGCTTCCGCGAATGTACGTATGATATATTGATCGAAATTCCTAGTTCAGAGATGAACAGAGAGGAAAGAAAGCGAGATAGAGAGAGAGAGAGAAAAAATTGTACGCACGAACACTCGACAATAAACGTAGTGCGGAGTTAAACGGCTTATCAAACTTCGTTTTGCGTATCTGCCGACGCATGCACGGACATTAAACGCACGGATAAGTATTCTATAAATGTAGCCGCCTATTTAGTGCACAGACCGCGTCGCGTCCTGACAAATACTTAATAACACTTTCCTCGTCGAGCAGCGTGGAATACCTTCTCGACAATATCGCGTTTAAAATGTCCGTTTGCAACGCGAACAGTATTTAAAACCGACATTTACACTAAAATATGTGTATATTAAAAAGTAGAACGACAATAAGGGAATATTTAACTGCAATATTCCATTTTGTACACACTTGGGATTTCAAAAAAAAAAAGGGAGGTCAAAGGATCGTTCTAGGATCAATGACGCGTCGATTAATATACATAGAAAGTTTCGATCCGGTACAATTTTCAAATGGTACGTGCATGAAATCGTTAAATGCGCCGATTAAAATACCTCCGGCGTCCGTTATAAAGTTACTCATCCGTCCCGCAACGTAAGGATTAAAATTCTAATTATCGGCGTCTCGGAACAGATACCACGCCTTAAATTTCAAAGATGCAGCGTAGTTGTAACGGTCTGTTTGCTCGGGTCGAAACCCCGGCGCGTATTTTCTATTTATTTTCCTCGCGGCGATTCACCTTCGTCGAAACGAGTAACGGATAATCGAACCAGATCGAGTTACATCAGCCAGCTTTACGTACATATATATATAATATATATATATATATATATATATATATATATATATATATATATATGTATATATATATACGTGTTCGAAATCGTGTCGGTTCGACCGGTGCCCGGTCGATTATCGAGAGTCCGGCGATAATTCATCCGCGGAAAATCTACGATCGTGCACCCGTCAAAATTCGTATCGCTTGTACACGCTACATTTCTGACATCCTCTCGACTCCGGGGCGGATTAAGGAACGCTATATCAAAACCGAGCTCGAGTCTGTTAACATTGCGTCGATCTGAATTAACTTCCTCCTCTTTAGATTCCGCCGGTAACGCGAGAGAGCTCGTTAATTTTCCGGAGATGGCGAACGAACAGACTAAACGATAAATATCGATTGTCATCCGCCGTTTGACGTCGGTCAAACGCGATCGATTTAAAAAGTCGACGTCTCTCGCGATTCGAAGGTTCGATACGCGTAAAATGAATTAACGAGATACGTGCAAGAGTACTTACCATGCCTTGACTCGGATGAGGACTTCTCCCTCAGCGGGGGTGGGCATGGGCTTCCTGAGAGCCTTGACACTTTTCAATCCGCCGAAACCGTTCAGTACTATAGCCCGCATGTCCTTCGGCTCTGGCGTGGGTTTCTCCTCGCCGTTCTCCTTCGGTTTCTCACCGTCGCCATTCTCCTCTACTTTCTTCGATTCCTCTTTGCTGTCTTTCGGCTCCTCCTTCTCTTGCTTCTCAGCCGGCGGCGCTTCCTGTGGTGGCTTTTCACCCTCGACGCTCGGGCTGGTCTCGTTCTTGTCCTCAGCCATTTTTCTTCTCGGTCTCTTTTTTAAACTTTGCTCCCGCCGCTTTGTTACTCGAACGCTCTCGCTTTCTCTCTCTCTCTCTCTCTCTCTCTCTCTCTCTCTCTCTCTCTCTCTTTTTCCCTGTCTCTTAGGGGCTACTCTAGCGAAACAAACTAGCTGGGCAGTCTGCTTCTTTCTCGGTCGACGACTCAAAGGAGAGGATATGAAAGAAAAGCCTCGATTAAAGTCTACTCTACTAGTACTTCGAAAACCGTAGCGCGTTCGCACCCGACGAGAGCCAACGTCGTTCTGCGCCACAGTGCCAGGAACGCTTCGGTGCCGGCTATGCCGGCCGGTGACGCGCGCGGTGTTGCCGTTGCTTAGCAACCGCGCGCCCCTTTCGCCCGACCAATCGGATCGCAGCTCCGTGTCCCGTCGTTCGCCGCCGCGCTAAACTACATCGCGCAGAGTACGACAGGTGCCGCGAGTCGCGGAACATTGCTCTTCGCGATTAAAAAGTAGTCCCCCTCACTCCTTTTCTCTCTCTCTCTCTTTCTCTCTCTCTTTCTCTCGTTCACTCTCTTTCCCTCTCTTCGCCTCTCACCCTCTCCCTCTCTCTTTTTCCCTCCTCTGTTCCACCCATTAAATCTGTATTAACCCACGCATCTTCGACTACGATTTTCAACGATCGATCGACCGACCGGCGCACGGTGGTCCAGAAAACGACAGTTCGTGGTCAAACCCCGATTTTTCAACTTTAAGCGCAACTTTATGTTCGCAATTTCAAGTGTAGTTTCTTGCAGTTTATAACGTTGTGCATACTTTTAGAAGTTCACTCACAATATTTTCACTGGCTACTTGAGCGGTTTGAACTAGCGGTTAAGCTACTTTGAACGGCTACTTGAAGAAACAGGCTGATTTCGATGTTTAGATTACGTTATACGTTACTATAAAGTACTACATAGTAATCGTAATTCCGATAAACAGATCTTCGTTCTCTCAGGGCATTCTGTCTTGCTGCTTTATTTTTCTGTCGACTGTGGACTGTGAAACATCTCCTAGTACAATTTGATCGATTTTATGCGTTTTTAGTTGTACATTTAATTATACACAGTCGTATACAGTTATAGTTTTCTATAATTCAGTTATACATGTATTTCGATGTGTAGTGAAAATATATTTTATAAGTATTTCAAAAGTTGTGCATAATTATGTTGGAAAGTATGTATGATTTCTGTATCTATATATATATCATCGGACTGTAGACAGTCAACTAAAAAGTTTTACATATCTAGTAGAAGTTAGTCATAGAAACCTGATTTCTGTTTTAAAAAACGATACATATACGTATAGGCATACCGCGCTTAATCGCCCCGAGGAGAATGCTCCTCGCTGATGATGACCGGAGACAACTCTGATTAACTGCGAATGTATTAAACTATTATCGTATGCCGTCTGTTTCATAGGAATCACTGAATCTTTAGGAATGTGGTCATCAGGAAATATCTATGCAACAGCACAGAGTATAGCAGAGCTTTTCAGCATCTGCCCGTACGGGCAGCGATTTTCTTGCCCTGGGCACACACAGAACAGCGAGCACGAAGCCACGCCCCTGCGGGCAAGGCTGCATGTGTTTGTCATACGTATTGTCACAGCTACGTAGCAAGCTACGGCTGTGCTTCGACCTACCCCCACTCCGTTAAGTCACTTGCCCGTAGCTGCTTTGCCCGTATCTGTGCCCACGGGCATTGGCGAGCGCCCTTGCCCGCTAATAGGTATGTTGAGCAGCTCTGGACAATAGTATCAAGTTCAGTTTATATTAACTGCGAATATACTAAACTCATCTTTATCTTATGTCTTCTGTTCCGTAGGAATCACTGAATCTTTAGAAACATGGTCACCAGAGAATATCTATGGGACTGCACAGACTATAGTATCAAGTCAAGTTTGTATGTGTTTAAAGTTGATGGATAATAAAGCATGGAACTTTGAAGTAACACTTGCATTTTTGCCAGTAATATTTATTACTAAAAATATTATTTCAACCGTAATATAACGAACGCATTTTGAATCATATTACCTTTAGAATACCTAACCCCTTTTATTTTTTATACAACATGTTTTCGCTTACACTGATAGCAAAACCAGTTACATTTCACGTGGAGACTCGTATTGTTTATCGTAAAATATGGAACTATGCAAATAAGGATTGTCGAGTGGTAAACATTTTGTCTATTAATTTGTATTATGGAACATATGGAACGGACATACAATTGAAATGTAAAGAAAATGTGCGTGGAAATGCATTCGATGCGGTGGAGCATGGAACCCGAAGGACACGCCTTTGTATAATTATGAATCACTAGTGCGGGTATAACGAAAAAGAAGATTCGCTTCTTTACCGCAGATAGCTAATTGCGTCGTTAAAGAACAATGGAGAATGAGTGATACGCATAACCGAGCATTAACGATATTTGAAAACAAGGCTTGAATTGTGTTGGGATATCATCGATTGGATTTAGGTGACATGCTTCGTTTGCGGAATAAAAATTGTTTAAACGACGAGAGCTTGTGTTACGAGCAAAATAAGAATGTTGTTAGTATCGTTGTGATAAATATTGTAAATTTTTCTTGTTTGCATAATTTCGTATTTCTACGGGATACAATTGGATTTTCTTAATTTGTGCAATGTTGAAGAATGTATAAAACAAAGTAATGTCATCCTATAGTTCTGAAATTGTCAATTTTGATTAGGATCCTCTTCTCCCATAAGCAGACAGGAAAGTAGTGCCAGCAGACGACGCCCGAACTGCACGTGTATCCTTACGCCATGCATGGTATGCGTCATATTGTACTATACACACAGGCACAGTCAGGCACATTCTACATCCTGCCTTTCCTTGAACACGCCTTTCAAAATTTAAACGTACACTGCCCTACGTGCACTTCCTATAGATTTTGTCTACGAAATGAAAATAATGGAACATCCATTTTCTTCCAAAGAAGAAACACACATTTTCATTTCTTTGTATTGGTTACAATCGAACAACCTTTCCATATGTTTCTCCGTGTCATCGTTCCCTTAATTCTATAACCATCAACATGTATAAATATACGTTGAAATTTCCATGCTTTTAACGTATCTCTACCGCGAGACAAAATTATCGATTTCTGCTTATCAGAGGAACTCATTCTCCCTCGCTTTTCCTTCTTTTTATAATACACAACATTATTTTTTTCACAAGTAGACTTGAGGGGGGATTTAATAAATTTTAGTCAAATATGATTTGTTCGTCTGCTCTGACCATTAAAATGCCAACGAGAGTGGAAGTGCAACTCGCTTGCTATCGTGCAACTTTGAATTCCCGAAACAATTGGACCGAGTAATGAGAATCATGCATGAGTGCAATGAGGATGTGCTGATTGGGATGAATAGCTCATATTGTCGGGAGAGCCAAAAGCACCCAGAGCCTGTATACAGAGGCTCTCTGGTCATTATAAAATGCCCTGTCTGGTACTCTTTTCTTCATTGTACTACACTTACATTTTGTCTGTCGCATGTTACAAAGTCACCAAGTGTTGCATTCGATCAATTTTATCTCGTACTGTGCCGACACACGGTATAGTCTCACAAATATTTGAGTTTTTCTTCGGAATTTTTTCAATAAAACGAGATATGAAATTCTGACAAAATTAATTATCTATTTATTATTCAAAGATATATTTAGTATTATAATTAACGTTAATCGATTTATGCTTTCACCGTTGCGTCGGTACACACTGGCCTTTAACCCCTAACATTTTCTGATAATAATGAATGACAGATTCCATGACTTTATCACTTTCAAGTCAAGAAATGTATATAATATTTAAAACATTCTTTTTTACACATTCTCCTTTTTACATTCATGAGCATAAAAATCAAATAAAGAATTATTCAAACCGCGTAAATAAGAAAATAATTTTTGAAATTACTGTTTTTTCAGCTGCATAAACAGTAATGAATAGATTAAAGAATTTAACATTTAATTGCTGTTTAAAAATGAGATATTCAAGTGTTGGTTTGATTTGTAAAAATTATTTTAATCACTTTCGTACCACGTCATTTAAACGAACGAGCCATGAACTCTATCGAAAGCGATATAACCTATATTAAAGAAAGCATTAGGTGATATCGATTTCGAGTGATTCACTGTTACGTTCCTTTAAATGACACACTGCAAAAGAGTCAGTTCAACATAGGAGAGTGTCATATGTGCATGTTAAAAAACATAAGAGTTACAATGTACGATATATAAACACATGCCTCGACAAAGTCGAACTTGCAAGTTCTCCAGCTCATATATACATCAGCTGACTCTCCCACCATCTCAGCCATTTTTCATCAGATAGCGTGCTCGAATCGACACTTCGGCTAGATAATAGAATCGAATACGTCGACGCACTGTTTTTCCGCATTGTCAACAAAGAGACCATCGTGAAGGAACAACGACCGCATCTCTGAGGCTAATGGCAGATCATGAAGTTGTCACATCGAAAAGGTAAGCGTCGAACGGAATGTTCTCTCACTGTCATCGGCACGCGTGCGATTTTTTACGACTTTTTTCGCGACCTTCTATGCAAGCCTTGACAATCTGCTGGTTTTCATCAGATTGCGTTATTAACGAACTTGGCTTTCGTACAGTTGCTTGGCTATGTCATCCCAGAGTCGGCCTATACGTTTCGAATAACAGTCTATGCGGAATCGTTTCATCATGCAAACATATATCTAAATATAAGAAAATAATCTACAAAGCGACGGAATTATCTGTGTCATGTTGGATCGTGTTCGAAGGTCACGCGCTCTAAGCGATTCTATTTAGTCCGAAGTTTCTTAACCAAAGAAAACAGAAGTTGAGTCAGTTTAGTGTTGACATTAAGAAACCAATTCGCTTTTGAGTATGCCTGCTAGTGTTCTGCAAACTCATCGTCTCAATCGTACATTATATCCTTATCATGCTTATCAACATTGTTGTGTAATCGGGAACAGTTTTTTTACACTTTCTGACATTAAATTCATTGCACACACGCCAGACAAAATATAACACTGCATTGCTATCAACTACCTAATATTATGAAACAGATCAATGGTATGAACTACATAAATTTAAAAAAACCTGTTTAATTGAATGCAAAAAGAAAAATTAAATTGATCATCGTTCAACGCGTAAACAAGTCTAATTAGTTTAATCCAAGTGAATCTATTAATACGTGTAGAGAAAGAAACTATCGTTTAAATATAATTGTAATTATAATGACATGAATATGTATGTGTTTCGTTTGTTAGCTGGTTCTGGAGGTGGTTTAGCTGGTCTGTCTCATCATCTACTATGTTACGTGCTGCGGAGAAAAAAATCCTTTCCTGTAAGTTCAGTGCCAATGCTTCCCAAATGTATATATTATAACTTTCAAACAATTTTATAATTGATTTAATGTTATAATTTCATAATATAGGTTTGAATACTGCGTATCGTGGTTGGTATGTGGACATAGGACCTGTTGTTGGAACAGCCGATAAAATATGGACTATTTCTTTAAATGAAGAATCACCAAAGACACCGATCGTTTTGTTACACGGTCTGGGGGCAGGTGTAGCACTCTGGTGTTTAAATCTGGATGCGTTAGCTTCTCAGAGACCAGTATACGCTATCGATATATTAGGTAAATATAAAACAATTTGAGCGTTTCACTGTGATTTTCTAATAGATAAATAATATAGAAATATTTTCTACGAATGTTGAAAGACAGAATTATAAAATGATACTTTATTAGTTATGTTCAAAGTTATACTTTATTTTTAAAACCAATTGTCAGACATGACTCACAGATGAGTAAGATTGAACTTTGGAATTACACACATCTGTGAAAAAGATATTCTTCCTGTTATTATCAGAATACTTTGTGTTTTCTTCTTACATGGCATGTTTTGGTTATATTCTGATATTTTTGGAGACCGATATAAGGAAAAATTGTACAAATTAATATTTAAATACCTTGAAACCTTGTTAATGTGTTATTTGAATATGAAATCTTGTTCAATTTTTATATCATCTAGCTTTTTATGCAATATCAAGAACTGTTTTCTTTATTTCTAGATTATTTTCTAACGATTAACGATACTTTTAGACGTTTTTGTTCTTTTTTATTACCAATTCTTCACAATCCAGGTTTCGGTAGAAGTAGCCGTCCTGTTTTTAGTAATGAAGCCCAAGAAGCCGAAAATCAGCTAGTCCGATCCATCGAGGAATGGAGAAGAGAAATGCAGTTAGAAAAGTTCATGCTGCTAGGTCACTCGATGGGTGGCTTTCTAGCAGCATCGTATTGTATTCAACATCCTGAAAGAATTAAACATCTTATTCTCGCGGATCCTTGGGGTTTCCCTGAAAGACCTGTAGAAGCAGTGTCAAAAGCACCTATACCATTATGGGTGAAAGCTATAGCTTATGTGATTCAACCATTGAATCCACTGTGGGCAGTCAGAGTGGCTGGTCCATTTGGTTCGTAATTTTGCATAATATCCATTTCTGTGCAAGTTTTTCAGCTTTTATAAATCGTAACAAGAATATTGTTCTTTTCTAGGACAGTGGTTGATTGAGAAAGCTAGACCAGACATTGTAAAAAAGTTCGTACCTATTCTAAAAGATGAGACTACTATAATATCGCAGTACTTACATCAATGCAACGCACAGTCTCCCACGTAAGTATTTTATTAGGTACTGCCTGATTTTTTAACAGTAACATTAAACAAACGCAACATTTTTTCTAACTGAACTTATTGGTCAAAGTAAACACACAAAGTAATCTAACTAAGTAATCTAGAACAATGTTTAAATATTTTATTGATGTTTAGGGGTGAGAGTGCGTTTCATGCGATGATGCAAGGTTTTGGCTGGGCCAAAAATCCTATTGTCAGAAGAATAGATAAATTAAATCCAGAAATCCCAATAACTTTATTATATGGAAGTCGATCATGGGTCGACAATTCTTCTTGGGAGACACTTAAGCATGCTAGATCATCGTCGTACATCAATGTCCAGGTAAAATAGCGAACATGAAAATAGAGTACATCTCGTGAATATTAAATTGCACGAGCTACTATGTCCCTTTTTCTTTTAGGCGATAACGGGGGCAGGTCACCACGTTTATGCAGACAAAAGTGACATTTTCAATAAATATGTATTAGAAGCATGCAATTTAAGTGACTCGATACCGAATTTATCAGCGTCGGACGTCCGTCTGAACATTAAGCCTATAAGTGAGCAACAAATTTCTCTGATACTCACAAACCAAGAGGTTGAATCGAAACCGGTAGAAGAACAAGAATTGAATACGACACAAACACGATCTAGTTGAAATTTAGTGCAATAATTTTAATGTTGAATTACATATGTATATTTTTTTAACTTTCTCGTGCAGTTAGATGGACTGCATATGTCGTGTGATTTAGACTAGGTATATGTACCGCAACATACCAAACAATTGCTTACGAATTCACATTACCATGTAACTTAATTTCTAATTGATGTAATGCCATATTAGTAGTGTAGTCTCTGACTCCTTGAACTATCTTGGAAAAAATCTGTTCATATTCTTTTTGTTGATTTTATATAAACTTTTCGAAATATTAATATTAAAATGTTGAGATTTTAATATTTACTTTATGAATTTCGATTTATTTCTCAGGCTTTAGGTATAAAATACTATATTATGAAAAGGAAAAAGGGCGGGGGAGAAACGTTGAGTTCCTCACACATAGGCAAACAGTTTAAACCAAGCGTTTCATTACAAATAAATCTCGTAAAATCACATAATATCAATGGGATCAATGATTAAATAAATTAAAATATTCCATAGAAGTTACATTGTAAGTGTATCAGAGGAAAATTTAATTGTATATTCTGTACAATTATAGTGTAAAATGAAACGCGAGTGAACGTAAAACCAAATAAATACCAATGTCGATTCTGTTCATAAAACAATAGATTACAATAAAAAAGTATTCTGCTAATATTAACGATTAAAGTTTATTTATTATCTATCTACGCGTTCATTATCGTCAGTCAAATGATCACCATGAAAATCATCATCATAAGTGTCTTCAAAATCATCTTCTCTTTCTTCATTAAGCTGATAAATAATATCCTTATTAGAACGATCTTTCTTATACTTCCGTCTTCGTTCTCTCTGCTTATCTTTCAAGAATTTTGCAAACTGCTCTTCCTGTTCTTGTGTAGTTAAAAAATTTGGAACATTTTGTGAAATAGATTCAGAAGCAGGAAATAAATTCAATTGTGTGTTAGTTACTCGTTTTTTAAGCATATGTCTTGACTGAAGTAGCGAAACCTTGATCTGCAAAAGAAGAAATTGTTTTTAGATGTTACTAGTGCGTCAATAACTTTTCATGTAGCATACCTTTGACATTATTCGATCGTGATCTAAATCAAATACATCATGCTTCATTACAGGCAGAGTTACATTAAAGGTATCATCAGGACTGTCTGTGCTTTGCTTGTCAGCATTAGTAAAGGCTTTTAATGAAACAGTATGATTCACAGCAAGCGGGTATAAATTAGGTTGATAATCTTCTCCATAATCTGCTGCTGCTAATTTTCTCTCCACTTCTTTGGCGATATCCTTGTGTTTATCTTTCACAAACTGAATTGGAGGCAAATTGCCCATAACATAAAGTTGACATAACTCGTACCTCAGACGGTGTGCACAATCATTTAATATTTCTACTGTATCAGACTGATCAAGACTATTGTCTAGCCAATATATGTTAATTTGTTTAAAATCCTGCGTCACTTTTACAAGACAGATTTCTATGCTTTTATTTTCAAGTCTAGGATCTAGTTCCCCAGTGGACATAAAATCTGTGATATGTTCCATCAAAACCTTATCTAAAACATTCATCCTTCGTTGTGTGTGTACAGATGGCCCTTTCTTAGTTGTTTCGCTAAAGGTGATACCTTCTATTTGACCCCTAAAAATTTATACAGTAAAAATTGTTAGGTAGTGGAAAAATAAAAATAAAAGCTTTTGCAATGTGTAAAATTAATCCACAATTAATACTTGCCTCTTCAATTCATTCTTGCGCAACAATTTTTTTATAATCTTACTCTGTTTATGAATATTGTTTTGTATGTTATTGTTAAAGAAATGTCTACGGGTTTGGTTAATTATAGACATTTGGACATTCCGAATTCTACCAAAGAAATACATGCTTTGTTCCTCTCAAAACATTGAGGTATTGTTTGTTTATTGTAATAGGTTATGTATGAAATGATTCCATATGATAATGACAATATCACTTTAGTGATACCTGCTCGTACCTTCAAGTAATATGATATTGAAGCTAAACATTATTTCAAGAATAATATAATTTTGCTTCTTTTAAATATATATTTGTCGTAAAATACTTTCAGGCGCTTTAGGTTTTCCAGCCTGTGCGGAGTTTAAAATCAAACTTACAAACTCATGTTATCATAAAACTAGGTATCATTAAAACAAATTATATTAGAAAAGGGGTATAGTAAAGAATTTAATTTATTGTGGCCAAAATTTATGTACATATTTAGAAGTAAATTGCAACGTAAAAAATACGTCTGATTTTTATTTCGATATACTTACTTACTGTACGAATATTTCTGTCCCTGACTCTAAACAAAAAGGAAAAATTACAAATCTATTAAATATTTATTAATGTACATATTACTCGATAATGTCATATTAGAACAGGTATAACATATAAAATTTTCGACTTTTATTCATTCTAATTTACTTTCGAATTACAATACTATGTACATATAAACTATTTAATAATTAATTATATGCCAATAAAACTTTACATTTCCATTTTATCTAAAGGGAGAAGTTGTTAGAGGAACTGCCATAATTGCGCAACGAGAAACAAACTCTCGACACTTAAATCTCCTCACAGAGTTTCGTCGGTCTTGTTGAAAACATTCGTGAATACAGAGATTCAAAGAACTGTTATTGCGAGCGGTGATACTGACTGAGACATTTGTATGATCAGGCTATGATGTCTGTCTGAGATAACTATCCATTTTTATTTTTACTGATTTTTACTTATATCGTCCGTACTGTACAAGACTTACTGAATAAAAAAAAATCTTTTTCAATCTTACCTCATCGAATGTCGATCTTATCTTAATAATAATAATAATAATAATAATAATAATATTTGTAATTTATATGTTAATATATACATAGATATATATGTATATATATATGTAATCACAATGGAATTTATATATATATAAATATATATATATATATATATATGTATACACACACATATACATTTATATTGTTTGGTATAAAAGCAGATTAATGAGATCAGAAGTCAAATTTGAAAAATACTTATACCTAAATGCGCACGTCACGTGCTGCAGAAATCCGAGATAGTCCACGAATAAACAAAATGTCTTAAGAGGCGCAAATAACTTATTACATTTAAGACCAAGCAAAATACATTGGACGATGAAACGTTAAGAATTTTGTAACTTCAAAACTTATTCCTAGGAAATTTAATTAAATATCACCCAAATTATATTTGCATATTCCGAGCATTCTATTAACCTCGGAGGATGCTTAAATCTACTGGTAAAACAAAGTCCATTTACCGTCTCTGGTCGTTACTTTTACAAATTCATCATACACATTTTTATATAGAGAGTCTCCAATTATAATTTGTTTATGCAATTACCTCTTAAACTATTTATCACTCGAAAAAGTATTTACACAGAATTTATTCCTTGTTAACACATTCCCGACCGGCGGTTGTCGCATGAGACGCTTAGCAGAACGCTGCATACAATTTCCAGAAGTCTATACCTGAATACCGCAAGGTTCTTCTATAGAAGTTTATATAAATATAAAGAATGACGTAGAAACTACGTTGTCGGTATTCAGCTAATGAATTTGAAAACACGTAAGACTACGTTGCCGGTGTTCAGATAATGAATTTGACATGACGTAGCTCTACGTTCCCGGTCTCGAATGTGTTAAAAGTGATTTCATCTCAAACATTTCTTCGAATGCAGAATAATTTGAAAGGTAACTGCGTGGACAGGTTATAACAGGATACCCTGTATATAAGATTCATACATACATATACACGTGTATGTATACATATATAATTTCAGAGAGAATACATAGCTCGATCAAAATACCATTGATCAGTGACATCGATAAAAGTCAGAATTATTTCCAGTGATATATGAAATCACAATCTGAATCATATTTATAAAATGTAACAATAGATTACATATCATGAATCCAATAGTTCTTAAATTAATCATTTTCGTATCATATCAATATGTAAAAAATACGACAAAAATGTCGAAATTCATTAATTAATTACGCGGCATTTAAAAAAAGAATACTGGAAATAATATTCTGGCTCCATTCAAAACGACAGTATCGTACCCTTGTCAACGATTAGGTATCATGCGGATTTTTCCTCTGTTTCTAACATGATCTGAGAAACGAATAATTCATTTACTTCAAGCCGCACAGCCAAGAAACAGAAAATCGTCTTTGAAAATGCTTTTTTCCCCTACATGTTCGAGTTTCAATGAATTTATATTCAAAACGGAAATACAAATGTCTTCTAAACGCACTCCATTTGTTAACCTTCGCGTACCGGTTCTTCGTGAAAAAAAACGTGTTCGGCTTTCCTTATTGGTTCTGCGTGCGTCGTTCACCAATTATGTTCTCCAATTTACGCGTGACAAAGGCAGACTTCTTTTTCGGAGATCCTTCCGTCATTTCTACGTCCGTGTCATCCGATAAAAGTCTCTTGCCGACCGATCGTTTCGGATCAACAGAAATCATCATTCTATTAATAGCCTCCAAATCCTGGAAACATACATGTCCATAGTTGAATCAATTTTTGTAAACATACGTGCTGGTAATTACGAATGTGGTGCAAGTCAAAAAACAAAAAGAATCTTTGTTATCATTTCTTTGTAAAATGTTAAATCGATCTATGTTCTTATATTATGGAAGAACTTTATCCATATAGCTATGAAGCAAAGAATGATAAGAAGATGTTACTTTCACATTTAACCATAGAAAGTGTACGTTGATTTCGATAGTGAGAAATATTGTCTAATAATATGCAAATGCAAAAGTCTAAATATCTTAAAACAAAATATTTATGACATACACCACTTTCATAATCATCGACATATGTGCGTGAACTCCATAAGCTAGAGTGTACTATGTCCTGTGTAACTATGTGAGTTAAAAGGAAGCTTTAAATTACCTTAGCAGGACTACGACTGAAACAATAACTAAGTTGCGGTGCTGGAGAAGCTGAGATGGCTTTAGGGTCCAGATTACGAGTCATAATACTACTGGTTACGTGTCTGACTGGTGAACTTGCTGGGGGTTTCCCCTTGGGCAGGGGACTCAACGACAGATTCATCACACTGCCGCGTGCTAATCCCAATTTATTTGCCACTTCTTTCACTTGGGGCACATATACTGTATTATAAAATTTGATCAGGTCACCGCGTGTCTCTTCGCCGAAGCTTTGCGAAGTTCCTGCCATGTTTGAAGGTGTAGGCGGTGCCACGCTGGCCTCGTTATCGGGCACCTCTCTCGGGCCCGATTCCTCGTTGTTCGGCTGTAACTGATTCGAAGACGTTTTCGCAATCAGCACTGATCTGTATATATGCGAAACTGCCTGTGGTTGTAACCGGTAGCACCGCATAATCTCTGTGAACGAGTTCTTCTCCATTTTTGCTAATTTACAGATTACATAAATTGCACACATTAAAATCTGATCGAGATGCCGATCCTTCATCAGTTCCGTTCTATCCTTGATCGAGTACTCGAATATTGTCCAGATTTTTCTTTTTAGATCGGTGTCCATGATCTCTAGAGAGCCGCATAGATCCGACATTCGGACGCTCGCGAGATTGTAATATTTCCTAAAGAAAAGCGCGACCGAGCCTGTCCGCTTCGGTCTCGCTGGCTCCCTGTTCATCGTCATGGTTTGCATCGGCGTAGTCGTGGACTGAACGCTAGACGCTCGGGAAACTGTTATTTGCTCGGGCAGCAACAGTATTCTCGGATTACCATCTATAGCCAGAACTTGCGGTGGTAACACGCTTTGACCAGCTACTCGCAACACGCTTTGACCACTGAGATGTCTGGTGTCAGCAAATAAACGCTTCTTGACTACACCCGAAGCGGCGACAGGGGACTGAAATCTCTCTGAAGCTGAGGAAATAGGACTTTGCTGCACGTCGTGATGGGTACCACGGTCCAATGCGATTCTCCGCAATGCCGGTTGGCCAGGAATATTTGGATCAACGGTTTCTAACGTTCCCGGTAGCGAAACTTCTTCGCAACTGGGAACACCTTCCGGCGTGGATTGAATAGCTGCCCATAGTGGACTGTCACTTTGCCATGCAAGGGACTCTAAAATCTTCTCCTCTATCTGATTCAAATGCTTGACGACGTCGCGCGATAATTGGTCTTCTGCTCTAACTATAATTTCTATTACTTTGTAAAAGTAATAGGCGTCTAGGTTCAACGCGTTCAAAATCCAAGGGAAAACTTTGTCGTTGCTCTTGTACGAATAAATAACGATCTCCAAACAGCAAGCGAACAGGCATTGAATAAAAACCTCGTTCGTGAGAAGGTTCTGAAAAAAGAACGAAATATATTATTCAGAGACTGTAGTTTGCGTTGTTTTCTTCTGAGCAGCCGTTCAACGTACCGTCACATCATAACTTGGCTTCTTGCGTCTCTCTTCGTTTAAAATCATCTCTAGGAGTCTGTAAAATAGAGTCTGACCCAAGTAGAGTCTCTTCTTCCCAAAATCCGAAGTGGCCTCGTTCGGATTCGTGCTTTTATTATAGTTCGCATAAAATTGTTCTCCTATTTCCTTTACCTTTGTTTCCACTAACGATTTTACATCTTGAGAACAGTTATTTAATATTTGGAGAAGATTCTCGCTTGGAGAAGTCTGTCCAGCCAACATGGCTTGAAGTCGAATTACACTTTGTGTTGCAGTGGACACCGGTGTTACGTTTGTAATATCTTTTGATCTAAGATAGCCGCGTCCGGTTAGCGGGGTTGGTGGAGCTAAATGCTGTATCTATTTTGGAAAGTTTCACAATATAATGAATAAAGAAAGTGCTATTTATAATTACGGTAAATATATTTACCCCACTGTATTGCTCCCTTTTCAACTGAAACTGTTCTTGTAGGTCACCAACATTCATCATCTGTGTAGGAGAACCAATATTATTACTAGCATCATGATCTAAAACAGAAGGAAATCAGATATGAGATATCGAAACATAATTTGTGGTAATATTTCTTCCTTTCATATATAGTTTAATACAAAAGCAAAACACACACCCACATATATACACACACACGCGCGTATACATACAACAACTGAATTATACGATTAGTAGTCTGCAAATTTTACATATTTACCGCATCCACAAGTGTATAATACACAATATAACAAAAATTTTGTTCTTAATCTTATATATGTACAACTCGTAATAGGGAAAATAAAATTCTGCTCGATCTTCCAACAAAATGTGAATTTACATAATTATCGTTCAATATACAGTCATGTTTATCAACTCAGAATTAAACGTCCTGAATGTTATAAACCCACCTTTGAGAGAAATATGTTTGGCTAATTTAGCATATGCTATATCTCCTCCAACTATTTCCAAGCTTGATATTCCATTTAGTCTGACTCGTCTCCAATCAGCTTCAAATCACAGCCAAGACAAAGCAGACACAAATTGATTAACAGCAAGAAATGAAAATTATTATATAATAAGATAAAGACAGTCATGCACTCTATATCTAATAAAAAAAATTGCAAATCAAGAAACATATGCAAATCGCTATGATAACCCTTGTAGATTTACAGATTATGTTATCTCAGCAGAGTAATGCAATATATTTGAAATTACTTTGTTATTTACACTTGGGACTTGTTAATTACAAATAGGATATTAACACAGTTTGTATAAATTACTGACTTTTTCTGTACATACCTAATTATAAACATATAAAAAGACGAGGGTGAAACATCTTTTTTAATTTACAGTTTCGAAACAATTTATATTTGTCAAAGCAAAAGACAAAAAGTAAGCATACAGGCATGCAACTTATAGTATTATTTTCTTTTATGTTCAAGCATTTCTTCCTTAATAAGCAAGATTAGGAGCAAGATGTTATGTAAGTATAAAATAATGAAAAGTGTATTTACCTAAAAATATTCTTTCATCAAAATCTCCCACACTCAGCACATGTTGCTCATACACTCTGTTGATAGCTTTGTTGTTTCCATCAAAATTTAAAGCTTCCAAAATACCAGAAAAATTTGTGGAATCTCCACGGAGAACTTTTTCATCAAATAATTTTTTTATGTGATTCTTTAAATGATATTCCTTAATTACTTTCGCCTCCATTGCAATAGCTTCGTGACGCTCACAAAGCAAATTGACTATACAGTTTGCTGTTTGAGGCAAACTATAGTTTTCATCGTTAAAATTCGCGGGTAGACCTATTGGAGAACGAATGAAAAAGTAAATTAAAAACTTCATCTTTCCACTTTCCACTGCATTTTATGCATATTTACCTGGAAAGTTGGGATTCAAAAGGTCTTTCCTATTAGCCAATAGAGCATTGTTATATATAAGATCACAACAAACTAATAGTAAATGATAGGAATTAACTAGATCATCAGAGATATCAGGAAATGCTCCCTTTATACAAATAAATAAGGTCCAGCAGAATTCAAACACTCTTGCAGGTGTACAAGGCATTGCTTTGTGTCTTCTCGATCTTGGTGGTCTTGAGATATCTTCCGCTGGATATTTAAATACATCGTTGAAAATCGGTTGGTATTTTTTGAATATCACCATAGAGACAGAGAAGTTTCCTTCTAGCTTTTCGATTTTGGAGCGGAAATCTTGTGGCATGTTTGCCATATCTGCCCATGATTTACTCTTTGCAAAGAATTGTATCAGCGAAAGATTACACAGTTGTAACAAACGAGTCAGCGATACACAATTCCCTTCCACGTTAGGACCTGTTCTTCCAACAGTGGGTATAGAAGATTTACGGCATGCTACGTACAGTGCACATCCTATCCAATGTAACTGGTCACCCTGAAAAGAATTATAATCAGTATACTGTCTTTTCATTAAGTTGTTTCCATTATACCATTGTAACAAAACAGAGTTACAGAACTACAGTCAGTGTAAACAATACGTTCTTTAAATACGAATAACTTTTTTAAACAGCTTGAGTTTTTTTTTGAGATGTTAGAAAGATTTGTTTACTAGTTAACGTGTAAATAATTTTTTTTTTTAATTGCTGTTGGTCGCAAGTGGGAACAAAATAGTAAAGTTCATGATTTTTAAGTTTTTTATCTATGCCCATAATAAAAACTTAAGGCATGCCTTTTGTTGCATCTACAAAAGGCACCTTCTAAATTTTCATTACAGGCACAGATAAAAAAACTTAAAAACTAGGACTTTTACTTCTTTCTTCACAATTGCGACCAATAGCAATTAAAAAAAAAAATTATTTACACATTACCTAGTAAATTAATCCTTCTAACATCTCAAAAAAACTCTAGCTGTTTGATCCAATTTTAAAAGACTTATTCGTTTATAAAAGGTATAAGAATACTCTCTACACCCACTGTATGTGCAATACTGGTTTGAGTATGCTTCTGATTGAAGTAATTATTGAAACCACAAAGAGTATAATGTCTTTTCATCTGGTTTAGAAGATGGTGCTTTACTAAGTATGTACGCTAAAAGACTAAATTCAAACTTCTCATTGTGTCTAATGATGATACATCACTACAGAAAATAATTTGTTAACAAATACAGTTCATTTTACATTTCAGTAAGGTTGATAAGTTCAAAATAGACAGTCTGGAATCATAACTGTGGCATGTTATGGGAATGGAATAATTGTTAAGGATGGCGTAGAAACAGTGACATTTACATCGTACTCTTTGGATAGACAGTTTACGATTATTCGTGAATTTTAAATTGGTGCGCTTTAATCGTCTAACTGAAACGAACCGCGAAATCAACGACATTGAACGTCGCGCAAAAAAGTGAAACAAATTGGTACATTGCAAAGCAAAGAATTGGAATTAATTGGACAATGAATCATTGTGGAAAAATTGAGACATCGTTTCAATGAATCAAACTAGACGAGTGCAGTTTGACATAACTACGGGAGAGGAGTAATTCAAAAAGTACCTCGAGAGTATAGTTCTGTCGGATCGTCTCATACGATCTCCAGGCTTCGGACGCGGCAGTCGCATCCATATTCAATTTTTGGCACAAATCCTGGTGCCTGCTGTAAGTAGAATCCTCGATGTCGTCCGACTGCCCCATTTTCGTCGGAAAACCGATGGAAAATCGCAGAAAAACACGACTACCTTACACCGCTATACACGACTGATCTGCGCCATACGAGGGCTCCGTGATGGTTTGGCGGGAAACTGGCCGATCTCCGCCATGTTTGCCATGTTGGCGGGAAATGTAGAACACCGATTATAAGAAAAAAATCCTTAAGTCGACCTTGCCGCGGAAATTATTTACCGTACGATGGTCGGTTTATTCGCGAAACAACGAGCAAATATCAGATTAATACATTTTGGTTTATACAATCGATACAAAAATACAGCCCTAAAAAATTCCCGGGTCTTGATCACGCGGCAATGGTTTTTACGATCTTTGAAACGACAGAATTAAAAGAGGCGGTAAAATTTTCGGGTCTCATTCTCGAATTTACAAAGTATGTACGGATATGGATACGTTTTTTTCTGCATACGTATCGCGAATTATGAAACGAGTAAAATTATCGAGTAAGTTAATACTTTGTCGGCAGATTATACGGAAGTTTTACTCGAATGTCGCGCATTAGTCATAGGGAAAAAAGTAACTAACTAGTTATTTTTAAAGAAGTAATTAACTAGTTACTAAAAAACTAATTATAATTACTCGAAAACTAACTGGTAGTGCAGAGAGGAAATTAAAGTGCTCACGTACGGGGTTTCAGGTCATTTTTAGCATGGAACAGAACCTATATCATTTTTAGCACAGGACAGAACCCGCTTTCCTCTCTGCTAGTAACTACCGGTCCTTGAAAATAACTAAATTCCTCATCACTAGTGCGCACTATCCAATCAAAAGCCCAATTTTCATCATCTCGGTTTGAAACACTCGTTTTCTATTAGCTTTCGTCTGTTTCATCGTGTATGTCCATTTCGTTTCTTTGTAAAATCTAATTGTAAAATTGAGTATTTCGAGCATGGAAATAGGAATATGCCTTCCATTTCTCATTTATTCGTTTAAACAATGAAATTTTGTTTTATACTTTACAAATTGTATATTAAAGAAAGATTTATTATTGTAATATAGAATAATCGTATAGAAAAGATTTTTATTCTTTTAAAAGACGTACATTAATCATTTTTAGGTACATGTGGAAGAACAATGAATCGTGTTGGATATTAGAGTAATGTGTGGAATTAGAAAGCACTCTATGTCGACGGTGCGCTTCCATGGTATAAATATGTAAATACAATATGGCGGATGGAAGCGGAACGTTACGAGCTTCTCCGAATGGCATTTTGCCAATTGATTGAGAAACAGCAGAACTCGTGAATGTGATCGAGTTTTGGGCGTACACGGACGTTCAGGCATCATGGATTAAAAGATATCGCTCGAAATACTAGGACCTTCTGTTGATCGTGTGGAAAATGTCACGAAGGTGGTGTTGTTGAAGAATGTTTATCTCTTGAAAAAAGGATAATCGTGCTAGCAGAACTATCCGGCGCAATATGAAATAAACCGCCACGAAACCCGTGTTTCGTCGAATGCAACGGTACCGTGGCTTTCACGTTCGACTTGCTGCCGGCATTTCGCATAACAATGTCTGATGTATAGGTACTGTCATGGACACAGATGTAGAGCTTGGCAAAGGTGAAGGGTGTGAAACAAGTCCAGGTTGCTCTGGCTATTCTAGCATGGTGCACAGTAAAAAAGTTATCAAACATGCACTACGACAGCAGGCCAAGAGACGCAGAAAAAACACTACCATAGCTGCTGGTAATTCTCGTACTCTTCCAAGGATTGTTGTCAAACCGTTGCCACCACCGCCGCCGAATGACCCACCGCCTCCGGTGAACAATGTGCAGCATATTAACACTAGTAAGTGAAATCCTTTTGTGTAATTTAAAGCGTAATCTACTAGTGTTTAATCTATTATTGACGTACCAAGAACAGCTGATAGAACAAAGGCGTAGACGTAGAAACCTTAGCTATTGCAGGAAAAATTCATATGAATTTACATGTTATATAGTAGCTGCTGATAAATACAAGAGACTCTATTGGGTTAACATTTTGTTAATATAAAGAGGAAAAAATATAAACAGAGATGAGTATGTATATAAATTTTTGTTTGATGTACTTGGTAAGCCAATAAATTACTGATTGATAGAGAAAATTTTATTTGTTAGAATCCTATTTTATAAAGATGAGAAATATAGCAAACAGGTTTTAAGTCATTTTATGTTCAAACATAGCAACCGAAGAGCCTGCTGCCACGATGAGAGAGGTCCTGGCTAGTTTGCCAGGATTTAGTTTGAAATCTGGGCGTCGACGATCAACAAAGAGACTATCGGCGACTGCACAGCTAGAGGCTGGTCTTGTGGATCTCGAATCTCCGACGAGTATTTTAGCCAGCACAAGTTTACGTGCTCTTTTAAATAGGCACACCTTTCAAGGTTTACCACCTTTGTATCAAAGGAAACTTGCGCAACTTTTGCCTGCTGTAGATAGACAGGTAATATTTATAAACTAGTTTTCACAAGAGTATATTTACATTAATGTTTCTATGAAAAGTATGAGATGTTGGGAATATATAATTTGTTTCTTACTGCCAGGATGCAGCCACATCCGGATTAAACAATGAATTCTTTTCACGAGCATGTGTAGAATGGCGTAGACGCTTGGCCGAAGGAGAATTTACTCCCGAAAATCAACAACGATTGAAGATGGAAGCAGAGAGAGATAAGAATAAGTTAGATCCATGGAAAGTGAAACATTTCGAGCCAATATGGGGTGAGAAACGTGAACCCAAGCTTAAATCAGGTCTCCACTGTATTTCGGAATCAAGATCTGGTGGGGCTGTAACGCGTTCTAGTTTAAGACTTCGTTTGGAATCTAGTGTAGATACACCCGCATCGGATGTTCCTTGTCCTGTTATTATGTCTGAAGACAAAGTAGAGGAGGATAATTGTAAAGTGGAAACTACTATAAATAATACAGACGAATTGGTCGAGACACCAGGAATACAAGAATTATTAACAGAAGAATATAACGAAACGACACATACGTTAATAGACGAGAAACATTTAGAATCTGTAAACATAAGTTCTGTAGAAACGATAGCAGACACTGAAATGCTTCAGGATAAACCTGAGGAAGAAGAGAAAGTCACTATTCTCTCAGAGAAGCAAGAGACTGTTAACGAAGACGAAGTTGTCGTACAAGTTTGTCAAGAAACTATTACAAATACGTACGACGAAGAAATTCATTTGCCCGATAGTAAAAAGGATCTCGAACCAATGGAAGATCATATTCTCGAGGTTTCGGAAGAAACGATTCTCTTGCCAGAAGAAAGCGCATCACCAAAATCGAACGAACAACTAGAACAAGTATCCCACACACCTAGCGAAGCAATATCTCAACTATCAACAGAATGCACGCCTCAGACTACGGTAGATCAAATATCTCAAATGTCGAAGGAACAGGTGACCCAAATGTCAGACGAACAAATCTATCCAATGTCTGATTGCGAGACGACGACCATGCTCGAAACATCGCCGACGCATGAGCAAGTTAGATCGACAGAAATCGTTATGGAAGATTCTACATTGATTAATAACAATCAGAGCGAAACGGCTCAGGTCTCTCATGAGAATCCAACAGATGGTGAATCACAAATTCCAGAGGGAATGGAGATTGATAGTGAAACATTGCAACGTATTCATGAATTGGAGGTGAAGCCTTGTGCACTCTGCAAAGACAGAATTCATAAGTTTAATTATCTTACCAAGAGTATACTTGTTTTTAGGTAAGAGGGGAAATGCGCGAAGCGTATGAAGAGATTTCAGGATGCCCCGAAGAGATAATGTACCCTATTCTTGATGGAATGGAAATGGGAACGAACAGTACAGAGGAAACAGAAACGCAAGTTGTTTCAGGTCAAGCAGAGACTGCTAGAGACCAGCAAGATGTGAACGGCGGGAACGAAGAGGAAGCTCTTAGAGAGGCTAACAATTATGTTTGTTCTGAAATGTTAGAATGTAGTTGGTCAGTAGACCCGACTGTTAATAACATTAATAACACCGCGAGGGTAAGTACATACGTAGAAAACCATAAGTTCTCTTTACACGCTACAAGGAATATTTCCTGTTACTGAGGTTTCTCTTGCTTTGTGAAGACGCAGGAGGAGCTTCAAGTCCCGTGGCCATTGGTAGCCGCAGCTTTGGACGGATCTGTAGCCGCAAACATTACCGTGACCACTCAAGATGAATGTAACGACACGCCAACTACCACTGACGCGACGACAACTCAATCTCAACAGTTCATCAATGCCGATTCGAACGTGGAATCGGTGAACTGTATCCAGTTACCAGTGGTCCAAGGGACACCCTTTCAATCCGAGGGCCTTGCGATCGGCACGCCCAGCACAAGTTGTATAATGAAGAACTTTCAATCGCAGAGTTCACCGATCATAGCTTTCCCACAGTTACAATCGATCAGATTCGTACAGACTAGTTTTCATTCTGATCAGACCGCCGCTGCCGCTTTGAACAGCACGTCCCCGATTACCGGTCAACTTCAAACCCAACAGACCACCAACTCGCAAGTGAACATAATGAGAACACAGGAAGAGGTGGTGCAATTGAATCCTCAAAATAATTCCACGCGGAGCAACGTTGTCAGGAGCAACGTCACGCAAAACCCAATCTCGAATGTTGTACCTGCTTCGATCGGGGTGCAACAGAACCGAGCGCAAAATACCATCGTTATACAACAACAAGCTTCTGCACCGGCCCAACCGCGGCAAGTTGTTGCAACTATACAACAGCCACAGTATCCTGGAGCAACTGTGGCGGTGACGTCGAGGACTTCGCGCTCGAATAATCAAGGCAGTCAAAGGGGTTCTAGGAATAGTAATAAGGAGCAGGGGGGAGGCAGATCTCGTAGCACCACGAAAGAACCACCTGGTGCTGTAAATTTGGAGCGCAGTTATCAAATATGTCAAGCGGTAATTTCAAGTACATTTTAGAGGTTCCTATTTTACGTGTATGTAAATACACGAGTAATCAACGAATTCGGATCTTAATCCGTGCAATATTAATGGGTACCCGTTCATTTTGATTTCACGAATACTCGTATGTCTACATTACACATGTATTTTAATACACGGTGATATAACGTTGAACAGTTGAACGTGAATTTATTATTAAAAAATACACGGATCTCTGTATTCGTGTACACGGAGAATAGTGTATTGAAAACACGGATACTTAATTCACGATATAGGCACTTCATGGGTTCCGTGTATATGTGTCCTTTCAGTACACGTTCAAAATTGTAGTCTTCAGTACATTTATATTTTGTGCTATGGACTAAGGCAGGCCTGTCCAACCTCCGGCCCGCGGGCACGAAGTGATGTTCCTCCACTAATTGACACGGTCGTATCGCTAGAAGCGCATGATATTTGTTTCTATCGCGGACCTATTCCTATCGTATATTATAACGTAAGAAGGAATCTGTGGGGGAACGGACAGATTGATGATAGGGACCGTGTGTCCCGCGATGAAACAGAAGTTGGACAGGCTTATACTAAGGGATTCTAGGTGAAACGAAAACGAATGGTCTTACGAAATATTCTTGAACTTGCTACCCCATTGAATTTGAATACGATATATGTACGGGGTAAAGCCACTTTAGAGCACGAAAAACAAGCCTAATTTTGAGAATTTTTTGTGGGAATATAATGAAAGAAATAAGAAATCTATTTACAGGTCTTTATTATATAGAAGATGTTACCGTTGCTGTAGTGTCGTACTAAGTTCATAGTCGGTATAATAAAGACTTGTAAAGAAATTTTTCATTTATTTCATTACGTTACATTCAGTTTTTTGTGCTCTAGAGTGGCTTCGGCCTCCAAGCCATTCTTTCCTTGTTAAGGCAAAGTAAACATTCTTTTTCCTATTGCAGGTCATACAAAGTTCGCCAAATAGAGATCAGTTGAAAGCACATTTAAAACCTCCGCCGAGCTTACTTGCTAGAGGCGATGGTGCGTTCACCACTAGTAAGTCAGGCGGTCGCACGATCACGACCGTCAAGACTCAAAAACCGTCTCAAACAATACAACACAACAAACAAGCTCAAAACAAAACGCAAGCAGTTATGCTGAGACACGTGTTTGCCACGGCGCGACAAGCAACATCAGCAGAAGTATGTTACACCTTTGTGAACAGTCATATGCTATAGCTTACATTATATTTTACTCTATACTGAATTTAAGAGCGCATTACTCTCATAAATCATCACTGATATTATCAAAATTTAAGAACGAATTCTTTGTTATCATTTTCCTGAAACGGATGCAAGTAGACTTCAGATCAAATATATCGAAGAAGTGCGATCATGCTTATTTCCATTTATTTAATCACTCAATTCGCATTTGGATCGCTCGTATAAAATAGACACTCGGCTTGCGCATGTACTATTTTATACTTTTTCTGTGTGTACAGTGCTAATCTTGCGAGTGGCTTGTGTTGATCACTGTATCATACAGGTATCTAATAAATAAATCTTCTTACTAATTTTCTGCTTCTAAGTGTGGAAAACGAATCGTGATCTCGACTTTCGGAGTGGAGATAGTATTAGTAAAATATGAACGGGTGAATGAGTACAAATATATTTGAGTAATGCCATTTTTATTCGAGTACAAATAAAGTACGTGCTTCCAGAGCCCTAACATTTTTCAATGTGCCAAACAAACTTAGTACAATGCTTGCAAGCACTTCTTTAATTCACATTTATAAATTCTTAAATATTACTGTATATTTTTTATATATCTGTTTGTTATGCAGACATTTTTACTCTGTAAACTCTGTGTATTTATGGTCTGAATGGTCAGTCTCTTTAATTTACAGTTGTACTTAAAGAATGTTACAGCTTTCAGTTAATTAACGGCGATTGTAGCATAGATTGGTAGCTAATAGAGAGATGAAATTTTCAGGTTCCAGAAAGCAATACCGTAGCACAGTTAGGATCCACAACGACAGGTGGACTAGGGCAATACATACTTGTACAAAGGACAGGTGTCGGAGACAGCGCACCTAGGGCGTCTTCTGCCCCACCATTGCCTCCACAAATAGCTGGTATGGGTGTTGGAGTGCATTTGGTACGTGGTAGACCAGCCAGCGCCGGAGAAGGTTCCCATCAAGCTGTGACATTGAAGGCAAGGGGTGCCGATGGCAGGGGAGGCGGTGGAGCTGAACCTGCAGCACCTGGAATGATAATGGGTGGAGATCCACCTCCTCCCTGCGAGTGTAACATGAGGGGTGCAATGGTAATATGCCGGCAGTGTGGCGCCTTTTGTCACGACGATTGCATCGGGCCTCAACGTATTTGTGCTACCTGTCTGATACGTTAATCATTGTTTACCAATTGTTTATGTATAAATTTAGAACTGTACGACCAAAGTGCTGAGTATCAAATTCCGGAAATAGAGACAGACACAAGCAGGGCTCGAGAACTGTTATGATATCGGTTTCGGTTTTTAAAACGGTTACGGCGAACCGAAGTTCCCAGCCAACGTCTGTTTTGATTACGGTTCTTGTCTTGGTTCTTATACCAGTTCCGAACAGTTATTGTTTCGGTTCTTACGGTAATAGAATCGATTCTCGCATCAAATTTTCATCCGTTCTAGGAGCGAATCTAGATCTTTGAATCGGTGAACATTTGTAAATGAAATTTGCCGCAAAATTGTATATAACAAAGAGAATTGTTGTCAAAATTTTTTTTACATCCGATGTATAGAACCGAAGAAACAACTGTTTGGAATCGATATAAGAATTCCAACCAAAACAGATATTAACTGGAAATTTCGGATCTTCGTAACAGTTACTCGAAATGGAGGTTCTTCATAATTGTTTTAATCAGAACCTTTATAAAATGGTTTTAAACAGTTAAGGACGTAAGAAAGAGACGTCCTCGTTTCTTCGGATCTTCGTATTGATAAATGGAAGGGAGGGATTGATTAAAAAAAGAAAGACACATTGCATTAAATTTCGTACTGTCAACCGAGTTTGTTATTCAGCACTTTAGCGTGAACGGTGATTTGCGTAATGGAGGGGGTTGGCGGATACAGTTGGAAGTAATGACTCTGTGATTGTTTTTCAGTATTAATCATGTATTTACATAATTACTGTACGCCTTTCTTTCGTCTCTTGTCCGTATTGTCCGTATATACGAATGGTTTTTTAAAAGATTTTAACAGAGTGTATTTTAAAAAAACGAATTTTTAATCATTTTTAATTGATAGCTATTTTATGGAACGCAAAGTAGCTGTACCTTTGATTATCTTGACTAACAATCAAAATATTACAACTGTATCCTTATAAACCCTCACTTTTAATACAAATAAAAGTAAAACTCTTACAGTCAGATTCTAATACCGTCTTCCAATAAGCATTACATTCTTTATAATACGTCTTTAATATTTATTTATTAACAGAAGTTAAGTTTATCTTTGTTACATAAAAGATATTCCTGTACACGCTGATCTCAGACAAGGGAATCGGGAGGACTATTCTTACAAGCTCTCTCTCTCTCTTTCTCTCGTATATGTTTCCCTCGATTGTAGAGTTTCAAGCATAAAGAGAAAACAGATTTCCATTCGTCGCGAATCATATTTCTATAGAGCATCCTGTACAGGAATGTTAGTTTGGAATAAAACATTGATTACTATCATTAATCTATTGCCAACAATGACAAAATCTGACTAGATACTAAAAGCGTAGTGTTTATGTAATTTAGCTTTACCTCTCACTTCGTTGTAAACAATTCTCTAGAATAGCATCGAATACGTTACTTGCTTCGCGTTAGCGTTCAAAGTCACGAGTCAAACATGAAACACTTGACAGAGAAAAAGTGCATCAGTCATAGTTTCACCATCGACATTTCATTCTGTATATAATTCGCATTTCGAACGTTCATTTCTCAAGCATGATTTCCAGATTGCCGTGAGCCGTGACGATGCATTACTATAGTCTCTCGTTACACGCACGCATCAATGTATTTATATTTCACTCATTCACTCATTCATATTCAATATGTTCTTCAAAGCACTTTGCATGGTATATTTAATAATTCATGGATTTATGTGCAAATTATTATTATTAAAGCATTTGCAACATGGTCCTAATTTTTAATTTCTGTCTAATCTCAGTCAATCCCTATTGTCAAGCTCTAGAAGAAAAACAAAAATTTCAGCGTTGATTACAAATTTTGTAAATTTTCGTTCCCATGTTCTGAGGATACAGTGAGTAAATTAAATGTACATAACGGGAGACTACTGTAATTTAATTCACTATTTCTTATTACACAGAAATACATGCATTGAATACAAACATTGAGAGAGAAAACCACTCATACATAATTGTCTGTTGCTTTCAATTGATTTTTAAGTCAGTACTATGCTATCAGATTGGTGCATACGAAATGTCCGATTTTAGAATGCAAATATAATGAAGCCTTTTGATCGAGAAATATTATTATAGTCTACAGGTTCTTTACATGCCATTTTAAGGTACGACGCTGATCTTTCAGGTCCTATCTCCAGTTTTTATTTATATATTTAATTTTAATGTTAAATAAAATGTATTGTTATTATTGTGATTGTTCTGTATTCTTCTTATATGAGTGGAGAAGTAAACATATTGACGATACCATTATGTGATGGTAAATGTAGGCACTATACATGTCAATGCTAGAAGAAACTCAATACTTGAAATGTCAGTTGTATAAATAATGAACACAAACGATCAAAAAATCCAATTCCACCATAATACAATCAAAAGATTTGTAATTCGTTGACAGGATATGTTGATTAGATTGGTGCGCATGTAAATCAATGCGTTTTATTTAGAAAAAAGTTACGTTTGTTTAACGATATTGTTAAACAACAGACATTTCATGTGCAACAACCTAATACAGATAGTATTGACTAACAGTTGGAAGTAAAAGTCAATAGTGTAACAAAACACATTTTCCTCTCAATGTAGTATTTACGTGTATCAATGGATATTCGTATTGATATGTTTCCATTGGAGTCATCGATGCTAATAAGTAGTGTTCTTAAGATTCGATAGACAGAAAGCAAACCTATTGTGTATTTGTCGCTCAAATGTAAATAAAATCATACTCGTTTAATGTGTAAATTCGTTTAATATGCGCAGTGTATGTGACGACTAAGGTACGAATTTGGCTACTGTGAGCGTTGTGGAGAAAGTAATAGTTAAAACAGGGTGAAAGCACCGAGTAATGGGCACGGTGAAGACGGGAATTGCATCGGTTTGCCGACACCTCAACGCAACGTTGACGAGCGCTGAATTCGTACTTTAGAAAACGATAACATATTACCTGTCGGAAACAGCAATAGCCACACGTGTATGTACAAAGATATTCTATATTTAAAAGCTGCTGAAATTAAAAAGTAGTATTAAGTCAGACATGAGTATTCCTTTTGTTTTAACCGCCTCTTCAAATTCATAAGTAGACTGCGGATATTCTCACTCTATTTTAAATATTAATTTTTTCGGGGATTATTTCTTCTGCGGAGCATTATTAAATGTCGTTTATTTTAGAGTGCCTTTTATACATTAAATATTCTGTCAATGTGCAAATATCCGCGGCTACTTATCAGTAATATAATTTGGTAAGACAAAAGCTTTGTTAGGATATTTGCTTTGCAATGTGTTCCTTCAATCATGGAGGTAATATTCATTTTTCGTACAATGGATTGTAACAAAATGTTAACGCGAACTTGCAGCAATTATTTCTATAACATTGACGAAATATTTCAATTGATGAGTATATGTCGACTAACAAATTGTAAATTTTGTATTTGTATATATATATTTATATTCTAATCCACTGTACAATTATGAATACTTACAGACTTTACATTGTATTACTTTTTAATTTTAATATATTATCATGTATAGAATATTTTGTGCATATAATCAAATGATCTTGCTTTCGATCGATGATTATATATTTAATGTTACTTCTCTTGTACTCTTTTTTTATATTTTCAATGAGACTTTTCAATATTTTTCATTAATGCAACTCTACATTTTCTCATACGCATCAAATAGAATCTACGGCTGTGATAATGTTTCTCACTGGAATTTTTGCTACGCAATACTGTACTTGTTTTCCTGACGTGAGTTTCATTCTTTCAATAAACTTATTGAAAATTTTATGACGTATCAGTATTACATGTAAATATTGCTATCTATACGTGCGAGAGTTTGTGGGTGTTGTATTAGTTAATAAATAAGCAAGCTTTGCATTTAACTAGATTTCGTCTTGAAAATAATAATGCATACTTCAAGAACTAATTGTCGAGAGACTGTTGCCTTAATTATATATATGTAAGTTATATACACGGGGTATTCATATATATATATATAGAAACGTTCTGCAGTTTACTATCGATTTATAAATTGCGCGCAGAGATCCTCCATTTTAGAAAAATAATCAATACTGTACAATTCGTAAAATACGATATTTAATAATAATTTATTATTAGAGTTATTCATTAAAGAAATTTAGTTCTGGACTGGTTAAGGTTTTTATTACAGGTTTTACAAATAAAATAACTGATAAACCAGCGTCAAATTTCGAACAATAGATGATATTAAAATGTTAATAATAATAATAATAACAAAATAAATATGTACTCAACTTTCTACCTTGCAAGATATCAGGATAATTATTATTATCTACAGTCCACATTATACATCGACTTAAAAATTCAGTACTTGTTTACTTCTACAGTTTTAGATCGATTTGTAAATTACTCCAACTCAAATAATAACTTTTTATATTTGAAGAACAATGCGATTGTTTAAAGTTCAAGGTAATGAGAAAGGATTTAGAACTGAATTACTGTATGATGAAGTCATATATTACGTATTATTCGTTGGCCAGAAATGTTAAGCACATTTCAAGATCGTATACAGTTTCTTAAATTAAAAACATAATATTGATTTTGATATTGTTTCAGCACTCGCATAAAAAAGGGCAAAAAATATATCTTTCTATCATGTATGTAAACAGCGTTATGCATGAAAGAACAATTATAATAGTAAACAACTTTTACAAATATACCATTTTTTTAATATTTACAATAAAATGTCAAATGAGAGAAAAACACTTTTTGATTGGAGATAACGTCTCGAGTGATGGATTGGAATATATGATATATTTTGGTCATTTTCATCATAAAAACAAGATTTTCTACTAATCATTCATTGATATACATATTATGTTGTACATAAAAAACGATAAATTATTATAATCGATGATTATCTTATTAGCTGTCGTGTAAATCCTCTTGCGCCTTGCTGCGATATCATTTTGATTTTTGCCGGAGACCATTGGGAATCTAGCTGTATGACTAAAAAAATAAATAAATTCCATTCTCAACTGAAAGCCATTTGTCCATTAGTAGATTTCACCAATTCACTTTACACATATTAACAAATTTATAGTTCCACTGTTACGTATACAACTCAGTGTTAGACCGTACCAGCATCAATTGTAGTGCAATTCACATTCTTCGTTTCCCTTTCATTTGTACTCTGAACCACTATCAGTTTACGTTTGTACATTTCCTCTTTAACAGCACTAAATCTGTACAGGCCAACAGCCACTTCATTGTACTAATTATCTAGAAATCTGTCTGCAACAAGAGCCACCACTTATCGTTTTCTTTTCAACTCATTAATTTGCTTCAGCGTACAATTGATTCATTCACAGTTACATTTAGCATCTTTTCTGCACTTAATACTGTATAAAGAAAACGAATAATAATCGCAATAATAATAACAAGAACAGATGACATAGATGAAGATCGCACTACGCAGTCGTATGAATCGCACAAAATACAAATGTATATGTATATACAGTAATTACAGTTACAATATAAAGAAACATGTTTGCTTATTGTTTCGCAAAGTAAAATAAATAATTGCAATAAATATTGAACACACAAAGTAATAAATAATATCACAAAATCTTACAAAATCATACAAAATCTTTCAATTTACAGAAATTAATGGCAACTGACTTATGATACAATTGTGCATCCGACACTGACTCTATGAATTAAATGATGTCTCTTAAAGATATGAATTAGTGTCGCGCGGACGCAGATAGATTTAGTGTTTACAACAAGGTAGAGGGCGAATTCACATAATATCCGTCCCCGGAACAATTATTCAAGTTTAAACATTTCCCAGTGTTTACGAGCTGAGAATGCACACAGTGCGTATCCCCTTCTTTACCATTAAGATTAATTACTATAATTATCATTGAATTGGGAAGCAAAAATAGTTCACCACCACTTGCGAACCAAAATGGAATCTTAGCCACCATAATGAAATATTTGACTCAGTAATTATATCATTTTTCATCTCAAATTTGCATGCATTAACGATACTACTTAGATATAAGCCTGAATGTAGGTACGTAGACTATATTAGATGCCACAATATATCAGTTTCTCGTACTAGATCCCTTATCTCTTAGATTCCACCGTATTTTTATCGAAAAACAGATTAGATCTACCCTGCTTTGTATAGTGTACCTCCATCTTCATTCTTTTCGAAAGATAATAAATAATTTTCAGAAAATTTTTGTTCCTCCAAACAATAACAAATTTTGCTAACTCTAGTGCTAACTCTTTCACAAAAAGAAAAGAATTTGAAACATTTGTTTCTAAATCGTCGCTTGAAATATCTGCACAAAAGAAACAAAGTATAGCCTGCTCCACAATACTATCAAACGATTCTGTGTAAACCCATCGTGCACCAAATAATAGAACCAATACAATATTCTCGAGGTCTTGCGTAGCAAACGATACTACGCTCGTTGTTTCGAAGAGAGAAGGAGACTGGTAACCATTCGCAGAAGATTACCCTTACAAGGAGAACAAGAAGACATTGGTACAAGGAGAACGAATCTAATCTACGTGCCTCGGTTACTGGCACAGTAGTATGTAAATCCACGTATCAGAATTGCGAACGAGAAGACGCGCCAGTTTGCCAATCAAAAGTTGGTCGACCGTTGAACATCCGATACCGGGGCGGAGCAGACTCTCAAACATAAGCTGGCGAAAGGTTCAAAGTAAGTCGCGAAATGACATTGTTGCGTAATGTAGCCCTTGTTGTTCTCGAACTCTTAATTATCTGTATCACCATTATGCGACAGTCGTGACAAACGACCATGGAAACGCCTCGCAGTCGTTCCGCGACCAATCGTTGTTCTGAGCTTTGACTGCTGAAGCCAGAGAACGCTTTTGGTGATGGCACGTTCGCCGGACTGCCGCTGCTTTTGCAACTTCTGCGAACAACGAATTACAAATTAATACTTGGCCATTCAAAGTTGTTGGTCAAGATCAATGATCCATTGATGCAACCGCAATCACCTCTTATCCAAATGGTCCGTATCTTTGCGCGCGTGAGAAGGTGGCGTCGAGGTTGGCGTGAGTATCAAAACAGGTGTCGTAGTCGGCGTGGACGAAGGTGTCACGCTTTTCAGAGATGATTCTTTGCGTCTAGAGGCTGGCGATGCCGGCGCAGATCCAGCTGCTCCGTTGCCTCTGAGCCAAGAACTCTTACTGGTGTCCGGTTCCGATGATGATGGAGAAAGAAGTAGTCCAGGTGATAATAACACCACGGGAACATGTGCAAAATGTTCTGTAGGGATGCGCATCTAGGATACAAAAATACAGCGATTAATCTAGATCAAGATAAAATCTGTACTGTTCTTATTCTGTCTACAGATAGAGAACTCACTTTGGAGTAACACTTCACGCACACGGTCCTTTCACACAAACGGCAACGCTGTCCCCAAGGACCTAACAGTCCAAATCTAGTCTTTAGGCAAAGGAAACAGACTCGCCGTTTTTCTACATCTTCCTTCACGCGTCCTTCTACCGGCAGAGATTCTAATTCGGCTTTGGTAAGTACACTACGAATATGCACAATCTCTTCGAGGGTTAAAGAAAGCCTTTCATCCAGGAACATATCGCCTAACGTAGGTTTCTAGAAGAAAAATATTTCATTTTTCTTTTATTGGTAATCATCCACATTGAATGGGTGAAAACAGCCCTCAAAGTTGGAGGTCTGAACCATATTTGGTCAAATATCTCGGAAACTATTAGAGCTAGAGGGGCGGTTCGAATGGTAGTTGTGTATTTTTTTTTTTTTTTATGAAATAGTTACTATTTTGTTCCCCCGGATTCTCACCTGTGCTTTATCTTCTTGCCACTCTTCATTTTGATCTTCTGAGTCTTTTGTTGAACCTTCGGCAATCGTTTGTGAACGACGGGGCTGTCTTGCTCGTGGTTGGGGACTTAAACTTGGACTCGGATTCAGGCTGATATTAGGACTCGGTCCCTGACTCAATGTTGACTCTGTTACACCTATGTGCTGACGACTCTGGGGTCTTGAATGAGGAAGAGATGTGGTACCAGTCAATGCTGTGAGCGCTATACTGCGCCTGGCTGCATGTTTCCGGGCCGAAGCTCTTCTAGATGGGCATTGGGTTGCAAGATCATAGGCTATAAAATACAATAAGTTATATGTTACCAGTACATAAGACAAATCTGTTATTATTAGACTGCGGACTTCATGCATTTATGGCAAAAATGATCAAATACAAAATTGAAAAGACATTAAAAGAATCTAAGGATATTTTTATGTTATTTTCGACTTGTTAAGATTATTCGAAAAGAAAATACATTTTCATTTCACTTCGGTTTCTTACGATTGACTTAGACAATTTTTATTTGCATAAAAATGCATAGTCTAGTTATTAGTTGCAAATGGTAATTACATTCCAGCTGTGCATCACAAAACCGGTGATACTCGTTTCTTGTCAGGCGAAGTCCACCCGTTTTTCGCCAAGGATTCGCTGAATCTGCTTCATCGTCGTCTCTGTGATCTTTGTGCCTATTACGAGCACTGCTTCTGTCCGCAAAGGTGGTGTAGTCCTCTTTAAGTTGCCAGTAATTCGTTGCCTCATCCTCTTCCTCGAATCTTGTAACTGCAAATTCTTCATTGTAGTCCTCGTCGTCGTCTTCATCTTCTGCGTCGAGCTATTCATCAAGAACATCTAAATTTAGAAGCTTGTACAATAATGCCTATCAGTCTTTTAGAATAATTACAATAATTTCACAACAACTAGAACTTTTAGTCCTTATGTTTGAAACATTGGTGCCTGCAAATCCTAGAAATTGGTACTTTAGAAGCAAATGCAATTCAAGATGGAAGTAGTATCTACCTTTAAATCAAAATCCACGGGTATTACTTTTCGTCTGCTTGTTGTAGAATTTGAACCATCAAGATCCCTCCTAGGAGGTTTTGGTATTGCAGGTGATTCGCTTCCTTTGATGTCAGCACTACTTTGGGTTTGATCTAAAAATTTCGTTCACACTAATAGGTTTCAACCATGTCGATCACTATTGCAGAGAGCACGGAAGTATGTATGCCGATGATCAATGAACATGACATGTGATCTGTTCCTTGAGAATCTTTTGAAAACAAAGCTTTCCAGAACACAAGACAAATAAAACAGTGGTACCTCGGTAAATCTCAAATACATACATTGCTGCTTCCTGAGCATGCATTGGGTTAAATACAATTATTAAAGTTACATAAATGCCCTTGCATCGAAAGACTTCTCCGTTGTTTGATGCGCGAGTTATATACTTCAGTTGTGATCATCCCGTATGTTTTAATGCTATGCTTCCCACAACCAATATATCCCAAGCAACGTTTTTTCTTCCATAGGCAAATTAGATACATGAACACAAAACTTGTGTGCACTTTAATGCTAACTTTAAGGAAAAGTTTGCAATAAATTGCAACATGTAAAATATACAGGGAGATCCACAAATTGGTTGTTGCGACCAATGATATAGGGTTTCTTTTTATGAAGCTTCACCATAATTTATACATTCTACATTTGTTGTTTTCCTTGAAACTGTGATTTCTGGGTCTAGAAAGACCCAGTCGACGGTCGTGCGAGCGTTAAATAAAAAATTTACAGATGTAAACAAAATTTTTGAAAATATTATCATCATTTCTTTTATAATAAAAAATTACATATTTCAAAATTCGTTTACATTTGCAAATCAATTTAGTACCGTTGCAATTTTCGTTTTGTGCATTTTTTTTTTTTTTTTTGGTAACCTATTGAAAACAAACATCGTGGACTATCCATGGACGAAAGAGTGCAGAAAACTGATTTGAATATGCAGGAGCAAGGGAAACGTTCGTTGCCCGCATGATTTATTCCAAACGATGATTAGAGAGTGCGCACCGATATTCGTCATGGAATTTCATATTCATACATATCACCAGTCGCGTCGGGCGAAGAGAAGATGAATGGTATGATTACCTGGGACCGTAATGCGCCTTCTACGCGACTTACGATTCCTGTTTCCCGGTACCCTGATCTCAAGCTTGCTGACTCTCTGTCTCGGTTGCGGTACCGGTGGTACATTAGCTCGACTTCGGCTCGCGGTAGCCGGTACATTAGCCCCAGTTGCATTGACCTCTGTTGTTGTCGCTGAACTGGTCGAAGGGTCCTCTGTCTGCAGCCACTGAGCCGCCACATCCTGCGCTGGTTCCTGTTCCTGCTCCGGCTGCGACGGTGGAACTTCGCCCAGGACTATCATGCGGGATTCACCGCCTACGATCATGAACTTCATGCTATTCCAGTCCCCTTCTCCTCGTCAACTTTTATCCTATGCAACGGTTCACTGCAAATATTTTTACTTGTAACAACCACGAGCTCTGACCGGAAGTTACGCTCGACGAATCCCTCGCGATCCTCTGGCTCAACTGGAAAATCTCGCGGCCTGCGAATCAACATCATATTTTCTTTTTAAACCGCCAAGCATCCCAACGGGAATTAGATGAAATCATGTTTTTTTTTTTGACGAGAGACACGACAGCGGTCGTGACGATATTCGATCTTCGTCGGAAATGGAAATGTTAATGGTTACCAGCATCCAGACAGTCGTCGTTCATCTGTTCGTCTTTCTCATCGTCCCGAGTCGCTGGTCCGCCGTGGTGCTCGTAAATCCTCGGGTAGAGACTGTACATCAAGTGCACGTGCTCGTTAGTGTGCTTGTCCTCGTTTCGACGACACTTGGCTTACGTTGGACACGGGATTTCGCGTTTCCGAATTGGATGGTTCTCCGCGCGAGAATCGAAAGCGAAAGAAACGTCTGCGGGACGAAACCCGACGAAACACCGAGAGACAAGGAGAGAGAGAGAGAGAGAGAGAGAGAGAGAGAGAGAGAGAAATTAACCGTGATCTGACGGAGCGCGTTCTCTCACAACGATGACGTTCTCGGTCGACGTCAGCTCGCCCTTTCCGCGCTTTCGGTTATTGATCGCGCCTCAGTTTGTATGTAGCTCCGGATACCTAAGCCACCAGCCAGCCTATCCATACCCAATCATGATTCATTCAGATCGACCCTCCCTCGACAAACAGGAGATCGAGAGATATCCGCGACAGGGAATAACGATTACCAAACCGCGAAATTTATCTCTCGGACATGATCAGTGCTTTAGGATGGTTCCTCGTTTTATTTTGCTCGACAACGGAATAAGTCGAATTGATGCACACCGTGGATGAACTTCACATTAATCTCATCGTGGAATTGAATCGATTTAAAGGAGGGGGGAGAATTCTGAGGAAAATAATAATGAGATGCAAGCATTTGGGGGACGGGAGATTATTATTAAAAATAATATGAGAGACACAGATACCACTGTTCTGGTCGAGCTGCGAGGAATTGCCAGGCTGTACTCTCGAGATCACGGGCGAGAGATACGCGCAGACCTGTGCGGGTCTGCGCCCGCGCATCCCTCGCATCCCCTTGCGCATGGACACT
This sequence comes from Halictus rubicundus, assembly GCF_050948215.1. Lineage (NCBI taxonomy): Eukaryota > Metazoa > Arthropoda > Insecta > Hymenoptera > Halictidae > Halictus > Halictus rubicundus. Next base: position 12,693,461 of record NC_135152.1, on the reverse strand, counting down.
TCTTAGTAAATATATTTTCGTTAAAAATACAGTCGCACGTGTGCGTCGCGTGGTTCTCTCTATGTACCTACGGGACATAATATTTTCTGGGGATACGTGCGCTCACGTAGACCGAACTCCATTGCAATATTTCTTCCCCTATCCAACGGAGAACCTCTCTCATAGATTCTTCTTAAGAAATTGAATTTTTTTTCAGGGTATAGTTTAATTGATACTATGACACAAGTTTTAACTATTAGGTTGTTGCACATAAAATGACCGATTTTTAACGGTAACGTTAACAAGCAAGAGCTTTTCTTGAAATAAACTTATTACTCAAAATGAGTACCATTGTGAGCACCATGGTAAGTATGAACATGGTCTTTGTACGTTAAGTTATGCTTCATGAAGAATAATTCCTTCAAAGGTCATTTGAAGGTTAACATATTATACATGGTTGAATTTGTCTTTTCATTAGCCACAACGTTACATTAATCAAAATACGTCGCTCCATTAAAAAAAAAACGACGATGAACTTAGAATAACGGAAAATATGACCTAAAGAAAAAAATCTACACGGTCACAATAATTGCCCCACTGAAGCAAACATTTTCTTCCTAAAACGCTTTCTCGTATTACTAAAAACAACTGAGATATTTTCGGTGAAACTCTTAGGTGACTCACCCTGTATACACCGACGATGCAAATGGGATAATCACCACATTTTGACTAAACATCACATAATACTATTGTCAGTGTGTTTTTTTCCACTCATATAAAAAGAGTGCACGACAACCGCATTGAATGACATTGAAATAAAATTTATTTAAAAGTAAAATTAAATACCCCCATAACAACTGAAGATGCTTTCTATCTTAAAATGATGTATACTAAACTTGAAGAAGTTTTTCTTGTAACAAGAGCATTTCTTGATCGAAACACTTTGTAACAATATTGCATTCCAAAGTTGGACCTATACAGCAACCTAGTATGTAAATTAATTATTTTGGTTAATATAGTTTTAGATTTAAGACCAATGCCGCAGCTTGTTCAGGGAGATTTGTTAAGGTACCAAATAGTCCAGCAGCGACTATATTTTACCGAACATTTAACGTATCCTTGGTACATAGATATAAACTTGACACATCAGATTTCATTGTTTTATTAAACTGTTTAAAAAGCAAAATAACGCGTAACATGCATAAATGATTGCTGTGTAAGTAAACAGGCAACTTAACTTACCACTTTTTTGGGACGGTCGTTCGTTCTTTGGAATGTATCTGTTCCGGGACGGTCTCAGGTTCGGTGGCTTTTTTATGCTCTCCATAAGTAATTCTCGCAGGGTCCATTCCTTTCGTCGCGGTGGTAGTTGTCTTTCAGAGGCCTGAACAGCATTCAACGACACACCATGACAAAAGTCTCCACGATTATTTAGGGGAATCTTACAAGGAATGATCCAGAACCCGGAAATTCAAAAGAATTATGAAACTTTGAGAATATGTAGGGCACATGCAGGTATTACACGATTTTTGTTTGCTGCCCAAATACACTTTAAGAGGGTGAAATCAAACCTTGAAAATTCGACTATTTTTCGATTTTTTGTAATTATATAAACAATTGATAAATATTTTACCAGACGATAGTCCTCATTAACAAAAGACAGTTTTTGTCTGCAGACATTTCACTTACCCCTTATAATTTGAGAATTATAACACAAAAGCGAAAAATAGCTGAATTGTTGAGGGACAACTACACTCCTTATAATCATTCCTTGTTAGATTCTTATCGAACTCAAAGGACTGTTACCTTTTTCAGTGGAGGTTTACTCCTAATAAATTCTAGGATAATTGCGTGAGCGTCTTTTCGCAAATGTGGCGAGGGCGAGGGTGTTTTCCTTAGGCGGTATCTCCTTTTTCTAATATCGTCCATCAAGACTTCATACGGTGTTAACTCAAACTCTTCTCCTTTACCGTGGCCACGGGGTGCGCTCTTTGCACCCAGGTTGGCTTCCACTTTCTTCAGTTTCACTCCTTTTCGCAACTCTTGTATAACTTGTACCCAAAACCGTGCCTATTGAAATATCTTTTTTAGATTCTCGCGATAAGCTTCAACATGTTAAAGAGATGCAAGATCTACCAACAGTGCATGCAAATTGCAACACGACAAAATAACAGTGGAAGCAAATATTTAAATAGTAGTTCTAAAATATTTCTTTTGTGATTATTATTAGGGTGAAAAATGATTTATTGCATGTTAATATTCGTCGGTGCAGCAATTTGTGTGCATGGAGCAAGCTCAATTAACAATTTAATTATACCTAAAATCTATTCATTTCTTTAATTACTGTACACACTGTGTTTGAAATCAACACAAGTGGACACATGCACTTAGAGTAATTAGACAATTATTCTCCGAAAAGTCGATTGTACCAAAACTGTGCAGATAATTCTATAAAATCATGCTACATGCTCGTGTTAACATATTTTAAACTCTAACACTTTCTTCTCCCATGCGCAAACAGTTATTATCGATGACATACTTGTATAGCCCTCCAAATCCTAATGTCAGTCTATAACGGTAGAGAGTGAAGTCAATAAATCTCAAATATCTTATCTCTGCAAAATGACAAATGACTTTATGGGATACGGTAATGTCAGTGGCCCCATTTACGCACCAATCAATCCACGGAGTAATGTAGAATTTGCAATAATTTGTACATAATTGTAAAAAATTAATCTGATGAATCAAAAAAATGTCTATACACATCTTGTATACAAGATTTCAATTGGTTTAAACTATTGAACTATTAACCAGTTGAATTTATATCAACAATTTTGCGGAACCATGTGGAATGTTTCGAAACAGAAAGTTTCATGAATCATGTAAAAAAATGATTTCAACGCGCGACAAACAAAATCTTACCCAGTCAATGAAATCTAAAGTATCGAGATTCTGAACAGACATCGAGTTTATCCTATTGCCATCGTTGCTGCTGACTTCCCTTTCATTTAATTTAAGTTGGTCGGACACTCCTATATTCACTAGCTGGGATAGTTTCAAAGCTTCCACTACAAATGTCCGTATTACAGCTTTGTAATGAGCTTTAGCAGACTCAACGTTACTTTGCGTATGCCTGGTACATAACTATAAATTAATACAAGTTAATATACGCCGATATATGAATGTAACATATTAAAATCTCACGATCAACAACTTACTTCCATCACATCTTTCAACGAGATTATAGACGGCCGTTGTTCGTACGTATCATGACTCTTTTGTAATAAAAATTCGTCTGCATCGGCATCACTGGAGTCCCGCTCGATACCTTCGTCATCCGTTTCCTGCGGACGCTCTTCTGTTTCACCTTCACATTCTACACACAACAAAAACAGTGATAAAATAATGCTCAACAATTTATAATCTCTACGAAATTTTACCTTCATTTATACTGGTCATTAACGTAATGAGTTCCTCTAGATCTGGTGATAACAATCTTTCTTCTTGTTCGTCTAGGCCAAAATCAAGAGCTTTAAATATCATCATGCCTAGTGATAACAGCGCCTGCAATATAAGAACAATTTGCTTTATCCGTCTTCTTATCACAAAAATTTTATAGCGTTTGCTTACTTTCTGCTCGGAGACCGAGGGTTGCTTAGAGTCTGTAACAAATGCAACAAAAATTTATGAAAGAAATAAAAAACGAATATTACAACCCCTAAAAACCTGTTTTCCTAGAACAACCGAGATCGATCTAAGATCGGGAAAAACGATCGGCAGGGCTACTGAATTATCGATGCATGTAGGTAAGTTACCGACTATTCTCGCGCGATAAAAAAATTGTAAACGAGTTCATTCGAATGATCGATGCCGCCATGATTACAGTAGCAATGCGACCCCCATTCCAGCATCAAATACCAAGATCACGCCCCATCTGCAATTCCAAATTCCAACGCGAATGTATGTACATCGAAAGGGCACGATTGAAGCCCGTCAATAAAATTAGCGTACAAGATTGGGACATAACTGCATGCGAATTAGTGCACGTTTGATCGGTGCCGGCCGTTGTAAAGATTGCTAAATCTTTTAAGAAACCACCAAACCAATTACCGCCTGCTTTTTCAAAAGATGTTTGTTTACATCTTGGGCAAAGTTCAATAATCCCAAATTATTTTTGGATTTAATAGTCTATATTATATTAATATTATATTAATTATATTAATAGTCGTCTTATCGAGAATTTCGTCACACGAACAATTAACTCATATCAGTAATTAAGCGTTCAAGATTCAAGGAACGCGTGTTTCGAGCCATTACGTCATTTCTGCTTCAGAAACTGTGCCACGCTTTTCAAAGATGCAATTTTTATATTTAAATTATATAGTATAGCAAATTCTCTTATCAATGGAACATTTAAATATAATAGAACATCAAATATCATCAATATATTAAAACCTTAAATTTTCACATCAATAATATTATACGTTAAATTCGCTATGTTGATGGAAAATTAGCAATCACAATATAACAATAGTGCCACTATATGATATGACCACGTGCATATCATGCACACGATATATCTCAAGTGATACATTCTAAGTAATACAGAACAAGATATAACGTAAGTAGAAAGGACAAAGTATTTTATATTTGAAATTTTTCACACGCGCATATTGTCATTGTTTATCATTGTATTATCTATTTTCCATCAACTATAAAACAAAATACACCGATAAGGGGACGCGGAACATAACCGAGATAAGAATTAAGTACGCTCACCGATTAGATCGTCGAGCCATACGTCTCCATCCTTGTGAAGGACGATCTGTGATAGATCCGAGATTTCATAGAAGTTCTTATCCGGCAGGTTTGACAAACTTCTAGCTGTTTGATAACATAACGCCCATGCCCGTTCCTGACTGACCGGCTCATTGAATGACAACAAAATGTCCTTCAGGTTTAGACGGCCATTGGCGTCGAGTTTGCATACCAGCTTCTTCGTTGATCCTTCTTCATTCTCGCTCTTTGCCGGTTTCTTGCCATCCCCGCACGACACCACGCTTCCCACGTGCGTAGTCATTATTCTGATGGTGCCACGAACACGTTTTAATTAGCGGTTATTATTCAGAGTCGAGTTCGGATGCTACTTCGTACGTTCGCCGAACGGGTCTGGCTTATGGTACCGACTTACTGACATATTTGGCATTCTGTTCCCCCTACGCTTAAATACCAATTTATCAACCCGACGACGTCGAAGTTAGCATTAAAACGAAGATGACGTAAAGTACTGACGCGGGGACGATAAGATTAATTCATGAAGTCACTGGCGCGGGAAAAAATTTTTTTAATTTCCGAGAAACGGCTACTTATTTATTTATTTCCCCTCTGTAAGCACGTATAGGACAAGGGTCGCTCTAGGCGACAGCGTAGGACGTGCGTGTGTGTACGAAGAGCGTAACGTTTCATTATCGGGCGGCTACTTATCGAGCGACCACTGTACGTACAAGAATTTGAAATATTCAATTGGTATCTGTACAAAAATGGAATCGAACAATTGCTCATCGGACTGGAAATAAAACCTCGGTCATTTGTTTTTCCGCGCGAATGTTTTCATCGATCAATTTATCCGAGTTATCGGCGATTGTTTCTTTCTAAATTCGTGCGACCCAAAAGTAAACATACAATACTGCTATCAGTACGATGTATGCCATCTCGTACAATTATGACTCTCGTGATATGAAGTTCTAGTTTGCAATTCATGTTTACCGTGCATCAATAAATTAAAAACTTGAACATAGATTATGACTGTTCAAACTTACTTCCAATTACGGTAAGGGACCCAATTACTGTGCCTATATTAATTATACTTATTTTTAAAGCATAATGAATATTAAAAAATAAGTATAATTAATATGGGCACAGTGATTGGGTCCCTCATACCTGCTGCAATTATTAGGCCAAAGAATGGTAAAAAGAAACCGTAACCGTGTTTGTGTTTTTCAAATAACAATCGTACACACGATCAAATTAATCAAAGAGAAAAGGTGCCTGATACAATGAACGCAAGCTGACTGAAGTATCTCTCTTGATCATCCGTACTCTTAAAAACTAGTTTCAAAGCTGGATGAACATTTATTGCTGGATATCGGTGTGCACACAATGACAAAACCAAGCACAAGATAACGGTACGTAATGTGTCGTAATCAACATACGCCCCTTTTCCCAACGGAGAAAGTGTTTCCGCGAAAAATCTGATTTCGTAAATAAATGTTGAAATCGTCGCCGATATGCAGGGTGTTTTGTAAATGGTGGGCAAAACTTGAGGAATAGATTCCTAATGCTTAGAGAAGAAAAAAAAGTTATATCAACATAGGTCCGGAAAAGATCATTTCTAAGTTATTATCATCAACGCATCAACAATGTTTTTGAAGTAATTCCCGATTTATGTTTACGTTATCGAGGTGTAATAGTCTTGTTTGCAATTTATACTTTATTTGGGAGCATGTTCGGAGCTCAATGAGACGTGAGGCTTGTATTAAGGCAGGAAGTGGACATATTGAACATATTGAACAATTTTCGTTAATCTTTAGAAATTTTTTGCACGAAGACCAATACGCGAATCCTTTCGAATCTTTATGGTTACTTTATTCACCATTATAACAAGGAAAAAAACATTTTTGTAAGGGTGCGTGTCCATTTGCGAGTAAAACTGTCGCGAGTTACTCCCGAAAGACAAATTCGTCAGTGTTTTATTTTGTACGAAAGGAATAGCACTCTCCGATAGCACTCTCAATAGCGTGTACACTGACGAATTCGACTCTCGAGAGTAACTCGCGACAGTTTTACTCTCAAATGGACACGCACCCTAACAATGGAATTATGCTAAATACAGCAGAATTATGTCAGTGTCGCAAGGTTTTTAGGCTTTTTCTTCGAGATAAAACCTGCGCCGGTTGTACCGTCTCTGGTAGTTATCTGAACCGAAAAAATAAAAATTTTTTGAATTTAATTGACATTTCGAAGAATATGAACCCAAGTTGCTGTAAAAATTGATATTTTACAAATGGCACAAATTTTTTTCATTTGTTTAAAAAAAAGGGGGCATTAAAATGATTAATTTGGTTAGTTTTTTAGGTTCATATTCTAGGGAACATTATAAACCGAAGGTGTCAAAAATTTGAAGTTCATCGGTCAAATAATTTTTGTGTTGTCCCCGGCGCAATTTCTGAAAACGTGGTTTCGAGAAAAACGCGTTTAAAGTTTTAAGTCAAGAAAAATTCTAATGTATTCACACTTGTAGCTGTCACAGGATAATCTGCTATTCCTGAGCCATACAATAGACATTCTTCTTCCTCAAATAATCTACTTGCTTCTAATCGTTCACTATATAGATATAACTTCACTAGTAGATAACTACAAGATAACTACATAAGCGTGCACAATGCGTGTGCTCGGAGCGCGGAATCGTGCTGACCCACCAGGCAATAGTATCGATAGGAAGTTCAATTTCGGCCTATAACTTTCAGAATATAATTTGGAAATATGTTAGAAGTGATTTATAAAAAAATCTTCGATTTGTACAAGACCCGCCCCCCTTAATATCGTGCAAACGTAAAGTTGTAGGTGGAAATACGTCACCTCCATAAGAAATAGTGCAAACAGATTTTATTAATCTATCGAGAGGCTGTGTTCAGCCGCGTACTATACGTAAACAATTTGACGGCACTCGTAAATTATAGTTTCACGATTTCTCAAACAATCGAGAAATTCGTGTATTTTTATATTACTGGAATTTATCAACCACTTCTACTGCCTACAATCCTCATTTTACATATAAAAACGATCAATAGCGGAAAAGTTGTGTGTCACAGTTCAAGGTCGAATGTTCGCACTCGTAGTACATATATCAAAATAAAGTCTCGAGTTTGTGTTGTCGCAGGGAACTTACTCGAAACATATCCATGCATCCGACAAAAATAATTTACTTACCCGTCTGTACATATATGTACATAGATACATCAATCTCACTGATCGATCGGGAGAGCGATTAATTGTTAATCGAAGTATATCTATAGGGGCGAAACGTTCTCGAAATCATCGTTTCAAAGGGACACTTTCGTTAAAACTATACGATTCTAACCGGTTCACGTTGACAATCAAATTTTTCGCAATGCAGCATCGGTTCGTTACTCGTGTCATTTTCTGATTCGGTTTCGGACACGTTCGGCTGAATGTTAATCAACACTATGCGGATTACGAAGAAGCAGGATTTGAATGCGTTATTATGATTTAATACGTACTTTTTGCTTATTTAGGCAGCTGACATGTACGTTTCGCTTTGAAACACGCGATGGAAATGTTCACCATGCATCACTTCTTTTGTTCATCGTCCACGGGACACTTTACGCGTCACGTTCCCGGCAAAGTGAAAAATCACTTGATACACAGCTGATCCTTCACATCGAACTCGTCTCCTGCAGCATCTAACATGTATCATATTAATTTCTCCTTTGAGCACATTAACAATCAAGTTCATAGATAATCATAGATAAGTAACTTCTCTAGACAAAGTTGATCGTTGCCAGCGCCGCCACAGAGTACTCTCACAATCCTGTGCATCTGTACAAAACTGATATCGGAATCTTTGGTGTTTGTCTTCAAATTATATATTAAATAAATAAATATAATAATAAATATACCTCATTTCAGCCTCGCGGCAAAGAAATTGGACTTGGTTTACATAAACCTAACTAGTATAATTCTATTTTAATAATAATTCCATTCTTTGTTTCCTACTGTATATCTGCTGCTTAAATATAATTTCCATAACATAATATAATATACTATAATACAATATAAACATTTATAATATAATGTAACATAATCTGTTCTTAAATATTGCCCCTCCTTTGCCTTTGGTTTTTCCTATTTCCTATTCTCCTTCATGTATGACAAAATTTTTATAATTTCCACTAATAATATAATAGAACATTAACTAAATTTAGTTTCTTACTACAATGTGAATTCTTTAGATCTACATATACAATTCTAAAATCTGCAGTTTTCTATAAAACTTTTAATAAATCAAAAAGGCTGTGAAATAACAGGTACGCTGAAATCAGCTGAAATCAATAAAATTGAAATTTAAAGTTTAAATCGCACATAACTTTCCCGCTTTCGATCGGTAACTAAGAATGCTCCACGTTCGTGATGAGAGGAAATACCAATAGATGGCATCATGCTAACTACAAAATGGACCAATAAGAAGTTTATCAACCATAAGATTAAGGAACGATACGCATGTATATATTAAAATATATTTACAGTTTCGTATTGTAGTCGTAAGGACGAATAATTTAATACGGATAGTTCTGCTATAAGTGAAGCAACAATATTCGTTTATAAAAGATTTAATATAGTATGTACGTATTAGACTCCTATCGGCGAACCTAATAGAATTGACCAATGAGAATGCTGTTCGCAGCTCATCGATGGGTCGAGTGTGTGAATCACTCTTTGGGCTTAAAAGTCGAATTTCTGATGCAATATTCGTTAGCAAGACGTTATGTGTAAGTACTATATAGGTGGTGCAGAATAGAAGATAGCCCGGACCCGTGCAATGAAGATACACAGTTACATCTAAAAAAGTGAACAAATTGAGCAGTTTGTCGGAATCGTAAAACTATTTAAAGAAATATACAAAATGACTGAAGAAGACTCGGTACGTACAAATGCTGAAATGTATGCCAGAAGTGGCATCTGTATCGTATCGGAAAAGCATGGGAGCGTGGTCAACTTGACATACTTTTCAATTTTTTGACAACACCTAGTAACCCATCGATGATAGAATAAAGCATTCACCGATATAAGAAGGATATATTCTAGCAAGATTACATTCCGATAAATATACTGCGATTTTTTGCATCCCAACCTCAAAGCCATGTGGATAGTACAAAAGAGAATAAAAATGCATCTTTGACATAGTACCTCTCAACTCTAACACACTATATCCTTTTTCCCTTCGTTATAAAATTTCTGTTTCTTGCAGTCGTATTCAATACATCGTAATCTTTCGTGCATATTTCATACAAAAAAATATTTTGGAGTTAATGTATTAAATATATATCGAAATCGAAATATATCTTATACATTTTATACCTTGTGCATACCTAATGATTTCATCGAGTACTATTAAAAATAATGAAATTTTATTTAATATCTAACATTATATCAACTAGTTGACCTGGTAAATGAAATTCTTGAAAATTGCATGGAATCGTAAATTATTTACATAAAACTTTCAAGGTGTTCGATCCTACTTTGAAGAAGAAGAAGAAGAAGAAGAAAAACTTTGATCTTAATGCTGCATTTAATGAAGTTGATAATGGCGGTGATACAATGGAGACCACCGGCGATAAAGAAAATCAGGAGCCGGAGCCTCCTGCACTCGCTGAAGATGATGACACGTTGGATTTAGAAAATTTTGGAAGAAAGAAGAAGAAGAAGAAAAAAGCATTCAATTTGGATGAATTGGATGCAGCTTTGCCAGATACAAAGAAAGAGGTACTAGTTCTAAAACAATATTTACATATAATTATCAATAGGACTAGTTTTCATTAGTTATATACTATAATTCTGAAAGGATGTTGTTGAACAACAAACCGAGGAAGTTGCTGTGGACGACACATTTGATCTGGACATGGACTTCTCGAAAACTAAGAAGAAGAAAAAGAAAAAGAAAGATCTTGATGAGCTGGTAGCAGAAGAAGAGCGTAAAGAAATAGAAGATAAAGAGAATGGTAAATATTATATATTGAAATTATATCATAGCTGCGGGTAACTCATTATTTTATGTTACTCATTATTTGTTAACATGCTGCATTGAATCTGAGCGAAATGCAGAGTACGGTAAGAGATATATGTGCTGTTTTCTACGTGCCTATTATCCAATAGTTACAGATTTCTGTAGCATCTTTGGATTTTCATAAGTTTCATTCTAATTGAAATTATGTATTGTTCTTTTTTTTCATATCAAGTAGCTAGAGGTGTAAGAGAACCCAAAAATTTTGAATTTCTCGAATACATCGGGATTATCCGCTCCGACCCGACATTTTCGGGTTCTCGCACATCTCGACAAATAACAGAAAAGAAATGATCCAAGAAATTGTACCTTCACGTTTTTTTCAAGTCAATTTTGCAGTAATTTTATCTTTTCTTATCAATGCACTAAATGAGTATTATTTTTTTTTCTCAGAGGAAACAAGTTTATGGTTTGGATCGGACAGAGATTACACATACGATGAACTGTTGGTAAGAGTATTCAACATAATGAGGGAAAAGAACCCTGACATGGTTGCTGGAAAGAAACAAAAATTTGTTATGCGTCCGCCGCAAGTAGTACGTATAGGTACCAAGAAAACATCATTTGCTAATTTCACTGAAGTAAGTATCGCACCGATATTTCACATATGTTAATACCCCGACAAATTATTCTTTATGTGTTTTCTATCATAATTTTCTCCATTGCAGATATGTAAAACACTTCATAGGCTACCGAAACATTTGCTCGACTTTTTACTTGCTGAGTTAGGAACTAGTGGTTCTGTTGATGGAAATAGTCAACTTATTATTAAGGGTCGTTTCCAACAGAAACAAATAGAAAATGTTCTTAGGAGATACATTAAGGAATATGTTACCTGTCACACATGCCGCTCGCCAGACACCATTCTTCAAAAGGACACTCGACTATTTTTCTTACAGTGTGAAACCTGTGGCTCAAGATGTTCAGTAGCTAGCATAAAATCTGGCTTCCAGGTATGTAGTATTTCATGCTGCGGATGTTCTAGCAATCATTTTTCTTTGAAACATTTGAATAACGCATTATTCTTTTACAGGCCGTTACAGGAAAACGTGCTGCTATTCGAGCAAAAACTGCCTAAGAAAATTTTCATATGTCCTATCTATCAATTTTGTAGCATAATTTTCAAATTGTCAGAGATTTTTGTGTTAGAATACAGTTTTTACTATACCTATTGTAACGGCGTGCAATCTAAACATCTGTTTTTACTCGCATGATTTGAATGTCGTCAGTTCTAAGAGAAAGTGATTGTGAAATTTGCAACCTATGTTTTTTATCACCAATCTATACAGTCAAACACAGAAACTGCGTGAACATTATTTCATAACAAATTTCCTTTTATAATATTCCCCAACAAGATGTTTTTAGAATTTGTAATCTCGAATCTCTACAATTTTTCATATTTATCATGTTTTTTAATTTCGAAATCTTAAATATACTGCCTACTGTTAAAAACATTGAAACGATTAGATATTTCACTAGAACTTAATTCTTTATGCACTTTTTTTGCAATATATAAACGAATATACGTTAATTTGAACGAAAATAGATATAACGGACTGTTATTACAGTCGTACATTGAATAGTAACGATAAAATGATGCGATGATATGATATGCATCGTTTATCCATTTGTCTACCATTGTGACAAAATTCTGTATAAAGAATCTTCGATTAAACGAAAAATGGTATGGATTACCAGTTGTTAACGATACATATAAGCAGGTAATAATACTTTGTTATATTATTTTGTGTATACAAAGGAAACAAATTGTACCATTAAATTCAAATACATTATTATGTATGATAAAAAGTATTACACCCGTAACTAATTATGTTTTTGAAGAATTATCGTGATAAAATGTAATCATTTTTGCAAGCAATTAATAGTAACGTTTCTTAGCTAATTTATTCAACTGTATTTAGTAGGTAATAAATTTATCTTAAGAAGCTTTGTTGCTACTCTTCTTTTTTATCCATTCAGTAAAAATGTTAAGTTACTTTGTAACATTGCTTGTATCAACTTTTTACTTGTTTATAACGAATTTTTCAATGTAATTATTCTGTTACTGATAAATGTGTAATTTTATGTTCTGTTGGCAGAATATATGGGATTAAAAATACTCCAAGTTATTTGGAATTTCTCTGAGTCAATATTTCTTTATAGTTTCCAGTATTTAAATCTTCCATTTTGCTTTCAACGATTGGGAATTTTTTATTAATCATCACAGCAGTATCCACAAGGTTTTGAAATATACCAAGTGGCATATTTGGCATTGGAAAATCTTTGAAAGGTACCCATACTCGAGACTGATCTTCCAATACTTTCAAATATACTGGTTGTGAAAATACTAATCCTTCCGGAATACCAAATGAACCTGTGATGAAGAAAGTATTTGTATCTTGGCTAGCATTATTACTTTTATTATACATTTACCATCAGAAATAACGCCCAACGATAGAATTTCATCACCCACTTCCGCCCTGTACCATAACTTTAAAAGATCGCAAATTGCTCTGCACTTTTGAAAATCTTCACATCTACCCACTTGATATTGTGTCAGTGACTACGGAAACAAGTGTAGAAATTTGTATTCCTTTATATACGTATCATAACAAAAAGTAAATTAACACTAGCTTTACGGGACGCGTGCTAATATTTTTAATTCACGATTATTGAAATTGTAAAGGTGCATCCATGAGGAATTGTTCAACATCCCTATTTCTTTGGGTATATATTATTTAAAAAATGGTTAAAGTTTAGATAGGCACATTCTCGTTATTTTTATAAAGCAATGTAAAATAATCACTTTTACTCCGTAACTTTTGCTCTGTAAACCTAGTGTTAAAAATGTTTCATCTATACCTTGCGTGCAAAAATCTCTTTATAATGATCTATTTTATCGTGGACCATATAAAAAAACCATCTCAACTGTGAACGTTGGACGCCAATCGGTAGTGCCGCAGTATCACTTGAGTCCAATGCTCTTCTATTAGGTAAATAATAGTCAGATTTTTGAATCATATGATGGACATCCACAAATTGATTAATTCCTAAAATTGTATTCAGTCTCATAACAAATGTGTAGTGTAAAATGATGTAAGCATACAATTCAATTATATTGATATGGAAGCCAACCCAGGTACCCCCAAACAGGAGGGCAACCAAAGTTCTTCAAAGGAAAACCTGTTGAACGTGCCAACACATATATCACTTCTAATCCATAGTGAGATCCAACAGCCACAATACTTGTTTTTGGTAGGTTTGTAACAAATCTGTGCATAACATTAACAAAAAAACACGTGGGACCCAATGAACAAAAAAGTATTTTCATGTGAGATGGTGCATGATTATTTATTTGCATAGATAATTCTTTTGCAGACTTATAGTTGCGGTGCAACCAACTTTCTGTTCCCTCGAACTCCTCTCTCGAAAAGATAAATCTTAAAATTAGACGACTCTTTATTGGAAAAATTAAAATGCTAACTATTTCTATTTACTTTATCAAAGCATCAATATAAATTAGCACTTCACAATCGTGTAAACCATCAGGTATATCGTACACAACTTGGACCGCATCCAAACCACCAACGAGTCCTTTTGCATCTTCTAAAATCTTTCTTACTTTAAAATAACACCCTGGCTCATCATATAACTTTATAACTAGTCCATGGCTCAACCAGATCTCCTTTGTCATTATCAATTGAGGAACTAAATTGTGACACATGGATCTTCCTGCTCCTATTATCATTATTTTACGACGTTCCTGACATGTCTCTAAACATTTACATATCTTACTTTCTGCATCATAAATCTATAAAATATAAAATTGACTAGTTGTTCAGAATATTGGATTTATAGACGTCACATTTAATTACAAATGCAAAATCCTCTTGTAGTGCTTCAAGATCATCCCTGTTCAAATGAGATGTAATATTATAATATTTATGTAGCAATTCCCAAAATTGGTAAGCACCTCCAATGTATGTACTGCTAGTACGAGTAAGTCCAATTTCTTTCCATATCAAAGGAGATTCAGTGTGGTTCCAACCACAGCACATGCATGTTTGTTCTAACCAAGACTAGAAGATACATTTTACAGTAAATATTAATACAGTAAGAAACAATTATCACCTACTTTCCATTCTGTTGAATCTTTACAAATAACATTATAATTGAAATTCGGCAGTAACGTCGATAAACTTTCCGCAATGAAACGAACATGATTAAAGGTACGGTCTTGCAAAATACCTGCTATTACAATTATACATTTCTCTGTCGACATCTTTTTCGTATTTAACAAGTGATCTGTGTTTAGTGAAATTAGCAATTATAGGTACATCTATAGTAACAAAACAACCACTGACGTTACATATTCAAATAATTTATTAATGTTTACGACAATACATTGATAGGTATAAAAATAGAATACTTCTCATTAAATTTCTACTATACTGTTATATACAAGGTGGTCATGCAACTTACACACTTATATAACTTTGAAAGGATGCGTTACACGAAACAGTTTTGTATACAAAACTTTTTCGTGCGACGCATTCTTTGGAAGTTGTGTAGGTGTGCAAGTTGCGTGGACCACCCTGTACATTTAATTTACGTTTTGTTTTAAACACGATATTTAAACGCAGTCTTAACCTATTTAAGTTTCACGGTATTAAATTAAAAAGTATCATCATCTGATAATTCTGGTAAATTAAGTATCAAGTTACTCTCCCATTCTTCATCATCGGATGTTGGAGTCATACGTAACATGGGTAATTCAAAGTTTAGCGATTCTGGATCTAGATAGAAAACTTCATATTTCATTGAAATCATTTGCATACAGTAGTTAAAATTAAGTTTTTATACCTGATTCAAATCCTTCATCCTCATATGGCACCACTTTATCATTCTTTTTCGATAATAGTTCCTTAAATTCATTTTCCAAAGTTTTTGTGTAAAAATCATCTGCAAAATTATGTTTATATGTTTTATAAAGCATGGTCAAGTTACAATATTCTGCAATATGTTATTGTTGGAGCTGTGCGAGGATTTTCTAATATATCGAGATTCCCAAAAATATTAGGGATTTTTGAGCAAATTCGGGATTATTCCCGAGTACATTAGGGTTCTCAAATCTGTCCCAACCATCAGATACTCAACATTGTCAGGTTCTCGCTTACCTCTAGTTTTTTTTTTTAAACATACCTCTAGTTAATATTGAGATCTTACCAAATTCAAACTGCATATCATAATAAGGTGCTAATTTCTCTGGTCCAGGATATGAATTCTTAATTATGCTCTTTGGTGGCAATGGTATCTTAAAGGCAAGGTCATCAGATGGTTTTTGTAATTGTACATTTTGGTTATCAACTGTTTTCTTTGGAGACAAATGATTTAGTTTCTCAAATTGAACATTTTGTTTCTGTAAATAAATATGTTATATTTATTTAGAAAATATTAATAGTATGAATAATAATACCTTCAGCAACTCTTTGCGTGGTGATAGTGAATAACCATTGCTGTCCAACTGTGTTAAATTTGGTTTCAGACATTCTTGTTGTTTATTACATAAGTCTTGGTTCGAATGTGGTATATTAGACCCATTTAAATCAGATTTAGACCTAAATGATAATCCCTTTGGCTTTGACTGATTAGAAGATTTCAAAGAAGTTCCACCAATTCCAAGAGATGTATTTGCTCTTGAGAGTGGCTTTACAACTTGACCTGTATTGATTAAAATAATTGGTAAATTTTCATAAATAATATTTATAAAAATGATACCGCAGACAACAGATAGGTTATCACTTTCGGAAGTATAAATTCATACCTTTGTTGAGATCGGATATACTACCAAATAAATTGAATATACCAGCCATTTTATTTAAACCTTTCAGGGTATTGTGTCCTCACAATATGCAACAAATATTTTGTATGTAGTATAGAAGAATTTAGCAATAATAAAGTATTTCGTTTCGAAAAACAAGCCGGTTCGCTTTCGTTCATTACAAGTTTTCCGTTTAACGGAAATCGCAACAACATTCGACTATAACTAGAGAACATTCATCGGCTACCTTCAGCTACATTGTTCGATAAAAGCAGGGAGAAAGTAAAAGTACTATCAGTACTATTTTGCTACCGAGTGAACTTAGGTACGATAACAATATAGTTCCCACAGTATTGCCAATAGTAATTGGCGCGAAATTTGAAATATGGAAGGTAATACTCCAAAAATCGTATCGTTCATATTAGCACAATACTTATCAGGAAATCTAAATTTAATTTTGAACACAAAGAGAAAGTTCTCATGAGAATCATGACAAAATATTAGTTCACACAGGTAAGTATGAAATCTTAAAAAAGAAATTCTTTGATTTTACTTTGTTAGGACAAATTGAAGTTCTAAACCATTTGTAACAGAAAATTCAGTATAATATTCTAATTTCAATGAATCGGAAAGCCTATAAATGATCAAGGATTGTTAAAAACATAAAAGATTAATATTTATTCATAATATAATTTATTAAAAGAGACAAAGAATTGTCAGTAGCAAATATTTCATTAGGATAAATTACATTGATATTATATATAATATATATTTTACATATATAAGGACCTGTTACGTTCTTAAGGCCTCTAAAATATATCGACAACCAAAAGCTACCAACTGCTCACAGTGGAATGCTTTGATTAATGAATTGATACAATTAATCGATCGTACATATATACAATTATTTACTATGCACGTATCGATGGAAGAATTCACATTTCTTATGAAAATATGCATAATAATTGCTGTATATGACGTGACAAAATGAAAATGAAAAAGTGTTTTGTTCACCGTGTTATATTCAATTGGTAATATCTGAACAAAATGCATTAAATGCAATCTTCTTTCATCGATACAATCAATATGTAATGCAGTTAAGTAAGAAGTGTATAAATGCTAAATTTTTACAAATAAATTTTTCATATTGTGGCAAATGGAAAAAGTTGTTTAGTGAGACTCTGATTTCAGTTTTGAATCAACAGCATTTTGATGCCTACATGTTTACAGTATATGGTAAAACAGTCTGTTGATCTCGTTTGTGTACCAATTAGTTGTAGACAGCTTTTCATATTAACAATAACAGCAACATCTGTTCGATTTTCACATTTTGTAACATCTCTTAAGCCATTCTA
The DNA here is from genome assembly GCF_050948215.1 of Halictus rubicundus. Classification (NCBI taxonomy): domain Eukaryota; kingdom Metazoa; phylum Arthropoda; class Insecta; order Hymenoptera; family Halictidae; genus Halictus; species Halictus rubicundus. The sequence continues at coordinate 12,675,445 of NC_135152.1, read as the reverse complement.
ATACTCTGAATTATTTGGAATACAGCTGAAAAATAATCATAAATCGATTTTGTGCAAATGACAAACAAAAAGAGAAACGAATGGTTATGCAAATGAAACTTACCAGAACCACATACAACAAATAGGAAAAGGGCTAACAAACATGGTCCAACTGGAGATCCATCTTCCTGTGGTTTCTAGAAATTATCAGATAGAATTATAAGATATGCTGATATTATTAAAATAAATGATATTACTGTAGATTTTCAAATAAAAATGAATATACCGAAAAGTATTAATAATCTAATACCTTAAGATTCTTACATATGTTTACATATGGTACAAGTATTGCTCTATTAAACCATCCTTTTTACCATACAATGAATAAATAACTTCGAATATTTTCTATTCCTTACTCTATAATTGAAAACAGATTGCAGCGTAAAAATTTGAGAAATGCAATATAACAATACTGTCAGAAACGTCAGAGCATGTATGCATTACTTATTTCGGCTATCAAAGTTTATAACCTCAATATTGTAAATTGGCAATAGCTTGTTTTAATATGATTGATCACTCGTTAATTACTTTCATAGATCAAGAGCGTTTACTAGATGAATTTTATTCAACAGCGAAGAAAACAACTTACCGTTGATTTTGGAACGTTTCCCCGAAGCGTGATGTTTTTCGTAGCTCTTTCGTTAGCGATGCGCATTCTCTGTTTTGGTGCCATTTTTATGGTTTTGTCCTCGTCGAAAGGGTTCGGATAAAAACGAAAGAAAAGCAATTGCCAATTGAAATGATGTTGCTGTCACCGTGCTTCAATATGCAAAGCTATCCGAACAGCGAACAGGTGTGTACGTGCGCCACACGCTCGGCCCTAGACTGCGTCGACGTGTGCGCTTTGACTTTACGACGGAGCAGCGTTGGGTGCCACACTGGCACCGTTCAAGTCAAAACAGCAACTATACAATTTTCCACGCGATCATGTACATCAAACAAGAAGAAATATATTACACTACTAGTTTCTATTATAAAATATTTTACACTTAACCGTTCGTATACTCTCTAAAAACATATTCTACAACACGCAACAGATTTATCAAGAAAGATACTGATTAACGTTGTCCTTTCCAAAAACGAGAGTACACATGTTACTTTGCGTATTGTTTGGATACTGCTATAGCCAATCAGTAATTACAAATATAACTTATTGTGCAATCTAGAAAAAAAAAGAATATGTAGAATTACATTATAGAATGCTATAAAGAACGAAGCAAGCAGAGTAGTAACTAATTCATAGATCGTTTTTTAACCGATCGAAAGATCTAGACGCATTGATACATACACGTGTCTTTCCATTATAATTGCTCAAAAATGAATGTGCGATATAAAATCACAAATTTATGATCTCTGTAGACAGATGTTATGAATATTTCATCTAGGGTCTAAATTCTAGATCATGGATTAAGGGTATAGGATTTTGTGTAGCATTCGATCAACTGAAATGCTGACATCGCAAAGGTTAGTGGTGGTTTTCTTGCGCCATCTATGTACTCTGCATTTTTAACTATGGGGGGTAGATGTTAAAATTGATCGAGTCGTAGACGAGGTATAGCAGAGTAGATCAACCATTCAATGTATTGTATTATAGAAATAATAATTGTTAGCGATCCTGGATCCATCAGATCCTTCGTAAACTTGTAAAAATTCTGGAAAGTCCGTTCAGCCCGACGGCTCCAAGAGTTCCAGGACGACCGATGAACTTTATCGACGCAGTTGTATTTATTATTTGTTCGATCAATGGTAGACTTGTTCTACTTATTTGACCAGCGCTCGCATATTCTACAGTAGCTGATCCATACTGCTGGTATATGAAAAATATATTAAGTTAACTATATATATATGGTTATATTTAGTTTGTGACTATACGTACAAGAATCAAAACCATTATACTACGTAATTCAAACAACAAGCCCGAAACGAATCGTTTCGTTCTCTTGATAGTCCAATTTAAATAAACCCGCCATAATTATTCGCCAGTGCTGCCATCTTTCGAAAAGCGCAAGAAACCATTAACACCATCGATTTTGTATATCGAATCTAGAGCGATTCGATTTATTGTTTTCCCGCGCAAAGTTGTTGTGTAGGCACACGATCATTTGCAAATCTGTTTACGTTGTTAGTGAGAATACTGTTAATACAATTCGTAAATATCAATTGAAGTGAAAATGGATGGTATAGACAGAGATCAAAGGCTCGAAGAGATACAGAGAGAATATGTTGATTTTTTGGACGATACGGTAAGCAAAAATAGTCGACCGGTAAATACGATTATTCCTTTTCTCATTATTCTTTAGGAGGATCAAGGCATCTATACTACTCTTGTTAAGAATATGATCGAAGAGAATAAACGCAGATTATTTGTAAATATTAATGATTTGAGAAGAAAGAATCCTACTCGTGCGGCAAGGTGAGCATAGCAACATCAGATTTATATGTAACTGTTTGTTTTACTAAACACATACAATAATGCCGATAATATTAATACTAACTTTACTTGTAGTTTGCTAAATAACTGTTTCGAAGAACATCTGGCTTTTCAAAATGCATTGAAGCAATTTGTTGGAAGCATAGATACCGATTATGCGAAAAGAAATGTAGATTTTTTTATAGCTTTCGAAGGTAGCTTTGGAAACAAGCATGTCACACCAAGAACCCTTACCTCTCGTTTTTTGAGTAACTTGGTGTGCGTGGAAGGTATTGTTACAAAATGTAAGTTGAATTCCATAAACTTTCATATTTAATGTCATTAGCACAATGTAATACTATCTAATGCATACTGTAAATATTATTAGGTTCTTTGGTGCGGCCAAAGGTTGTTAGAAGCGTTCACTATTGTAGTGCAACAAAGACAGTAATGGAAAGAGGTTACACCGATTTAACGTCATTTGATGCGTTTCCACAATCTGCTGCGTACCCAACTCAAGTAATCATTTTCTTAAAGCTAATATTGTTTAATCCCTTAATGATTAGAGCAGCAAAGCATAAAGCTCATTTACAAATTTCAAAAGTTTTTAATGTGTACTTTATCTATAGGATGAAGATGGTAATCCCCTAGAAACAGAATTTGGTCTTTCTACATACAAAGATCATCAAACACTCACTATACAAGAAATGCCCGAAAAAGCACCAACTGGCCAGTTACCAAGGAGCATTGATGTTGTATGCGATAATGACTTGGTAGATCTTTGCAAACCAGGTGATAGAGTTCAGGTTGTAGGAAGCTTTAGATGTTTACCTGGTAAACAAGGAGGCTACACAACTGGCACTTTTAGGTTCGTCACTCAGAGAAATTTACTATTACATCGCCTACTATAACTCCATTAGAACCACATACATAGAGAATGTATTATCTTTCAGGACAATATTAATTGCTAACAATATCATGCAATTGAGCAAGGAAGCTAATTTGTCCATTTCTCACGATGATGTGGCCATGTGTAAAAAGTTAGCCAGGAATAATTCATGTAAGAATATTTTTGAGCTACTTGGCAAGTCACTGGCTCCTTCTATACATGGACATGATTATGTGAAGAAAGCGATACTATGTTTATTACTTGGTGGTGTCGAGAAACTATTACCTAATGGTACAAGATTAAGAGGGTAAGAACTTTCGCATAATGCGTGTAATGTATCGTAACTAGGGGTGTGTAAGAACTCGAAAATGTTGGGTACTTTATGGATCGGGTCGATACGAGTCGGGTTCTTAAAAAGTTCGCAATTCTCAAACATATTAGGATTCCTGAGAATTTTCGGGATTCCCGAGAATATTCGAGAACCCGTCCCGACCCGGAATTTCCGGATTCTCGCACGCCTCTGATCGTAACGTATTGTAACGTGTCGTAAACACTTGTCTTTCTACAGAGATATAAACGTTTTGCTGATTGGTGATCCATCGGTTGCAAAGTCACAGCTTCTGCGTTACGTTTTGTGCACTGCACCGAGAGCAATACCAACTACTGGCAGAGGATCATCCGGTGTGGGTCTAACAGCTGCTGTAACTATGGACAACGAAACAGGCGAGCGTAGATTGGAAGCTGGTGCTATGGTGTTGGCGGATCGAGGAATTATTTGCATAGACGAGTTCGATAAAATGTCGGATATAGATAGAACAGCCATACACGAGGTGATGGAACAAGGAAAGGTGACGATCGCCAAAGCTGGGATACATGCCAGCTTGAATGCAAGATGTTCTGTGCTGGCAGCTGCGAATCCAGTTTACGGAAGAGTAAGCGATGCTTTGAAAGTAACATGTGTTCAAGAGTTTTACTAGTATTCGACACGAATGTTCATGTTCACAGTACGATCAGTATAAGACACCTATGGAGAATATTGGACTTCAAGATTCGCTTCTCTCGCGTTTCGACTTATTGTTTGTCATGTTAGACATAGTGGATTCCGAACAAGATCAAATTATCAGCGATCATGTTGTGAGGATGCACAGATACAGAAATCCGACGGAACAAGATGGAGAAGCGTTGCCTATGGGCAGCAAAATAGACATACTGACTACTAAAAATCCTGATGAGATTCTTCCTGAAGGAGAACAGATTCAAGTTTATCAAAAATATGATCCTTTATTACATGGGCTTATGCGTTCGAAAAGGTACTTGAATGAAAATCAACATAACAATGACACGACAAAATAACAGCGAAAATGATTATAAAAGTTAATATTTTTCAGCGATCAAATTCTTTCTATAAGCTTTATGAGAAAATACATTCACATTGCACGCTGCATGAAACCTAAACTCACGGAAGAAGCTAGCGAAGCAATAGCTGCAGAATATTCGAAGCTGAGGTCTGAGGAATCAGTGGAGTCCGACGTAGCAAGGGTATTTCATCAATCTCTATGTTTTGAATTGTGCCGGTGATTATGAAAGTGGTGTAAGTTATACATATTTTGTTACGAGATATTTATGCTTTCGCATTTAAATATATTAAAAAGTATTTTTCCATTATGGAACAAAATGTTTCCATGCTTACTTCATGATTATTTGGAAAACGTTCTATATAAGAATATATGTAGACTTAACATAAGAAACATGAAAATGGAAACTTTTTTTCACTTACACCACTTTCATAATTACCGGTGCAATTAGTGCGATAATAATTATTCTGATCTGTACTTAATTGATTACCTTCTTATGTAGACTCAACCTGTAACAGCTCGTACTTTGGAAACGCTGATTCGATTATCTACGGCGCACGCGAAGGCTCGTTTGTCGAAGAACGTTACTGCCGAAGATGCACACGCTGCAATAGAATTAATAGAGTTCGCCTACTTCAAACGAGTTCTAGAGAAAGAGAAGAAGAAACGAAGACGACACGACAGCGAAGGAAGCGCGCATGAGGACGAACCGGCTGAGAGAACAAAGAAGAAACGCGCTAGAAGAACAACCACGACTGGAGAACAAGACCCTTATGATTTTGAAAGCGACGATGATAGTCACATCGATGACGCTGTGAGTAGGGTTACTAGATCGCAAACCGGAACTAATTCGACTCCTAGCAAGTCCGAAGGTACATCGCAGGACACTGAAAAGGCCTCGACCTCGACTTCGGAATCTCCTGCAAAAATTACCGAAGAAAGGTGAGTAGAGTTACATTGAATCAGTGAAATTCTTGCTCCTTATATAGTTCGGTATGTGTAGTTTACATGTAATGTATACGCAATGTGTTCCGTATAATTTCAGATTGAAAGTGTTCAGAACACTTCTTCACAAGTTGTTCCAGCAGCAAAGGGCGCAATCGCTCCCACTGGCAAGAGTAAGGGAATATATTAATAGTGAACAGTCTGAGGTGTTCACATCGGGTGAAATTACTGCGGCAATTAACAAAATGTCCGATGCTAATCAGATAATGGCCGCGGACGATAATATTTTTCTCATGTAAACTGTGCGCATTGCGTAAGTCATTCCTTTTATATTTTTATACTTTTTATGCTGTTTAAATTATGTATGTCTGTTAAAAAATTTTTACAAAATAGATGCCATTGAGTATTTTACATTTAAATAATTTATTCGTACACACGATTTGCCATTTCCTTCTGAAATAATTGATTTCTTTCTTCCTCGAATTAAAAAACAAGTTAAGAATAATTGTATCTATCAACATTTATTATCGTTCCGTTGTTACAGTACAGCACATTGGCACATAAACTAGCAACAGTGATCAACATTCATTACAATACTGTAAACAATATTATTTTATAGCTCTAAGTTCTCCTGATCTGTATATATATATATATATATATATATATATATATATATAAAATCAACTCATATCACATAGATAATATAAATAGTTGTGCTGTCTCATTTGAATATACATATCTAATATTTAGGCATTCTCTTCCCTTTATACATAATTTGTTCTATCCACGCTTCCAATTCTTATTAAAAAAATCCTTAACGATCTAACGTCATCAGTATCAACTACTTATCGACTAACTTCCTTTTCGTGATCAAGGTGAACATATTAAAAATCTGTGAGTGTTCAATCAAACTGCAACGTACTTCAAACTCTGTTCCTTTACGTATTTAATGGCATTTACTTAGAACAATATGCTGACAGTGAATTATTGGTATCTCGTTTCTTTTTTACATGAACAATTCGTACAATTAAATGTTTGTTGAAGATATCAAATCATTCAAACTTCTGCTATATATACATATACATATATATAACAAATAAAAAAACGTATGTATGCCATTCACAAACAGATGCAAAAATTTCACAACTGCCAATATTAAAGTTACTACTTTCTTATCATTATAATACAGGCCTTCAGGACGTAATGTTTCTGCTGTAAACGGATTCACATTACATTAGTTTTCGTTCGCATATTATGTATTCGATCGAGCCACGAATAACTCGTAGTTGACGAACTCCGCAGTAACCGTTAATGGATAACGACAGACTCTTCGTAATAGATCAATGTTAAATACTTTACATAAAGATAGATACAAAGAAAGAGAAATTATTTATGGCTCAACCGAACAGATAAAACCTTCAACAACTGAATTGTTTCCAATAGAAAAGAAATCATCATTTGTGTTCCTTGTACTCGTAATTGTTCTCGACAACGTCAATTTGATTTATTTTAATTAGCACTTCCGTGGTTCAATACTTTTTTTTTATCGTACAAAACCTACCATGTATCTAATTCTACGGTTCTATACAAATTCCGTACTTCAACATTGGTAACTGGCGCAAAAAATATATGTGTAACGGAATTAATAAATTATCCTTAGCATGTGTAAAAACGCGTTGCACGATCTACAAAACATTAATCTACGTGGAACCTGAGTATTTGCTGAGTAGAACGCTGACACACGAGGTAAACAAACAGGTTATCTGTTAGCAGTTTCGAAGAACAGTGATCTTTAAGTGCTGGAAGAAAGAAGTCTAAGCACAAAAATTACGTAAAACTATTCCCCGTGCATTGACGAAATTATTTCTACGCTCTATGTGTGAAAACGAAACAGTAGAAAATTTCAGCACTTATATAATGTTGCTTCGTATAGCTTAACATAGGAAGCTCCTGTCAGAGGATTGTTGCGGCGACATTGCTAGAAAATTATGCACTCAAAAAAAAATAGTCATCTTTTGTCATTTCTCATAGATTTTCAGGGATCTCCTTTTCTCTGTATGAGGCTAAAGGTATTCTTCAAAACCTCTTTTTTTTTTCTTCTCTTGAACCATTGTTTTCGGATAAGTAATTCGCCAATTTGGATCGTACATATGCAAATAAAACGGAAGCACATACGAAGATGCATTGAAATGTGATTTACGTTTTGCAGCGTTTAAAATATCGAATCAAATTTTTATTTCGATCGTTGAAAGTATGTGCTCCATTTTTGTACGCATGCTTTCTGTATGAAAACTTTAAACTTCGTCTTCGCTGGACTCACTGCTATACGCAAGTTGCTCCTTCCACCATTCACGAACCTCTATCATAACACTGGAAGGTTTTGGTGCGGTTGTCTTTGCGTTCAAGACCTCTCGCTGTTGTCGGGGCGGTTCCGTGCTCTCTGTGAGATGTGGTAGATTATTTTTCGCCATTGCTTCAAATGAAATGCACGAGGTCAAACAAAACGGCAGACAAGGTATTCGATCGATAAACGTACAAAAATAACTTACGCGGTGGTCTATTGTTCCTCTTTTTCGGTGGCGCATTTTTATCTTTTTCAGATCTGATCGAAGCCGAGTCTGATGATGTTGGAGTTAAATACTTCTTTCTTGATCCACTGCCTATACTATCCGACCTTGGAAGAACTACAGGCTTCTTCCTACAGGCATCCTACTCAAAAACATACAGTCAGTCACATAATTAATAGCACACACTTTAAGCTAACGTGTCTACCTTTGTTTCTATTTCCTCTTCTTTGTCTGCTTCTTTCCCCTTCTCTTCTGGGTGTTCTTGTTGCTGTATGGGTTGATCGGCGTTTGCACGAAGACTAGCTACAAGGTCATTTTCTTGTTTCTGCAATATACCAGTTTATGAGATTCATAAAAATTCATGTCACTTTTTTTCCAGCTGTTGCATTTGGTAGTAACTCACCCCACTGGCTCGCTTCTTCTTCAAACAACCCTCCAGCCAATTCCTAATTGTTTGTTTTGCGACTTCCTCTTCAATAATGTATTCGAACTCCTCTCTAGCTAGAAGTTCTTCTAGTTGAAGAGATTTTCGGATGTCAACTGACCGATATGACAACATACTGCAAGAAGTATTACACGAATGAAACATAATCTTACTTACGTAAGTACACATGTATTTTAGATATTCATGGAAAGGGGGAGCACTACAGGCTTTGCACTGCAAATTAATCCTTTTGTAGATCATATTCATCTTTTTTTACTCTGAATCAACTCTTTTGCAATTCAGGTTTTTCTACAAATTTGTTCTCTTAAGCTACTTCAACAAAAAAATTGTCTTAATAATAAAACCTACAAAAGAGTTAATTTGGAGTGCAAAACCTGAAAAGTAATTACTCACTTAATGACATCGTGGAAAGTAACGTCTTCACCGTTGTTCAATTTCTCCAATTCATAACACATATGCTTGAAGAGCAACAGATCCTTTTGCGGATCGGTCTCCAGTCTGCCTTTCAACAACCGTAAAATGAACTTCACCTGAAACACACTAATACATCATTACTTCTAATCTAATTTATAACAGGAGTCGAGATCGACAACAATATTTTTAGGCGTACCCGTTTCACTGGTATGACACCCTTCTGATGATTATCGACCACGTTCCAGGTGTTTTGGAAATTCCTAATGTCGGCGTACGAAAGTAAGGCGTCCTCTTCATTCGAGTAAAATAGAGAGAAGTTCTCCATGATAATAGCTGTTACGAAAGGATCAGATAGTGTATTTGATGATGTTAAACCTGCAAGGAACCTGTAACATCGCTGCCTGATAGATCAATCAGTACTTACCCACTAGAAGATTCAAGACAATGTAAGTAATGATTACGTAGAATGTACAAAAATAAATTAAGGAAGCATGGAAATTGCCGCAATCAGTCTCCCAATAATTAGCAGCTGGAGTGCAATACGGTGGTTGTATCATGCAATCGTGCATTATTTTGTTCCAGTCTTCTCCTGTGACAATGCGAAAGAGCATAGCAACGCCAGTCACGGGTGATTCGAAATTGGCACGTCTAAATGATAAATCATTTTGCTTAGAATCACATCGTATCAAAGATGCCTGCGCCATTGTATTATTCACAAGGAAAGGACACTTAGTTCGAACAGCAGAAATTGATAAAATGATCAAGTAATACAACCAACCCGAATTACGAGTAGTTCTGCATGCCGCCGTTAAATTTCGAAGACGGCGTGACGAACACAACTCCTATGAAATATCTGTTCTATTTCATCTGTATTTATACTCGTTAATTTATACAATTTGAGTAAAAATGACTTATCGGTGAACGTGTTCTTTCCTTGTTAGCTAAAATATCCCTGTTCTCTATGTATATGTAAACACATTACCTTCCTATACCTTCCCCGTATTTCACAGTTCCAAAGATGATGGTGCCCGCTAAGGCGTAAAAGAAAACAAGAAGAAACATGCCGAATATAATGAAGAAACTTTTACAAACGGACACTCCGACCGTCAACATCAACATTTTGAGAGTCGTGTGTTTGCCAGTGATGGTGAAAAACCTAAGGATCACGACCATAAAGCCGATTACATACGACAGATCGTTCTGCAAGAAATCATTCCTGTCATTTACAAGTCGGTCAGTTTCACACAAATATAATTACAATTAATTAGATTACCGAAACAAAAACACTGATTTCGTTATTTTTTTTTTTCATAATTGATTACCGGAGGGCAACGTACCTTCATTGTGCAATGAATGACGATCCAAATAACACCCATGACTGTCACGAGCAAATCATATCTGTTTCTTCTGGACTGCCAATAGCCACGTGGTGTAAAAGCAATATTTTTCATGATCACTTCCACGAGGAAGATCAGTGTCAGAATCGTGGAGACCGTAGCGAGTGCTTCCGTGTGTTCCTCCTCGATTCTCCACTTGAGTGTACAAAATGAAAGAGAAAAAGATTGGTATGTCGTTATGGCAATAAGAGACACGTGTTACTTTTACCACGGTCTAATGGTAGCCGGCAAGGAACAAATGATTCAAGGTAACAGTCTTTCATGAACTGAGTAGAGTGCGTCCTCTATCTGAAGGTTACTACTGTTATCAAAGTATTTGTTTAGTATTTGTGAACGGTGTGTTGTGTGTTGTTACTATACTTGTAACTGGGTGTGGGAGCAGAGGAGGAGGCGACGATATATGATATGAAAATAGCTGAAAATTGTCCAACTCACAGAAACGCATAGAAGAGCACTGTTTATGAGCACCATGACCGCAATGAATCTTTTGAAATAGATGTTTTGAGTGATGTCATAGATAAACGCTCTGAATATCTTCCCATCCGGTCTGGGTGGCAAATGCAATGGTTGGGCGATCTTCAGTCGCTTTTTTAAATCGCACCTGGGTCACATAATAACGTACACCATCAGATTTTTGAGAAAACACGGATGTAATTGATTAATAATACATTTACCATCGTCTTTGATCGACAGTGAGTAACGCGGTCCCTTTGTTTTCAGAATAATTGGCGATAACAACACCAACGAACAAAGTCAAACCGATCATACATCCCAGAAAGATGTAGATGTGGATATAAATGGCGTGGACCTAGAAAATTATTTCATAGCATCATCGTCGTGGTTATTTTACACCATATCGCACAGTGGTTGATAAGTATAGAAAGTGGGACGAGAACAAACAAAAAAATTATTTTAGAAGTTGAATATTTTCGGAATTGTTTAAGTAATTGAAAGTGTGGCTTTAAAGTAATAAAATAATTAAAATTTATTTAGGTAACAAGTGCAATTCGTAACGTAGCTCATAACATGAATACTTGTATGAGACTTTTTCGGAATGTTTTTCGGAATGATTTTGAGTGGGAAAACCCATCATAATCGATGTTGATGCTGAGTCATTACTTGACAAGAATGATACATCTATCTACGAAAATTAACAGATGTGTTCAATTCTATTATTCGCGAATAAATCAAATTTTCAAGTCACACTGATTTTCGTCCCACTTTTTAGAAAAATCGACCACTGTGCATTGTTTTCTGTGACTTCACGGTGAGTGAACTTACGGGACCAAGAGCCTTGATAAGAACATCTCTAACGTCGAGCCATCCTTTAAACGAGAGCACCTCGAAAAGCGCCATCAGTGCATCACCGATATGGTCGAAATTAAATCGCCTAGGATTTGCCCTAAAATATTTCATTATCTGTTGAAAAATATTCTTCGATCTAGAATGGAGAATTTTATACTGTAACGCCTACCAAACGCGTGGCACTAGTATAGATGGATAGCTCTCGTTTCGGCCCGGTCGCAATTTCATTTTCGTCACGAACACCCTCCTCATAAACACGCCGACACAGTCTTCCCGTTTCAGAATGGTCGGATCGTTGCAACGAGCTAATCTACCACCGTAAAGCTGTACACCGTAACTCGCAAATATGAACATCAATAGGATCAACAGAGTGGACACCTAAAAAGCTTCTTATTCATTTTTTGTCTGAACTCTTCGCATAAAATAGTACCCAGCCAGATCAACTAAGGGATTCGTAATGCAAACAACTCTTTGAATAACTAAAGGTAAATAATTGAAGATTTCCAAAAAACCCATTTTTTTTGCATTTTCTTCAAATATCTATTTAAATTTAATATTTAATTAAACCACTTTCTTTGAAACAATATCAACAGCAACATCACGTGTAAAGCAATGAATTTTCTGCAGAGTCGTTCATGTTACAAATTCCTTGATGGGAAACCTTGGAAGAACTTGAACGGGTTTAGCGCCGAGATTATTTACCAATAAGATCTCTTTGAACCCTCTACACAATTCGTAGACGACCTTCCTCATGTGCGGCACAAGCGTGAATATTCTCAGCGGTCTGACGCAACGTAAGATCATCAAAAGTTGAGCGCCGGAATTGGGCGGAACGCTTTTCGGCATCCAGCAAAGGAACACGAGGCTAACCTGAATGATCGTACAATTATGATGGGAAACCGACCAGAAAGAAAAAAAGAAATAAAAATGACCAGAATATCAATGAGATTGGATGCGAACGTACGACGTAAATAAAAACGTCCAAAACAGAGGCAACGTCTTTGATGTAGGCCTTAGGCGTAAAAAATAATCCGTCCGCGAGGATCTTGAGCGCCAACTCGATGCTCATGAAGATAACGAAACCATACTCGGCGATTTGCAACGCAGGTACTTCCATAACGCGGTAACGTGGCGTTTCAAACATCATGGAGATGCAGGACATGGTCGTAGCAAAGATCATCACCCAATCTAGGTACGTGACCAAGCCGAGGAAGTTGCTAAAAAGCGTGTGGAGTAAATTGGCCATTGTTAATTTCATGTCCGACTCGGATGGTCAAGCAATGCTCTATGGTGTGTCAAAAAACAAAAGCAGCCAGATTCGAAACAGAAGCACTTACTGCAGACTCTTGTACTGAACTTTCCTCTCTTTGCCGGTCAACGGGTCTTTCACGTTCGTGTCGTATCTCGCGTAAACGAGCGACTGGCAAATCTTACGGAATTTACTTTCTCGCGGCACCACGAACAACGGCGTATCGAAAAACGGATGATTCTCGCGCAAATCCTCCTCGCGTTGGTTTCTACATTTGGGTGCAACCGGTGGTGAGAGCGTTAAGTCACAAAGACGTGGTAGAAGTGATTTACTCGCTAATAAACGGTGCAGAATCGGTTGCTTTACCTGCGCATCTCGGCCTGCTGCCGCTTGGCTTGCAGTAATTTAATGTCCAAATCATGCGGTCTACTGCGAGAAGAACTCACTCTGTTTATACCTCCAATATCACCGTTCTCCATCAGGTGCTCGTACGTTTGCTTTAGCTTGATGGAACCGCTGCGAACACTTCTCCTGATCGACCTGTGGCACAACAAAATTATTAATTTACAAGTGTATCATGAATCGATAGGGTATCAAATTCTACATAAAAGTGTATCGACCTCCAAATAATCACTCCTCTCATTACTATGAATCGGACATTTCATATGCAACAGCCTAACGTTACATTATCAAATATTGTGCTTTAAAGATTATTAGTTAAAATGAGTAGTCTACCAATTACTCAACGTTTTTTAGCTTACTTTTTTTGGTCGATGCGTAGTTGCTTGGCGCTGTTGACAGTACCTTGAGGCTTCAAAAGACCTTTCCCTGGTACTGGTATCATTGCAGAATCACCTAACAGAAGCCTTTGATTGTTGGAATCACTGTGGAAGGTAGTATCAAAAATATATAAAAAGGAATAGTATTAAAAATGTATAAAAAATAACAACATTAAAAATATGTGACAAATAACAAGTAATCTTTGACAATTATTGAGAATCATAATATATACTACTTTATAATGTAGGTAACAGCTGCTTTTTTCAGGCTAATAACAACGTTTCGGACTTTCGGTGGATTGTTTAAAATCTTAACTGGACGTTGTTTCCTGTATATCATTTTCGAGTCGAAGGTCTCGTTCACTTTCTTCACACCTTCGTTCTCTTCGTTTTCCATCTCGAAAACAAACTGTCGCATGAAGCTTTCACGTACCTAGAATTAAAAGAATATGTTACAATTATTTCATTCGCGATAAAACGTTTAAATTTAAAAATTAAAATATTACCTTCGGGAGATTAAAATCTGATGGTACTTTATGTAAGCATGTCATTTGAGGGCTATCTGGAAATTTTTCAAAAATTCTCAACCTAAATGGTAAAGTTTCTTTTATCTCTGCGCTCTGTTCGCGAAATTTCAGTTGCTTCAGTTTTTTAATATCCTCATCCAATTCGAGATTATCCAATATGACTGCGACGAACAGACTCAACACAATCTTGAAAAGTAAATCAGAGGTCAGTGCATGATCATGTGATTAAACTGTTGTAAGAATAATTCTTACCAATGTGACGAAAAGATGGTATAAAATAAAGTACACAGCTACAAAGGGTCCCATTGTCTCGTGTGTTCGCAGCATAGTTTCATCCATAACTTCGACCCAAGCTTCTTGTGTGAGGATTTGGAACATAGACATAAATGCCTGTAAGAGAGTTTATAAATTATTTTGCATAAAAAGTATGCATGGTTCAATATACCTTACCTCCGCGAAGGTTTCAAATTTGGTAAAGTCGCAGAGGAAACAGAACAATTGCATGGAGATGCTGGACGATATAACCAGTAACCACATAGTAAAAATAATGAGACCACCAAGCTTTTTTCCAGGTCCAAATATTTTGTACACGAAGTCCTCTAACATTGGAGATGCTTTGATAAGCCTAACTACCCTCAGAACCTAGTTTTAAAACACATTTTTATTAGTTTAAGACCACGTACTTTAATTCTGCTACTAATTATTTCATTAATTCTTATTTTCTGTTGAAAATCGAATGAACGTGAAGGTAGAAACCTGAAAATATGTGAATCCAGTAAGATAGAAGAACGGAATGATGTGTATGGTTGTACCAATTGCCAGCAGCAGCTCGAATTTGTGAATCGAATGCTTGTAATAACTGCGGAATCCGAGGCACCAAATTTTGAAAAAGGTTTCGAGGTCCAAGAATATTGTAAACGCAATCTCAGCGTAATAATAATTGTCGTAGTACGTGTGCCTTGGTTTCTCATCGTGCTTGAAACTCATTGTCGCGGTGGTAATGCCGTTCGCCAAAATGGCGCACATTACTACCATCCGGAAGTGAGGAGATCTCAGGATCGCGTGACATACTGGAGATGCTAGACCACCGTGTTTGTTTTCGTCTAAAGTTACCAAACTCCAGCCGTTATCGTCACCGGTTAATATCTGAAAGATGATGTATACATTAATATTTTGCACTATACAGGTTGAGGCACCCGATATTACCACATTGATTTACGTCATTATTATTTATCATAGAGAACAAAAAGCTGCTTCGATTAGTGCATATAAAATATACGATTCAGTTTAAAAAATTAAAGTTGACTTTCATTGGTCCTTGACGCGTCTACCTACAAAAAAAAACTGACACTAGTATTTATGTAAATCTCTTGAAACTATTTGATCTCCATTGAAACTGTTCTCGCTGCGAAATAAGAATAACGACGTAAATGAAGGTACTTAACAAAATAATGATTAGCTCTTTACTAACTTGTGACGCAGTGCTATTGCTGATATGTCCTCTGACTCCCCACATTTGCTGGAACTGTACGCGTATTTCGTTAAAAGTCTCCGTGATAACAGCAATGAAAACGTTCTTCACGAGCCACGCTAAGAAAAATATCATTGTACTGAAGTAAAGGACTGCGCGCCAGGCTGGCAGGCTGTCTATAGCACGGTACATAATGAAAACCCAACCCTCTTGTGACGCAGCTTGATAAACAGTAAAAATACTTGTAGCTGAAAAGAAAAATTATTAGCTATTATTATTTAGCTATCGATTGCCAAATATTAGAACATGACTGCGGATTTTATGCATATAGGACAAAAACGAGTAAGTGAAACACAAAACAGAAGAGTTGAATTTTGCTGGTATATTATTCAGAGCCTATTAAAATTCTTAATCAATTTCTATGTAACTCCCTTTTGTTGTAATCGATGCAGACAATTTTTATTTTGCATGAAGATCCACAGTCTAATTGTAACTAAATGTTTTAACGCTTAATGCGCATTATTACCAAATTCGTCAAAACCATTGAAACCCATAATATACTTTGACAATCCGAGTTTCATACAGGTCATGCCTTCTGGACACTGATATCCTGATTCAGGATCAGTTGAGCAGAATGTATCTGGAATAGCTATACTATTTATAGTTATGTGCTTTGGATGGGTTGTGTTGAGAACGCAGTGGTTTTTTAATTCTCCAAACAACTGAACACCCAGCAGGCCGTATAGGGACATGAAGAACAGGAAGAAAAGAGTCACATTGTAGATTTGTTGGCTTGAACGTCTGAAAGTATAAATAAACAACATGTAGACATACAATACGTAGTAAGACGTGCGGATATTATAAATCGACATGTATTCACTAAGTTTAAAACAATGAAGTAGTTCCTTACTTGAATATCTGATTAATTCTAGCTTTCGGCATGGAGAACTTAAGGAAGACTCTCAGGAAGCGTATCATAATTAAAGGTCTTGGTGCCCGTAATATTGAAACACAACTGAATTTTGAAACAAACCCTAGCATTTCGAACATCTGTAAAATTACGGACAACCAGAGGAAGACAACCATACTCCCATCAAATTGGCACCAATGGTCTTTCAAATAAGATTTTTCCCTCTGTAATCAAACATGTTCAACATTTAACAATGGGTTTACCAATGTACAATCTATGCGAGCTATAACTTCATGTTACCTTCAGAATACCCCTAATGTGCATCTTGGCGATCATTTCAGCGGTAAATAAAAACGTAACGATTAAGTCGCAAATGAAGGTAACATACTGAAGGGGCGGATAATATTCAAAAGTCTTAGGAGTATTCAAGCAAACAGAAATTAATGATACCAGGGCGCAGAACCTCATCAATCTTCTAACCCACCGCTGTAACAATTAAGCAAACATTATCGTAATCTGATAAACATCAGGCGAGCTTCTAGAATGTGTTATATTTGTGCAGATATTACCTTGTTCACCCATTCTATGTCAGTGCTCTCATTGAGGGACTCCTCTGGCCCATAATCGGCCAGAACGGTTTCCCCCTTGAGGCTCTGCTTGCGCCCCAGCATCATAATAGGTATTATGTTTGCAATGGTGAGGCCTAAAATCAAAATACTCATAAACATGTGTATGCATAAGAGACTTTTTGTTAGAGCATTAACACTACGTTTACGGGCTCCAATATTTTTAATTTACGGTTATTAAGATTGCAAAGATTCATGAGGAATTATTCAACAAATTCATTTTTTTAAGTATATATTATAAAAAGAATGGCTAAAAATTTGAAGAAACACATTCTCGTTATTTTTATAAAGTAAAGTAAAATAGTCACTTTCAGTGCTTCCTAAATCTAGTGTGAGGTATTAAGTTATCGCCAGCAGATGAAGCGTTAATAATGTCAAGATTGTTATTATTTGCCGATATCTTGTTGACAAATATTCTGAAGCATAGCAATTTCTTTCGTAGTATTGTCGAGATGGTTACTACATAAAATAGTAACGAATAAAAAGAATTTTGAGGTTTAAACTGAAATGCCGAAGAACATGCAGTTGTTGATTATGTAAATCTCAGAAACGTATATAAAGTTAAGACCTTCGTAACTCTTGGGTCAGAATTATTTCTAGTGTCATGCTTGCTAAAGTGATTTAATTGATGGCGTTGACCCACCTTTTTTTTAACAGTTTGGACGACGACAAGTATTGCCTTTACGGCAATTCATATAGACTACATTTCAGTATAAAGCAACGAGAGAGCTTAACGTGTAATAAACATCTTAGCAGTAACAACAAGCTGGTGGCATGGCGGTGAACATTTTTTGGTCGGATTCTGCGAGCTTTCCAACGATAGTGAAAGCTCTGCGAGCATGAGCAGACAGAGCCTGCCGCCGTGAATAAATCAATATTTCAAATCTTGAATGAAACGCGCGCCATTCGACGTACCTCCGAATTCGCAAAATTTCTCTTTCCATGTCGTATTATTCAATAAACTGCCTTTTTCATTAACATTAAAAGTAACTGTAACAATATACATTTTCTCTTTATTGAATAACAATTCGTTATATCGAGTGACAGTCGCTTAAAGTCAGTATTTTTATTTAGAAAGAATTTTATACAGTACATATAAGCCTATAGTAAAATACATTGCAGGTATAATGTATAAAAAAAAATATATATTCTTGTGTTACTATAAAATGAGGCATTATTTGAATGCTATCTTTCTACATTCGTTGAAAAACAATGTATTATAAAAAAATACTTTTGGTTAATACTATTACTAATATTAATTGACTCAAGATTCTTTTATGGCTTTGTCTGCAGACACCAGCATTTTTGAGAATTCGGAGTCTTGATTGGATAAGAGTGTGGATGGTGCGTCAAATTCAATTATTTGCCCATTTTTCATAACGATAACGCGGTCACACGAGACGACAGTCTTTAAACGATGAGCTATCGTCAGCACAGTACAGTGCGAGAACTCATTTTGTATTGTGCTCTGCACAGCTTCTTCAGTCTCAGGATCAACAGCAGCTGTTGCTTCATCCAAGATCATTACCTACAATTAATAAAGACGAATGATGCTACTATTACTAAATTAATGTAACAATATAAAATAGCTGATTAAATGCATGGACTAATATTGGGTGGCTGCATACGGGATGTGTAATTACCTTCATACCTTAAAATGGTATGTAATAGATTTGCAAGCTATAATAGTATTTCTTGATCAAAACGCTTCATAATATTTGTATTCTAAAGTCGGACATTTTATATGCAGCAATCTAATATCTACATAATACTGTAAAATGAATGCTATACTTTGGTATTGCGTAGAAGTGCTCTGGCCAAACAAAGTAATTGCCTTTCTCCAACACTCAGGTTGTTCCCTCCAACTTCAACGAACGCATCTAACAATCCTGGCAAGTTTTTCACTTTCTCTTTCATCTTAGTCTTCTCCAAAGCACTCCAAATATCCGAGTCGTCGCATTGCTTAAATGGGTCTAAATTTGACCTGCGATACGAATTAATAATTTTTTTAATTCTCTTTGGACGTATCTCTTTGTTAAATCCTCGACTGCAGTTACCTTATAGTCCCGCTGAATAAAACAGGGTCTTGAGGAATTATAGCTAATTTACTTCTCAGTACGTCCAGGTTCATTTTTGCTATATCCATGCCGTCAATTTTAATCTTCCCGGATGAAATTTCAACTAGCCTAAACAAAGCAACGATAAGGGAACTTTTTCCTGCTCCTGTTCGTCCAACAATACCTGAAATTTTTTATATTGTGTTTATTATTATATTATATTGTGAAGTTGATAACTGAACAACGGATTTTGTGCAATTACGACGAAAATGAGTGGGTGTAATTTAAAACAGTAAAAACATTAGAAGAATTAAAAAATGCTGTTATACTATTTTCAACCTGTTCAACATGTTAAGAAAGAACATAAATTTCTACTTCACTCTAGTTTGTAGCAGTCTAGGTATAAAGTTTTTATTTTCTATAAAGATCCGCTATCTATTGATAACAAACAACGAATTCTACCAAGTACTCTTACCTACATGTTCTCCAGCGTTAACGACAAATGAAATACTATTTAATATTGGCATTAGCTCTTTCCTATAACTTAATTTGACTTTATGGAATTCCAGTTTACCATGAGTTGGCCACTCGTTGGAAGGATCTACCGGTGACTTGTTGGAAATACCTTCTTTTTGTAATGTCTACATGAATATACTTTTGATTATTGACAATGATCTATACTTCGATTATTAGTAAACTGCGGATTTTATGCATTTATAATAAATATAATAGTTCTGCAATAATAGTTTACTGACTCTTATATAATGGCTTATCCTTTCGACACTT
Organism: Halictus rubicundus; assembly: GCF_050948215.1. NCBI lineage: Eukaryota > Metazoa > Arthropoda > Insecta > Hymenoptera > Halictidae > Halictus > Halictus rubicundus. The sequence continues at coordinate 12,655,274 of NC_135152.1, read as the reverse complement.
ATAAAACGTGTCTCTGTCTCTGCCATCAATCGTACAGTGTACTGAAAAACACCGGTCATTTGGGTGGAATAGGCCATCGCCAAGCCTGCGAAAGCTGGTGATAAGTGATTTTTGAGCGCGATCACAAGAAAAGAAATGATTGAAGAAGATGCAATTGCCAAACTATCGAGTCTCGCCGCTGACCACCTCATAATCGACTGACATAGGAAAAGACACAAGTTGTTCAAGTCGAATAGCTCTTCGAATCTAACAAATTTTAATAATTAATAGCATCATCGATTTTCGTTCAGAAAATAATTTTAACACTAGGCTTTTACGGAGTACTAAAAGTGACTATTTTACATTATTTTATAGAAATTACGAGAATGTATCTATCCAAATTTTTGGCCATTTTTTAAATGATATATACCCAAAGAAATAAATTTGTTGAATAATTCCTCATGAATGTATTTTCATAATCTCAAGAACAGTAAATTAAAAATCACTTTGACGCGTCCCGTAAACCTAGTGTTCAGTAGCATACTTGTCCGTAAAAGCTTTTTCCTTTTGAAACGCATGAATAGTATTCAGACCATGCACTGTAGTTGTAACGAAACTCAAAACAGGCGATCTTGAAGTACTCTCCATTCGCTTGAAATCCCTCATTGCCACTCTGAAAGCAATTTAACTTTTTATATACTTAAATGGTAATAAAAAAATATCCTCCGATATTATTTAAGAATCTGTTACTTTTACCTGAAAATTCTACTAATATAAAAGAACATGCAGCCGAGAATGATCAACGGTAAGGCAAACCAGGGTATTATTACGCATATAAAAATGATTGGAAAACTACACGTGAAGAAATTCTGCACCATATTCTCCACGGAGATCGGTATGTAATTGTCAACTAAACGAAGAACGAAAGAAATTAAAAAATGAGATCCTGGTCATGTGCAATGGTATCTGAAATAATTAATACATTTTTACCTTCGTCTACATCACGACTAAAAATATTTTGTATTCTGCCAATAGGCGTAGTTTCAAAAAATGTTAACGTGGATTCGATCATCTTTTTGAACACTTTATTATGCAGCGTTGTTGAAGCACTAATTGTAGTGTGAGTGATAATTAAACCACGTATCAGACTTGTGATCAAAATAGCTCCGATACAGGCGCCATAAACACTTCTGTAATATGCGAAATCTGGATTATCATTTAGGTTCTGTGATACTATAGTTTCGTTAGTTTGGGGATCAGTGATGTTCTAAAAGAAAAAGAAACGATTATAAAAAATATATATATATATTTTACTAAATCAGCGTGCGAAAAATATAAAAAATATTTACTCTACCACCGGCCTTGATCCATGTAGCTAACCACCAAGAACTGAACGCAGAGCTTCCAACATTTAGGAAAAGTGTACAAAAAACTAAAAGAGCCACAACGTAGCCACCTGCAGATTTGATGTACATGTGATACGTGTGTAATTTCACTGTACCAGTTTCTACTTTCTCTTCTGTGGTCAGAGTCGCCCCTAGAAAAAGTAAACATAAATTTAATAAACTGTACAATACATCATAGATTTAATTTGCAATATATTTAATTCGTACCTCCTCCATGCATTCTACTTGACGTTTCACCATTTGCACGTTCGTCTACTGATTTACTTCTAACAGTTTGCGTCTTCAAATCGTCGCCAGAGTTTTTACTTTCTAATTGAACACCTGAAGCGTTTTGTCTACAAAATGAAATCGAATTAAACGACACGATTAAACGATAACACAGTGACGATTAAATAACACATACTCCTTTGGATTGTCCTCAGTCTTTAATAGCGAGCTGTGCACCATTGCAGTATACTCCTTATTTAATTGCATTAATTCATCGTGAGATCCTTGTTCTATGATTCTACCATTACTCAATAAAAAGATTTGATCGCAGTGCTTCAAAAACTGGAATTGATAAAAAATTATGCCATTTATTCATGATAATTAATGATATTCATGATATTAATGTGAATCGGAAGAGAATATAAGTCGAGGTATGACTGTATTACCTGAACTTGATGCGTCACAAAAAGAACACATTTTTTCTTGAGTGCTCCGAGAATCAAATTCTTAAAAATGTATGACCCCACGTGTACGTCTACCGCGCTCAACGGATCATCCAGGAAATAAATATCTCTTGAACGAAAAAAAGAAACAAATAAATATTTTTTATAAATTATTAACTTGCATCAATGCTAAAGAAAACCGTGAACCTGCAGAACAGGTTCGCCATTCCTGAATTCTTGCTTTTACTGTTTTGAAATGCACCTATTAAATTTTGTCATAAATGCATAAAATTCGCAGTCTATTTATAACATATCCAAAAATCATCGAAATCGAAGAATAGTTCTGCTATTTCATTATGAAAAACATTTCTCACCGGTTGGCATAAAGTGCTCTAGCCAAAGCAACCCTTTGCTTTTGACCTCCAGACAGATTTATGCCTCTCTCGCCGATCTCGGTGTCATCACCACCGGGTAACATGTTTATATCTTCCTTCAAGTTGCATACGGTAACCGCATGATAGTATCGTTGAGCGTCAAACTGGTTGCCAAACAATATATTTTCTCTGAGCGTTGCATTAACAATCCATGCTTGCTGACTAACATAGGCGCACGAGCCTTCTCTGAAAATATGTCCCTTGGTCATTTTCAGCTGACCCAAGGCAGCAAGCAGTAGACTAGATTTTCCACTTCCTACGTGGCCACAGATTCCTATCAATCCATCTTTCGCAGCCCCAAATTTAATGTCCGAGAGTACTTCGACATACTGAGTCTCTTTAGAAGATTCGTTAAGCTTTTCCAATTCATCTTTCTTCGTCGAATTCTTTCTGGAATCAGATATTGAAAACTAATTTAGACAAAACGACAGAAAATAACGGTAAATATTTCGTTGTTAAAAGAAACTCACCTTCTTCCATTATTAATGTATCCTGAATCGTTAGCGTGCAAAGTGGAGTTTTCGTGAATAAATGTTCCATTAGCAATAACTACTGCTTGAGATTTCACTATTGGTTTTGATGCATGACATGTGCTCTCTTCTAGAAGCAATACGTTCTGCACAAATATCGCTAATTATTAAAATAGTGTTTCAAAGCTTAACAGTTAATGAAAATAATGTTCGCTAGTCGCTAACAAGTTCTTTGAAAGCCTCTTCTAGCTGTACCAACTATTAACATGTTTTTCTCCTGATTCATGCAGTGCACATTATTAACAGTTGTACAGAGTATCTCAATGTGATCATCTAAATTATCTTAAAAATTTATAAGAATATAGAATAGATTTAATTGATTAAAATATTTATCTCTCAGGCCGTATATCTCTAAATCATGTTAATTGGTTAACTCTGTACGTAACTATTGTACACAAGATAAAAATTATTACACAGTGCTTTGTTCCAAACCCACAACCAAAACGAGTAACAAGAACATTAAATTTATCATGCAATTGTACATTTTAAACGTGCTACATATGCTCAAGCGTTGATAACACATGCAACATGCAAAATAAAATTTGCTGAAGTCACCAGTACGCTAACTGTAACACTGTAGACATGCCCGTACCACTTATATATTCAAAATCATTGTCTGAAAATGTATTCAACACCAAATAAAATAACTCGCATAAGAAAAAGCATGTATGCTATCAACTCCTCATTCGCAAAATTAACAAGGATCGTAGATACTACTGAAAATGCATTTACATCAATATCATTTTCATGATTCCGTTAGTAGTGTTAGTAATTACTGTTACAAATAAATACATAAAAATAAACACCTGTAATCTGTTGAGTGTTAACTTTGACTCTGCAATACTAACTAAGGCCACTTGTATGAACATGAAAGAGGAACGAAATTGAGAATTGAGGAACGATATGAATGGAAACACCTGAAAAAGTAACATATCGTAGTTTAAGTTAATTGCATAAGTTACAATTATTTTGTAAGCAATTGTTTCTACATATTTTTTTTTATATACAACATCCGACCTGAATTCGATTACGGTAATATAACTGCATGTGCAAATAATAATATCAGAGGGAGGAGTAAGAGAAAAAGCAATTATCTTTTACTTATTTACACGGCATACAGCACTTTCCCTTTTACACCTGCGAAAATTATGAGAAGCTTCTAAACCTATGTTACACCACCTGACAACCAGGTACATATTATTAATAACACAAGTCTCGTGCAAGTTCTATGTATATTTTTTCCATTAATTCATATTAACCCCTTCACGTCCACTCTAAACTTCTACTTGCTGGGCCTAAGCAGCCAAGATAATTTCGAATAATTTTCGAAAAGTTAGTAGTACAAATTACTTCTCTTTTGGACTAATATGTATGAACATTTGCTTTCTTTAGTTGAGACATAGTGGAACATAAAGAAAAATATAGTTTCATAAAAAATTTGTCCGAATGAACGTCATATATAGCTTAAAAAATCTCATGCAGGGCCGACCCGTCATCATCCAATTTGGCTCCTAAACATGATGACGGGTCAGGGGGTTAAATTAAACGAATGTTACTGTAAAATGCACGAAAACTGGTTCGCTAATAATAGGTACAGAAATTGACTCCCATAAGTTTAACTAAAATCTCAAAGCGTAAAATTACGAGAGACGCGAATGTTAAATTGTACTTTAAACTTGAACTTTGGGAGACCTTGAATCTTCTAAGGGCTATACGAGCGTCGAAAAAATATCGTGTGGCGTCCTTAAGTGAAACGAGTGCCAGTCTCAGCATACTCCAACAATATGTTGTAACTGGGAAAGCCTGTAATACATATTTCATTAAACGCAACACTTATTTCATGTATACCCTTAAGCATTTTGTATAAACGTCCCAGTAGCTACTGAAGCAAAAATGTTTATTATAAAGTTACTTATTCTAATATTCCTCCAAAAGAATCTGTCGTTGTAATAGTACATTAACTCACTGATATTTGAAGGACTATACCTGTGCAGCAGTTAAACTACTTCCTGACCATAAATGAGCTAAAAGCGTAGTGATCGCCGTTATTACAGGTACAGCTGGCGTTAAGGAAATAGCAAGGCTTTGAAAATATACAGTCTTGTGCAACCAGCTCTTTTCCTTCTTTCGTATATCTAAAAGACAATGATTATAGCATAGAATTTCTTGCAATTGACTTGGAAAATTTTTATTTTGTATAGAGATCTGCTGTCTAGTGATAACTTAAAAGTAATTATACCAAGAAGTTTGCGGCTGAAATATTTTTCCCATGAACACATTTTGATTAACTTTATGCAGTCTAAGATTTCATTCATTAGTTTCACGCGTCTATCCGTAATGACAACCGTTTTTGAACGGAAATATCCCACTCCACGAGATATAAGATACTGTACAAATAAACACATAATAACAACGCATAAATATTCCTGAAAAATGATTTAAAATTATTGTACAGACCAAGCTACTTACTTGAAAAGGATAGAACAAAACGAACACAAGTGTTCCGAGGAGGGCTTGTGGACTTAATATCCACAGTATATAAAGTAAACCGCAAGTAAAGATTATCGGCCCGTTGAGTATCATAGGTCCATAAATAACGACATCGAAAAGTCTTTGACTGTCGTTAGTAAATAAATTGATTAACTAAAACCACAAAGCGACAACAATAAATTAAATCCTTAGCTTAATGTACACGTAAATACTAATCAAATCTTACCTCTCCTGTACTCTTATTTCCAAGACTATTTAGTCTTATAATTTTCTTGTACAGAAGAGTGCTACAAGCAGATTTCAACCTTAGCGCTGTTCTAATGTTTGTGTTCCACGTCCAAGTGAAAAATACCATTCGTAAAAGATCACAACACGTTAATAATAATGCCCACTTTATACCTTCCCAATAATTTGTTTCCGGGGATTCAATATGTTCTAATAATTTCTTCATTAATATCATCTACAAGAAAAAAGTCATTCAATATCTCGCAAGCTATTTGTTATGAAAAAACATATTCGGAGCAGAGCTTATTTTATTTTGAGGGCGATATCTTGTGATGGTCATAACATTTGTCTATTTCATTTTTTAAAAAGAGTTATATGTTTTCACCGAGGTAAGACATGTGGACGTACGGACTGTTCCGTGACTTCCAAGGTCATTCACGATTGTTCAGGATCATCTTGAAATATTGGAGGTATAATAATATATTCAAAACAATCCAAAACAACATAAGTTCTGCTTGTTATATTTTTTTCGAATAACGAATAGCCTAAGAGATAAGTGAGTATAAAACTTTAAACAGAACTAATAATGAAAGTCGTACAGGACTTATAAATCCACAAAGTGTAGTACAAGTTAATAAGAACCAAGCAATGTATATCCTTGTTCGCACAAATCGCCAAGCGACGTTCTGGAAGGATGCCGAACTCGGACCGCGATTGCTCAATTCCTCTTGCCAAAGTATCTCCAGTCTAAATATAAAATTGCATTTTATAAAAAGTACATTTTCTGGTACCAGGGATATTAGTATTAATAAAAATTAGTGGAGATATCGTCTTATAACAGGGTTAATGGGACACTCGGTATAATAAAACAAAAATCCGATCTACATTTAATCTACTAAATCTACTAAAATCTATAATTCATAGCTAGGGAAGTGTAGTCGATAAAGTGTTAAAAATAAAAGCAAATCAAGAGGATAAATGTAACTTTTATGAATTCAATGTACAATAGTTACCTTTCTGCATTATATTTGCAAGTCTCATAAGATGAAATGCATGGTACATCATCTATTGTGATGCCATTCTTATTTGCTTTCCATATATAAGGTGTTATCCAAGTATAAAATATGTACGAAAATAATCCGGCACTGTCTGCCGGCATACTTCCATTTTCACTGAAACATAAAAAACAAAATGTACAGAAACAGTTATATTATAAAGAAAGTCTTTTAAATACGTACGGTTTTCCAGTGCGTACAGGTATAAGGTTTCTCAAAGCTGGATTATACCGACTCACACTGGACCTCTTAATATATTTTATGGGTACTTCAGGCGTACGTGCATTTGGACTAGGAAGCAAAAAACGCTGTCCCTCGTAATTATCATTGTATCTGAAAATATAGAAATTTGTAAATCGACTTTAAAAAAATGAATAACATGTAAAACAAATTTTATATTACTGTCAAATATTTTCAACAGTGAGTACATATAAAAAATCTACTTTAACAACAGACTCAAGAAGATATTTAACAGAATTACATTGACTTTTAATGACTTCACCTACAGAGAAATTAATTAATAGATTTATGTATTCTCTATTGCTAAACAGTCTTAGCATGTGACTGCAGAAATTATCTGAATATTTTACATAAATTGCCATGCATTATACCTTTCATTGGCAAAAGTCAGATTCACGTTATTCTCAATATCTTCACTATTGATAACAGCATCATCCGTTCCATGGCTTTCATCCATGTTTTCGGACACTGCAAATCAATCATAAATATTATGAAAAGCATGATCAGATGAAAGACGAATTTATCCTTTAAAAGAATAATAAATAATAATAGGTATGTATATTCAGTGCGATGTGATGAATTCTATATATATCATTGCACCAATAAACAGATTAAACTATCAAACAAGTCATTAAATGTCACGCGTGCTTTATTATTGATAAAAACTTATGTCCACTATTATTATGTCGTAAAAATCGTACACCTCGTTTCGCGACAGTGTTTCTACCTTTATTGCCGACGACTGGGTAAGAAAATTAATTTAGTTGATAAAATGATACGGTGTACGAACATAACGTGTCGCGGTGCACTTGACTCCAATAATGAGCGTCTAGTACGTTCGAGGGTTGATAAGGAATCTAATCTTTTCTAATCAACCATCGAGAGTGAGCAAATATACCTGTGGCTTCAGTATTTAAATTTCCGCGTCACAGTCTGCCCTCTATGCACTGACAATCTGACAATCTGATAATTCTCACTTTTCACCGCTTTGAAGTTTTTCATCAGGACGTGGATGTCCTATAATTTCGTAAATTCATCTCGAAACAATTGAACGCGCGATACTTTGAAAATTGAACCTATTAAACCAAGAGTAAATAAAAGATTCGATTTAGATTATTCTTTCGCTTATGATAACATGTCTAACACCGAATAATGTATTTGATGAAGCGGTAATAAATTTAACACTTCCACATATATAGGATTTTATTATCTTTCTTTCTCGTGCAAAAACTTCTTACTACAAGTCAGAGTCAGAAATAACAATGATATCGATAATTTTTAGTCACATAGAAGATAAACAAGTTACTTTATTTGAACTGTGATTTATTGAATTGTCCTCGTTGAATCCTCCATCACTCTCACACTCACAGTACGCACGGTCACGCACGAAGCTGGGAATTATTAGCATAAATAGATTGGCATAACGAAAGTATGCGTGAGTGACGTGTTTCTCTTTGTTGAGGTTACTGTCAGGCTGCAAATATTCATGCTGTTTGCTCTTTACAATTCATTTTACAGAAATTTGAATAAGAATATATATATAATAAGTATATATATATTTTTTTTTTGGTGTATGCATAAAATTCACAGATTAATTTGTATTCACATCTGTAAAAATGTACGAAATAAACAGATTTAATGTAATTTATTCCGTTTATTATTTTTTTGCGATTTCCATACGTCCAACCAACTTCAATTTTGAATGCACATATTCAAAGAATCGTTGAAATTTGATCTGTAACTGTAAAAAATTGTTTTTGCATCATATTAAAAAATCATTGACATCATACAGGTATAGTAGCTTTTTTTATAGCTTCCTGTATAATTTTATTATATTTTTGTGTTCAGTTCGGAGATGTACTGCAAGCATAAAAGTCTTTAATTATGAAGATAATATTTATTGTTATACATTATAAAACACAGGTCACATCAAACATACACCATTCCTACGAATTTTTCATGCACAAGACAATTTACGAGGATACAATTTTTGTCTTTAGCGAATGGACTTCTTTCACATATAAAATATAAGGCCCAAAACGAATACAAGCATTCCCTCCTCTTGTACAACATTCTTCTTCACAATGAAATATTTAAAAAAGTATTCTAACTCCGTTCACTTAAACACAGTGTAGTTGTTCACTTAAACATAGTTAAGTTGTTTGCTCTCCTAGAGACACTCATAATGGTTAAAGATGCTGCAAGTAACCGAGTGGCCTATATGAAATTACATTATTTAACAAGTTCGATTTTATAATATAACAATGGCTATTATTAAAAAAAAAAATTAGCAGGGAATTTAGTCTTAATGTATGCAGTGACTAAATTTGTTTTATTTTCTGCTTACGTCCTTTAGTTAATTCATTATAAAATAAATTATTTCGAATAAAAAAGCCAAATCTCAACTAATTTTAGGGAATATTCTCTGCATGCTAGCCTAATTAAATCGATGGGTTCAGAAGCAGATATACAATTTCATAAATGCCAAAAGTGGAATAGTACAACAGGATTTGATTATATACGCTGAATATTTTTTTCTTTCTTTAAGTATCCTTTTTTGCACTATTTTGAAAAGTCATCAAGTTAACATAAACTATGTAAATGTAACTGTGAATTATTATTTAGATAAATATAATACAGTATGAATTAATCATTGAAGATTATTTGCATCCGATAAGTTAACTAACTATTGTTTTTGCATGAATGCACATATGTCTTAATTCTAGCTCTGCCAATAACTTTTCATCAAAGCTGTCATTACAGAATTTATATATATGCTTATTTTTATGATATTCGAATTTAGAACACTGCTCAATAAGATCTTAATGAAGTAGCGGATGTACAATGCATTTAAAACTATCTGTGTATGTGTGTGTGTGTGTGTGTGTGTGTCGAAGAAAAGAAATAAGGAAAAGCTTTGAACAATTCGTATGACTTAGAAGATTTCTTCCTTCTTTTTTTATCGAACAAAAATGAAATGAAATCATTTTTAAAACATAAATTGTCTTTTAGAAGATTGTTTGTAATTATAATTGAAACGTAGAAACAAAATGAAAATGGAAGAAGACAAAGCAGAACGTACTATAAATGAATTCTTATTTACCTTCTTAACGTATTTCAACTAATTAATATTTATCAATAATACTTTAGCGTTATCAGAAATGAAACATAAGATTTTCATATGTTTTGCTTAAAATTAATGCGTACGGATCTCGTTTAACATAGAGTGAAACAGCATTTTAATTTCTAATCGAACGCAAAGTCGAAATCAAATTGTCAGTGATGATATATATTTAATTCATTGTTTAAAAACTTTGATTTGCGATACGTTTTACCGTCGATAGCGTAAGAAACGCGATACCCGGCCTCAAAAACTATTATAATTATTCCCTCCTAACTGAGAGCTGAAACCTCTGTTCGGAGAGTATCCTGGCCTGAAGTTATTGCCCAGACCTGGTAAAACAAATAATTAAAATCTCAATCTCAGTTCAATCACAAATTGAAGATAGTTTTCTAATTCAAAAGCATACCTCCGCAGAAGTTTCCAATACCGCCCAATGACATTCCGCTTGAACCGCCAGTGGAATTTAGGAATAATTCAATGTATCTGTGAGACATGTGACTTTTGTCCTGTAATGTACATTAAGTATTAGTTTTAGGTGAAAACAAGATTATTATTTTTTATTATAAAAATATAGAAACCTTAGACATTGCTTTAACAGCCTCCTCGTGAGTCGCAAATTCAACATCAGCTTCTCCAGATGGACGACCGCCATTTTCAAGAATAATCCGCACGTTCACTGGCTCAATAGGTCTGAAGAACTGTAATCGAGTCCATTGTAGTTATAGTATCTTGCAATCAATAATAAAGGGTATAGCTAGATAAGATTGTCAAATGTACCCCCAAACTAAATTGATCTCTCATCATATCGTTCGATAGAGCTCCCCAAAAAAAACCTCTGTGTTTTGATCCTGGTCAAAAAAAGTTTCGCAGTCGGATGTCAGACAGAAATATGGAAAAAATTCACAATAGTGTGCGCTACTAGGAAGAATGTTCATGAATTTTTTGTTGAATAGAACAGAAGAAATAGAGCATAATTCATTAAATGTGTTCACCCTATTACTACCCTTGTGGGAGGGGTACCGACTTGAAACTTGCCACAGAGGATTTTCTTGGATTTGATCATGCTATCCGGCTGTACCCTTTACTTCAGACGAAGACTCACATCAGCTATATCTTGTTCTGAAGCTTTGAACGGCAACCCACGCATGTGTATACTATGGATACCAGAATTGCCACCCCATGTGTCTCCGCTACCTCTGAAGTTTCCACCCTTCATGTCTAGTCCACCACGCATACCCATGCTTCCTCCACGAGAGTCAAAATTGTTTCCGCTTCCCCAGGGCCCGCCATCGAAGTCTATAAGGTAAGAGGAAGTAATAAAAGAAGATCAATAAGGTATCTTACTTTCTGAACATTTGACAACGTAAAAAACGTAGAATTAATTGTTACTTTGAAATAATGATTTGGATCTGGCTGTTACCTCTGTTTCTAGAACCTCTGCCGTTATTGCTAAATCGGTTCATCCCACCGAATCGTGCGCCTCTATCATAGGGAGCAGGTCTCTGATTAAAGCCTCCCATTGGCACACCTCTCATTTTTGGTCCAATACTAGTACGTACTTCTGACAAACTGCTTCGGAAGATTTCGATGTATCTGTTAAGATCGATATTAACATTGTTAATATCCTCATACGGACGTTACTGCCGTTTGTAACCGGCTGCCTTCGAATAGGAAACTTCAATGTAAAAATATCAATGAGCACAAAGTTCGAATTTAGAAATAAAAACAAAAAAGAGATATGTTAAATGGGTAACGTGAAACCAAGATATAAAACTTCTGCGCGCTGCAGGTAGTATAGTATATGTACTCAATTATTGTGTGATGTGATGAAAGTAAAAAAAAAAAGAGAGAAAGAAATAAATGATTCAAAGAAGAGATCCATATTGAAGATTTTGTAACAGATTAACTGTTCATACTGCACCTCCACGGATTTATTAAACCTGTGTAGATACCCTCCCACGGTGACATTGCATTCTGTTGTACCTATGTCACCCTAGCCTTTGAGATGCTGATGATCCTCAGGTATATGACAATTACAATTGCACTTTATGCAATTCGATTATAAGAAATTAACGACCGCGTATCGAGAAGCGATACAACTAAACGAAATGTGTTCTCAGAAAATCGAACAGTTTCACGAGCCTTGGAGAAAGCTAGAACGTCAGAGTTAGCGTATCGTACTACCATCATCACAGTAAAACATGTTTCGTGCAATTACGAGCTGTACTTTACCAGTGATACTTTGTTGAAACAAAAGAAAACTGTGCGAAGCTTTTGAGAGCTTGATATTGATTCTTGGTTTTGGTTTGCATAAAACGTACAATTGTGCAATTGTCAAACAGATGTGCCAGATTAAGATCGATGATAACTACCTCTGTAGCGCCCACCCATCCTGGGTTAGCCCTACCCACCTCCCATGGGATTTGGTGACGATGTAAGGGGGTACCTCCCGCCCGGCACCCACCCATAGGTTTCAGTTGGGCCAACAGTACTTTCGCTTACGTACGACTAACTTTCTTTTATTTGTATTTGGGTAGAGGCAGTTTCTTTATGCAACCAATTCGCATACAACGGTTAACAGAAGAATGAAGCGATTTAGAGAAACTAATACAACTTGGAGCATATTTACATTTTCAATGGACTTCTATTAATATTGGAGAGTAATAAAAAAACTGCATCTATTGACAAATTTTTTCCCGCTATTTACTAACAAAATTTATATACCTACATGTACTACGATCATAAAATGATATTGAAAAGTCATAAGTATACCCAAACCCAGCTAGCGTCAGTGCCCCACCTGTGTCCTATCTTTTCCTTGTGTTTCTGCAGAGCGCGCTCCGCAACATCTTTGTTAACAAATTGAACGTAAGCCTCCCCAGTACTGCGGCCCGTGTAGTCTGTCGGTAGTGAAATCCCGTTCGGCAATATCTCCAACCCTGACCCACACATAATCAAACATCGACATTGTAGCGTAACACCCATTATTAATTAAAGTATCGTCAGTTTATTAAAACCCTTATAAAGAAGCAAGATTTGAATATCCTTTGCACATTGCGTGCAAAACGTCTCGCTCCAAAAAATATACAGATACATATATTGATTTAAGAAAGATAAAAAAAATATGTACTTTACTAGGCCAAAGTTAAGAATTAAGTTCTACCATCGATAAAAATAAAGATATATTTTAAACAAAATAGAAAGCATGTGGAAATTATAATAAAAATTTTTTGGTTCAAGGCTTAGTAGAAAATAGGAACTTCAATCTTGAAAGTCTTAAATCTTAACTTGGACAGTTTGATAATTGTGAAACACAGAGACTCTGCTGATTATGAAAACAAGTATGAAATTGTAGAATGCATCGATATCTGTGTTAATGTTACAAAAGTAAAACAGAAAACATTATCGTCGCAATTTTTAATAAAAAAGGAATACATTTGTTCTCTGTGATTCAAGATTATTTTTTTAATCAACAAAAATTATACGAGAGGAAAATATTTTGATTAAAAAAAAAAATATTTAAGGATACATTGGTTATCAAGAAGGTTCAAGTGAAACTTTAATAATATATCGTAAGAAAAAATAGTTACACATACAAGCTGATGTATGTTGCATGAAATACCTGAGAAGAATTGTGCTATTTCTTCTTTGGAACATCCAAATGGCAGGCCACGAAGTCTCACACAACCATCATCCATTGCATTTTCCAGGTTCAAACCACTCCTTTTGACTACCCACTCCATTTCACCTCTTTTTGCTTTGAAGACTACAATTAAAGGAAAAATCATAAGTTTCATGGATTCGTTAGATAATTAAATATATACATGTATATTGTGAAAATTGAATTAATTTTATAATTCTTAATAATTTACCTTCAATGTAACGATGACCCATGTGGTCTCTGTCTCTCTTACAAGCTTTTTCAATATCCTCTGGTGTGTCCATTTCAACATAAGCCTCTCCACTAGGGCGGCCCTCTCTAGACATAGTCATATGAACTCCATTTTTGCCATTTGAAATGGAACAATCGCTGAAGAATTTCATAATCTCGTCAACAGTAGTGGACCATGGAAGTCCACGTATTTTGACCACATAGCCTTCATCATCATGATCTCCACTACCATTTGACATGGCTGCAAACTAATATAAGATGTGTTACAAAATATTCAACTGATACATTAAATTGGATTCTATCCTTAGGGTTTGATCGAGTTTTTAGATAGATTACGTAAAACAAATCTGAGTATATTATGAACAAATTTTGATTCTATCGAGATCTTGAGTACTACAAAGATATATTGCTTGATTAGATAAAAAAGTAAACAAAGAGAAAGTACTTTTATCAATTAACTGGATAATATTCTAGAAGGCAAGCCTTTATATCATACTAAAGTGCTAGAGTTTTAAATGGGCAAAGGAAAAATATTGCAAACATTTTTGCATTAATATCATACGAAACGCTTCACCATGTTCAAGTACTATCATTTGTATCTATTACTCTGTTGCTAATTTTTATTTGAAAAAGAATTAGATACAAAAAATTTGAAGGTCACAAAAAGTGAAAAAAAAAGTTTGAAATAGCTACATATGAAAAAAATACTTTATAAGGTATTATTAATCAAAACATTGAGTTAAGTTGAGACTAAGACGAAAAAATGAAATGCAGGAAATAATAAAAGTGAAGTTTATAGAAAAAATCTCGTTTTCGGAGAATGCATAATATTGTTATAACTATACTATAGGCTTCTTCTGGTAAATATTTTATTATTGTTTAAAAACCAAACAGATTGTTTATACTTACAAGTATTCTGTGTTGAAATATGAACAAGAAAAATCAGAAAATAATTTTAATTGACAGCAAACGCTCGGCCAACACCACGCTCTATGAGGCTACCAGCAAAATGGCGTTCGCTTCTACGATGTTTAAGGCTAGTTCACAATTACCTAGGTGATCCTGCAATTATTTATAAATAACGGCTATAATAAATACATTTTTTATATTTTACAATACATAAAAGATGCTATTTTGTCTTATTCTAAATTACTATAAGAATATTGAATTTTTTAATCAAAGAAATAAAAAAAAAACATGTATTCCGAACATAAATATACAATACATTTGAAACTATATAGAGCACCTAAAATATACTTGCATATAAAACGTAAGGTGATGTTATTAATATATAAATTATATGTATAAATTAATTTTGAATATAGATACATAAATATAATGAACAGGAAATACCTATTCACACGTTCCTAAATGCATCAAGTTTACGGGAACTTTAATTGTACTCATAATTTGTTGTCTAATGAAATACTAATCCATATCATATATAAATATAGATAAAAAGAATATACACTTATTATTTGAAAAATCTTCCCAGTAATTCATCTTTATTTGGACGATCTCAGTGTTGATGTTTAGAGAAGAAAGATTTTCATTACAAAAACAGGAAACCATAAGAAAAAGAAAAACGAAAACAAAAGAAATTTCCATAAACTATACAAATTAAACACGGTTCAAGGAATAACATTATACATTGTATAGAGGTTAAAACTCATTTTCAAACGATGTCTCACAACCATAGAGTATACGAGAGGCGAAACCCCTGACAGAATGTTCGCGACTCCGAAATTTTGATCCACATACGAACAGTGTTGCCGCTTTTTTAAATTTACATCGCTCTGTCGGTAACATGTGAACGGAGCTTCAAGATCCTGTAAGAATTACGATGGCATACAAGCCTCTCTGATACAAGTCTACTCCTATACCTCGTCAGTGCAACAGACCATAGGGGTACTGTTCCGTGCTAAAAATGATGTAGGTTCTGTTCCATACTAGGGCATTGAAACTGAAGAGGAGGAGGCACTAAAACTCCGGGCATGAGTACTCTCATTTCCTCTCTGTTAGAAATATAGATTGTTCCAAATACAGACGTGTACGCATTGGAAATTGTTTATCTAACATGCGGAGATTTCGCCATTGTAAGAATGCCGTATGTCACAACCTGCGTTAGAAATAATATTCGATGTTTATAGAGGGTGAATCTCACTTCGAAAAGAGATCTCGCAAGATTTGCGTTCGGCACACTAGCGCCGGATTCCGGCGGTACTTCAATACGTTTCTGAGATCACGTCGGGGGGTCGTGGCAGGATTCAAAGAGATCGTCTACCGTACGGCAGTGCGGAAGATTGAAGTCGAGTGATCCCGGAGAAGGTAGTTGACAAAACGTCTATTGTAGAATCGTGAGAGAGTGTATGGTGGATACCGAGGAGTACCGTCTACGTTCGAAATTGATAGTGTCGTGCGACTCGGAGGGAATCGACAACACGTGCGGCCGCGTAACTGTGAATCGAATATCAGCGACAGGTCATCGCACGGCCGTACAATGAGCTTCCTATTGTAAGTTGTTTTTTTCCCCCATCTCGTTTCGAATGAAAATCGACTTTTCCTCCGCGAGTGCGGTCCAGCGATCCCGTTGTCGCGCGTTACGATCCACGAAACAAAACAAGAAATCGGCTCCGCGTATCGGTGGTCCGACGTCGCGTTAATACTGTGCACGAACGACGAATGACAACGTAGAACAGAATAGGCAATACGTTTTGGCGAACCGGGTCGCAAATATTGACAGAAACCGCCTCCGCTAGTTTCCGTTCGTCTAAGCTCGGCTAATTTGGGTTCCAGATCCATTCCGCTCGAATTCGTGCATATCCCGATCAACCAATCGGTGGATACCTAAAAATAGCGCGATACCATAATTTCTTTGAAAAATATCATCGTTTCTTTCCCTTTTCTTTTTTTTCCCTCTTCCTCTCTACCGATTTCTTTGCCCTCTCCTTCTCTCGCCGCTTTCACCCGTGCCCCGTTGCACGCGCACCGTATTCGTCATACGTCAAGTTTTATCGCGTAGACACTCGTTATCTCAGAAAGAAATGCCTTTTTCTCGCCGCGATGCGCCTCCGATCAGGGTGGAGGGCCTCACGCGTGATTCAAATCGATCGATTTTCTCACGTACGCCCTGATCGGGAACTGGCCAACATACAACTTTTAGTAAACAGTAAACAGTCTCGGTTTACTCCCACGCTCGATGCATTCTGCACCAAATAAACCGTTTGCGGGTGTTTATGAACTCCAATTTCATGTAATGTCCATTTAAACTTTTCATAATAGCCCTCTTAACCCTTATGTCAATAATCGGGTACCCGGATATCCACTTTCAATTTCTTTCATATTTTTATTGACAAATTGCAAAAATTATTGTAGACTTTTACGTTCCTAGATGACCACAGATTAATTTGCATTTCAGGCATAGAAATATTCATTGAAACTATAAAGTGTAATGTCATTGAATATTGCAGAAAATTTTGGTTATTGACATGAGGGTTAAATCACAATGTTTTTGAAGCATTCTTTCAAATTTAAAACAATTTCCAATAATTTTTTGACAACACTTCATTTGGTCACCACTTGTGTACAGAATTAATTCAATACCACCGAATGAATCATGCTGTTGCTAGGGCCTGGTATAAAAATTTTATTGATTTGCGTGCATGGTGTTTCTCTGCTATTTCTTTGTTCGTATGTATATGTGATTCATATTTGATTGTTTGGAGAACCATTTTTGAAATATTTCCTTGAATTTTTAAAGTGGAAGCAGATCTTCGAAAACCTTCAAGCCAAAGAAGAATATCCCCGAGGGGACCCATCAGTATGACTTGATGAAACATGCTGCTGCCACCCTAGGGTCTGGAAACTTGAGACTTGCGGTTATGCTCCCAGAGGGCGAAGACTTGAATGAATGGGTTGCAGTGAATAGTACGTAAAGAATTACATAAATTATTATTTACTCTGCTTTATTCTTTAGTTCATGTGATTCTTTTATTGTTTCAGCTGTTGATTTCTTCAATCAAATCAACATGTTATATGGCACTATCACAGAATTCTGCACAGAAGAAAGTTGTCCTATCATGTCTGCAGGACCAAAATATGAGTACCATTGGGCAGACGGGCACACTGTCAAGAAGCCTATCAAGTGTTCTGCCCCAAAGTATATTGACTACTTAATGACCTGGGTGCAGGATCAATTAGACGACGAAACATTATTTCCTTCAAAGATTGGTAAGTGACATTGCCTTGCTGGATGAAGATTTGTTTTATGAAACGTGACACTAATGATAGATCTGATTTTTTAGGTGTTCCCTTTCCAAAAAACTTTCTCTCCATTGCAAAAACAATATTAAAACGACTGTTTAGAGTGTACGCCCATATTTATCATCAACACTTCAGTGAAGTGGTGCAGTTAGGAGAGGAGGCACATTTAAACACGTCTTTCAAACACTTCATATTTTTTGTTCAGGTAAATCAAGGTGTTTGCTACCATTCTATGCTTGTACATCATCAGGAGTAGAAACAGTTTCATAATAATGATAAATATTTTATCCTGGATCTTTCTGTTAACACTTTGAATGTCCAACTGACAGCCTTAAAAATCAAAGTAATTTATTTAGCGAAATAAGAATTGAAAATTTGTAATGTATGATCCTGAAAATACTCTTTCAACCTTCTTGTGGTCTCTAGACCCTAAGCATTTGCTACAAATAAGGTTAATATTGATTGGAGGTTAATATTAATATTGAGACAAATATTTCCATCTCCCTATTTTGGGAGAAGTGGCACTCAAAGTGTTAATTTAAAGGACATTGTTCTAATTCTTGTTTGTTTGTCTGCGCAATAGGAATTCAATTTGATTGAGAGAAGAGAATTAGCGCCGTTGCAAGAATTAATAGAGAAATTGACGGCGAAGGACGCCCGATGAATGATCTCGTCTCGTCATCCGAGAAATAATTCCTCCAAAGAATCTCACCCGTGCTATCTTGTAACGAAAGTGTAACTGCGCATGTTATTTAACTAACTTAATCATTGCTAACGTGACCATTGCCTCTGGCCAGGAATCGCTGGCTGCATAACATTCTATTCATTTGTACGAGAAGTGACTGATTATAAATTTTCTAACGAACCGCGGACATCCGATCGAACGGTACGATACTCGACAAAAGTTTCGGTTGCTCGTGAAAACCGAAATCGGTGATACCAGAACAATTAAGGGGGTGAGGATTAGTAATGTAGACTTTTGTAAAATAGTTGTACACCCGATACGCGTAGTGGCGCTCGTTTTCTTTTACGTTTTCGAGAAAGATGGTAAAAAACTGTTGTTTTTTTTTTTTTAATTAGCGGAGATTTCCTCGTGAATTGTAATTTATTATGCGTGACAAATTTTCATACTTGGAATTTACACTCTAATAGTGTTCAAGTCGGAGTACGCACTATTTTCGCATGATTCCTGCCGTTAGGATCGTAAGCGAACTACTCTCTGGTGGCAAGAATCATCGAAGAACGTGTACAGTGTGATTCATACGCGAAGAGATTAATTCATATCGGCTATAGAACGGATATAGCATCGTGAAGTGTTCGAACAACGATGATACTCGGTCTCGCGTTTCTATTTTTATCAATTTACCTTGTCTCAAGTATCATGATACGTAATTTTAATTGTTGTTTTGAAAGTATCGTCGTTTTTCAAGGACAAGATCGACAGACACGGTTTACCCGAAAAAAAAGAACGAAAAGAAAAGAAACAATAACGTTCCCGATCATGATGTGTTTTTAATCGAAGAATCTGTTCAAAACTGTTGCGTGTACACTGTCGAACGAATCGGACGACACGGTATAATGTTTATATCACGATACTGCACATTGTTGGTATATAAAGTTATTAAGTTAATATAATGCTATTATATTATATTCATAATATGTAATTAGTTTTTAGACGATTACCGTGTTAAGCGCTTAATAGAAATTATTTAATAGAGTTTAGGGATTTTATGCGCACTATATTTTATCATTTATACGAGTGAGTTTTTGAGTCTGTTCTACTTTAGAGATGCATACTGTATTTAAGTCGTTTGCGTGTCGTGCAACTGGGAAGGAAATTCGTTTTTCTCTATGAGACAAATTTTATCATGATTAACGCTCGTATCAAAATCGTCTTGGTTTGTTAATACGTTTAACGCACATCGGCCGAATGGCGTTCCCATTTCGGGCAAAGAAATACTTTCGTTTCTTCGACGTTCAGTTCACGGTTTAGAGTTTATTCGATAGGTACAGGGTATCCCAGGAAGAACGTAAAGGGCAATTTGGCATGCATGCGATAAACAGCGAAGGGCTCGTGTATTTATGAAATAGTACTCGTGCCCGTCGGTTATGTCGACGTTAACCCTTCGCGGTACAGTCTAATTTCTCTGCTAGAGAAAATTACAATGCTATTGAAACTGGAACACTTAACACTTAGCTATAAGCAGTTAATAATTTTCTCTTAAATAACTCATTGGCTTACGAATGAAACTCCTATTGCTACTGAACGCTTCATTAAAAAATCGTACTATATTAATATGACAGTATTTCTAAATACTTCTAATATTTTTACTGTTTTACATTACACCTACTCATTTTTGTTATAAATGCATAAAATCTGCTGTCTAGCTAGCATAAAATAAATTTAAAACAATTATGAGATAATCGCCAGTAGATAATGTGTTAAGTAACTAGTGGTACACAAATTGTTAATCTCAATCATTGTTCTCCTATCCTGTACTGTGAAGGGTTGATTAACTTGATAAGAACTCCGGATAGGATATAATTCGTTTCTAGCGCGTTCAGCTAAGTATCTTCGTTTTTTCGCTTATAGATGAGATGTTAATATATATAGATACATTATACAGAGATGCTTACTGTTTCCACGCGCGGCGAACCGCACCGTTGCAAACCAAGTATTAAATGGACGCGTTGTGTATCCGCTTGCAACGATAGATACGCTGTTTAGAATTTTTTCTTTCGTTCGCGCTGTTTCTTTCTATCACGTTCTATGCCCTTTGCTGTGATGAACAGAGTTTGCATTTTTGCGGAACGCGCTACGCTTACACGGAGAAGGAGCGATTTCGTGTAAGTTCCTGATGTGAATGGCATTCGTTTAAGGGAAGACGTTTCTGCGAAAAGGAAGTCATCGAAGGGAGTTCGCTTTCGTTCAGGCTACACGGTAGAATTATAAAAGGAAATCGAGGCATTTGCAGGCGAAGGAAACCGCAGTGATCTTTACCATGACTTTACCCACTGTGAAGGGGATACTGTGAACTCTTTCGGACAAAAAGATGAAGTGTAGACACTTATTGAATCGATGAATTTTTACAAATTTTTAAAAGCTCGTATCTCCTCTAATTATTGTATAGCGTAGTAACTGGACTGCAGACGTTCATGCAAGTACAGATTTTTTAGACTGATTTCACTAGAATTCGAATCGTGCGAATTTATTACTTCGACCAGCGGACTGCGGAGCTTTATGCAAAATTAAAAATGTTGTGCATCAATTGTAAGCAATAGGAGCCAAGAAAAAAATTCTTTCTTTGTTTCATAACTTTAGTAAGGTAAAAATAATATATCGATGTTTCTAAATGCTCTTAATCTTTTCACTATTTTTAATTGTACGCAATTTGTGAATTGTAATTTTTTTCATAAATGCATACAGTTCGTGGTTTATTGATCAAATTTTAAGAATTGGAGCTTTTGGAGAAAAACCGTCCGGGGGTAAAATTCCGAAATGGGCGTTGCCAACGAATGGAATGGGTGTGGTATAGTGCTATGGTGGGGGCAGTAGTATCCTGGCCCTGGACGTCCACGCAATTTGGTACAGGCTATAATGCAGAGCTGCTCAACATGCTTATTAGCGGGCAAGGACGCCCTCCGATGCCCGTGGGCACAGCCAGTGTCGCCAGAAGCATTGAGGAATAGTGCGGTAGAAGGGGAAATTAGAGTGGGGGAACAAGTCTCGATCTGGCGACTCTGGGCACAGCTAAGGGCAAAGTTACTGGCAAGTGACTTAGCGGAGTGGGGGTAGGCCGCAGCACAGCTGTAGCTGGCTACGTAGCTGTGACGATACGTATGACAAATACATGCAGCTTTGCCCGTACGGGCGTGGCTTCGCGTTCTGCGCACGCCCAGGGCAAGAAAACCGCTGCCCGTACGGGCAGACACCGCTCTGCTATAACGTCTAGAAGCTGTGAGTCGAAGAGTTCACCGTATCTCGCACGCACGTTGTACACACGCTCAGAGGGAAAACGTTTCGCGTCCGCATTTACAAAACGAGCGGATGAACAAATGATATATTTTTAAGTGGGCCGTAATACGCGAGAGTGGGCGGTGTTCTTTTATCTTTTTCGTTACATACCGAACGAACGTGAACGTCACGCGGCGACCACCGTATGTAATCCATGTGATAATAATTTTTTTCGTGTCTAAAGCGCGAGGATCAAATGCGAAATTTCACGTGGTCCAGAACTAATAATAAATGTATTTTATTATACACGTAAAACGGAGTAGCTTTGATAATATCGATACTTAACGATTAGAAGGCAAAACAAGACAAAAACAAAAAAAAAAAATATTGCTCGTCTGCAGCAACAACAAATTTACTGTTTTTTAGTAATAAAGAAAAACTGGTTCTGGAGAATTCGAACCCCTCACGACGATATTACAGTACTTTTCACCCAAATTCAGTGTTATCAGACTGCGGATTTTTATGCAAATTTTCTCACAAGAAGATCGACTTTTCTGTTGGAACCTTCATCGTATTCCAATGAAAGTAAAAATCCCGGTTAAGTATTTTTTCTTTTTATGTGGAGTTTTGAACGTATGAAATCCGCAGTCTAGAAAATCAATCCCACAAAATGCAATAAAATTTCTTACAATTCCACATAGCTTTATTTGAAAAATTTTCTCTCTCTCTCTCTCTCTTTCTGTCTCTCTCTTTGAGAAATTTATTTTCGTTCTTTTCTCTTCGAGAAAAGCTCTCTTTGAGGAATTCGTTTTTAAACTGTGTATCGATGCGGCGTTTCCAATCCTTCGTGCGCGAAGCTATTTCAACTGTAGCATCCCAGTAATTGCGTTGAATCGGAGCATTTTTAAACGAGAAGAATTGCAAGTTTTTGGCAATTATTAATGGCGACTCGCCGAGGGGTTAAAAAGATTTGAAACGATGTAAGACAGAAAATTATGATTTTTGAGTTATGACATTGTTTTGGCGAGTGAAGAAGAAGAAGAAGGAGAACTGTGTAGGGGGGGGGGGGGGGGTGTAAAGAACCGTAACGAATGAAATCGGAAAAATGGATCGCGGTGTTTAGAGTGGCTGGCGCTGAATGTAAAACGTATAAACAAGTAACAATAATAATGGCTCGTAACGACGATAAATATGAAACTTGTATTCAGTACTTAAGGATGTACACGGGAGCCGTACCTTATCAGAGAACGTTGTCTCACCGGAAACGGAGGACACACGATCTTGCTTCCGTGTGCTTCCGGAAGCAATCGCGTTGTACAGTGGTGTGTGTGTGTGCGTGCGCGAGCGCGCGCGCGCTTGTGTGTCATTTAGTGGTTGTTTTACAACAATAACACCGATTTATCGATTACAATTAGTATTATTAACACTATTAACGTGTTTATTGCTATTTATACGCATACCATGTCGCAACGCTAGACGATATATCATCCGTCTCGATGATGATTCTCATTCGTTTCACTTTTACTCAATGATTTCACACCGATTGCACACTGTACGCTACCGCTCAATGATACAGTTTCGTCGCGTATACGATCAATGAGAGGGTAAGGGACCTAATTACTGTGCCTATGTTAATTATACTTGTATTTAAAGCATAGTGAATATTAAAAATGAGATACATAACATTTAACCGATTTTAATGGAAAATATTTAATATCTCTTTTGTACTGTTCATTATGCTTGAAAAATAAGTGTAACTAATATAGGCACAGTAATTGGATCTCTCATTCTATATGAACGATCAGTCGCTTAATACCACGATATTGAAATCGGAAATATTTGTAAGAAGAAAAGGAGGATTTCGCGGGCATTCTGCGTTTGTTGGGAAAAAATTGGAGACAATTCTGGAAAGACGACGACGTCTTTGTTCAGGTACTCGTTTGCTAGAAAATATTTTGGAAAACGGGGAGTCGCGACTGATCAAGTGACGAAGTCAACCTATGTAATTGGAGAGATGATAAAACAACAATTATACACAACCTGCGTTGTCTTTTATTCATTTCTGTTTTTTTATTCTTTTTTTTCCGCTTTGAATCGGGAGTACCCGATGGAGTAATTTTGAGGGGTAGTGTACTGTGTCGTGTTCTCCGGACTGGATTAATTGAGCAAAAAGTGCACCGTTTTCTTATGTTCGTTTCACTCGTCGGGAGTGCGTCCCCCTCGCTGGAAGCTCTTTTTAAATCACTGGTTTGAGCACTTGTCGTCATTGGACCGAGGTTTCTATTGTTTACTGGCAACGGCGTACGCGAGCGTTTCTTTGTTCTCGTTATATCTCCGAGCAGGACGATTGCCAGAAGAAAATCTTAATCATTCTGAGAAACTGTTAGGCGCTCAGGAAAAAGTTTCGCATTAAAATTATATTTAAGCATTTTTCCTATTCATAGTTTTCTTTTTATTTGGTTCCTTATCATAAAAATTCTAAGAATTATAACTCAGAGAAATTGGCAAACATTTTCCTGGACGCAAGGATATCAATACAATAACACTGTGAAATTCAATACTTTTTCCATAATTACAGATTGCAGTTTTGATGTGAACGGTTAATAAAAGATTGTAGAAGTGAAAACAAAATTTGCCGATAACGATGAACAACAATATGTTTTATAAATTAAGACTTCCCAAGGTCACCGTACTTTTCCAAAACAGTCAGAGAACACGAAAAGAAAAATTGTTATCCTTTTTTGGAAATGAGGAAACGCTCGTAGAACTCTGTTCAACACGTTCACAGTCTCCACGGTCATAATTTTAAAGAATTAATTGTTTTCCCGTAGGCAGCGGACCCAGTTACTGCGGGGGTGTTAATCACTGTGCCTATATTAATTATATACTTATTTTTAAAGCATAATAAATATGAAAAAAGAGATATATAACATTTAACTGATTTTAGTAAAAAAATTTAATATCTCTTTTTTAATATTCATTATGCTTTAAAAAAAAGTATAATTAATATAGGCACTGTAATTGGCGTCCCCACAGTAATTGGGTACCTTATCCCAGGCTCAAAGTTTGCACGACTGAAATGTGAACGTGTGAAAGAGTCAAGCATTTAGAAATTTAAACAATAATTAGTGGGAAAAATGTAGAGTGGTGGTTCTTAACCTGGGGTGCGTGCACCCCTGGGGGTGCGAGAGAAGTTTCTAAATTGTCGATGGAAAATTTACCTTTCAGTAAATAAATTATCAATAGATATAATTTTCGAAATAAAGAAATAGAAACACATTTTTTCAAGGAGGTTCGAAATATTATTTTTAGATTCAAGGAGGTGCCGATCACCGAAAAGGTTAAGAATCACAGATGTAGAGGAATCAAGTATAGTTTGATCGAGCTCACAGGAAAGGTTGTTTTATCGAGCGAAGCGAGGCAAAGTTGGTTGTTCATTTCTCAAAAGGCCTTCGTCGTGGAAAGAGCTTTCAGAAAAACTGATTGTTCGTTCGTTTTTAACGACGCTAGTGATATACATACATATAAATATTTAAATATTATATATATATATATAGCTGTGCAATGTAAATAATATTTTTATCAAATAAACGGAAGCTAACGCGTAACCAGAACACACTGTTGCATTTATTCCGGTTTTCTTTACTACAATAAATAGACTGCGGATTTTGTGCATTTATAACGAATATGAATTAGTGCAAAACATACTTGATGAATTCGAAACGAATTTTTAAAAGAAACTGTCACATTTTATTTAATTTTTGTTCCTCAAAATTTACTTTGAATGTGTCCATTTTGCATAAAAATCCGCAGTAACCTTGCATTTTTAAAAGACTATTAAATCGTCGACTTAAGTTTGTCGGGATTGTATTGTTTGCTGTTTGCCATCTGGAATGGATCGAACAGAATCTTTCGGAACGTATTTTCAATTTCAAGATTTTTGCAATTCTTATGTAATTAGATGGTTGCATAATTTAACGGGATCGCTTCTTGAAACCTCTGAAGAGGCAAGTTCTTAAATTTTTGTTTTCTTCTTCTGTACAAATTCTTTAATTTATTTCACTTAATTTGATTATTTGATATATTAGATATTAAATATTATCATGGTAAAATATTTTGTCATCGAGTCGGACGCAAAGTCTAAATATCTCGAGGAAATAGAACACGACTTCATTTTCATAATCACCGGCGCATATATGTATTATGATAAAAATGGCTAAAAATCTAAATGATTGCAATCTTGCTGTTTTCATAAAATAATGCGAAGTAGTCGCTTTTGGTACATAATCAACGACTAGACAGCGGATATTTATGCAAAATAAAAATTTAATAAGTGCGAAAGTAATTTAAATTTAACATTTAAATTAATTTAAATATTTCATTTAAATATTACATTTGAATTTAAAATTAAAAATTGTTTTATTTATTTAGATTTAAATTAAATTAAATTTTTTCATGTAATTTATTTTTATTTCGACTTAATTTAAATTTAATTGCAAGACATAGAAACCAAACAGGAATTTATTTTCCTCTCGAGTGGTTCTATGAAGTTGTAAGAAATGCGTTGGCACGGTGTACAGTTTCTCGGCGCGGTGTATTGGTTGGTTACGAGAAATGCATTTCTGCCATAAATGCATAAAATCTGCAGTCTATTGATGACCATAATATCGATTTCGATAAGCGAATTGTCGCCCAGAGTTTCCTCGATCGTGTTCTCCGCGTGGTGTGGAAGCTTCCTACGATGCAACGTTCGCTCGCAATGTCCTTTTTGTTCTGCCGCCTAATGATTAGCTGTCTTTGCGAAATCTTGGCGTGCAATTCCCGACGTCACGGAGCGCGCTCACCAGAAAGTTTCGTGTCGTGTCCTGACGTTGGAGCCGGCGAGCACTTATCCCGATTATTTACGAATGAATCTTGAACGGTCGACTGAAATGTGAATTTCAATGTAAATGTAAATTTTGATTACCGTTATTATATCCTTCGCGTGAATAAAGGTTCTACTCACTAATATTCTGTACGCGTTGCTTCGCAGCTATTCGACTTTATATTACGGAAATCGTCATCAACCGATAAATCAAGCCATTGAATAAATTAGCTGTTAATTTACGTACTTATTATTGTAATACCCAGGTTTTAATTTGCCTTTAAGATTTCTCGTACGATCTTGCCGAGGAACAGCAAGATTGCTAATGGTTCAAGATCATTTGGATAGTTGTCGATTATTTTAAACTCGTGGAATGGAAATTGCGAAGCTATGTCTCGTAATTAAACAACATCGAGCAACTTTTTTTACCAACTTATTTTCACCGAATCATTATGAGAAAGTAATATGATAATAATCTTGACGAATGCCATAGAAAATTAAATTACTATTTGTCAATGTCTGATCGTCAAGATACTGTAAATAGAATGCCTGTGTAACAAAAGGATTAATTGCATTGGTTCGAGGAACATTGTAAGTTTGGAGTTACGGCTGTGTATGTCAAAATGTATGATAGGGTGGCAGTAATGTACAAGCATGTTAATATATAAAATCATTTTTCACAGTTCAGAGAATCCAGTTGGTAATTTAAAAATAAATTCAAGTAACAGAGGGATGACATCTTATCGAGCGAAACTTCCAAGAGAAATTAAACTTACGGAACGGGTTATACATAAGAAAACTCGAGACGATCAAGAGAAGAGGTAGAAGACCTTATAGCAGGTCGAGGACCGCTCGTTGGAGTATTTTACTTCGTCTGCAATCGCCAATCGCGAATCATAAAAATAAATAGCTTGGTAAACTGTTCAAACATTACTTGCCCGTCCCAGCGTCGATGGCATAATTTAACCCTTTGCACTCGAAGTCATTCTAGCTCTAAAACGAAACATTTCTTCCGACCTAGAATATTTATTAAATTTATTAAATACAAACAAAGTTAATAATGTACAAAATATTTTGAATAATGATACAGCAATTTTTAGTGGCGTCTTACAGTCGCCATTCGAGTGCTAAGGGTTAAAAGTCATGTTCTTACTGTTTTAAATTACCCTACTCGTTCTCGTTATATACGCATAAAATCTAACTATGATGTAACATTTCCACATCTCCAAGTTTGGTAAAAAAATTCATGAAAATCATACAGAATCATACACGATCATACATAAAGATTAAACAGGTTCTGATCGGTACGGTGTTCCGCCATTTTGAAAATATTAAGGTGTCCACCGATTGGTAAAAATCGCGGGAACGCTCGGAATGTTCGAGCGTCGTAAAATGTCCCCACAGAGGCGATTGGAGAGAGGAAACGGGGAATTACAGCTTGCTAAAAAGAAAATGAAAAAGGAGAAAATACTGCGGACGGTAATAAATGTTTTTTTTTTCTATCCAAAGAGCACCGACGCCCGGGTCGCAGCCGTGTATTTCGACGGTTAACGATATCCCCGTTGTGTCAGCGCCCTTTTCAACATCGGTATCAATGGTTCGCCACCGGCGAACGCGCGTCTCCTTTTTTCTTGGTCGGCGTTCCGTAAAATTCTTCTATCGCAACGCCGTTGTGTTCTCGACGGTTGCATCAGTGCACCGACACTATAAACAGCAGTTGCGAAACTTACACGCGAAAAAAAAAAGAAAAAGAAAAACGAAAAACAATGTTGAACAGCCGAGAGGCATGATTATTTTTCGGCTTTGGAACCAGCTTTTTTCAGGGTCACTTCTCGGAGGATGGGCATAAATACAGGGGGAAGGAATTTCTTCGAAAGAGTTTCAGAACTCGGGAACGCGTGTGGGTTG
Organism: Halictus rubicundus; assembly: GCF_050948215.1. Taxonomy (NCBI): domain Eukaryota; kingdom Metazoa; phylum Arthropoda; class Insecta; order Hymenoptera; family Halictidae; genus Halictus; species Halictus rubicundus. Next base: position 12,626,259 of record NC_135152.1, on the reverse strand, counting down.
AAATAAAAATTGTACAGGCTATATAGTAAATTCAGAAGAACTGGATTCGACGGCAAGAATGTAGTAAATTTGATTTAGAATTCGCCATTTTGCGTGTCTCCTTTTAAGGCCGTGGAACTTGGGCGTAAACATCTTCTTATTTTTGGACGAATGCACTATGCATACGCAATAAATTCAGAAAAAACATGCTCCGAAGAATGAAAGAAGTATGCTTTAGAAGTGGCCAGTTTGTTGTCTCCTCTTATTTTCAGACCGCGAACCTTGGGGATAGAAATCTGCTAGGGTAAAGAACTCAATTGCTGTGGGGGTATCAATCACTGTGCCTATATTAATTATACTTATTTTTAAAGCATAATGAACATTAAAAAAAGAGATATTAAATTTTTTCCATTAAAATCAGTTAAATGTTTTTCATATTCATTATGCTTTAAAAATAAGTACAATTAATACAGACACAGTAATTGGTTCCCTTACCCTAACTGTTTCATAATTTACATGTTTTCTTGATGCGAATTCGGATTCTATCCCCGTGAATTTTGAAAAGTTTTGTCGAATTTTAGACTTCGAGATCGTATTTATAGATCCGAGAAACGTGATCCTGAGAATGCTAGCTGTTCGTGCAAAAGGTTGTTTGCATGCTGAGGCGATCGTGGTCTAGCTACAGTTTTTTTTCTGTTGGAAGTTGAGCTAAGAACGACAGTCTGATTTAAGTACGGTTAAATCGGAAATAAATTAAACACGTCGGAGATCGAGCGAGATAAATTAATTCATATAAGGAAAATAGTTTTTGTGGCTTAGATCGCGAACGTCACGGAACGGGTTCGGAGAGTTTGCTTGAGATTTTTTAGAGATAATGAGCTTCCGCGATCCTGTCGGAGACATTGTGAATACGTGATTATGTACTTTACTGACTGGTTTCTGACTGGTTGTCTCTTTATAAATCAGGGATGGATAATTTAGTTCTTATAAAAATGCATATCGACGCACGAGCAGTGGAGGATGTAGAGGGGGGCTACAGGGGCTATAGCCCAGGGCGGCAAAATCCAGGTGCGGAAAGTCGATAAAAATAGGGACATTTTGGCATTATGCGTGTCAATGTATTTAACTGACTGGCGTCCCTGAATCTTCATAAATTTATTTCCCATAAAAATGCATATCAGTGCACGAGAGGTAGATATTTTAATTTGCATTATCTAAAATTAGAAGAAATCGATAAAAATAGGGATTTTTTGGCGTCGCGGCTGCGTGTTAATGTATTTACCTGCTGGGTGACCTTGACATTCCATAAATCGGCAATGGACGATGATTTATTTCCCATAAAAATTCATATTAGTGCACGAGAGGTAGGTATTATAATTGACACTATCTAAAATTGGAAGAAGTCGATAAAAATAGGGATATTTTGGCGTTGCGGCTGCGTGTTAATGTATTTACCTGCTGGGTAACCTTGACATTCCATAAATCGGCAATGGACGATGATTTATTTCCCATAAAAATGCATATTAATGGATCTTTCGATTATACTATATAAGATTGAAAGAAACTCATATACAATGGGCATTGTTTTGGCAATACGACTGCGTGTCGACGCATTTGACTGATCTCGGAGTGGCTTTGACACTTCAAGAATCAGCGACGAACGATTGATTTCCCATGAAAATGGATATCGTTCAATATCATTCAAATTGAATACACTATCCAGAATTGAAGGAAATCGGTAAAGCGAGGGGTGTTTTGTGCTTTGACCTTGATCGGCCTTGACTCCCGAGTCACTGAACGGTTCAGACAGTTGCCAAGATTCGAAAATTCAAAACAGCCGTCGCAGACGTTCGGGACGCTAACGAATTATCTAAACAGAAGCGAGTCTTCGAAGAAGGTGATGATTTACTGCGCGATTTTGACATGTTCGACTAAATTCCGCGACAGTACATAAATCATATCCGCGCTAAATCTTTGTGCTCAGTTTCTTCGAAGCTGGGAATTTTCTAATCAGCGAAACCGACTATCAGCGAGACCTTTTTGCAGGTCTCAACCGTTTCATCGTTTAAGAATAACCAGTCTGTCGTGGATGTTCAAACTAATTACTAGAAAAATATGTTCCCCTAATTTCAAGACAGCGCCATTTTATCTTATTCCTCTTTTGGGAGCTCTTGCTACCATTTTGGAGCACGGAAGTCACAGAATCGGTGAAACATAATCTCAAAATTGTTTGTTTTTGGGGGAGACAACGGATTTCAATTTTGTTTAATATTACGGTTTCGTTTACCGATTTATTTCAATATACATATATTTTTTTTGCTGCTAATTAATATTGATCGTCAGAAACTGAGCAGCCAAGTGATGATTTCTTGGACTTGGACATCACCAGCAGATATTTTCCAGAATTATCTTTCCGTTCTGTGACGTTCGTGTCAGCTTATTATTTTCGTTACACGATATGAGAAAATTGTCATTATCGTCTTCATTAACAGAAGTAAAGTTCAGTCGTCGTCTGTCAAGATTAAAATGAACATTAACAATTTTTATACTTTTCATGAAGTATGTATCATTATTTATTGCAGTCGAGACATCTGCCAATATCTTTGCTAAGCAAAGGCAATGCTGTAGTAATGTTACTATTTTACTCGCTCATTCAACACTTGCATTTTAAGGGATGTATTAGATAAAAACAAATTTAGTAAATAGTGGTTTGAATATTGGTATGGAAATTTTTAGCGACATCGCAGAGCCGTCATTCGAGCGGAAAAGATTGTCATTCTGTTTTGTTTGGTTGGTCGTACCGATGACGCGGATACGAGGTACTATTTATTCGGTAGCGATTTTGAGAAACGCCGAGGATCGTTGCGTGAGATCGTTACTGGGCAAGGTGCTCGATACCGAACGGATCTAAAATTACAACGATCATGGGAACACAAAGACAAAAAAAAAAAACTGCTTGAAATATCTTTAATTATCTCGGCAGACGATGCGCCGTCGTCATTGGGAACGGGTAGGGGTAGTGGAGGGAGGATGAACGCGGCAGCTTCTAGAGTCCAGAGGGGCAATTAATCCGACCCCCTCTCGAACAGACGGGGGAATAGTTTTTCTTTTCGTACCTGACCAGTTCAGTGTTAGTCGTCCACTTGCCGTTCACCGTACCCCGGCACGACGCCTGTCGATCGCGAAATCCACGTGGAGATCACGTCCCGGATCGTCTGTAGAATGGTAAACATCAGAGCAGTGCCAAACATGCAGGTGTTTCGGACAATCTAACGGTTACTATCCAATCGTGCTAGATTCCAAAATCTCGCGCCGGGAACAGCAAGAAAAAATTTCGCGAATTTGCAACAACCCACGACGGTGGTTCGGATAAATGAGTATCGGGTTCCGACGCTATTTAGGCTGCGACGCGATTCACAAGGATGCACCGCGGACATTTGTTAAAATTGTGCAAAGATAATTTAACCAAAAAATAATTCACTCTTGCAAAATGTAAAAATATTTATTGTAACGCATCGCCAGCGTTGTACGAAAATAATTTAACGAAGGAATACACGCGACAATGATTTTTAAGAACATAGAAGAATGCACGACGGTAAATAGTTGTTAAAAATAATTCCTAACGCGCTAATTTACAAAACTTTACAAAATCATCTACTGGAACACGCGACAGCACATAATGTACAAAAATGTATTGTAAAAATAACTCACGGATGTGCGCGATGATAGTTTACAAAAATATATGAAAATAATTTAGTGGAGCACGTGACACAATGTACGAAAATGTACGAAATTATTTTGAAGAATCAACAACGGTGATTTACAAAAATTAATTCAATATAAAAGTAATTCATAAAAATATGTGACGATAATTTACAAGATTATACTGGAATAATTTGGAGGAACGTGGTAAAAATGTACAAGAATAGTTGTAAGGAACGTACAACGATAATTTCCGATAATGTTCCAAAACAATTTACGAAATGCTCGTTGAGGATTTCTACTGTTTGTAAACATTTCGTTCTGTACATTGGAACACGTCTACTGATATCTGAATAAGTGAATAGTTAGTAGTATTTGCGGTATTCGTACGTGTACACGTTTCATAATGGGTTACAGTATCGACGAAAAGTTAAAGATGGTTTTGATTTACGGAGAGTGCGGGCGTAATTCAGTGTTAGCTCAACAGCTATACGCTGCACGATTTCCAGATTTACAGAGAATTGCAGATGTGTGCTCGACTATCAGTGCAGGGGTCATAGAAAGTGCTAAACATTCTTTTAAGTGTTCGAATGTACAGAACGAAATGTTTACAAACAGTAGGCAAGAGCTGAAATCAATACTTTCGGTCTATCAACAACACCGGAACGCGTACAGTGGCGTAGCATACGATACTCTTTGTGACATTGCAGTTCTATTTTATATAGAATATGTATTTCTTTAATCTTTTCGCGACCAAGATGATAAAAAAAGTAACGCATGTTATATTATGATACTTGCCGAATTCGTCGTGAAATCCTCTAAAAGATAGGCGTAAAAAATTATAGGTGTATTTGCAAAAAATTGAAGGTGACCTTGAACAATCATGAAAAAAAGTAGTTGACAAAAAATTTGCTATAATCACGTGAAAGCTGTCTTGAAACTATGCTATATCTGATAAAAACATTTTTAAAAAACATCAGACTGCTAATAACAGAGTAATCTGCACTGGTCACGATTCGTGGTTCACTCTATATCTTAACTGATTTTAAAGAAAAAATTTAATATTCATATTCTCTTTTTTAACATTTGTTATGCTTTAAAAATAAATATAATTAATATAGGCACAGTAATTGGCGCCCCCACAATAATTGGGTCCCTTACCCTACACTGGTTCAGAAGTGGGAGTCGAGAATACTGCCGAACAAGTAATTTCTTTAAATGGTAACTCGATTCGAGATTTCGTCGATTAATTTTTAACAGTTTCACGACCACTTACAGAGTTTAGAAATCGGACCCTCTGGCTGCGATACAATTGCCAGAATTGGCAAGACGAGTAATAGCAGACGCTCCGCGTCTCATCCTGTTGACCTCATTATTCCTGACCAGTTTGAGCGGAATATGTTTAGTATCATCCGATTGCCATCCCCGGCTCTAATTTACCTAACTTGTATACTATTTTTAACGAATGCGGAATTTTCTAATGTGTTCACGAAAACAGTCCACTAGTTTCTCTTTTACGATCCCAAACATCGATTATGCTACTAAAATGTTCAATTTAATTCCCAACGACAAATGAACAATTGTATTGGACAAATTTGCATCAACTACTCTTCTACTTTTCATATAAAAAATCGTTGAAGTGCCAAACTACAATTGTCCACCAGCGCGGCGACATATATGCAAAACTGCAGATACCATTTGCGATAGTAACACATTTAATTTTGAGCGAGAAATGAACAGCTTTTTTTTAAACGAAATTGACGTGGACGCAAGTTAGTAAAAAAATTGTAGAAGTGTTTAAACTATTCATATGTCCGTCAGCGCGACGACATATGCAAACCAGCAGCTATCGGTTTGGAATGAAAATTTTATCTAGTTCCAAACAAAAAAAAATGAACAGTGTTATTAAACAAAATCGATATCAACTATACTATTCCATGTTAATAAAACAGATTGTTGAACCGTTAAATTATTAGAAAAAAACGCAAGACAGTGGATGTCAATGGAGCTAATAAAACTTTTGTCCAATTTCCGCCGAGAACCAGTTGAATTAAAAAATCGGTACCAACCGATACTCTAATCTATCTTAACACGGAGTCTCGTTATACTCCCCATTTGCCGACGACGACACGCGCAAGTATGCGAATGCCAATCTCCCTCGTAAAACTTTCGACTAGTTTCAACCGAGAAACGATCCGTCTTTATTAAAAAATTGGCACCGGGCGTTGTTACGCCGTTAACGCGGAAAATCGTCGAATCGCGAAGCATAGCGATTCTCTCTTGTCGGCCACCCTCCCACGCGATCAATTTCTGCAGCTCGGCGAGCGGAAGTCGAGGGCGTCGCGAGTTTATAGACACACTTTGGGAATCACTGCATTAAAGAATTCAACTGATAACAGATCGAGGCGGTTAAGGTCGAGGTCGAGGTCTTTTGGATCGCGATCTTCTGAATCGGAACACGCTCGATCGACAGTTCGATCATCTGTCCACCGAGTCTCGTTTTCGACGTCGATCGACGATGGGCGACGAGAGAAGACAAAGAGAGAAATATAGAGAAAAAGAGAGAGAGGGAGAGAGAGAGAGAGAGAGAGAGCCAGGGAAGAGAGAAAGGACGGTCGTCTCGGATGTGGCTCGAGAAAGTAACGGAAAGCGAGAACTGTTGGCCCGGATGATGAATTCGGCTTTTGAGAAAGTTGTTATGTGCTACGCGACGCGTTTCGTTTTTCTCGGCTGCATGTCGCCGCGCCGTGGCCACTCGAACATTCAGCACGGTGATTCTGTGACCGGTGGTGTGTCCTGGTGATATTTACCGGATCGAAATGGGAATTTACGTGGTGCGGCAAGTAGAATATCGTTTTTAGTCGAGCCCGATCGGTTTCGGACCGCCCGAGAGTTTCAGAACGCCCGCGAGTGCTTTCGAAATTCGAGAGGTATCTCGTTTAGTCGCGATTTTTCCGCAATGCGTAGCTCGTCTTGAAGTCATTCAAGATCCATTCACCCCTCGCGACATAATACCGATTTTCTATTCTGCTCAACAACATTAGAACTACGGACCCCGTTAGAATGAGACTCCAAGATGCATTGGAAATTATTCGATTAATAATATTTCGAGAAAATGTCAACATTTGAACTATAATAATTTCGTTAAAAAAATAGTGCTATAATAGATTTGGACTCGTATCGAATTATTATTCCTCGTGTAGTGATCGAACAGAAAAAGAGTATTGCAGCTGCAAACAACTTGGTCGTCGGCCATCGCAAAATACACAAATCCCGCAAATTAAATCTTTATAATTGTTGTTTCGGACTTCACGACAAGCGTGGCTCGTCATTGTACACACTGACGTTACACCATTCTGACGCAAACGTCGAGTCGGACACGTTACAGGCTGAGGTGTTAAAATACATGATTAGAGTATAATCACCTATTTAATTAACATCGAGTTTTATAAAATATATAATTGTCATCGCGAGATAGTATGAATTAGTTTCATAGTACACACATTACTTTGCATGTATGTACGAGCTGTTTTCCTGGATATACTTCTCCAGCACAGTTTTTGTTCAGACCAGTACGAGACTTGTATTACTCGTCATTTGCTTCTTGCGCGGCTTTGTTTTTTTTTCATGTCGTCTCAGTCTTGCGTTGTCTGTTTTTGTTCATTTACATAAGTTTGATACTATCCTGCATAAATGTGGATTTTACAATAGAGTTTACCATTGACAATGAGTAGGGGCTAGAGCGGCAAGTAATTAAGGCACTATCAATCACAACGCGCAAGGATCGAAGAATCATCGAGCGGTGAATTATGAATTTTTCAATTTTAAAATCGGCTTCATAGTTCACGTTTTTCGATTTAAAAATTGACTCCATTGTCCACATTTTTCAATATTAAAAAGGACGACGTAGTTCGCGTTGCGCAATTTTCAAATATTTCCACAGTGCACATTTTTCGATTTTAAAATTGACTGCATTTGGCAGATTGTTCGATTTTCAAATCGGCGACGTAGTTTACGTCGCGCAAGCAATTTGGAAATTGTCTGCGCGACTCGCTTTTTTCAATTTGTAAATCGACTGCGCAGTTCGCGGTTTGCATCTCGATTGACGTCCCCGGTTTAACACGCGCATTTCAGTTTTGCTCCGACCTTCTTTTTTTGATCGACCACAATCAGTGATCCAATCATTTCCTAGGTAATCAGACATTGGACGTAAATTCCGAAACAGCATGCTATTTCCTGTAATCGTTCCCTTCCTCGATAATTCTCGACTGACTAGGTCTTCTGCATTCCTCCGTCTAATACCAGACTGCTTGACGATTCTCTGATTAGGATCTCTCGAACTCTGCGCTTTCTATTCGATTCGCGATTATCGTTGACATTCATTTCCGCAGTGTTCCTCTTCCCGATTCCTAGCTTATTTCGAACCGTTTTAGTGTTGATCATATTTTCAGCGCGATTCTTCAGGCTCCTTATTTTCAACGGTCTTTTCTCATTCTTTAAAATCAATACCACACCGCGGCGCGACTAATTGAATTTTAATTTCAAGAGTCACACGCTCAAATTTTTTCCTTTAAACTATTCGAAATTTTCATTCCACATTTAAAGGATGTATGCTCATTAACGATTCTGTACTTGGCCTCGTCATTATGTCATTCTTGCATCATCGCAAACTGACTCTGAACTTGAAGAACGGTGATCGATTAGCGATTTACTTTTATTATTAACTCTTCCTTCTCGAAACACAGGTCGCTCGAAGACAAATACTCTTCGCTTGTAATCATAGTGCGATCCCTGTATCAACATTTTCGACGTAAGATAGGTAGACCATTTTCAGAAATTTATTCCAGTGAAGCTAATATTGTTATTGGACAGCTTGACAGTGTTTTGTAATTTATGCGAGCACGATGCAATGTTATAGATAAATTCTTTTTGCATATTAGGTCAAATGGAGCTTATTATACACTGTCTTGACTAACTTGCTGATAATAAACTACGAAAGATACGACTCGTTTGAAAAAAACAAAAGGAAATGCTTGAAATATACAAAATTGTTTATAGGATGGTTATTGTTAATGGTCTGTATTATTTGCAATAGATGGGAGCCACGTACGCCTTCTTTAATCGTTTTAGCTTATCTTCTGTATTAAATTGCAGCAACCCATTTTCGTTATGAGCGCATAACATTTATATTCACAACATTTGCATTCGAAGACCGGGCGTTTCGTATGCAACGACCTGATAAAAGAGGCAAACTGAATTGTTATCGTTCCCGAATGATTCACCGTGCTCCGAAACGGAGTCAATGCATTGTGCGCGGTTGCGAAATCCCCGGCCGACCGATTTTACGTCACTGGTTGTGTTTCTCGTTCCGTTCGGTCGCCCGTCGAAGAGGATTCTCTGTTCCGCCGATGGGCGGCGCGTGCAAAGAATTTGCTTGGGCACTTCGCGGCTCCACGTGGAATTGCATGTGCACGGTTGCGCCACAGTGCACTCAACAGGGCCAGCGCGTTTTCACACGTTCGCTCACGTGTTTAACTCAAATAACGCGCCGCGTTACCTCGTTCGTGTTACGTCGATCGGACACGACACGCAAACGATACTGATCGCGGGACAGTGATATTTTCACCCTTTGCTTTCGAACGGCGACTCTGGGGCGCCACCAAAAATAATCTCAGTCCAATGAAATATGACATTCAGAGGGCCGGCATTTTTCCATTGAAAACTTGAATTTTATAATTTTACTATTTATTTTGCCAACATGTTACGCAAAATTCCCAAATTCCCCGGATAGCGGCATGTCTGTCGAAATTGGTATCCATAAATTGTTGTTTCATTTGTTGAGTGCTATTTGAGTGCAGAAAACAATTCTTCGAACAGAATTTGTTTAAGTCCGCAGAGTCGTTCGAGTTCGTATAATTGTTTAGAACCAACTTTAGGTTTTCTACTCGATTTTTTTTCCTGTAAAGAGGCTTTCGAAAATATCCAGTTCAGGGGCGTGAAAGTAGAAGCTTCACTTTTTAAAATGAGTTCAGGTGGGCTATTGTGCGATTTTGTTTTGCGAAGTCATAGTGGTTGGAAGGTCGAACGAACTTATTTTGCACACGTAAAATATGTACATGCGATAAATGATTAGGTAAAACGTCAGAGTACTATGTAAACATTACAGCAGAGCTGTTCAGAGTTTGCCCGTACGGGCAGCGATTTTCTTGTTCCGGGCATACACAGAATTTCCCCTTCTACCGCGCTCCCTATTCCCCCACCCTTTGTCGTGTCGTGCTTTTCTAAATTATTTTTTGGTACTCCTCCGTATAAAAAAATAATACTCGTAAATCGAGTGTATTTTGCATTAACAAGTTGTTCGCTTCTCAGTTTTACTTTTCAGTCGATTAAGTTGTCGGATGTGTTATTTATGGTTCGCGATGGGATACGTTTTAAATTAGTTTACATTAATCACTTGCAGGAAATAAATTTCGACAGAACCAGCAGAAATCCGAATTTATTACCATAGAATTATTACCGATAGAAAGAATCTAATATCCTGTTAATAACCGGTTGATAATAATTCGTCGTGAAAATGTAGAAATCTTTTGAAACCCAAAAATTGAACGTCTCATCTATCATGAGGAAGTCCTGTGAATCACAGACACCTGTAAGACGAATGGTTCTTGTGATCATAAATTCAAATTTCCATAAATTCTGTTCGCGTGAAACCACAGGCTCTTCCAAAGTTTCCAGATCATACTCACTAATTTTTGCAAACAATTTTAACTAAATCACTTCTTAATGTTTGCAATTTAGTTTTCCACAATTTTTATTACACCTCCTCTTTTTCGTCTTAAATAATATACAGGATGTATTAAAAATTATGTACTTCGCAAAGTGATCCTCCAATTATTCAATAATCCTTCAATTAAGTCGTCGTTATTAAATAATCCCAGCTTTGAAAAACAGAAATAATTAATACGCAACGACCTTTGAAACAGTGCGCAGACTACCCCTCAATTTCTAATGAGTTAAAATGTAATATTTTAATTAAATTTCGAAGACTGTACAGGACACCGAACAGTATAACCTTTTCTCATAGCTCATGAATCACACACGTACTCAGCAACGATGGATAATGATTTTTTCACTACCCGGTACATATATAGTGCTGGAATGAAAATGACTGACGACCTTAAGCGAAACGAGCATTTTCTTATTTGCTGTCTTACAACACAGCCGCTCACTATAATCTCTAAACTATGTTAAAATGGCGGCACAGCCGAGCTACACTCGGTGGATCACGGACGATCTACACTTTTTGATCTACCATCTCGCGAAGTGCTTCCAACTCTTCTCGCATAATGAGCTGCCACTAATAGAGAAGCCGTGTGGGCAAAAAAAAGTATTTGTTTTTCATGAAAAAGAATAGATTGTCTATTCAGTAACGCAATCTTCGATCACATCGCATTCTTCGCCAATATGGCGGACATTGAAGTCTCTTTAGCGCGTTGACTACCGTGAGCTACCACCCTAAAAATTCTACAAAATGAAAGTAATTTAGTGATTTCTACATTTTGAAAACTCCGATGAAATTCGATCGACACGAATAAGTTAAGGCAAAAATTAACTTTTAAAAACGCACGTCAAAGTGTTATTAAGAGTACAAATTAATTTGTAGCCCGTTCCTCGCGAACGTATTGATTATTTGCAAACAATTGAAAGACATTCGGCTGTCTAAAATAACGTTCACGATTTCCTATGGATTTATTCCATCGTATGAGTAATTAATGAATCTTCACGCACGACGAGTAAGAGATTCGAATGCAAAATTAAGTTACAATTGATCGAACGTGAGAGCTATGAATTAATTTAACACCCAATTTATTCACAATCCTAACGTAGCGAAGTTATGCCGAATTTTAACTCTGAATTCTTTGCTTGTTTGTTAAATGTCAGCGTGTTTCGAGTATTTTTTTATGGTACCGAAGGTCGTTGCAACGGACCGCATTCGGCATGTCGACATGTGCCAAATGCAAATGCGACTTCGTTCGGTCGTCACAGAGAAATTGTTTGCAAACAAAAAGAGTCACGCAAGGCAAACGCTAAATTTATAGAAATCGGTGGTACAACGTTTGAGGATCGACGAAGACTCTCAATCTTATCGATCGTACGCTACGACACGACTGAAAATCATCTGAATCGAAGTGTTCGAAGCGGGAAAAATAATTTGACGTTCTAAAGAGAATTATGCGTATTGTCTGCTCGATTTGCGACAACTTTCAGAGGAAAAGCGACGTCAACTTGATTGGAGAAATAAGACCCTCGATGAATGCAACAGGAAGTAACATTTTGAAAAGGTCAATCCATTTCCTCCTTGATTAAAATTGGAATTTTAATCGAGACCGCCAACCATGATTAATCGATCCGGATTTGGTCATGATGTCTTTCCTGTTGTAGGAGGTAAAAAGAATCATGGCGACTTCAGCGACAGCAAATACTTGCAGATTTTATGCAGTTATGGCAAAAATGAGTAGATAAAATGCAGAATGGAACATTTTAACCAGTTAAGCGCGTGTGACGTGTATACACTTCATCCAAGATTCTATTGCGGTGCGGTTAACGTTAATGAATTGTTAATTTCTTATCATTTGGCCTGCATTCGACGTATATATTCGTCATTGCTTCATTTTAATTACACGCCGTGAGGGATTTTTAAAATTAAATTCCACAGTTAACTGGTTAAAGAATCTAAAAATATCGCGCCATTATTTTAAATGACTCCTGGGTCCTATAATGAATGCAGACAATTTTGAATAAATATTCGCAGTCTACCAATAATTTAATCAGATCTCGAGTTCTTCCTTTGTGATGTGAAACAGGAAGATTGGACTTGGAAAACAAAACAAAAAAATAAACTAAAATGTCTCCTAAAACATATTAATCATATTAGTTATTTACATCTTGCGGTAAATAAACGATTCCAGTTTCTCTAAATCGAAACGAATTAGAATGATCCATGAAAATGAGAGAAAGATGAAATCCTAAATCTAAAAATAAGTGCATCTAAAAATAATGAAGAATGTGTCTTCGGTATTCGGTCAGGCCAAGAAGATGGCCTGGTTCTTCGACGTAACGAAGTCTATGGTAGACCAATGAAACAATTGAATGCCAGAACAACGAATGTCAATAACTCGGTAAGCTCGTGACCATTAATCCGTTTGATGGCCGGGTACGAGAAGGTCGGTCTGCCGGTTTTACGAATCACCCCACCATGCTGGTTTTTCATTTAAGTATGCTGGAAGCGTGTTGGGTCCGTTTAGTGTGCGCCGCGACTACCGAATGACGTACGATATTTGGTGGAAAGACATCGTTGAAACGTCTTCCTTTTTTCTTTCTCGTCCACGCTTTCTTGCGAGCTGGTCACCTAGTTTCGCACGAATGTCAACATACTGATCTGTCCCTGGTCGAGTTTCGCGCGAATCTGCACACTCGGAGCGATAATGGTGAGACCGGCGGGGTGTTCAGGCACGGATGCGGCATAAATATTGACATTAACATTCCGTAAAAACAGTTCGAACGTTTGTGGTGAAACATAGATATTCGAGTAATAATAACGATAATAATAATAGTTGACTCCTCACGGAGAAAAAACCAAAGAAAAATATAGATACGGCAAAATCGATGGACTCTGCGAAATATAGAAACATTTTCTAACCAAGGACAATAATAGTATCTGTACCAAAGATGGTAATGTTGACAGAACAATTTTAATAACAATTGCATCAGTGTGGGAATCGTGTCGAAGATATACTAGTTCAAAGTGGTGGAAAATTAACGAAAAATCCAAACAATCGTCTAGAATAAAATCCAGAAAGAAAAGATGAAAGAAGACTGAAAACTTCAACAGTTTCGTTTCTAATGCATCGGGACAGACTGTAATCGCTCAGATTGTGATCCTTATCAAATCAGTGATAAGTCGATGATTTAATAACATTCTTCTCCGCTGTACAAGACTTACGATTTATTTATAACGACGCTCGGATTGATCGGCAACTAATCGTGAAGCACTTGGGTCGCACCGAAGAAACAGTTAACAAAGACAAAGGCAGCATGGAGTTCGTATTGTATCCATTGCCGGTACTTTACACGAAGTATCTCCACACGAACTCTGTGAGTTATGGTCGGCTAGATCCGATCGTCGGAATGAAATAAACATTTGAAAAAACGTATCTGTGCAGAATCTGAACGCGATGTTTCTAGCACAGTGTGAATATGGAACGCGCAATAAAAAAAAAATGTTTTCCTTTCACGCTCAACTATCTTCTGCAGACGGAAATAGCTTCAGAAATTGTAACGGTTGCAGCAGTGCAATTAACGTTTTTGTTCAAGCAATCGATTAATTTGTTATCTCTTGTGACTTTTTCATCGTGATTTCTTCACGATGGAGTGCACGACGTCGTCCTTCGGGGCTTATTATCGCGGAATATGACAAATGTCTGTTGTGCTTTCGAGAAACATGGTGGAAATGAGGATATCAATTTGCCGTTGCCATTCAATTGGCAGAGCACAGATAACATAATTAGCGTGGCGAGACTCTCGGAGTTTGTAAATTTTCCGAGCTACGTGTTACAAAAATTGAGATAGAATCTTTATTTTCCGAGCTTTACTTCCCTGAAGAAGAGACAAGTAATAATTTATTGTTTGATTAGAATATTATCGGTGCTTTCATACGTCGTTCAGAGAGTCTGTAATGATTCTATTTTTCTTAAAAAAATTTTCTTTTACTTTCTCTTTTAACACTTTGACTGCCAAACTAGACGCCTCAAAAATTCCATAATATCAAAGTAAGTTATTTAATGAAATAAAAATTGAAAATAATTAAATACATGATATTGAGTAGTCCTCCAACTTTCTTGCATTTTACAGATCCTAACCAAATTTGGTACAATGAATATATTAACGTAAAAATTCATTTTAAAACTTGGACAAATAATTCCTTCACCCACATATGGGTGACGTGGCGGTCAACGTGTTAATTTAAAATAAAATATACGGACATATATGTGCCAGTGTCTGTGATTATCAGTTTCAGGGCTACAAAATTAAAAACATTCTATTCATGATCTTATCACTATTTCCCCAACTGGCTAGCAAGTTTTTCTTCGCGAATAATTCTAATTTGAAAAGAAAATATATGAACACGTGTGTGCCAACGTCCCTGATTACAAATCTCAGGGCCACAAAATTAACAAAATTCTATTCGTGATCTTATCACTGTTTCCTCCTTCCGGCTAGCAAGCTTACAAATGTCAGGCAATTTCTGCTGCTTCGAAGTTGAACAATTACGTGGTCGATCATGATTATAAGTTGATTAACGATCATGATTATCTTAATGGATTATTAAAAATTAATAAAATTTTAGCTACAACCAACTATTATACAATTTACCCACGATCATTACGATGAGCGAGTCTTATAGAAAAAATATAAGCGGCTGTGATGTTTTCTCTATCCTTTCTCATTAGCAAGTCAAAGACCTCTGTGCAATAGATTGCTTTAATAATGCCAATTGGCGCGATTCTGCCGATTATTAGATTGAACTTTTCCCGACACTTTCGAGGAATTAGGTGAACCGTTGTCCGTTGCGTGTGTGTCAACGATTTACTGCGGAAGATAGTGCCATATTAGTTGCACGTGAATCGTTTTATCAATCAAACTGGTCGTTTCATAAATTCGAGAATTCACGCAATAAATATTTCACGAGATAATAAACTATTTCAGGCAATTTTTGATCCAAGAATAATTATGATAATGCGTTTCTTCTTTACATAATTCCCGATAACTTTTCGCCAACATTCATTAGCACACGATAAACGGTGAAATAAAAGAGCTTCGAGGAATTTTAAATTAATCAGGAAACACTGAAACAGGAAATAGCAGAACAATATCGATTATAATTAATCGCTATCAATTTAATTCAACATTCTGTTATTCGTTTGATTCCGCTTCAACACTAAACGTACCGAGCTATAAAAGTAACAGTAATGCGTGCTCTACTAAGGATATTTATTAAATCATTTCTTATGAAAGCATCTTTGTTATATTTTTAGCATTTGATGGTATTTTTAGTATTAATGTATTTATATTGTAAACGATTCGTCGTCTTTTCCGCAGGACACGTTCGCTCTGGTGCTTCAGAAGATACTGAAGTTTATTCTGTTCTTACTGGAATGCATCCTCATGCCGCTTATCATGCTACAGAGCTTCTGGAAACGGAAGCAACTGCCACCGATCAGGAATCATTTGCTATTGCTCTCGGCGACAGAGCTGGCCAAGCGAATTCGAAGAAAACAGGTACGGATACGACCGACGTCAAAGTGCGTCTCTCAGCATGACGCGTTCGCCGAACAAAGATTGATTTTATCGCAACTTTGTTCGTGGGACCTACAAATATACAGGTTGGATCAAAATTAGTATCACGTGCACTCAACGTTCCTCTTCAACGTTCATCTTGTTCTTTGCTCAGATAAAATCATGTTACCCTGTTTATAAACTAAACTGACTGAACAGACCATCAGTCTTGCTTTTGGAAACTACGACTCCACTTTTGGAACGTCCTGTACCTTTGGAATTTTGCTTCTCGTTTCGATGATGATTCGAGAAGTATTTTCTACGGCAGAGAAGCATTTTCTGCTTTCACAGACAGAGTTTGAACATTTTCTCTGGATCTTCTTGTAAGATTATGAGGCTAGAGAGAGATTCAGAATTGGTGGTCCAAGTTGAAAGACATTTTTTCTTAATTCTTCCTGTTCTTTTCGTATTGGCGACAATTTGAGGAATATTTTCTACAGACAGTGTTTGAAAATTTTCTCTGAACGTTTAAACGAGACTACAAGAGTACAGAGAGATTCAAAACTAGTGGTCCAAGTTGAAAGACATTTTTAAATCAATTCTTCCTGTTCGATTTTGTATTGACGACAATTTGAGGAATATTGTCTATGGACAGTGCTTGCAAATTCTCTCTGGATGTTTAAACGAGACTACAAGAGTACAGAGATGTTCAAAACTGGTGGTCCAAGTTGAAAGACATTTTTAAATCAATTCTTCCTGTTCGATTTTGTATTGACGACAATTTGAGGAATATTTTCTATAAACAGTGCTTGTAAATTCTCTCTGTATGTTCAAACGAGACTACAAGAGTACAGAGATGTTCAAAACTGGTGGTCCAAGTTGAAAGACATTTTTATATTAATTCTTTCTGTTCGATTTTCTATTGACGACAATTTGAGGAATATTGTCTATGGACAGTGCTTGCAAATTCTCTCTGGATGTTTAAACGAGACTACAAGAGTACAGAGATGTTCAAAACTGGTGGTCCAAGTTGAAAGACATTTTTAAATCAATTCTTCCTGTTCGATTTTGTATTGACGACAATTTGAGGAATATTTTCTATAAACAGTGCTTGTAAATTCTCTCTGTATGTTCAAACGAGACTACAAGAGTACAGAGATGTTCAAAACTGGTGGTCCAAGTTGAAAGACATTTTTATATTAATTCTTTCTGTTCGATTTTGTATTGACGACAATTTGAGGAATATTGTCTATGGACAGTGCTTGCAAATTCTCTCTGGATGTTTAAACGAGACTACAAGAGTACAGAGATGTTCAAAACTGGTGGTCCAAGTTGAAAGACATTTTTAAATCAATTCTTCCTGTTCGATTTTGTATTGACGACAATTTGAGGAATATTTTCTATAAACAGTGCTTGTAAATTCTCTCTGTATGTTCAAACGAGACTACAAGAGTACAGAGATGTTCAAAACTGGTGGTCCAAGTTGAAAGACATTTTTATATTAATTCTTTCTGTTCGATTTTGTATTGGCGACAATTCTTTTAAGCAAGAATACAAAAGTACAGAGAGGTTCAAAATAGGTGGTGCAGGTTGAAGGATGGATCTGAAATAAATTCTGTTCTTTCGTCCATTTTCTACAGGTCAGCAGCGAGGAGGTGGTCAAAGCGTACATAGAAAGATGTAAGGACGTGAACCCAATGTTGAACGCTATCGTTGATACGAGGTACGATTCAGCCATTGAAGAAGCGCGGAAGGTCGACGAATTTCTGTCGGTAACCACGAAAACCGAAGCAGAAGTGGCACACGATCTGCCTCTTCTTGGTGTTCCCATGACGGTCAAGGAAAGCATCGCCGTGCAAGGTTTGTGCAATTAATTGAACAATGTCGTAATCCTGTGAATACGATATTCACGTTACGAAACCGAAGGAGGTTCAATTACGTGACCGTGTTTGCACATTATTGTACAGGGTGATTCAAAGATGTCGGACGTGTCAGGTGGACAAAATTTGATCAGCCGAACTTCCTCGTAGAATCTCTTATTTCAAAGAAAAATGGATTCTATTGACACGAATTCAGTTTGGAACTTATTCTACAGGGTGATTCGTAAACCAAGTCACGAACTAATCTATTCGATAGTACTGTGATTAGTGAATTTTTATGCTAAATAAAAATTGTCTGTACCAATTGTCGGACACGGTACACGTTTGTTTCGCCCTTAATTTTTGATCTTGAAATTTTTTTACGCATGTTACGCATTTACAAAAGCATTGGGTAAAATACCAAACGGGAAAGACAATGGGAGAGATTAAACATTAGGTTGATGTCTGGATTGTTCAGAGTAACTATCCTTGAACGATTTCTTGGATTTCTCTAATAAACGATGAGAAAACATATGGAAATACTGCTGTGTGTCATTGGACCTAAAAGCATTATGGAAACAAGATTTCGAAAAAAACGAGCGTAGTATAATATACTATGTGGGTTAGTACTGCGTAACGTTATGAAGCCCATGGTCTCCCACACGTTACAATCAAGAAATCAAAGGAACGGTTCCCCTCTCTCGAAACCGGTTTAGCATACTGCAAACGAATGGGTTCGGAGCACCGTTGCAGGTGTATAAAACTTATCTATCAAACGTACCCCGAGCTTGTTTTATCCTACATGCGAGTTTGGGATCTTCTGAAAGTAAGGCAGAAGGGTAGAATCACCGAATAAGTACTGAGTGACTAATTTAGGTGAAATAGAATCATTATTTTAGCTTGATAGAGATTCATTCAAGTTTGATAGAGTAATTGCTGTTGCGTACTGACACATGTCTCTGTCACATTAACACCGGAATCCTCGAAAGACTTAATTCATCATTCAGATACGCATCTAAGCATCCTAGTCTGTTCACTTCAATCGAGAGAAGACGAGAGGCGAAGACAAAATCTGCTTCTGTGATTAATGATCCTCGACTTAATTAATTACTAACCCATATCGTTTTCATAATGTTGTATAATACCGCAGTATATTATACTAATCCGTGCGCGATTACCAAATCAAAGTTCATAATGCACTTATGGAATACACAGAGCTATACAATACAAAGGAACGTATAGGTCAACAAAAATTAATAGAATTTGCATTTTATATGAAGAGACTGTCGGAAAAAATGCTTGATTTTCGTTAAATGACCTACGGAAATGGGAATTTGCATAAACATTGACAGTCCATTAATTAATGGATAAAAATGGTCTACTTCAATTGCAAAAAGCAGGAGCCAAGTAGAAATTTCTTTCTATCTTCACTAACTTCAATGAACTGAAAATAATGAAATTTTTTAATTCTTTTAATCTTAGAGATCGCATCTACCCATTTTTATTATAAATGCACAGAGGTTTACTGTTTATTCGTTATTGACGAAACGGAGTATTTTATGCGTTGGAAAAGAATCGAGAATGGTGTCAGCTTCAAACGGTTGGCTCTCGAATATTGAAGTGTTTGAACTTTCTACGTCCTAACGAGCTACCATCTTAGCACTTTCGGCGTCCGTAAACGTTCTTGTAACACATTCCCCGACTCTTTGTTCCCTTTGTCAGCCTCCCGCAGCCGAGAAGCATAATCCAATCTCCGTTAATCGTTTCTCGAATCTCTCTGCTCGGTCATACTTGAATCACGTACACGGACACGCTTGTCTCCTACTGCGTCATTTATACACGAGTTATCGCTGGGTTACGGATTTTATGGAAAATCACATGTTTAGAAGGTGTAAATATAAACGCGGCACAGCTGTGCTCGACCGACTTCGATAATCTCCGAACCCGACAATGTCTAATCTCAATTAAACTTTGTCTGCATTCCTATCTTGTGCACCGAGTCACAAATTCCAATAACACTGACCGAAATCATCATTTTTCGCAGAATTATTAGAAGAGTCTTAGTTTAGTCTCGCTTCGTTCTGCCACAGTTTCGCATTTTCGAAAAGGGGATTTTATATCGTATTGATCTTTCAAAGGACGGTCTAAGGCGTGAAAAGGTCAAGGATGAATTTATAGAGTTAGAAGCATTCGATGTTTAGAATTGAAAAAATTCCGATGCAGATTCTCTTCAATTTTAATATTTCTTTTCAGGAATGTCTCACACGGTCGGCGTGAACAAAAAGACTTCGGACAAAGCGAACGAGGATGCAGTGGTCGTCACCAGGGTTAGAGGAGCTGGAGCGATTATTCTACTCGTCAGTAACACACCTGAAATGTGTCTAGCCTGGGAGAGTAACAATAGAGTAACCGGAACCACCTGGAACCCTTACGACACCAACAGAATCGCAGGAGGTTCCTCCGGTGGCGAGGTTCGTGTCACTCGTCATACATAAACTAACACTAAAGATTATTTTACAGAACCTTGATTCTGCCATTTTATAATTAATTTCATTTTCCACAAAAATTATTCTAAAGCTCTGTGGTTAAACATTCTAAAAACATTTTTATGTGCAGGACTGTTTTTTAAAGCTGCAAACCATATGCATATGATTATTCGATAGTCAAATGTAAATTGATAACGATTAGATCGGAGATAAATTAATAGTATCGGTAGATTCTGTGTTTGAAGTCCTGTAGCGGCCGGTGACTTCAACGCGCGGTGAAGCGGTGCAAGTCGCGAAGCGTTCAATATGGCGGCTTGTTCGGTGAAGTTTCGAAGACGAATGCAGTTGTCAAGCAAAGTTGTTCTACTTGCGAATTGAATTGATGAAAATATTGGCTAGATGGACATAGAAACGCGTTCACTATTTTTCATTTTCTTTTTTATTTTGTTTCAGGGTGCTCTTTTGGGTTCTGCTGCGTCCGTTGTGAGTCTCGCATCGGATATTGCAGGCTCAGCCAGATACCCGGCTATGTGTTGCGGTGTTTTTGGTCACAAACCCACAGCTCGTGAGTATTTCCTCCATATCCCGATTCGACCCGACCCGACCCGACCCAACCCGACCAGATATTTCGAGTTTTCGCACACCCCTAGACATTTTATATTCTGTCACTAAATGTGCTAAGTTCTCTGTGGTTGAGGTATTGAAACATTTTCCCCTGTAATTATATTCTGTACGAAGTTTAATTTGAGATGAAACAAGACGAGATCGATTACAGACATGATCAGCTGCAGCGGTCACAAGCCGGTATCCACGGACCAGAATTGGAACAATTACTTCACGATTGGCACGATGACCAGATACGCGGATGACCTTCCCTTAATGATGAGTATCATAAGCGATTCGGAGGATGTCCGTCAGCGTTTCAATCAAAAGGTAACACTTCTTTGAAAGTTACAAAGTCCTGTGGAATCTTATTCTGTTTTGTGGAAGTTCCGTGAAATTTTATCATTATTGCGTTGTGCAGGTGTCTTTGAAAAATATTAAGTTCTTTTATCTGGAAGAATGTTGTGGAATAACCACCGCCATCGACAGCGATATGAAGACAGCTATTCACAAATTAAGGAAGTATCTCGAAGCAACGTATGGCGTCAAAGTGCAACAGGTTCGTAACCACATGCAAAAATGAATAATAAATATGTTCGAAGAAATATCGGTATAAGAAACTTTGTTGCAGGCAAAGTTAAACGATATGAAGTACGCTTTCGACATAGCATCTCGTTCTCTGTTGAACATGAACGTGGATGACGTCACGAACGAATTCGAAGCAATGGTAATTAAAGTGCGATGCTTAATTCGATTACTGAATCTTAAAATATTGAATTCTCCATAAAATTCTTCTCGCCATCTCTGGAAGTTGTTCGATCGAATAAATTAAAGCCCGGCCATTCTTTCTTAACACCGCAGAGAAGATTTACGTTTGTTCGTTATGAATGGGCTGCGGATATTTATGCTTATATCAATTTTTATAGCCCAATAAATAGAAACTGGAATCAACGAAGATCTGTTGACAACTGATTAAGCACTTTATCAAGTCTCAAGCGAAATAAAGATCCCGCTCGGCTTTATTAAAATTGACAAATCGCGTAACTTTCCGCAACCGTATATGTATTCATAAAATCCGCAATCTAGCCATAGATCGTCCGATACACAAAGCGTTCCGAAAAATTAGTGAATTATCTCTTGAATATTTAACTTTACAGACATCGATTAAAATCCTGTTGGAGGCGCTGAAATACGCCTTCTGCATTTCGAGATACTCTTTGTCGATACTGTCATACGGATTGGTGAAATGGATGTTCGAAAAGTTACCGAAGGGTTATCGGCACAAAATGACGTGCAAGATAGTGTCGTTGAAGAAACAGTTTGAGGTAAGATCACACAAAATCACAACAATCAATACAAATATTGAACTTCTTTTCAAAATGTATCTTATCAACGACAAACCTTTTTTTGTTTTTAATGATTTTTTTGAATGAAATCTTTACCGATGTATTCTTGACTCGGATTTAAATGAGACCAGACTAATGTAAATTATCCGAATACGTGTTTCAAATATTTCAATCTAAAACGATCCATGTACAACATGATCCGGGGTTCTACTGCAACGTGGATCAAACGATTAAATATGGTCCAAACTGTGTCATGTTTGGAGTCGCTTCAATCAGAAAAATGTCACGAATACGCAGCTAAAAATTTCACAAAAAAAAAGAATTAGAATTCAAGGAGTTTTATCATTGGATCAATAAGATCTAAGATTACAAATTTTGCGATTGCAGGACGTTCTAGGCGACAACGGCGTATTAATTTACCCGTCGTTCATCACTGCGGCTCATTACCGTTACCTAATGTACCCGAGGGTCGCGAATTACACTTACATGATGCTTTACAACGTGCTAGGACTTCCGGTGACCCAGTGTCCGATGGGATTGAACAGCAAAGGCCTACCCATCGGCATTCAAGTAATTATTTTCCCCGTCAAATCGATCAATACCACGCGCGCTGTTGTTCCGATAAAAAATGTCGCTCTGCTCTCTGTCGAATATGTACACAGTTAATACCCTCTTGATATCACTTTTTTTTTATCTTATCTTCGGCTTTTTTTGACGACGATTCCCCTCTCTCTCTCTCTCTCTCTCTCTCTCTCTCTCTTTCTCTCTCTCTCTCGTGCAGTACAAACAAATTAGCGAAACTAGCAATTGAAATGCTTTCTTTTGGAGATAGCGCGATATCAGTTCGCGCGTGTTTTTGTTGCCCGATATAATTGGTAACGGTACTTTTTTTTTCCACAGATTATAGCGAACGCCGGCAACGACCACCTAACCATCGCCATGGCGAAAGAAATCGACAGAGCGTTCGGAGGTTGGCAGCAACCACCTGCCACCGAAATATCCGTCTGACGATCCTGTTACTCGTTTTGTATACATTTCAAAAATAGTCTACAGTACGGGCTTAGTCGTATACACCCGTGAAGCATCATTTCTTTTTCGGATGAGGACATTCTTCCGCTTGTCCGTCTCGGGAAAGATCGAAACCTGTCCGTAATCCAGTTGGCAGTGGCGGATCTTGCACTTAAGATCAAATGATATTTATAGGTCATGCCTGAAATTTTATATCTAGACTGCGAATTTTTATGCGACATAAAAGTTGTCCGCGTTTTTTTCTTAATTATTTGAGTAGGCCGAAAGTAATACATAGTCTTTAATACGGTCCGGTTCCGTGCAAGGGGTGAGGTTCTACTGTACTAGTTATCCCCATGAATGCATAAAATCCGCAGTCTGTTTATACTCATCAAATTAGGGGCGAAAGCAAGAAAACGCGACAGTAATTGTTCCTTTAAATTTTTGTTTAACACGCTCGCTATTTGTTTCGTTGCTCAGCTTTGTTGTCAAAGTGCAACGTACCTCTCTTATAAAATATTGAAACAGAAGAAAGTTATGCCCTTAGCCCTTAGTTATGCTCTTAGCCCTTTGCACTACGATTTATTTTTACGACTACTGTGACTCGAATTTGTTTGTCGTTTATAATATCTTAGAAGAAGAATACGGAAGATTGTATTTACTGTACGCCTATGCATTCTCCAGAGGCTATATATTGACAACAAAATAGAATTTTGTTTCGGTTTAAAGGAAATTAATAACATGATCTCTAGCTCCGACTCGATGCTGTAGTGGAAGGGGTTACCACTGTGAATAGGGGTGTGCGAGAATCCGAAATGTCGGGCCGGGTCAGGTTGGGAAAATTTCGAGATTCTCGACTTTTTCGGGAAACCCAATTCCTTCAGGAATCTCGAAATTTTCGGGAACCCGACCTGACCCGACCCGGCCTTCGGGTTCCCGATATTTTTGGGTTCTCGCACACCTCTAACTATGACACTAGACAGTGTATAAAAGTGCTTTAACTATCTTTGAGTAAACGGTGAAGTTGTGGACGTCACAGTAACGAGGGCAGCGAACATGTTAACAAAAAAATTAGGATCAATGACTCCACCGTTTGTGCAATAATCTGCCACCGATGCTGATAAATATTCGATGTCAGCTAATCAATGTTAGTTTTTAAGAGAAGATAAAGAAGCGTCTGATAGTATCGTGATATTCCACCGGACGTCAAGTGTATTAAGGTGGAAAGTTGCAAGTATTAACATCGAATTAGACACAACGAGAGTTTGTTATAAAATTGTCGGTGCTTGAAACGAAGGGACCAATATAGAATGTTAGAGACTTAAAAACCATTCAACCGATAATGCAGAAATTGTATTCTAGATTCTAGATCAACGGCTCCTAATTCAGAACCTAGGAACCTCGAACAATTAGGTCGACGCACTTCCTAATTATTTTTAAACGTTTTTATAACTTATTTAAACATAATGGATTTTTTTAATACGACCTCGTCTTTTACCTTATTCGTCTGAACACGTTCAGGGCATCGCTTCATTAATAATTTAATTCTGCTCGCAAGATTGCCATTTAATGACACCATTTTTAGCTATTTGTGAGGAGTATAGCACATTTAGATAATAGAAATCTTACGCAAAGTATGTCAAGGTTGAGAATGGCCACCGTTTTGACTATCTTTTCACATCATTGTCGAAGACCACCCATTTAGGTATATCGAATTGTATCAATGTTATCCATACATTTTCATCTACTTGTAAGAGTATTATTTTTTATATGTATATATTGAAAATAAACACACGTTGTCTGTTGAAGGAAACAGTTCGGATTCGGTTTTTCAGCAACAGATACCCTCATTAGTTTAAACATAAGATATTAGTGTCTTTCGTTTGAGAGATCTCACACCGGAATATGGAATAAACTTTGGAAATATTTTTTTCTATATGTTCTGTAGAAAAAGAAGAGATTTTCTTTTTAATAGAAAAATACTAAATACTAAACATCTTAAACTATATACTTCTACCTATAAATTCTACAAATTTGATAGAAAAACTAACAATATCAGACAGTGAGTTGATAAGCCAACTTTCTTAAAACAGTTTCCAGGAAGGTCATAACTTTTCTCCGACGATTTTCGCGTTAAACATACAAAAATTCTCTCGTGAAAACAACAACAAGACACAAACTGTTAAAAAATATATAAAAATCCGATAAAATCAAAGCAATTTATTTAACAAGCCGAAGACTGAGAAATTAAGATAATGGCCGATCAAATTGTACGAGAAGTATATTTTTCTATGTGACACATAAGGTTGCCAACATTGTTTCTGCACGCATTTCTGCAATTAACAATTACCGGCACATCATACAAAAATGATAAGCTTTCAAAGTACCTGATTCTTCATTCAAGAATCGCCGATGCATCTAAATGTGTCTTATAATTCGATCAGCAACGATCAAAATTGACCAACCGTCTAAAAATTCTACCCAAAAGTCCATTTTCCAGTCTACAAGAGCAATCACTTGCGTATTTTTATGCAAAATAAAAATTGTCTGCATTGGTTGCAAGACACAGGAGCTGCATATTTATTTTAACAAGTCGAAAATAATACAACAGTCTCGTTGAGTTCATTCAATATTTTCGCTGTTTCGAATTCTATCTGCTAATTTTTATCGTAAGTACGTAAAATCCGTAAACACTCAGAACGTGCCGTAATCGCTCAGTTCTGTGCCAGCAATCAACGCGTTAAATAAGACGATTGTCGTTTATCTGTGAATTACGAACTTAAAATAACAAGGTAATAATTACAGCGTCCTACAACGAAGACCGATCGATGCCGATTACGAAAGAATTCGCAGCCCACCCTCGATCAGGCAACAACCAAGTTCTCGACGATCGTTGCTGTGATCACGCTCGCAATGATAGCGCAGTCAGTAACCCGGTGTCAGTGAGTTCTGCGAGCAGGCGATCGAAGGAAGTCGCAAGCCGGCGATCGAAGTCAGTCGCAAGCTTCCCACCGAGATCCTAATCAGTTGTCGTGCACAGTCGCCGAAGAGGACTTGGCCAGATCGGTGGTCGATTTTAGTGAGATCGATTTCGCGCGATCTTTCGCTGTTTCGGGGCGCTTCGCCTAATTTCCACCGGGAATCCCGTGCAATTCCCGAAACTGGGAAACGTTGAATTTCTGCTCGGAAACGGAAGAAAATATCGCGAGGTAAGAGTGACAAACCTTCGATGAAAACGATGACACTGTCATTAATAGACATTCTTATGTTAATTCCCATTGTCACAGGTGGCGGACCTTCATGCAAAATAACAATTGTTTGCAACCTTTATGCAAAATAACAAATAGGAATTCATTCCTTCTGTTAGTAATTTTGTTAAGTTGTAACGAGTGTGTTGATTTTGTTAAGCTTTTTCAATCTTCCTACCGTTTCGAATAAAATAAGATACAGTTTTCACCCATTTTTGTTATAAGTAAATTCGCAGTCTAATCATGGGTTACTTCGGTGTTTCTTTCTCTTCTTTTTTTGAACAAGAGAAAATGAACTGTTCTTTTCAATTCCACGTGCCATATCTAATTACGTTAATATAATTATGCATAAAAGTTTCGGCCTAGTAGACTATGCATTACAATTTTTAAAATGAAAGTGAATATTGGGTTGGAACGAAAGTTCGTAGCGTTTTTAAATGAAGGTTGATGGATAAAGCTGATAACATGCTAAGTTACCTCAGAAATGGAAAAAAGTAATAGGACAGAATCGAAAATATGTTATTGAATAAATCTATGTATAAATATATTAATTCTATCTATTTTTTTATTCTATTTATTGCTTCATAAAAAAATTAAATAAAAGATTTCTTCTAGTAATTTGAGAACTTCTGGTAAAAACAAAATGATCATTAATTTTGGTTAAAGTATTTTAAAATGTGCGTACAACACATGCGTGAAGAAGCACTATAGTATTATTATACTACGCTCTTAGGCTGGTTTATTATTGATTGTACAAATAACGATAATTATTTTATTTTATTTTGTATAAAATTGGAACACTGGCATTGTTTTGCAGTGTTAACTTTGCCGTTTTTATGGATTTCTTGTTATGAGCCCTGAAATTAATTTGGTATTTACATTGCATGGTTTCCAAACAGTGACAAGGCAATAGCTTGTTTTTACGCGCTGAAGATAACACAATAGTATCTTGGAATATTTTTCGAAATCATTTGTCAATGTCGTCAGTAAAAAAAAAGAACACTTCAATCGACACGAACGTTGTTGTTTTATAATGTACACAGGCTCACGAAAGCATTCTAACGCCCTTTAAAGGCCGGGTCTTCGTAGATTCGCGATGAGGTAGAGTGACTACGTTACTGTCAAAAAATGGTTTTACGTGCCTCAAATTTTCATCCTTATATAAGAATATTTTCTCGCTGGTAATTTCTTTTGGTTTATTTCTTTCCTTAACAATTTCAACGAGTTAAAAATACAGTATCATATCTTATTAAAATAATTGTAAAGTCGTTTTAAACAATCTATGTAGATTTATTACCATACGAAATGCAGTTTTTTTTTTTTAAGTATGTATCCTGTAATAGGTTTTATATAAGAGCTTATTGTAATACAGCAGCTCTTTTTTAAGTAGTTTAAATGTTTCCACTGGTCAGCACTTGGTCGACTAATTGTTATCATAAGTGCATAAACTCCGCGGTGTGCTAGTGAGACTATGCTGTGCAATGAAAATTAAAATGCATTCGTTCGAATGAACAAAAATCATTTTCAGTACCGAGAATATCGGACAATCTCCGTTATAGTGAGGCTGGAGACGACTGGAACGAACTCCAGAAGGCTAACAAGCTATCGCCAAAAATAAAAAGGAAAGTGCGCACGCACCTCGCACCCGACACAATTAGCATCATCACAGAACGTATCCTCAGTCTCTTAAAAAGGCGACTGCAACTTGTCAATCGATTAGTTGCGATTTGCTGGATTTGTAGTGAAAAGAAAATTGAGCAGCTTTATTTCCGTTGGGTTAATACTACCTTAACTTCCGGTACACGATTATGTTGTCCTTGCGAGATTATTACAAGTCAAACCGATTATGTTAATCACATAGCGCTGTGCCACGGTTGTGGCATGAATTGTATTCTGAATTCATTCTACAGGAATTACAGCGACAGCGTTTCACGATTTTCAGTTAATTTTTTCCGATCTTCAGCCATTTTTCGCTTATAACTCGTAAACCAATTGACGAATTTCGTTGAAATTTTCAGCATGTGTACACCTTACGTAAATGTATTTCTTAAATTTTCGTTAGAAGCCCAAATAAAGATGTTGTGAGAAGCACCTGTACTATAATTTAAT
Source organism: Halictus rubicundus (assembly GCF_050948215.1). NCBI lineage: Eukaryota > Metazoa > Arthropoda > Insecta > Hymenoptera > Halictidae > Halictus > Halictus rubicundus. The sequence continues at coordinate 12,597,583 of NC_135152.1, read as the reverse complement.
TTTTTTTATTGTATTTAAAAATTTTGATTCGATATCATCTAGTAATATTACTAATCCATCTAGCTTGACAGAAAAGCTGAAATCGTTTGGTCGATTTGCAATAAAGTTTCGTTTCGGCACAGACGCATACCGGAAACTAAACGAAAGAAATATTATGCAGGGGCTCGACGTCTGTACGGGTAGCAGATATAAATCGACCTTCATACGCACGCATGAGTTTTTGCAATGATTATGACTCTATTGTGACTGTAACTTAATTTATGTACACATTTATTATCTGTCGATTACAACTAAATCATCCATAACACTCTGCTAATAACAAATTCATTTGAATGTGATTAACATTGAAAGGTGACATTGAAAGAACCCGTTGTGTACGCAGCCGATGGAATTACGCGAAAACGCTTTTTTTTTTATCAAACGAGTTTCGCGTGCATTTGTAGGTTTGCGAATAAAAAGGAAATGAAAATCTATTTTTGACGAATTTGCACTCGTTAGTAGACTATGGATTTTTATTAATTTATTCGATTACCGCTTACATATACAGTAAACTGATTTGCTACAAAGTAACTGACTGCAGTTTGTGGGTTATACATGTAGCTTAACAATCATTCCCGGTAACAAGCTAACATTTGTAAAAACAGAACTCTTGACACTTACTGGTAGTTCAGTTTTACAAAAAAGCGGCGCATCATTCGCATTGAGTAATTGCAACATTGTAGGGTGTCATTAGGCAAGAATTAATTCTACAGAACGGAGAGCTGGCGTAGAACAGCAGACCAGAGCTACCAGAGTTGTTCTGATCTGTAAATTATTATCAACAAACGCATCCGACGTATGCAAACCCAACATAAAAATTAGTAATATTTTCGTTTTAATGAGTTAGCTTGATCGACGTTCAGCGACGAACGTTTTACTATTTGGTATTCGAAATAGAGTTTTGTAATTCTATTTCTTTGGATGCTGAACTTGAATATACATAAGATACTAGCTATAAGGTGTTTTTGCACGGACGTAAGTTCTGCTAGTGTCAAAGGTTACATTTCATCTATCGGTGCTGAGCGTGATATAGTACTCTGACAATCTTCTTAAAGGTACCATTGCGAAGAAGCTAATTGAGAAATTCGTTGGTAAAATCACCGGCAGAGGAATGACCGAAGCTTGTACACAATGCGAAAGTGTTGTACGCAAACTGTTATCATAAGTATACCAAAACTTGCCACAAACTGAAGCTCTTCAATAAATCATGAATGCCAAATCGCGAGAAATTTTAATCGCAAATTCCCTGAACAACAACGGGAGCCACCGACTAAATTGACGTCAAAGCTGCTAATTTCAACGCAAAGATATTTATAACTCGGGACCTAAAATTTCGACCAATTTGATTTGCAGATAGCTGAACAAAGTTTCTTCGATATGCAACACTACTTTCAATTTAACCCTCTGACTCCTGCGAGTTCTATGCCGGAGTCATTTCCGGCCCTCACCGATATTTCATCACGGTTTTCTTTCGATATAAGGCGATGGCTCGGGACCGGCTTTCGACGTATTTCGGATGAAGAGCATATTGGTCGTTCGAGCTTATCCCCACCGCTACGGGTCACGTATGACTCCGCCTTAGCGTACGGAGGTTTAATAGAATTACTAAAAGAAGAAAGACATTTGTATTTCGACTTCTCGTGATCGCTTTTCGTCACCTTGGTATGGTGCAAATTGAGACAAACCGGTTGTAAACAAGAAAACCAGTGTCCGCAATAATACGTAACCACATTATCATTCCCTTCGGGTCTCTCTTCATTTATTTTTCCTAACCACAATGGAAACTGATCCGATATGCCCGGGGCATTCGGGAGGAATAAACCAAACCACTTCGTGTTACGTTTCAAGCAATAGCTTCTGTACTATTATACCTTATCTTTTTTTTTTGGTTCTTCAATTTATTGTATTAATTACCTATAATACATACATATATGATTTGGTAGAAGTTTATTTTCTTCGCCGATGAGATCGACGAACGAAACATGAAAAAAGACGATGTTCTTCTAAAGTGTGGCATCAAGAGTCAAATTAATTTTGAAAAATCAGAGCCTATTAAAAATTTTTTTTAATATTTAATATTGATTGTACATATTAATTCTCCTTTAAATTGCGCCAGTGTGGCACCACGAGTCAAACTAATTTTAAAAAGTCAGAGCCTATTCAAAATGTTTAAAAACACTTAATATCGAATCTCTTTGAAATTGCGCAAGTATGGCACCCAAGAGTCAAATTAATTTCAAAAAGTCAGAGCTTATTCGACATTTTTTGAAATATTTACCCTGAATATCCATTCAAATTGCGCGTCAGCGCGGCATCTAGAGACAAATTAATTTTAAAAACTGAGGGGTTAAGTTCCGCTGAAGTTTTCGTCTAGCGTAATTATTTTCCAAGGAAGAAATTCTATTTCAGATCAGTTTGCCGTTGTTTCGATTCACGAGGATTTCCCTTGTGCAATGGGAGACCACCCCGCGCCTAAACGAAGTAGTTGCACGGTTTCTCGAGCCGGCCCAGTTGCCCGGATACGTGATCCTTTTAAATATAGTCTCTCATTTTTTGTCAATGTCCTGATCCATACGAATCACGCGATTACCTGTGCACGGACAGGTGATAGACCCCCAACAGCGGCGAGTAACGACCACTGCGTGCCGATTTCACGAATCGTGATGGGACGCTCAATGGAAATGAATCGTTCTCGATGGAAACGACGCGGCTGGCACGCGATTCATGATTTCAGAAGATCATTCGAACCGTTCTGTAATCCGTTATATTGAAAAATGCATTATCTTACAAATGTGTAAAAGCTGCCTCTCAAATTGGAAAGAAACGTATCAGAATATTTTTCCGAGTATCGTTCACATACCAACTTGCCAACGATGTTTTCTCATTTTTATCGTTGGCATGTTTACAGAGTGTTTCATAATGTCTATTACGTGCCTCTGTCTGAATATTTATTGTACGTGCGTACAAATGCTTTTTTTGCGGTGGGAAATAAAGCTTTATTACCTATTACCTGCATTCTGCATGAATTGACGAGTCAGCGTTAACAGAATCGATTTTCATATTAAGATTTAGCTACGCAGAATTTTCAAAATAATTTTATGTATTATGTGTACACATTCGTTTTGTTATAAAAGAAACGTGCTATAAAATTTGTTAACATCTCCGAAACTTCATTCGATGGAAAAACCTTTAAGAATATGCGCACATGGGCATCGACTAAATTGTAAATATCGACCTACTCCATGACACGGATCATTGAAACTACGTGATACTTAACCAAACGCGGTACAAGTAGGTTAATTAGTGAGTTAATGACAACTGGCAGAGCAACGAAATCGAAATTGTTGAATGCAAGTAAACGATAGTGTTTGCATTACCTTGTCCCCATACTTCCTTAGGATGACAGAATGATCCAACGTTAATAATATAACCGCATATGTAAGTGATAAAATGCGAAGATTCATTTTACGAGCCTACCTTTTGCAAGACATTTGCAAAAAATGTGCAAGATCGTCAGGTTAAAACGATTCCGAGAGTTTTTAACAATTAGCTAATGCTTGCTCATCGAGTGCTAATTTGAATGTGCAAACAAATCATTCTGCATTTTTACCTTCGTTTTCCATAAGAAATTAACTCATTCTCAATTACACATTAGTAGAGTTACACATTAGTAGGTTTAGGTGCAAAGTAAATATTTGATGTTTATTTCGATCATTCTAACATCTTGAAAATAATGCATTGGCGTTCTTGAAAACCACTTTGATTTCTCTACTGTTTTAAGCCCACATTGTTGCCGTAAATGCATAAAATCCGCAGTCTACACATTAGTCTCGGAGACATGTATATTAGTCTCATGGTTCATTTAAAAAATATAATATTCGCAGTTCCTAATGAGAAATACGACCAATGTTTCTCAGCGATTCTTTAAGCATGCCACACGTGCAGGACCATAAATAACAAGATAAATTTAAATGTCTTTTTTGCAAGATCAACTTCTTACCTTTTTGGCGGCAACGTGACGAATTTCATATTTTACTGCGCGACACGTCATAGTCCAATGTACGAAACGATGAATGCAAGGGAAATGAAAACAGATGGAAGACAACACTGTTTCCTTTTTTTTTTTTGTAACAGGCACGATGATGATACGTTCGACCTTGATCTTACTGTGGATGCACTTACAGAGCGCAATCTGCAGACCTCTGTTCGCGCTTATTCATTTCTTCAAGCCACGCCGAATACCACCGATCACCACCCCGATATTGAAAACGAGCGCGAGCACGTTGGCCGAGAAAATTAGAAACGGAGAGGTAGGATTGCCCTATCTATCTGCAGTAAAGTATTGATCTAAGCCCAATCCTCCATGCTTTCACATAGATCGTGTAGGACTACCATTTGTAAACACGGACCGAGGGGCCCAAGACGCACTACATACCGGCAATTAAACCACTAAGTGCAGTTCAAATTATATCGTGTTTGGTGTCATTTTAATCTTAAAAATGCCGTAAATTAGTTGGCAAAAGTCATATAAAAAAATAATGGAAAATAAAGAAGATTTGTAATCGGATTAGTAGTGGTGAAGATAACGATTATTATTACTATAGTAGAGAGGGGATACGCCCCCCCCCCCCAGTAGAGGGGATACGCGAACCGACTAAGATCGTGTAGCTCTGTTCGGCTTAGATCAAGACTTTACTGTACTATGAATCATTTCTCGCCTTGATCGAAGAAAAAGCTAACGAGGGTAAGGTAAAGGGCCCAATTGCTGTGCCTGTGGCGGGGGCACAGTAATTGGTAGCCCCGTAGAAATTGGGTCCCTTACCCTGTCCGATTATTTCCAATTGATAATTCTCGGATTTTTGCACATCGCATCAAGCTTCTTAGCCAAGCAGTGGTGCAAGCATGCATCGACCGAATCCGAGAAGTGAATCCATTCCTCAACGCAGTGGTCGAGGAGCGATTCGACGAAGCTTTGGAAGACGCGAAGAAATGCGACGCGATGTTGAAGAGCGGAGAAGTCACTGCTGCCAAGTTGGAGAAGGAGAAGCCGCTTTTCGGGGTGCCCATCACTATCAAAGAGAGCTTGTGCCTTAAAGGTACGAGCTTGTACAGCGAACTCTGCTAAAACAATAAACCATACCACGCTTAACACTGCGTTTATGGGACTCGTCAAAATAACGGGTTCTAGAATTATTCATTTACGATTATGAAAAGAATGGCTAAACATTTGGATCGGTGTGCTCTTGTTATTTCTATGAAATATTGTAAAATGGTCACTTTTAGTACTCCGCAAACCTAGTGTGAAAATTTATAAATAAAATTCTGTTGAACCAGGGATGAGCTGCGCAGGAGGCAACCTGGCTCATAAGGGACGAAGAGCTACAAAGAATTCTCCAGCAGTAGATCTGATGCTGGAAGCTGGAGCAATTCCATTGTGTGTCACCAACACCTCAGAATTGTGCTGTTCCATTCATAGTTCGAACGTTTTGACCGGGTCAACGAAGAATCCTTATGACACGAGGATGTCACCAGGAGGATCGTCCGGCGGAGAGGTGAAATCATTAAGACGTCGCGTACCTTTGAACGGTTGAAGACAAGAGAAATTCGGCAATTTGTTTTTTAATTATCTTGCTTTAGAAAATCTATATGTACATCTTATCGTATGGTATTTAAGTAGTATTTGCGAATTGGAACGTGGCAACCAATTTTCCAAAATGTTGTTTGCGGTACCAGATATCTCTTCGACAGATTTCATATTTGTCCAAACTGTTCTAATCTGTAGGTTAATATTAAATGTTAATGTAACACTGTTCCCACGTTGAAAATCTTCAATTAATGATGACAGGGAGCGTTGATCGGCTCTGGAGCGTCTGTGCTTGGCATAGGCTCAGATTTACTCGGCTCCATAAGGGTGCCTTGCCTCTTCAATGGCATCTTTGGTCACAAACCTTCTCCAGGTATTGTTTTACAAAATTCTTAAAAATGTAGACCATTTGTTTCGCTTAGAATTGAAGAAAAGAATAGATTATTTGTTTTAACACATTCACCATCTGGTTTGCAGGGATCTCTCCCAACGAAGGACACTTTCCCTTGTCCACGAATCCCACATTTCGGAAAATGTTGGCAATGGGACCAATGGCGAAGTACGCAAAGGACCTGCGACTCGTTTTGAAAGTTCTGTCGTCGAAATACGAGTTGCCATTGTGTCTGGATGAACCCGTTGACTTCAAGAACATCCGAGTATTATACCTAGAAAGCTTGGACACTTCTTTCAATATACATTCGACCACTACGGACATCATCGAGAAAATTCAGAACGCCACGCGACACCTGTCGAAACTCGGTGCGCATGTGGAAGAAGTAATTATTTCATAAAAAATTTTTTAAAACTTGCATAATTCTCGGCGCTCATCGAATCTTGGAATCTTCCTAACACCAAATACTGTTGACGATATTTTTATGCAAAAGTCTGTCAATCTTTCCGATTGTTCATTGGAAAATATGTTTATTCAGAGCACTTATAATGCATAGGGTAAGGGACCCAATTACTGTACCTATTAATTATCTTTATTTTTGAAGCATAATGAATATTAAAAAAGGGATGTATAACATATATATTAACTGATTTTAATAAAAAAAATTTGAATATCTCCTTTTTAATATTCATTATGCTTTAAAAATAAATACAGGGTGGGGCAATAACTATGACCAGTTTGAATATTGCCGTTATTTGCAATATGACGCGGGGATACGAAGGTTGCAACTTTGCATTGACGCAAACAGTTATGAATTCGAGCATCTCCCGTAATGGAATAAAGTTTATTTTACTACCATATTTGACCTTGCATGACCTTCAATGATAACTCGCTGAATTCGTTTCAACACTGGCTATCACATCGTGATAAAAAAAACATAGCATTCCAATTAAAAAAGTAGAATTGACCTTGAAATCTTCTCTATGCCTGCACACACGCAGAAAATGTTTGTGTCACAATATGTCCCCCTCTATACCGTGTAAATTTTCTATATAACTTTTTTTCATATTATTACAAATAACGGCAATATTCAAACTGGTCATAGTTATTGCCCACCCTGTATAATTAATATAAGCACAGTAATTGGGTCCCTTTTCCTGTAACGCGTTAGTTTCGTACATTCCTCCTTCCATTTCTATTGATGAGAGCACAGTGTGCTATGAATATGTTTATTAAACAGATTATTGATGTTCTAGATATCACGAGACTTGCTGAGCAATGCGCATTTCTTCTTTATGAGTATTTTTGGTGAAGTCGAACTACCTGACGAGATGAAGGTTCCTGAGGATGACCCGGTAACACTACGATTTATATTTATTAATTTGATTAACCACTTCCGAGATTCTTAAAATTAAAAAAAAAAATGCTCCTCTTGTCTTGACTTTACTGTAGAATCAAGTGATGATTATTTTATGATATGAAATTGTGTGTTTCAAAAACGTGTTCCGCTACCTAATATTTTCGGAAAAACTTCAGGAACCATTAAGCAGACCTTTTGTTTTTTCATAGAAAACCTCGCTGCTACTTGAATATTGGAAGGGAGTGATTGGGTTTTCGAGCTATTCTGCGCAATTGTCACTCGCGCGAATAATGCGGTCTCAAAGAGGATTCATGTCGATGTCAGATGTGGAGAAATTGAAGGAAGAGAAAGAGCTGATTATTCAGAAAGTACACGTAGGTGGTACAGGTCGACATATACAATGTGCAAAATACACTTGAATACTTTGGCAGTAAATTGTACAAGATGTTCCAATTATTGAGCTTCAATCAATATGCAATCGTAATATTTAGGGTAGGGGACCCAGGTACTGTGGGGGTACCAATTACTGTGCCCATATTGATTATACTTATTTTTAAAGCATAATGAATATTAAAAAAGAGATATTCAATTTTTTCATTAAAATCAGTAAATACAGCCCAGTAATTATTACCCCCAGAGTAGTTAGGCCCGTTACTCTAATGATACATTAATGTGTTCACAGAATGTACTGGGTGACAACACGGTGATAATAATGCCCACATTCGCGCAGCCCACAACCTATCCAGAAGATGTTGTCCTGCAAACTGATTCTGCAGTTTACAGCGCGTGGTGTAATTTCATGCTGTTACCGGCGACACACGTGCCAATGGGATTGAACGAGAATGGTTTACCTGTCGGATTCCAGGTAAAAATAATTCCGACACGGTGCAATGATTACTTGAACGCCGACTCTAATTGATTACATGAAAATTAAAGACTGATTCTGATTATAAATGAAATTTCATTCGAGAACTGATTCGAACCGAAGATTACTCTTAATCGAAGCGGATCTTAATTGAATACCGATTCTAATGAGAACCAATTTTCTGCGACTTGCTCGTAAGAATTAAGTCCGAGACGATTTCGAGCGGAAAAATAATTATGAATATTGAATTTGTTTGAAAGTTAAATTCTATTGGAAAATGAGTTTTAAAGGATTATGAACGGTGAGATAATTTTCTAATTGTAGGTGGTAGCTGGTCCCAAACAAGATCGCCTCTGTTTGGCAGTTGCTGAAGAATTGGAGAAAGAATTTGGGGGCTGGGTGCCACCCCCAAGTTGAATCATCGATGCATATACCGTTTAAGTAGAACATGGACTAGCTGTAATTTGTTTATAATATAAACGAAATTAACACTTTACCGACCGGAAACCTAATAGTTTATTGGTTTATTAGTTTGTTAGTCTATTAAATCTGCTGACAGAATGTGGTTATCCAACCCTTAATCGGTTGGCACGGCAACCGAAACAGAGCCGGTGTCAGGGAAGTATTTGTGGTCGAATGATCGGTAAGAAGTGTGTAAGACGTTCAACCGGTACCGGTCGGTAAAGTGTTAAATATATTTAATGTGAAACATAGTGCATAGAAATCTTTCTAACGGACGGAAACAGTGCCCCGAAGTTTTACGCTTGGGACGCACGAGAAATCATCACAACACACATGGGAAACTACGAATTTCAATTGTTACATCGGGTGTATTTATATCGGGACAGTGAAAATGTAATTAATTGATAATAAAAAAAACGTTTGTTTGTTATGCTATTACTACGGCTTACCTTCAATATGTTTGTCACATCGGCTGTTCTTTATAAATTCTTTATAAATTCGCCTGCAGCCACATTGGATGGTGATCTTCGAAAGGGTCATGTCATTTTATCGCACAATTGTATTCTTGACCACTCAATCTCACACACACACAACCGCATACACTCCAGGCAAACTAGAAATAAAAGTAAACAAACTATGAAAACTCGAGTTGTAGCAAATACTTTTAACTATTCGAACATTATTTTTATCAAGACCTTTCGGATCCCTTTTCCTGTAATAAGGGCACATTATGGTTCTGAGAATTTAAAAAAATGTTTTTGATGTTCAGAATGAGAAACAAATCCGGATGGTTAAAAATATTTAATTCAATTCGAACGTTTCAATCTGCCCATTTGATAGACGAGTTTTTATATCGCCAATTTTTATTGGCGATTCCTATTTAACGATAAAGTAATTACATCTAGAAGAATACTTGACCAGGGTCTATGAAGAGCATCCCGCTAATGAGAAAGCGATGTGATGATTACTATTTATTCATAATCGAACAAGTGATACACACACACTTTATTCGTCGCGACATCATCAATGCCTGCCACAGCGTACCTACGATTCGAATTAAATGTGCAATAGTATGCTTTATATATAGACTGCAGATCTTCACGCAAGTATAGATGATTTAAAAACACTCCAACTAAACAACGATTGCTCTCCTAAAATTTAAAAACCTCAAACCAGTCTTCATCAAATTTTTATCAATAAATTTCGAAAAATTTCGTGCGCTATAGTAGTCATAAATGCGTAAGAATCACAGTCTATTCGCTATAATAGAACGATCTCCGCTAAATAAATCAAAATAGTGTTTCTCAATGAAGTTCCGTGTTGAACGTGAGGAACCATCGTGTTCTTGTCATTCCACAGTGATGGCATAAAGAGATGCCATCGGCGTTCCATCGATTTTGATATTACAAGTTAACATCAAGATGGACGTCCAGCGATTACACCGTGTCCCAGATAAAGGAATCCAATTCGTTGAGATCCTTTTCGCTTCCTCTACGCTGCATCGAGCGATTAGAAAATTCTACGCTTCAATTTTACGGTATACTGATCACTCGAATACTGAGGACTAGAGGTGTGCGAGAACCCGAAAATTTTCGAGAACCCGACATATTCGAGAATCCCGAATAAAACTCTCGGCCTATCCCGATCCGACATTTTCGGTTTCTCGCACACCTCCACCGAATACGAAAATTTATCGTGCCGGGGACTCGACGACGAAATACTGTGTTACTTTACAACGGACCGGGTACATGCGAAGTCGATTCGCAGATTCGTCGCGGATCCAGCTGCCTATTAGCTCTGCCATGAGCAAACAATCATCAGAATACCGTTGTATGTTCTAGATTCTAGGGGACGTGCTCTTGACCGCGAAAGGCACCAATTATCGTTAAGGCACTGTGCTGTGGGTTTACCTTCGAAGCGAATCCACGCCGATAAATACAAAAGTTCGCGGGGTCTTAGCAGTATATATTAAGATTCTCTAGGAGACCTCATTTCCTACGGTCACAAGGGGGAACGTACGGCTTCCCCCCGTATTTCTCCCACTCGCGGTTGAACTCGTGCTCCAACACCTCTGCCCCACGTTTCCTGGTTAGCCCTGTCTCGTCCAGGCTCAGTTCACACATCTGCATGTCGTCGATACCTGCAAAAATTCAGATTCAGGTTCCATGTTCATTTAATCTCGGCCTCGCGGTCTGCAAATTGACTTGACTTATAATTCTATTTCTTAACCATGCTCTTTTCTTCATCCCTCCTACGCAAACACTCATCCTTTCACACTTCTTATCCTAATTTACTTTATTCTATTTTAATATTTAATTTTAAATATTCTATTTATTTTATTCTATTTTAATCCATATTGCGTGGTTCAAAGTCTATTCAAATTCCCGTGCAGTAGGGGCAAATGCAAGGACTTTAGGACTAAGAATGATAATGATGATGTCATGAATATTTATTCGTGTACCATTATAACTAGAGAACTAGATGACCTATAATACTGTATACAAAATGGTTCTTCCATGAATTACCTGCTACCAGTAGGATTGGTGCTTTGTCAGGATGTAGTTCCATCTGTCTGGCCACATACTGGCCATCAAAATGCGCATACCACCACCCTTTTGTAACGATAGTAGAAGGATTATGTTCTGGCTGTGTAACTGCTGACGGTCTCACGAAAGGAATTCTGAAATACCGCTGCGAGGACTCGACTATTGACTGCTTTATTGGAGTCCTAGGTGTTTTAGCAGCTGAAACAAAAATGGGTCATTAGCAGTGACGATAGTAATGTATGTGCTGCCTCTAGTAAGTAGATGATGACGTTTGAAAATTCAGTTATCCATTTTTCGTATAAACGCATAAAATCCGTAGTAAATCCACACTTCAGAGAGAAGTCGTGCTTACCAGCCTCCATGATCGACTTCGGAGCCCGCTCGTTTTCATCCATGGTGGTTCGTCTACGGTTCCGCGCCTTCCATGCGTGGTACACCTTCAGCCTTCGATGGAACTCATGGCGACAAGCCTGAAAAAACCAAAGCAAATATAAATAGTTAAGCTGTTTAGACAAGCAATCAACTCATTCATTGCCTGATAACACCAGACAACATTTACCTCGAGTAACTCGATATCGCAAGACGTGTTTATAGCATCCCGCAATTCAGAGTACTTCCACTTAGATAAATCATATTTTTTGTTAGCCATAGCTGCCTGGTTGTTGCGCACTTGCTCGGATCTATTGTGAAAAGAAATTAATACTACTAGGATATCAATTTACATAAATGAATACATTTATCACGAGATATCATTAAACAATCTGACATCTGATTCTGATATGTAGAATTGAATAGGTTGCTTATCCTCTATTGATTGAGAACACTTTTATAAAAATATCAGACACACCCGATGCGCCATGAAAAACAGAACATTTTTACAACTGCAAAGCGATGCCTATTTTCTTGTATAATCATTGTGAAAGTGTTTAATTTATATGAATATATATCTGTTTCCTTTTTTTTTTTTTTTTTGGCGACTCATCGTGTATGTGGACGTATAGTATGTCGCTTGCACATGTAGAGTATATAAATCATGCGAATAAATAAATGCCTAGAGCGTTTTAGTATGAGGAAAACCCGTGTTAGTGAGTTAGTGACATATCGCAGAAGATTGTTCATACTGGTGTTAGTCGTACGTGCAGTAGCCTAAACGAGTATTTACGATACCTTGCTAGTTTGTTGTTTGTCGACGGTACTCGTACATCGGAACCGCTATACATATTTAAGAAAATAAGGTCTTATTGGTTGTTCGAAAATTCGTTACTCTGGTTAAACACTGACCGACTTTCTTTTCACAAAAATACAATTCGCTTTACTTTTTCGTTGCACCATTTTTCTACCGGTCTCGAAGACACGATCAACTTCAAATGCAAAACTGATACAATACCTTCGTACAGGGATGGGCGACTCTTCGACTTGTCCATTCGATTCCTGAGCTAGCCTAACCGCCAACTCGTGATCTCTTCTTTCTTGTTCGAGCAATTCACGGAATTTGTTCTCTTCCATCGCTTCTTTCTCCAGTTGTGCCTAGAACAGAGTAAATTTTATTATCCGGTTAATATATATGTATGGCGGACGAAATATTTCGCGACAAATTGCGTCGTAATGATAACTGTGAATTTTCAGAAAGAATAAGATACGCACTTGAAGAACAGCAGCAGCTTTCTGGTCTTCTTTTTCTTGTCTCCTCTTCTGCTCCTCCTCCGCCTTTCTTCTCGCTTCGATGTCGTGCTTCTTTCTTCTATTATCGTCCTCCTCTCTCTTCTTTCGTTCCTCCTCTTCTTTCTTCTGTTTCTCAAGCTCCAACTCCTGCTGGATCTTCTTCAACTTCGCCTGCTCCTCAGCGATCTTCTGCTGCTTCACCATGTCCTGCAACGACGCCATTTGTCTGTTCACCTGATTAACCAGGCTCGTGTAAAGTGAATCGATCTCTGCCGGTTTGATCCTCTCGTTGTCCTTGATCCTCTTAATCGCGGCATCCAAGTCATCGTGGAGTCTCTTCAAATCGTTCATGGACTTCTCACGGTTCTTCAGTTGCTTCGACGTCTCCTCCATGCCGGCAAACTGCGTTCTCAAATTCTTGATTTTCATGATACCCTTTATACGAGGTCGATGCTGCTTTTTAGCTATGTACATCCTCGCGGTCTTCTGCAAGATGATCAGATGGTATCTTCGGTAAATGATCTTGTTCTTTAGTTTGATTACAGACAGGGCGCAGAACTGCATCTTGTTCCATCGAGACTTCAGCAACCACTTCTTCACGTTCGCCACCAGTTTTCGCAAGTTCTCCGGATCCGATTTCATGATTTTGTCGAACTCCGCGAATTTTCCCGGCTTGAAGAACACTCTAGTGATGCCGAACTTGAAGTCCTTTTTGTTTAACTTTAAACTGTGAAGCAAGGCCTCGCAGAAGAACCTAGGATCCAGCTTGGCCAACTCTGGCGGAAGGTAGGATTTGTACATGTTGTAGAGCTCCTGGAACGGAACTCTGCTAGGATAACCATGCTCCATCAGCTCCAACACTGAAGTCATGCCGGAGCAACGGAGCTGACCTAAGATGCTGTTCCCGTCGAAATGATGGGCCACCATGTCGTTGTTGGGCTTGATGCAACGAATGAAATTTGTACCCTGAAATATCATCAATGTTGTCATTGACAGTCGATTTACAGTCTTTATATTTTTACGACTATTGAGATCGTAAAGATGCATCCATGAGTAAATAATTGTTCAATTCTTCGAGTATATATTATTGACATTAGAACTAGCGAGCTTTGAACGAAACTGACGTATATTACTTCATAATAATAACTTACGTTGCTCTTCAACTTGTCCATAAGCTCTCCCAACTGGGTTTTAAATTTACTGCCGACGCTGATGAACGTGAGCTTCCCTTTCTGACTGGAGTTGTTGGCGAACTGGGTCCGGAGGAACTTGTTGTTGCTCTCCTGAATCAGAGCTTCCAAGGAAGCGTGCAACGCGTCGTTGTTCTTCTCAATGAACTGATTCTGGAGACAAAAATATTTGAAATTGTATTTTATATGGAAACAACTTGTGTAACGTCAGACGCTATAAATAGCACGTGGCATACCGTTTGATAGCACACTCCGCCGGCATAATGACGAATCACGAATCCTTCATCGTCGCGTAGCTCTCTGTGAGCTTTTAAACGGGACGTCCGTGGCAAGGTTATTCTGAAGTGGCCGTTCCACACGCGGTGTACCTCGCTGGTGAAGTGTGCGAAGCTGTGGGTGGGGAGTTTTGATTCTTCATCGAGCAGACTGAATACTCCCATGTTTTTCGACTCGATTAAATCTGAAATAGCGAACTGTATTTTAACTTTCTTCCTGTGTCATTAACACTAGATGCATAAGTAAGGAATTATTCAACAAATTTATTTCTCAGGATATACAGGGTGAGTCTCGTAACAAGACGACTTCAAATAACTCCTAAGTTATTAATTTATTGTACGAAAACAAATTTCAAACAAATGTTGCATGGTTTTCAAGGAGACCGATGCTGTAATTTGTTGTTTGTTATTTTGCTTTTTTATCAATATATGAAGGTCATCTTCAGTCTTTTAAATGGAATGCCAAATATTTTTTCGCGAATTCGAATAAACCACCAAACTCTCCTTAAAAATTATTATATCATACAAAGCTTATACCTATACAGTCTTGATTGTCGACGTAAGATATCTTGGGTACGTTAAGGGACTCTCTCGCATAAAGGTCCTGCTCGTACTTCAAGATCCTTTCGTTGAAGAACTGCTGTAACTTCTCATTGCAATAATTTATGCAAAACTGCTCGAAACTGTTCACCTTGAAGTACTCTGTAAAGAATAATAATAACAATTACTGTCTCCAGAAATTAAATAGTATAACAAGTAGACTGCGGATTTTTATGAAAAATGAAAATTGTCTGAATCAATTGTAAGAAATAGAAGTTAAATAAACATATATTTCTTCTTTCAATAATTTGAATAAATAGAAGAGAATGTAATAATACTCTTCAACTCTGTCAATGTTTTTCAGTTTGGTATTTCAGCTATTCATCTGAACTTGTGTATAAATTACATTAATTACCGAATCCAGCAATATCCAAAACACCAATATAATAGCTCGATGCCTTGAAGGGAATGCTTTTATTGATACGGCCGACGATATGGTCGAACAGTTTGCTGTAGATGGCCTTGGCCAGAGCGTCCCTGGCATTGTTGGCCTCGTAAACCTTTAGCGGTACCCTGTAGAAGTTGTACATAAAAATCAGCGATTATTATCTTCGTTGTGTTTCTTCGAGTTCGAGAACTTACATGATGACAGTCCCCTTGATCCCACCACGGCTAGTCTGCATGACTTTCGAGACCAAGGCTTGCCTGAGCTCTTCAGGATCAACGCCCAACAACTTGGCAGTCATAAACACTGCCTTCTCGGAGCTGGTGCAAATCCTTGACCCACCCTTCGTGTCCTCGGGGTTGTCTTCGAACATGACGTTCCCGAGATGAAGTACTGCGGCCACCATTGTATAAATTTCCATTCTCTCCACCTCGGTTAAGCCCAGTCGCGTTAACGCCTTCGGGAAAATTTGTATTCAAAAGACACACGAGGTTAGTTCATCGACAATCAACAAAATGAAACGTTTTTGGGTCCATGAGAGAATACAAAACAAAATTTTAAAAAATCAGTATACGAGATGAAAAATTTACAATGTTCTAAAAAACAGGGGCATTACCGTTGCTCTTTCCTGCGTTGTACAAAATTATCCAACAGGCAAAAAGAACAGAATATCAGTGTTATTATAAACAATTCGGAAAAATAGGCTAACAGAGTTCCAAAAAATATGTTAATATTAAAATATCGATTAAAATTGCTGGAGAAAGAAGCCAAAGAAATTCAGCAATTACAGAAGATCAATTCCACAAATTGTTTACCTGATCGATGGCGTTGAATCCCTCGACATCGTCCAAGATTGGATCGTGCAAGCTACCTTTAGTCACTTGATCGCGACTCTTCTGGACGTCGTTCAATTTTTTCTCCGACTCCTCGTTGCAGAAATATTGCGTGCATCCGTTCCTCAGATAATGAAAATCATCCGGCTTCGTGATCCCAAGTTTTGCACGAAGCTCTGGCGGCGCTCCGGCGCACATCATGTAGAAAACATGGTAGTTTCTCTCGTCAGGACTTTGGAGACAGACTCTGGACTTCTCGAGAAGATAGTGAGATATGTAACCACCGACGACCTGGCATTTCGAGTCGAAATGCACCTCCATGAACTTGCCGAACCGGGAACTGTTGTTGTTCCTCTTGGTCTTTGCGTTGCCAAACGCTTCCAGCACAGGATTTGCTAAATTACGAAAATAAAATGGTTATGGCCAATGCTCTGCTACGACTAACAAGGTGCAAGGATTCAATAAAATTTACCATCTAAAATCTTCTGTTCGATCGGTCCAGCCGTCGATCCCCACAGATCACACAGGTACCGAAGAAGATATTTCGTGGATTCAGTTTTGCCAGCTCCAGACTCGCCAGAAACGATGATGCTCTGTGACTGTTTTAGCACTTTCATGTCTCTGAACGCTTTGTCAGCTAAAAAGCAACAACAAACCATTAGAAACGTCGTGCAATCATTTATTCCGGTATTATAACTAGGAAACAATTTTTATCCTCTCTTTTGATAGAACGCAATCATCGAGGACTCTGTCAACATCGTATCTAATTTTATAGCTCCTAGACAACATCAATTTCAATTTCTTCTCTAACTTGATGTTAAACGCTACTAAATAACATATCACTCGGATTGAAGAATACGACGAAATTAAACAACCGATTACACACCAATAGCAAAAACATGCGGCGGTGTTTCTCCCAAGGACTTCCCCTGATAAGACTTGATAGTTTTCGGCGAGTAGAGATCTTTCACTTCGCAGTAAGGGTTCACCGCGATCAGGATATTGGCGACATAGGTCTGCAAAGCAAATCACAAGTCAATTCGCATGATCGTCGACCCTTGAACAAAAACCCGAACAATATTATATCACTTACGTATATCCTGTCCTTGAAGTAACGTGTCCGTATATTGTTCAGCAGCGTGGCCTCGTTCAGGTACATCAGAGCACCTGGGAACAGTAAAATCAGAGCAAATAGGTGAAAGTGGAGTCTCAAAACAGATCCTCGAGCGGAGGATCACACCGAGATCCTTTGTTCACAATGGCAATAACGATAAATCTTGGCTAGTACTGTTAACGCGAAATGTCTTTCACGATTATCTAGATGTCGGTTAATTAACAATTCTTGTCGCCGATGGTATCTGGTGCGTACGATCGATAAAAATAATCCCAAGTAGTTCGATGTACTATTTAATTAAAGACTTGATTGGACGATAAGAAGTATTGCAATGGAATAAGGGTATCTGCAATTCAATTAGTTATTAATGGGAACTAGATGAACGATTATGAACTTATTAATCCTGGGCATTCTGTGGGGCAGTAATTGGTACAGGTAACTTGTAGGAAGTGAACTAAAATGATTACATAGGGACTCTCCATGCATTTTAAGTATTAATCCTTGGCGCTCGAGTGGCGACTCTGGGGCCATTGATAATTGCTACACCATTATTCAAATTATTTTGTGCAGTATTAAATTTGTTTATATTTAATAACTTAGTAAACATTTAAGTGCTGTATGAGCAAATTGCATCAGCTTCATATGCATAAACATCTTAACAAGCATGAAAATTAAATTTTATTATGCTCTATTAAATGAACTAAATTTTGTTAAAATCTAAGCAGTGTGAAAAGGTTACAAGAGCAATTATTATAGTGAACTTTGTCTTTTATGGGCACCAGTGTGACAGTCAATGTATTAATTAAAGCACGGAGGGTTGAGAAAGGGTGAGAGTGGATTGTTAAGTGAATTTCAATTACAATTGTCTTCCACGTCTTTGGTGTACTCCCCAGCAGGGTAAACCTCATCCAATGGACAAGTGCGCTGTGGATACTTCGGGTCGAGCGGCATGATCAATGCATCTCCATCGACCATGTCCACGAACTTGCCGATTATGAAACCCTCCTGTGGGTCTCGCACCCACACCTGCTGGTTCTCCATGTTGGTCAATGCTCTGCAACCATACAAGCCAGGAAAATAAATAACGAAGCTGTTCGTCCAACGCAATGACAAACAAAACGATTTTGATAAACTGCTATTCCTCTCATGAGACATCTACTGAAATTAACTTTAAAAATTTACACGAGCCGATTTATACAAGGTGTACGTGAAAAACAGTTCTCAGAAAAATACTCGACACATTTTTTCTGTGTCAAATTTTCCTGTGCCGTCTAAAAAACGCCAACAAAATCGTTTTCGTGAAAACAACTGTCAAAGTTAGATCTGAAACTGTTAGATCTTCAAAAGACTTGAAGTCACAGGGGTTTTCGAATGTGGAATTTGGTCGCATAATAAAATTTCAAAAATAGTTTTAAAAAATCAGAATATTTTTAGAAATATTATATGTCGTCATTTGCGTTCATTTCTATCGAAAAATTGTTGTATTTCCGCGTCAATAAAAACGTTGTCGCTAATACAAGGCTCGTTATGGCTAATAGCAGTTTGTCCAAGATTAGAGCCTCGAAGAAAAGCTTCGGGAAAGTTCTCCCCGTTGCAAGATGTACAAGCAAATCCTCCCACGCGTCACGGGCTCCAGTTTTCCGAGGAATTTCGCTTTGAATTTGTAACGAGATTGAAACGAGAAGATCGTTCCTTTCACCGGAAACCATCTTCCACTTTCGGAGAAAGTCAGATATGTCGGTTACAGTTCCAAGAGGCTCTAGTTTTCGGCATAATAGATTGCACAATTGTTCTACGCGCGGGATCAGCGTAATTGCGAGCACGCGATGCGTTAACGTAAAATGTTAATCATGCTCCTCGTGAATGGAGCGGAATCGCTAACGACACACGGGATATCGTTTTTAAACACCATTTTCCACGGTGCTTTTCCTTGCAATTTGGCTTCAACGTCCCTCATTCCCTGAGAAGCTTTTCGAAACACGGCTGATCTTTTGTTTTCCCTTGTGACGGTAATGGACTGTGAATTTTGTGCATTTATGACGAAAATGAATGGCGTGGAATGCGTTTTTGTTTAATCTCTGTCTGAAAGAATTGTAATTCGATTTTTTCAGCAACAAGAGGACCGTGTACTTCCATAAAATGCCTTTGTACACTGCCTTTGTGAAATCACTTAATAAATTGTCTTCGTAAAATGTAAGTAAAAACGTCCAACATCGCTTTCAAGAAACGAAAGCTACATCAAAATTCATTTCTTCTTTTGACGCTTCTACGGTTCTCTATTTCACCTGCAGATTCTTATCGCGAGTGCATAAAGTCGGTAGTTTCGTTGCTAAAAGAGAAAACCACAGGAACCGCTCGTGTAGTCGTGAAACAGGCAGTGTAAATATGATAAATAGACTGCGGATTTATGACACGGAATTGAGTTAGTAAAATTCGAGGCGACTGTAAGATTAAAACAAATTAGACGTTCGTATAAGATTGGACTAAATTGCAAGTATTCGTGCCCGATTTCGAAGTCAGAAATAAATTCTCATTCAATTTTCCATGGTCGTCGCCATTTTCTACCATTGTCCATTCTCTCCGAGACTGCGTGGTTTTCCGTCTTTTGGAGTCTCTGGCATACAGAAACGTTTGCAATCGTCCAATATTATTTTGAACATTAAATTTTTCCGTTTGGTTTCAACTTCTAGGAATTAATCAAGATCAAGATCCCGAATCTAATGGTATAATTAAATGGACAGGAGGTGTACAGCGAAGTGTGGCGAACAAAGAGGAAGGAAAACGGTTCAGTCGCTTCTGTCTAGCTCGAGATTAGACGTCGCGATCAGGTTGCGCCGCGTTATTGATAGAAGAAGCAGCACAAGTGCCGCCGTGAAAGCCGTTCGTCGAGGATTTAACAGCGACCGTGGAACGGGGTTCGGTCTGTGTTTCGAAGGACGCGACACCGACGCTTGGCGCACAACAAACAAGAAAACGTTGTTAAATGTTACCCGACTTCGCACCAATACGGTCCCGATCACACCTCGCAGAACGAAAGTTTTGCGTCAGACTTTCCAGGCGACCGCAGAGATCGTTAATTTCTCAGACAGCAACGAGCGTAGGCTCCGAGAAACGCACTGCTCGAAATCTCAGGATTTGTACCGACTCACTGCGCGGCCGTTATCACGATCTAGATAAGAACAGTGACGTCGGAATTGTTTACCAATCCGTAACAATGCCTTTCTCGTTCGTGATCTTAACCCCTTGTCTCTCGTAGTCTGCGGACGAGCTTCGAGGACTTTCAACCCTTTGGCATTTTTATTTTATTTGATTTGATTTGCAATTTTATTTCCCGTGTCGCGTGCGACTCGGTAATTTCAAACTGCCAGTCTGGACGTGCGTTATCGTCGTCACGTTTATTTTCTTTTCAAGAGAACCGTTTGGACGAGTTTTCGGACGAAATGAAAAGTATAGCGTTCGCGCGCCGTCAGCATCGTGACACGTTCTTGCACGGAGTACCGTATTCCTGTCATTGAACCTCTCTCACTGACGCTTTCCGATATACAGGTATGTTTAACGGTACTCGTCGAATCGCGTGTCTTCCACCAATGTTTTGCAACGTTACGTTGTCGCACGTTGAAATATTCATAGACCTGTTGCGAAACAGTTTTGCAATTTTATCGGATCGGCGGAGTATCTCGAACATTTTTCCTCCGAAGAGCTCTTTTGTTCTTTCTAATTTGTATACATTGACTACGAGTCGTACTATAGAGAAAAAAAAAAAATCGTAATTTAACACCCACCGACCACTGCGAGTTCTAGGCCTATGCCGGAGTCGTTCCTGACCCAAACCAGGTAATCCATTCACCACAGTTTTCTTCCGATATAAGGCGATGGCTCGGGACCGGATTTCGTCGTATTTCGGACGAACAAGAAGAAAGAGCGGACAGCGATTTTCTTATTTCGAAATAAAAAGCGTCGTCTCCACGACGGGTCACGAATGACACCGGCATAGCGTACGGAGGTTAAAGGTGACTCCGATTGAAGAACATACCACTTTTACGAGTTCCCGTGCGCCATACACCTTTGCGAAATGTGTTCGCAAACTTTCTCGAACTTTAACACATGGAAATACTCATCCCGAAAAGTAGCATAAGTTTTCGTATGTAGGTGGAATTCGGCGATCGAAGTATACCAGATTTTTCCTGGATTTTTACAAGACAGAGCTCGTTGCAAAACATTCACTCTAACCAATGTGTCAGTTCATTATTCAATAGTTCATCGTTAGCCTAATCTGGTTCAAGGGCGATTTCACCCCTCGCTCGCTCAGTTATAGCTTTCACGAAGCCTCTAAAAATCCGAATTTCCGGGTTACCGAAGTTCACTCGGCGATCCTCCCGGAACCAACCAACCGATCGAGCTCGTGTAGAAAAAGTCAGCGATCTATGGTGCTACGGAAGAGAGTCCGGGATCGCGAGATTATCGCTTCGTACGAGGATTTGTCGCGAATATCATTCGATCGTTCGCACGACTGATCTAGAAAGCGCGAGAAAGGAGCCGTTTAGGCTAGTTCCCCTCTGTCGCCGCATTCCCAGCATCCCGTTAGGAGTATCGTAACGGTACCAGGCGGCCGTAGATCCTTGCATCGATCCTTGAAACAGGAACCGCGAGTGCAACGACGTGGCCTCTCTATACGCAGACATCCGCGAAAGATGGATGTCTTATCCGCTCGCGGGATCAACGATCTATCCCGAAGATAAGTCGCTTGAAAACTCGGAAAAAGCACCGGCAGTTTCATCGAGGATCGCACGAAGACGTTGTTAATGCTGGATCATTTTAACCCGAGGCTGCTGTTGCAATGACTAGCGTATTCAGTTTTAATTTTTATCGTTCCAACATAAACGATCAAGTATTATGTACGGATTTGTTCGGTCGTCTCCAATGTCTTCCTTTCATTCATCAACAAAGCACAGGATCCATTCTATCATTCCGAGGTAATTCTGTCAGCCATAAATTGTAGAATCGTTGATTAGAAACGGCTTTTATTTAAACAGAGTTATCTGCATTTTTCCATGAGTCACAACTATGTGTGCTTCAGAGTGGTCGGGACAGAGTGTATTTTCATTTAGAAAGTTACCGACGACAGAGTAATAAAATCATGTACCGTGTCATTTTGGGATATTGCAAGGGAGAATGCGCGATGAGTAGACTGCGGAATTTATGCATTTATGACAAAAACGGGTATGTCAAATGCAGAACAGAAATTTATAGGTACTGACATAATGTTTCCAATCCAATAACATTATTAAGAAAAGAGACAAATGCCTAAGAAATTTCCCAGCACGTCAAAGTGGTAGGAAGAGCAACCGAACAAGAAGAATGACGATGACCTAAATAGTATAGCATAATGTTAATGTTTTCTATTGTAATAAAGTTTATAATATCATGTATTAGGCTAGGTTATAAGATCATATATATTGGAAAAATATTGCATAATGAACGAACGGTGCAATAAATAAAAATCCTTCTGGGAAAGTTCGTGCCCCGAGTACTAATGAAGACCAATCACCGTTACTCGCAAGAAAGTTGTCGCGGGTCATGCGCGGTGCAGCTGATATCGGGATCCCGTTAACCCGATTCAGGTGGATATAATATATGTATATATCGGGAATAGTGATTGAGCAAAGAAGTGGGAAATCCGCGACGGTTCGTTCACCTTGCTCCCTCTTGAAAACGGTAACATGCAGCTGTCGCGGCTCTACGCTTTTGGCCACCGCCTTTCCTCTCTTTACATACGGTGATACCGAATCGAAAGACCTTGAGAAACACGATAAAATTCCGCAATTATAAACCTATTGCTTACTGCACGCAAGATACCTTCTTTGATATCGTATCTCGGAGACGTTGTAATTAAGAATTCGAGCGGTTATTGTACAAATACTACGAACTGTAAGTGTAATAAAAGAACCCGCAACATGTACTTATCTCTGACAGACTAGGATTACAAGATTTATTAAGTTGTATGACTCATTTGAGGGTTTGTGATTAATCGTTAGGTGAACATTAGTAGTTTGATGCGTCCGGTTGAGTTCGAAATTGCATTGGTTCGGTGGAAATTGACTCTGAGTTGGTTCGTCGAAAGCTGAATTTGGATTTAAATTGGACTGCTGGGAGTTGAATTTGAATTTAGATTGAAATCTAATGATCGAAATCTAAATTTGGATTTAAATTGGACTGCCGGAAATCGGATTTAAGTGCACCTAGATCTGAATTCGAAAGCTGAACTTGAATTTAAATTTGAATTTTCACTGAAGTGCTGAATGTTGAATCTGGACTTGAATTGGATCGCTGTAGGTTGAATTAGGATTTAAATTGAGTTGCTGAGAGTTGTAACGGAATTTAGATTTAAATGTATTAATTGACAGGTTTTGGATTTAAATTGGACTGCTGAAAGTTGAATTTAAATGTACCTAAATTTGAATTTGTGAGTTGAATTTGGATTTAAATTGAGTCGCTGAGAGTTGTATCGGAATTTAGATTTAAATGTATTGATTGACAGTTTTTGGATTTAAATTGGACTGCTGAAAGTTGAATTTAAATGTACCTAAATTTGAATTTGTGAGTTGAATTTGAGAGTTGAATTAGGATTTAAATTGAGTTGCTGAGAGTTGAATCTGAATCAAGATTTAAATATAATAATTGAACGTTGAATTTAGACTTAAATTGAGTCGCTGATAGTTGAATCTGAATCAAGATTTAAATATAATGATTGAACGTTGAATTTGGATTGAAACTGGACTGCTGAGAGTGGAACGGGAATTTAGATTTGAACTTGCTGATGGAAACCTGAATTCGATCGTTCAAAATTAATTTTGAGCGAAGAGTCAAATTATGGAAACCAAAATACGAAGAGCATTGCTAACAAAATCGAACGCGGACATGTACACGACGCCGTAATCAAAATTCTCCAACGCCGCTTCTGCGTGCGGCATAAAAAAATAGCTCGTATGAGACGAAATGAATGAATCAGAAGAGGAAACCGGAAGTGGCAGGTGTAGACCCGACGTTCGGGAACCCGGGGAGATACGCTTCAGTGGTCGCGTGTGCTCGCCAACAAAATTCTAGCGTGGAATCGTCGAACATACGTTGAAACAGAAAGGATGTTCATTCGTCATATACGACAATGAGAACATCATCGGGGGGCACGTTTCTGCCATGCCGTCACTATACGATGGCGCTGGAATATGAAAGTAGATGGAAGTGCACTTGACCATTGTTTTTCGTCGCGAATCGTCGAACCGACGAGACTGTGTCTAGACGTTTTCCTCTCGGCTCAGGGTCCACGGAATGCCACGAAAACTGTGCAACACGACTTAACTTTTAATTCAATTGACTACTCTCTGAACAACAAGCAACTATCAGTTCTAAAAATACATTTTTCGGGGACCTTTTTGCTAGAAATCATCAAGACACAGATTCCAAGGACTCAAAGGACTCCTACACCTTGAGAATTTTTGGATCCTGAGATGAAGGCCTACAAAAGTCCAAGAACTCAATCCAGGACATGTTCAAGCGCTCCACTACAGGATTGGTCTTATCGGAATACCTCCGAACAGTTCCAAGTCATCTGTGCCGTCTCGAATCGAGATTTCTCGACGTTCCGTCGGTTGATGCCTCCCATAAGTTGTTAACTACGACCGGTTGGACGTTTCTCGGGGATCGCACTCGGCTCGCGGAGAAAGTATGCACCGTCTATCTGTCGTCATGGTCAACGAACCCGGGACAGCTACTTCACCTTCCGCGAATCCGCTCATTACGCATTACGTCCACGCGTTGCGTAGCTACTGTGTAATTAGACGTTACGCTCCCGCCGACGACGGTTTCGTAATTCCGTTCGAGGCACGATTCGTCTGTGGAACCTGACCAACCGACAGCCGCCCGTGCAAGTGCACGTGACGTGGTTTCAAGGAAAGTCGAACACAAACAACTATCGTCCCGTTGCGTTCGTTGCCAAGTCACCTGAAAAACTACTGCGCTCTACCGCGAGCGAATCGCCGAAATGTCACTTGTGTCGTGTAGGGTCACTGTTCGGTGACACTTACCCAGTGGCAGTTAACAAGCAAATTTTTGTAACATTTTACCGACGTGTTTGTGACATTTTCCTAATTAAAACGAGTCCAAACACGGCACGGTTTGGATGACGTTTACTCCTATAATCCGCGGTACAGTGGAACCTCGATTATCCGAACCAATCAGTGGAACATAAGTGTTCAGAGAATAGAATAGTTATTACAATGCCAAGTTAACTCTGTAGTAATGTACAGAATAAATCGCATTTTACTTGTATACATCTCGTTTTTGAATTCGGATAATAGTGAAATCAAATGCCACCGGTTCGGATAGACGAGGTTCTACCGAGTCGTGGATTAAACAAATAAATATTATCCGAATTGTGTCGTGTTTGGTCTCATTTGAATCAGAAAAATGTCACGAATAAGTTGGTCAAAGTCTCATGAACAAATAATTGAGGAGAAACAAATCGTGTTAATGAATTATAATTGTATCACCGATTTATCTAATTCTATAAAATTGTCGAACAATTCAATGCAACTACCTTTAAACTGTATTCACTGAAAATTTCATCCACTAACTCTTAGAATTAATAAAGTTATAGCCCGCAATAGACACTTGCTCCAACGGTGTTAATTTTAATTGCGTCGTTTTCTAAAAAATATATCCCAAACGATCTTCTTCCCCTCGGAACACCGGTTCTCGCTTTCTAACAGCGGCGCTTATCTCGATGAAAGATAAAATAACACAAAAATAGCGGTTATCTTTTGCCCATTGTTCCAGATCTTTTCTCCAGATAACGATTTTATGCATCGTACATAAATATACGTAGAGAGCGGGTAATTAGCTAAAACCTACAGCAGAATAATGTCCCCACTTCGTTTTTAATGGAGTGGAACGACTCGCGAAGAATATGTACTAAAGACCGCGCGATTTAATTAATGGTTTTAGAAATCGGTCTACAAAAGATTCGCTTAAGACACCTGGCCGAACGAAGGGAACGAGGTGCAACGTTCGAGAAAGAGAAGAAGAAAGAGAAGAAGAACAGAAACCAGGCGAAAGCAGACAGAAGAAAGAGTCCCGCCAACGGATTTACAATGGAGATTATATTAGAATGGAGCGTTGCCACCTCGGACCATAAAGCAAGGCCAATGACCCGTCTGTCTCCCTGGACAAAAAAGCCAGATCGACGGAAAGGGAAATCTCGATACTGGAAACGCGTGTTTCGCGAAATCTAGCAACCTTCGCGAATTTCGTTTCCACTCGAACTAGAAATCGATACACCTCCCCGGAGACAACTTTCTATCGTGAATTAATATTTGCCAGGTCAGTCGTGAACAACTTCCGTTTCCTTCTGCAACGCTCGAATAGATCTGGGACTCCTGTGGACTAAACTTCGCAATTTTCAAATTGATTTCTTTGTATAATGTTGCTAGACTGCGATGCGAAATTCTTGTCCTGAATAGTAACCATATATCTCTTTTCATCCCCAACAATCTTAATAAGCTGAAGACGATATATTGACATTCTTAAATTTTGTCTATGTTTTTATTGTTTTAAATTTCCCAGACTCATTTATTGTCATAAATTCATAAAATCTGCAATTTAATTACCATAATCTGTGGTTTCCATGATTTAGATTTTTAATACTTTCGATAGCTTTTTCTTCCAATCTTAGGACATATTTTTTTACTGGTGCGTGAAAGCGTATCGTTTCTAATCATCTGACCTTGTGAAATTAACTTTGAAATATAATATTTCGTGTCAGTACAGTGCGTCAGTTCCTGGCGGGTTTATATGTTCATTCATAAATGCAACTATATTCTTGTTAGTCATGCTGCCATTATTTGCATATATTAAACCTGCGTGACCACTTAAATTATAATATTAGAATAAGTCACTAGTTTATCATTTTTGCAGTAATTTTCGACGAGAATTAAGTTATTCGATTTATCTCTGTAATATATCATTTCGCGATTGTTGAAGTGCTCTTTTAATAGCGCTGATCAATTTCAATCGATTACCTGTATTTTACTCTTTTTATTTCTTTAGAAGTACTCACAAGAATCTCAAAATTTTCCATAATTTCTTCTTAAGAAATAATAAAAATAAAATACGCGTAATCAATTAATGAACTAAATACGACGATGGGGAGCATTTCAAGAACAACGAAGTGACATATCACAAAGATAAATCGAAAAGTTTGCTCGTTTGTTGAATGAATACGTCGATTTGAGGACAATTATGAATTTTGGAGAAAATATGGAGGATACTATAATTTCGTCGAACGTTGTACTCCAGCCCAGCTGGAATTATGGGCGCAACAAGTGCATGGTTCGGTCGTTAGTGCGATCACGTACGGTGGTATCATCATTTCGCAGGCCGTTTAATATTAATTGGAACAACCTTCGCGCGATCCTCGTCATCGACCGCTTT
This sequence comes from Halictus rubicundus, assembly GCF_050948215.1. Taxonomy (NCBI): domain Eukaryota; kingdom Metazoa; phylum Arthropoda; class Insecta; order Hymenoptera; family Halictidae; genus Halictus; species Halictus rubicundus. Next base: position 12,569,792 of record NC_135152.1, on the reverse strand, counting down.
CGACGATTAGATTGAATCGTGGGATGTGATTTTGTGCGTACGGCGACACACTGTGCTATTTAATCGCACGACCACATTCGCACGAGTAGGTGTACGCGAGGAACGAGGTGGGTGCTCGAGTTGCTTCAATTAGAATTTGTGAGGCTGTCTACCGCAAAATAAGAAATACTAATTCTTCATTTCCTACTTCGTACGATCATTAGCAATCAAATGCTGATACATTTATAGAATTCTCGATCCTTAAATCTTGAAAGGCTTAAATGTCTCAATTTTCATGCTCATGCTGATTGGCTACCGGAGACCTCCATACGACACGAGGAACAGAAAGAATAATTCTTTTCTATTTGCTCGATGTTGTGCGAAAAAATCTGCATCCTGCGTCACGATTTTTGATTTCGTACGTCTGATCGCTCTAGTCGATGTGGTCTGCAAGTACAAACAAAACTTTAGAAAGGTTCACGTTGGAAAGAAATCGAAAGTTAATAAAAATTTCATTAATTATTTAAAAAGCATAAAATAAGTGTTATTTTCGTGACAGTACATCGTCGAAGGCGGGCGTTTGAAAAAATGGGGCCGGATTAATGAAAACGACCTTCGCACTACCTTAACGGTTTTGCTTCAACTATAACGGAGCTGTTTTCAACCATCGCGCGCCATGAGATTCTCGCAACACGGTAGCTGAGGCACGAATTCGACCGTTGAAATTAGAATTTCAAAGGTGACCGTTGAAAATTGAAATCCCGGAATGCGAAACTGACTTTGAAGTCGTTCGTTACCCCGCAAACTGGAATTCTAGCGGCGGCGAAGACCGTTGCAATTTGAATTGCAATCCTCCGCGGAGGAAACCGGCACGCGATCTTTTCATTTCATCCGAAAATTTACATCCTGCGTCGAGCTGCGCCTCGCTCTGCTCGTTATCGAACGAGACTTCAACATCTCATTTAGCTTTCACGGTGGCTGAGCATCGCGCAACAGCTCAGATTCGCACCGTACAGTATATGAATTAATAATGACGAGTACTATGCATCCGTTCGGAGTCTATGGTCACACGAATCCCAGCCAGGGAGATCCAGTCGATAAAGCCGACTGTTTATAGTTCATTTGCATCTCCGGAAGGCCCTTGACCGTCTCGATCATGATCGAGGCCTGATGATCCAGGCTCGATCTCGTTCGATTCGCGTCGACTAAGATAATTACGGTCTGCTGGATGCTGCGTTGCATAATCAAGGAAAGAAGGATCATACTCGTATAGGCGTGCCGGAGAAGATATCGTACGAGACGAGAAAAACGAGAGAGAGAGAGAGAGAGAGAGAGAGAGAGAGAGAGAGAGAGAGAGAGAGAGATGAGAGAATCGCGTCGCTCTGGTGACTCATGCGAACAACACCGTTCGATCGAGGACCTCGGCGAATCGTTAGCCTCGGCTCAGTGTCACGATTAAGGACACACGCCGCTCTCTGTTTTGTTCCGTTTAATTAATTCGTCAGCTGATCGGAAACCGGCTTCATTAACGGCTCCCGCGCCTGCGTAAATCGAGACCCGTCTGGATCCTCTCTACGCTTAATTAGATGAATTCTGGGTGGGGACTGGTGGCCATGTAACGAATATCGTTGGAACCAAAGATGGCGAGCAAGTGTCTCAACCGCTCTCACGCAAGGAGATCATCATCTGTACCAAAACTCCACAGATCCAAACACAGTAATGTTTCTGTGACAAAGCACAATTAATATTCTTTTATGAAACCTCCGTCAACATATTCGTGGCATTTCTCTGATTAAAATGGGACCAAACACGACCCAATTTCGATCACAGTTACTCGTTCAATCGACGAGAGAGTGGAACCTCGATTATCCGAACTGATCAGTAAAACCAATTTAACTCCAATTTAACCGATGCAATTGAAATCCCACGAGTATACTTTGCGCCCACCGAGATTTGAAGTCGAATTTCGAATTTGATCGTCGAAATTCGATTTCGATCTTGATCTTGACCGTTGGAACTCAAGTTGAAATTTCGCGAAATTAAAATTCGATTAGCTACCGCAGATACGCGAAGATAAACGTAGATTCGCGAACGACCACGTTATCAAATAAGGTGGAATTTCGTAACGCGATATGGGAAACAGATGCGGACGGAAAAAGAAAAAAAATTAATTGTTTTAAATAATAAGCGCATCAGCGCACGACACCAAGAGGAAACTGAACGAGTTTTCATCACGCGCCGAGACCGAGAGAGATAGAGAGAGAGAGAGAGAGAGAGAGAGAGAGAGAGAGAGAGAGAGAGAGAGAGAGACCGGGGGATTTTCTTCTTTTTCTTGGTGGCTATCAAGATACACTTACCGGGGAACGAAGGCGCACACGATTCACACGCTAATTCACCGCGACCGGATCGTCCGCGTTCCCGCACCTATGCATCTTCGTTCCACTCTCCTAATCGTGTTGCAACTCGAAAGAAAAATGTTCGTGCGCTTTACATCGTCAACCGACGTAACAATAACGCAATACGTTCCACGCGGCTGTCCGTCTATCATTCACCTATTCTACTTACACAGTGCACCCGACTTTACTTCATGTGAACGCTAGTTCCCCCCATGTCTTATTGAATCGAAATCTATCCCACATCTAGACAAATTAAGGATTGAATACAAAAGATTATTGTAACAGCAAGTGTTAATTATAGCACGTCGGAAAAGAGCAAGTGTTGCATCTTCTATAAATAGACTATAACACTACCAATGCTACATTCTGTGCAAATACAGTTTTGAAATGCTGATGGCTGAAAACAAAGCTTGAAATCAATCAACTTAAAAATTTGAATTTGAACTTAACCGTTACAATTTGAATTTAACCGTTACAATTTGAATTTGAACGTGACCGTTACGATTTGAATTTGAACTGAACCGTTAAAATTTAAATTTGAACTCAACCGTTACAATTTGAACTTGAACTTAAACGTTGCAATTTGAATTTTAATTTGAACTTAACCACTACAATTTGATTTAGAATTTGAACTTAACCGTTACAATTTGAATTTGAAAATTTGAATTTAACCATTACAATTTGAATTTGAATTTAATCGTTACAATTTGAATTTGAACTTAACCGTTACAATTTGAATTTAAAAATTTGAATTTAACCGTTACAATTTGAATTTGAACGTAACCGTTACGATTTGAATTTGAACTGAACCGTTAAAATTTAAATTTTAACTCAACCGTTACAATTTGAATTTGAAAATTTGAATTTAACCTTTACAATTTGAATTTGAAAATTTGAATTTAACCGTTACAATTGTCAACGCAACCGTTGAAATTTAAATTTGAATTTTGAACTGAACCGTTCAAAATTTGAATTTGAACTTGAACTCGTCCCTCGAGATTCAAGTTCGAAAAACATAGCCCACCACAATGGAGCATGACTTGATCACAGTAATTAAACTCTGAGACACCTTGTACATCAGAGCCAGCCCCCGCATTTCGTGGGAACAGAGACAACAATTGTTGCGTGTTATTGTATCAAGCCCCCGCGTGCACAATGGCCGCTGCGTTCAACAATACCGAACCAGGCAGTGCGTTGCAGGTCACCAACAGGAATCATGTTCGTTCGAACGACGATTGTCAATGGAGCAATGGTGAACTGACCACGCCACGATGTCTTAATCAGTGGGTCACGGTCCCCGTTTACTTTTCACAAAGCGGCCGAACCGTGTTACGAGAGCTAATTGATACACGTATCGCGAAAGAAGAATGTAATTCAATTACAAGCAGTGTATCTCACGAAACGAGTGGCTGGAAAAATGAAATTGCTTGGATGTAACGGTCGCAGGCACGGTTTGCATCCACACACGAGGAACTTAAACGTTCCGAAGCGTTTCTCGGTAGTCGAGGAAATTTTCACGGTCGAAACCTGCGTATATCATGTTCGCCTAACCTAATTAGCTCGGAAACGGCCGCTCACGATTGAGACGCGGAAAGGCTTGAGACGTTCGTCCAATGTCCGACTGGAAAACTCATTTCTCTAATCGTTTAGCTCAATCGTTCACGCTTGTTTTCTACCTCGTTTTGTTGGAGATGTGCTACAGTCATTGGGATATAAAAATGTGCGCAATGACAGTTTCAATTAACGACCGAAAACATTTCCAACTCGTAGCAGTATTTTAATTAAAACGGTGCTCTAAAGTCTGCTCGGAATACAAACTGGTTCGCATCAGTTAATGCGTGATTTATCATATGCATATTACACCTGTCTCGCTTATCTCGATTATCACGGAAAAATTGAGAAATATTAATTCAATATGTCGCAAATATTAAACGCAAATATTAAACGAATGGATAAGATAAGTCAGACATATTAAATATGTGCTCTCATAGCGACCTACAATTCTGAATGTTTGTAAAAGAAAAATTGTACAACCCAAGAGATTTATCTTATACGTACACACGTGTTCGAAGACACCATAATGTATCATTCGCACCGGTCCCCGTGACGCCGAACCACCGTTACCTACTATCAATTATTTTTATAAAATGCACTCGTACTATTTCCTGCGTCCGTACTGTCGACGTTCGTAATATGATCTAAGGTTAGAGAAATCGATACGAAATGTTGTAGGATGATTTGCAGAGGCAGATCGATTATTGAAAAATGGCGATCAAAGGCGTATGTAGGGTAAGGAACCCAATTACTATGCCTATATTAATTGCACTTATTTTTAGAACATAATGAATATTAAAAACGAGATATTAAATTGTTTTCATTAAGATCAATTAATATGTGTTATATATCTCTTTTCTAATATTCGTTATGCTTGAAGAATAAATATAATTAATACAGTAATTGGGTCCCATTACCCTACTTCCATTCTTGAAATATTGAAATGAAAATCGAATGGCGTTCGAAAATAATTCGCATCGCGCATGGAACATGTGAATAAATATCAGCAATAAATAGATCGCGGATGTTCAAGGCAATGTATATTTTTATAGGAAATAGAAATTGAAAATACCTCGGTGGTTTGTTGCTTAATTTGCATACTCTGCCTATTTTGAATATGTTTTCGAAGGACGTATGCAAAAATACATTGCATATCTCGTGTATGTTTAGCGTATGTTATTAGCGATATTACTTGCAAAACTGTTGTGCATGTAAGATTATGTAGGTTTTCAAATAATTCTACAACATTAGCAACTATACGGTAGATGCGTATTAGAATTGAAAACCACATAATAATACCACAACGTGGGTTAGTACAATTAGGGAAACTAAATACGTTCATACTCCTACACGATTCAACTGTTACCGCTTACATCATGCTACAGTATAAACATTTTTCTACGTTGATTTCATTTGATATAATGTTATTATATAATAACATGTATATTGGCCGCGTTTTTTGCACATAATATTCCTGTGTGTTACTTGACTTTCATTCGGATACTTTCATATTCTACGCGGTCGTGAGCATGCACAATTTGTAATAAACATAATGAGAATACCGGCCTAACGTATGAAACATATGTTGCCGGACTTGTGACTCTTGTTAACCTGTTGTCCGGTGCTTCCGCGCGTTGCGTACGGGTAAACGTAAACAAATCTGTAAACGCACCATGACCGTTTTTATCTTCCTCCAACGAGCTATGTACATATCTCAAAACAAATACCACGAATAAAAAAAAATCAACGTTTCCTATTACACCTCTCGCCAATTAAAAGTCATAAAACCACAGATCGTTCCAACTAATATATATTCATATCAGACAATTGCGTTACGGAAACCTGAAAACCAGTTTTAAAAATACTACATAGAACGTCACCTTCCTGAATTACACAACAGCCTTCATTGATCACGCGTGTCTACTTGAATAACTATGTATATACCCGAAGCAGTAATCACAGAAAATGAAAGTCACCAAAATTGTGTTGAGATTATCGTGACAGTACGTACGTAGTACTGGTAACCTTAACGGCCACAATTGTGCCGCCCTTTTGCACTAACGTACACTTGTGCTAATTCGAACTCGGTGGAACGACAGTTGACACCGAGCAACGTGGTAACGTTGCTGGCTGAAAGGGAATTGGCGATATTTGTGCAAATATATTGATATTGTTCGTGTGATATGTGAAACGGTGTTGAGAACCTGTGTGGAAAGTGTGGAAATTGTAAAGAGAAACGTGGACAGCGAACAACTCACTCACCGAACCGGAGAGCAGCGACAACACGATCGGCACGACGTCCGACATGCAACTGCCGCTTCGCTGCGTCAGTCCCATCGGATCGGCAATTTTCGTAGCTTTTCGGACGTGCCACGCGGCAAGCGGCAATCACCTGGCGCACCGAGAAAATTTAACCGCGATATTATCTACACAACAGGTGGTAACGAATTCAAAAAGTGAAATCTGTTTATATTGGCTTTCATAGATTACAATACAATTTCTCGCATGTCAAAGTCGGTGGTAATTACGAGAAGATTAGATTTACTACACAAGTCGCATCATGAAAAATTATCAACACCTATAATCGAAAGCGGAAACTTCATCTCTGTTGCTTCTTCAATTTCATAAATTCGTGTCGGAATGCTTGCGAATGTTTTAGGAATATAAACTATTATTTCAAGGATTTTTTTACATTATCCTTGTGCATTTATTTTATCTGATAAGCCCGAACTGCCATTGTTTGTAACTTCGACCCGTTTTTCAATTGCCAGTCGCTTGAGGTGTACTCTTGGAAAAAAAGATAATGGTAACGATGCTTTGTTTCACTAACGTTTAAGTAATTTACATAAATGTTTGTGTTGATCGTTTCGAGGTCCCGTTGCAAAGTAGGTTGCTGCAATTGACAAAATGGTGGCCATCATGTAGCGACATCTAGAGTAGCTTATACGAGGTTACCGTTGGTAAAATAGAACATGGAAAGTACGCTACCTACATAAAATTTATGTTCACAAAATTCGTAAGAAATTTAATAGCAAAACCCTGAGATTGCATTGCTCCTCAGTATGTTCTCATAAAAAATTTGATAAACTTTACCAGGGATAATCCTGTTTCAACGTATTTAAAAATCGCGCAAAGTTCATTAACCTCGGCGAACTGCAAACGTTAAGTATACAACTGTCCCTCCCGATATGCAAAAAACTAATTCCCAATTTTATGTCGGCATAAAAGTTTTATTGCCATTTCTTCGAATAAATTGCTCGGAAATGCGAGTATGGATCGCTGCGTGCTCTAAATGCTTTACAACCAAAAATATTTCTTCCGGTCGACGTTCTCCAAGAAATAGCTTTTTTCCCCGCCGTTTACCTCGCCCGGAAGAAACAAGAGAAAACGCTGTTTGAGTAATAAAATTGTTTAACGCCGATACTCCTTAAATTCCATTTTAGCTCGACGACTGCGACATAACTTTCTCACGATGTTACCCAAAGAATGGGAAGAAAAAATTTAAAATCCCCTGCATCCTTGACATTTAACAGAGCTTCCCATTCCTCCTTTAGTTTCTAATGCCATTTAACTGCGCGCTACTCACTTGCAAAATATGTTCGCACGGTACAGTCCATTCTAACTTTGTTCCCATTTCTAGTCGAACTATATTTTTAACATATATTAAATATTATATACATATACATAAATATTTGAGACATATACAAAAATATGTCGAGAAGATGATCGCAATTCGTAAATAGTACTTCCTCTGTACGTGGGTCGACTTGAGAGACACAGCGAGATGCTCGGAAGCAGCGGAAACTACTTCCTCTTTGCTCTCATTGGTTGCTGGTCAGAAACGAAGAGGTGTCGGTAAACAAATAATAATTATTATCAATGGATACATAGTTATTATTATTATTTTATAATGAATCTTCATGTGGGTAATATGCATATACAAAACTGTGGTATAAGGGCTTGTTTCGATTGTCTTTCTTGCTCATCATTTGCTCTTATTCAAAGGTCTGCGCACTACTTGATGCACAAGGGACTAGTGGGGATAAGTTTGCACGATTATGGAGCCCGCTAAAACGGCACGTTTGCGAGTGCAATGAAAATGTCATATTTCTGTGATTGCAATGAGTGGAGACCTAAATATGCACAATCCTAAATGGTAAGTTTAATTACAATTATTTTATCAAATAGAGATGACTGAGATTCAAGCATTATAATATTTATTACGTAAGGGTAGCAGCCATAAACATTTACGTATTCCAGTAACGTCGTCCTAAGGGATTAGGAAAAGTATTACGATGAACACTCATTTATAAAAGACGAATGTATTTAAGAAAATGATTATGGCCTAGTAAGGAATGTGTGTTGGGCAGAACGTGTTAAAGGTCGCGCGTGATACGCTTTCACCGTCCTGTTTCCAGGTTGCAATTTCTAACCGGCTCCGTAGGAGGAAAATCGAGTTTAGACTCGCTTCCGTGAACGATGACCTCTACGAGGAAAACTCTCGGACAAGGTGGCTCGCGACGCCGAGCCGCGTACCTGACGGAATTCACGATCCAACGCGTGGGCGGCAAGTATTCGAATAAATTGATTCTTCCCGCGCGGATGATTTGCCGGACGATTTTCTGATTGCGCGTTGGTAATTCCGGCGTTGAATGGTGAGGTAAGATTAATCCACGAGATGGAAAATTTTGCATTCTTATATACTGGACGATTCACATAAAATGGTTGACATGGAAGGCGAGAGCACACATTGTCGCAATTCTCTTGCTCCGGCGTGGAGTGATGAAATGAAGTTCATCTACAAGATGGAAAATTTTGCATTTCAGTATACCAGTGTTAAGAAAAATCGGTAAGCAGCAGGCGTCTACGTCCTTTGTACTAATTAACAGTGGATTCCCGCTGGTTGACCAGTGTCGCCAGACGAGAGGAGGGAGCACGAATTGAGGGGAAAAAGTTACCCCTTCTCTGCCAGTGCCGGAGTCAGTGATCGGACCGCGGCAGGAGCGTGGGGAATAGTGCGGTAGAAGGGAAAGTTAGAGTGGGGACACAAGTCTCAATCTGGCGACACTGCTGCAAACGTAGCGCGTACCCCCTCTAAACTCTTCCCGTACCCCGAGGGGTACACGTACCACACTTTGGAAAACACTGCAATATACGAAGCGATTCGTGTGAAATGATCGACATAACGATCAAGAGCATGGATTGCCCCGTGGGGCACTGTTCTAACTCCGTTAATGCCGGGAGCAACCGAAACCACGCCTATTTAAAAGATTACTTAAGAACATATTACAGTATTTGTACAGGTCGATGAGTTTCTCTGGCATTATTTGCCCCAAAGCGTTGCCCCAGGGGGCAATTCAGAACGCTCCCAGCTTGTTACGTATGCCAATCTGTTGGAAGATCATTCGAGGTAAAAGATCTTGACTCTTTTCAACGAGTTTGTGTACACTATCCAAGCTCAGAGTATAATATATTCTACGTATTATGAAACGGCTTGTACAGGTAATAGAATAATTACGGCTCGTATACACAATGTGCCGCGAACTATGACTCGCGCAGTCATTATCCGGTAATATTTTGACGTGAATGTATTGTTGCGCTTTATAGATTCAATGTCCTCTAAGAATACGGTCATTGTAATAGAATAATTACGAGTAATTCCCGCGAACGAATGACAGAACTGCGAAATCCAACTGCCGGATTGACGTTAAACGTTGTTGGATAATTGATGACCGCTGATTACGATCCTACCGAACGTTGGATTCCTCTTGCGGTATCGCGAAACCGCCATGTTCAACGCTGCAGGAATCAGAGTACAGAAAAAGGAAGTATAATCCCATTATCCTCCTCCGTTATCACCATTGTGAAGATATTTATAGACTATTGCACCATGACAATAATAGCAATACTATTTTTATTAGAGCGCAGCGAGTCACTGATAGTGATTGAAATAACTAAATTCATAATTTTTTTCAGAAAATCAATTTCTCAAGCGCTTCGCTTTAACAGTTCGGCCAGCTGATAGCATAAAAAATACTCGCAGTGCTAAGGGTTAATATTCGTCGATTGTAAAGTACACGGATCGAGTTTTTAATGCAAATTGCGAAGTCACACATACGCGACGGCGGCGTCTTATGCAAAATCGAGCATCCTTAACGAGCTCCTCTCGTTAGCGATACACGAACGCCGTCGACAATGGATCGGCGATTAGATTCCAAACGTTAATGTAAGCGGCTTCCGCGGGCACAATTCGAGCTTTCTAAACATAATCGCCGACGGCAGCGGGCAGACGGCTCGCGCGATTTCCTCCACTTTTTGCTCGCGTTTTCTTCTGCGTCGCTGTCTGCCACGTTCGCGCCATAATATTGCATTTCCTTCGCGTCAGCGGCACGCAGCGACGGAAAAAGATAATGGTGCGCCAGCGATGCGACGCATCTCCGGATCGCAATCTACAGATTTCGCCGCGCTCGGATGATTCATTCAGCGCGACGATCGTTCGATTGATGCGTTCCGCTGTTCAATGATAACTGGTTTCAATGTTTTTAACCTTTCTGACCACCGTGTACGTATTCGACTCCCACTTGTATCGCGCGTGTGTTCAAAATCAAGTTCAATTAGAGAGACTCAGCAGTTTGTTTGTTCGCAGAATCATTCACTTCGCGCGTCTTTCATTGAGAAATGTCTTCGTCTTCGGTGATCTGAAAACATTTATTTATTTTGCTCAACACCATGCTGCCTTCTCCTGGCGGCTAGAAAGACAATTTATAGTTGTTGCATGTCTACATTCACTTTATTGCTAAATCATAGATAAACAAATAGAACTCTGTGTCAACTTGAGAAGAAAGAATAGTTTGTTTGAAGTCTTCGTCACGAGTATGACTCCAAGTTGTATGCCAAAGATTTAACATTGTTTGAAAATTATAAAACTTCATAACAAGAAAGATTAATTTTCATAGGAATTGATATGTCGAATGTGGTTGCAGTTAATACAAGTTGAAACGAATTTGTAGTATCTTTTTATAACACTAATCTTCCGCTTTCGTCAGAAGATATTTCTCAGAACTGAAAACAATTAAGGACATTGTTTTCTCAGAATTTCTATTCTTCTGCCCGCGGTTTCCCGCTGCTAAATCGATCATTCAACTGGTGTAAAATCAATCATTTACCAAAGCGGGCTTAAGTAATCAAATAATCTTTAGAGATTCTGGAAGATTTCAATCCAAGATTATGTCACAGAATTATCTGATAATCTCTAAGAATAAATATTCAGTGTTTCCCGGTGGTTGGACAGATTAGTCACGACGATGACGTCCTCAGCCGCAACACTAAAAGGAGCTTAAATTACGATATAGGAAAAAATACGTTCTATCAATCATGTATGCCACCGAGAGACGAAAACAAATATTTTACCCGGAACGGCACCAAATTACTCGATGTTCACGGATCGGTTAATTCATCGATGCGAGATACGAGCACAGATGCTAGATGCTATATTAGAATCGAGCACGATAGTAATGGAGCCGAATGCTTTGCGAGCAACGCAATCGCGAGCACTTAGAAGGACTGTTAATTGTATAAGCATTCAATCGTAACGGATTATGTTTGAACTTCTTCTGAGACTTTCCTTTCTCGGATTTATCTCGGTTCAAGGCCCTTCGTAATTAACAATTACCTGTTGCACCTACTCAGAAGCCTTCTTATAAACGTTTTTATCCCGATCGTTGGCAAACGACTGTTTAGTAATCTTACGAGCTTAATGAAATGCATCCGAACGAGCGAACAGAGAGCGAACTTGCTCCCATCGCTACTCCACAGTCCCCATTTTTATGGATACGAGTGACGCAATACCGATCGCCAAGGGAAGAGCAAATCGAAAAGCGATAAAAGGCTGTTATGGCTGATCCAGCAGTCACCTTGGCGGATTGCATAATTAGGCGAATAGTAAAGGCGTAATAGATGCGACAGAAACACTGAAGACGTGTCTTCGGCGTGAAGTTGTAACGTGCTGAAAACAATGCAGTCCGCGTCGCGCATGTAAATACGGTATAGAGATGCATATAAGCGTATTTCATGTATTTATAATTTATGCTAGACATCTCTCAAGCTTGTGTGGAGGAACTCTATTTGGAGATCCCTATCTCTCAGAATGTCTAGGTCCGAGTTCCAAAATCCGGAATATTCAACTTGTGTTCAGAAATTTGGGAGACCCGTAGATTGAATTTAACAAATTGGAACGAGGAATTTGGGAGATCCTTAAATCGATTCTAGAGGCTTGGGAGACCATGGATCGAGCCTGATGACCTATGGGACTTCCAAATTGTGACTGGAGGTGCTGGAGATCACTGACTTGTGCCTTGAGGGATCGGAAGTCTTCCGACTTGAGTCTAGAGGTTAGGAAGACCTTTAGACTGAGTCTGTGGAATCTTCAGAAACTGGTAAATCGAATCTAGGGGCTTCGAAGACCCGCGGATAGAGCCTAGAAGTTTAGGAGATCTTTGGACTCACATTTTCATAAAACCCTATAAAGCACCAACAAATTGCCCATTGACGTCAATAACAGACCAAAAACAATAGTACACCCCTCGCAAAGTCTACTTTGTCGCAAGGAGAGCAATAACTTGTTTTGTCCATAAGACATCCATGTTCGATCCATCGTATTACACCACGATGAAACAGATGCCGCGCGACGGCGACGCTATTTACGGGTGCGTCACGTCCGCACACGTGACCAGGGTGAATCGTCGTGCACAAGAGAGCGGTTACCCAGGAATCCCCCGGCGAGGAGGAGAGCTGCATACGCACCATACGTTAGGGAATCCCGAGAAACAGGTACGAAAGTACCATCCACCGGCACACCGGTTACTCTCTCTCGCAGCGCGTCGTGCTCTTCATTCACGCATCCGACTCAGCGCGAAAAGGTTCGCCGGGACCGGTACACTCTAACCGACTTCGGACGTCTTCGGCGGTGCGCGTTCTGCGATCGGATAGTTTCGGTTCCTTTCGTACAAGTGAGAACATATTTTTGTTTTATCTAATCCTGCCTCTATCGTACGTTTTTATTCCCACTAATTTACCTGGGGGTTGTTTTTAAACGACAACTGTGATGTGTGCACGATTGGTTCACCCTGAACGGGTTTCGTCGATATTGATTTTTCGTGTGTCTGGCCCGTAGCAAGTTTTTGTGCGATCCTCGCGGGATCAACTCTTCGTTAACCCCTTGCGCTACGATTTATCTCGTGGTTACTGTGAATAGAACTTCTTTATCGTTCATAATTTCCTAGAAGAAGAAGACAGTTTGTATCTATTGTATAACTATGTGTTCTTCAATGACTAGAGGTATGTGTATTGACAACAACAAAATAGAGTTTTGATTTGGTTTAAAGAGTCCGACTCGATATTATTACGCAAGGGGTGTATAATTTTTTAATAATAGTACTACTTCGACGGTCTTCGTATAAAAATTAAATTAAAAGTGGACTTTTTAAAATTGTTTCTTTATTGATTGTAAGCTTTGAGGAAATAGAGTACGGTGAGAACGTTCTGTGAGCTTCGATGGCCCCACACCCCAACGGATTGCATCATAGTATAATTTTATCAATAAAGCGTACTTTGGTGATTATTGCATACTTTGGTGAACTATGGCAAGAATTTTCTTTTATCGGCGCGCATCATGAATCCATACGGCATCGATCATTGATTAGTGAGGTCTTTGTTAGCAGTTAGAAGTGTTTCGATTAACCAGCTATCTTGATTGTTACTAAGTGTTTTTACAATGAGCAGATCGTTGATCAAACGGCTCAATTGAGAGCTTAAATGTAGCTTCCGTGAACTGTAGACTTTGAACAACCTCAGCTTTCCTGGACGCGACAGAAATTGGTTCTTCACTTGCGAATATTTGTGTATGTGAAAATTTTACTCTTTTGTTTATATATGACGCACGAGGCATGTTGCCAGTCGATACTGGAGTTGGTTATTTAGGCACATCGATAACAAACTAACAATGGCACATAAAGGTCGGAGATTGTAATTACAATTACAAGTCAGTATGCATGACCGATTAGAAATTAATAAAACTTTTGCATACAGCCAATATATGGAATGGATAAACTATCTGTCTCTATTAACATCTGAGATTAACTTGCTTTTTTTATTGCTTCCTAATGAGCATACCATTGTGTATTTTTAAACACGCCTAACTTTTGAATCGGTGAATTCCTCGCCATAAAACTACGATTTTTGGCATTTCCTCGTCAAGATATGTAGAATTATTATAGTAAAAAGTTAAAATATTCTGGGTTGCCAAGGTGAAGTTTAACCCTATTTCTCAATAAACAATGGAAGTTACACTTCTTACCTTGGCAGGCAGAATTAAATTCTTTGTTTGGTTCCTTTTAACTACTGGAAATGAAATTCCATTTTTTTTTAAATTTGGCACTTGTTATCGACGCGCGATGTATTCGGTATTAAATTGAATTTCTTTGCAAATCGCGAGGATTAAGTTTCTTGATTCAGATGCTTTTGAACTACCCGGATTGAAATTCCTCTTCTCTAATTATTCGCGCGTCATCAACGTGAGATTTTTATGGCGAATCTTCCTGCCCGTGTATTTCCTCAATCGGAATAAAGTGTTGCCACATCTCGGGCCCCCGAACCATCGCTTCGATGAAAGGGGTTCGCCGTGATGGGAATCCCAAGAGTGCAAATTACGGGAAAAAAACGCTGGAACTCGTTACTGTTCGAATCGATTTTTTGGACGATTATGCCGACCGAAACTGGTTTTGCGGATATGTTTGCGACCGGCCGTCACGACATCCATTTCAACAACTGATCACTCATACTGCGACAAGTCTCGTCAGTGCGATCTCTGCCGAACCGAACCGTCACTGGAACCGAAAAGGAACAAATTTCAAAAGAAAAGAATGCTTCGTATTCGTCGAAGGAAAGAATCTCTGGACAAAAAAAAAAGTCGATCGTTGTTCTCAAGAATCGTTTCACTGGTCGATATTTTACTAGGAACACTATAAAAATATCTCAAAACAGAATGTATTGAAAGATTTTCTATAATTCGATAAATAACAGGACCGGACATGTATTTCTATTATCGAGGAAAATTGATTCTTGTTCACAAGGATAATTGTGCGACTTGGTATTTCCTTGATATTTCTTAGAACGACTGGTATGTTAAGTATTTTCCTCGTTTCTGGTAGGCATGTACTTGGAGGATAACAATGAAGTAATTATCGTTTTCGGTTCATAAAATGCAGACCGTTTAAAAATAAATTAAATTTCGTTTTAGTGAAATAAGTACAAGCTACGTTGGGACTTGCAGTTACATTACATAGTTACAGTTCTGGGAGCGGTCTGATAAGAAAAATAGTTTGTTTCATGCAAATATTGGAAGTCTGGTATTTCTAACGGGGAAATAAGGAGACACGAATTGATTACAAAATTATAGGACTGTTTACTCGAGTTGCGTTAAATGTGTGCACAATTGGCACTGTAATAGGTATTCACAGGTGGGAAAAGTATGTTGAAACGAACTGTAAATATCGATAAAGATGCACGCAGCAGCTGCGTCGGTTCGAACATTTCATATTTTTAACAGTAAACCGACAGAGCTTCGAAAGTGGCTTAAACAGTGTATTTTATATTTACGGTATAATTTCTATCAAAGTTTGTCGAAAGATGTAGAAACCGTTACAAACGCAGCACAAGTCCTGCAATTCTGAACGGCGCGTTGTTTCACCGAATATTGTGCAACGAAGACAATACGTGGAAACTTAGCTGGTAACAGTTAAATGACCATAATCATATTTCCCCGATTAACATCACAAAGAGATTAAAACTTACTAGAAAGTTGCTAAAACTCGAAAATCCTAGTTAACACAATGCGTTTTTAAAGGAAAGTATTCATACGTCTCACAACACTGATCTAAAAAGTTTTTTTCTCATTTCTGCTCCACAATGTCGAACAATAGCGACCAGTTGAAACGTTGAACGGAAGTCTCAAGTTGCCGAATATTTCCGAATGAAAAATCCATGATCTAGATCGGTTTCATAACCGTTGGCACACGAAGCCGTCGAATTTCAGCTTTGTTCAGCAGCAACGTCGACGCGATAATAATAACCGAACGTAGTCACTTCGGTTAACTATGTTGCCGTTTACCTTGGGGTAGACGCAAAAGTCATTCCTCCCCCCTTTGCTCCTTTTCTTACCAGAGGAGCCGTAGCGGCCATACTTTCACTGTATTCAGTACTCGGTACTATGTGGTACCATTCGATCTTGGCGCTCCTTCGTTTCTGTTCCCAGTTTTAATGAGTGCTCGAGCCGATTGGTTTTAGTCGAAGAGTAGCGAACACGCTGAAACGATGGCTGGTACCTCGAAAGATTCTCATTTCAATAGGGAATTGCGACAATAATAGCTAACAATGCCTTCCTACAGAAGCTGGCAATTAACAAAATCACTCGATAGAACAATACAATCTCCAAAATCTCCTCGAGACTAAAATGGAAATTTCTCGTTCTGTTGCACGAATGTGGGTGAACTAGTGTAAGGGACCCAATTACTGTGCCTATACTAATTATACTTATTCTTAAAGTATAATTAATATTACGAAAGAGATATAAAATTTTTTTATATCAGTTAATATTAAAATCAGTTAATATGTATGTTATATTCAATATATAACATATATATTATATTTAATATTCGTTATGCTTTAAAAATAAGTATAATTAATCTAGGCACAGTAATTGGATCACTTACCCTATGCTTACAGAATTTCTGCGGTACAGTTTTAGACTATCAAACGTACATTATCGATCACCCATTGAGTCCATGATTAATTGGATCTTTGATACATGATATTTTTACACACACGGAAAATTTTTTATCGTTCGTTTATCGTATGGATATTTATCGTATGCGAATGTACATACTTGAATTTTGAAATGAGTCCGTATGCAGGGTACAATTCATTTATCGGCTCAGTTTTCTGTTAAAATGGCAAATCAGTCACATCAGTTATATGTTAAAACACCTGTACTTAAAATCAGTGCTTAAAATCAAGATCAACAGTCCAATGGCTTGACCGTGGATCATTATGCAAAATAAAAATTTTCTGCATCAATCGCAATGAACAGGGGGCAAATAAAATTGTCTTTTTGTCTTTAATCATTTTAATACAAATACAATAAAATATTAATGTTAAACTTTTTTTAACTTCGTACTGCTTCAAATTTCATCTAATCACTTTTGTCGTAAGTACGTCAAATCCGCAGTCTGCTGATTACCGTTAGATAAGATCGTCTGTTGCTTTTCTATGTTCTATCTATGTTGTATCAAACTTGTAATATAATAATCATTATTGATTGTGATAAAAAAAATTAGAAGTCTGATCATATCGAATTTCTTACGAATTTCATGTTAATTTTAAATTTATCACGAACAAATCAGCGGGCCAATATTAAATGACGCCAGAAGATTATTCATATCATGGCCACACGCGGAAGAAATAATCGATTCTTTCACTCGAACGATCGATATAAGCGTTATGTTAGTATCTGTTAATTATACGTAAACTTCTAATGGTTCGGCAATTTTTAATTTTTGTAGGCAAGTCTGAAGAACATGGAAATACACAAAGTTAAATTTGACAATGATATTCTCTAATTTTTATGCGTGTAAATACATACTAATCGACATCGAATAATAATCAATAGACAGTGGGATTTTCATGAAAAATAAAACTTTTCTATCAGAATTGCAACAAACTGGAGTGAAATAAGAATTTATTTTCCTTCTTAATATGTTTAATAGGTTGAAAATAATATAACAGTACTTTTAAATTCTTCTAATAGTTTCACTGTTTCAAATTACAACTACTCATTTTTGACATAAATGCATAAGATCCGCTGTCTATTAATAAAACAACTGCCAACAACAGTCGAGTCTTAGCTTTATCAGGCCACCCTGCCAAATAAATACACCTTGTGTTGCTAAAAATTTTAATCGGTTACAATCTTAAAAAATAACAGAAAAAAATGCTAATCTGAAGCATCAACATTCTCCTGCTAACTGCTTCAGGATTATTTGCATTTCCTCTACACGCTTAAAAAAGTGTAAACAACCAGTAGTCTTTTTGTATGTTGCTCAAGAAAGGATAGATTTTATTATTTATTCATACATTGTATCCTTTTTAGAGGTAACAAAAATGGTAGGGATGTTCTATGATTTCGGATTTAGAATTTCTTCGGGACGAAATCAATCGAAGTTTTCTCCGGTCTGATGTCGTTCACGTGTCGCACCCCTCTTCTTCTGAATTAGGTGATAACTGAAGGTGTTCACGAACTCAACGTGACGAACCTTATCGCTTACCGGCGATTTCAATGATCACGAAGCGGCGCGGTGTCGAGGCTGCTCCCGCAGTCTATATATATATATTCGCTTCCCGGTAAAAAAGTTAGACGATCGGTAGTACGTCGACTAAGGCGATTGTATCTGATACCTGAAGTCTCCCCAGCTGGATAATATCAGGCCAAGCGAACAGGTGTCGCGACGGATTCACGATTGTGGAGGTATTTTCAACAATATTGCAAAATATTACTTGAACATCAAAACTACTCCTGCTACAACCAAAAATAGCTCGCATCCTGCATACAATTTTTATCTCGACAATTTGCCAACACATTAACACCAGAACGACCGATATACACATGTAGAATAACGACAGAATTGGATTTATTCATAATTTCAACTATAATAATAATTTTATCATAATTCCAACAATCGTAAACGAAAAAATCAGAAACTAGTTCTTTTATCAATTTATTAAAAGTTTAACAAGTATCCCAGTGGCGGTGGTTCTAGTGTTAATCAACAACTTTTACAATAAACCTCGCAAATGAAATAAAATAATACGGTAAAAACTACGACAATTGAAATAGAAATGTACGTAAGTCGATAAAGTAGAGAACGTGAAGCCAATTTAAAATCTGTGAACTGCAATTAATATTGATACACGTCATATATGTGCTACGTTCAAGCGCTTGCGAATTTGTAATTACGGTCAGTTGGCAACGATCTGAAGGGAGCCGATCGTCTAATCGATTATTGGAATCCATTCGAATTTGAAAAATATTACAGTCTCAGTTTTATTGAGATTGAAAAAATAGAACGACCACTCGTTTCTCACTATACAGATTATAAATTTGATAGAGCGTCTATAGTTTCATTGAAGCGACTGTTGCAGGCTATAGCCATTTATAACGCGAATCGCACTTTATCTCGGCATTGAAGTGAGACTGAAATTGTGTTGATTTTATTTAATCACGGTGGTAATTCAATGACTGCTTGTGCGCATCAGATGTTCCGTCGCATCTGCACATTCCGACAGCGACACAGAAAATATCAGATGAAGTCATACTAATCACAGCAAGAGAGATATTTTTTCTGTTTTACATTTCTGGTGCTTAAAATCGTGTAGTTTATCTATTATTGAATTGAATTCCAGACATCTCGCGTGTTCGATATATCTATTTCCGATTGTGAAATGTTCACATCCACATCAAGCCTTTAAAACTAATTTCAAGTGGCACGTAATCGATACTCGATTCAATATCTTAATACATGATGCTCATTGACGTTTCACATCGTTTTTCTCTATTACACAGATAATTTTGGCTGTTAATGCCTTAGAAGTCCCACTTATAAAATACCATAAACTAATTTAACGATTCGTTCATGAAAATAGAAAGAAAATTACATTTGCTATAACCGGTAACTGCATTTTTGAGTGTCTCTCGAATGCTGGCCATAAAAGTAGAAAAAAAATTTTTTATTGAAATATTCAAATCAAAGTGCGTCGTTGCACTTCAGACTAGTATTTTATGATCTTCCGGCTTTACGATCGTCGTATCTCATGCGGAACCTCTGCTATGTTCACGCAGGTTGTTTTTCCATGTTTCTTTAGAAACGGCAATGTCGCTCGTGCTACGACGCGATAATGCAAACAATCAATTCTTTAACGGTCGATAAAATAAAGCCTCGAGCGAACCGATAAAATGTGTATCAGATGTCGGCCAGATAAAAAAGAATTCTTTGTTTCCGAGCGTCACGTACTTACCGAGAATCGTAATCGTAATTTCGAAGTTGTAACATTTGCGTACTTGACCGGTGATCCTCGTATGTAAAACGGGATGACACGAGGAAAACCGATGGAAAAGTAATTGTACACTAATGTCACACGTTACATAGATTACGAAACGATCCCTTGTTAGACGGCTCTTGTGCGTCACGATGTTACCGACGTGTGAAACGATTGATCACGTTTTGTTCTTTGCACTCACTCGCATTTTTATCACTTTGTCTCACCCACTATAATAATAATAATCGGAACAACGTGCACGTTGCCTACGAACATCTATTTCATATCGACCTCCGGAAACCTGTTTCTAACCTGTAAATTCTATTAGTATGCAGAACCTTTTCGTTTCTTCCTGGATATAATGATAAAAATGTAGATTTTTAGTTGAATGACTACCTAAATCATCGATTACAGGAAACCCAACGACGCCTCGCTCCGCCCCTATAACTCAACAAATTTGAGGTTAAACATTTTTGGAAATTGATCACTTTCAGGATACCTCGACGAAGGAACCATGTCTCCGGTGGAAGATAATTTGTTGACGCGAAGACTGATGTCTCTGGTGGATGTCCATCACGAAGAAGAAGAGCATCATCATGAGGACGAGGACATGTCTAGTGTACTAATTGCAAAAGGTGTCACTATGGTCATCTTGTGTGTAGTCAGCACTTGCATGGGCATTCTACCGATGCAACTTGCCAAGTGTTTGAAATGGAACACAACCGGCGTCACGAATCCGAGGTATCACCATTTCTCTGCACTTCTTATCTCCTACTGACATAATAGCCAACCTTCGAACTTCATAGATCCTAATCGCATAGGGACATTACCAATAGAGATGTGCGAGAACCCGAGGGAGAGGTGTGTCGACAATTGTATTCGGGATTCTCGACAATTTTCAGGATTATAAAATAATTAGAGAATATTATGGAATAATTATTACAGAATAATCCTGATATATTCGAGGACCCGTTCCAACGATCGGGTTCTTGTTTTCCGAGTTTTGGATTTCACACACTTCCGATTACCATCCGATCATGATGAATAACTTCTCGTCGTAGAGAAATAACCGATGACCTAGCTGCAGCGTCGAACAGTTAGCCCGTCACGTATTTTATCACTAATCCCGCGATTAACCTCAACGTCTACTTCCAAACAGAAGTTACATGTGGGATAACCCAGTTGCATCTGGGTCGTTGAAAGTAAACACGTTGAGCGTGAAGTTTGCGCATTCCGTTATCAGCGTGACGATCGCGATGCAACCGTTACAAAGACGACCTCCGTGACGCAATCTTGTATTACAAATGGAACACGGGTCGATAAGCTAGGATTACACTGACCAATTGGATTTGTTACGGTAGGTCGACTAGGCTGGTGAGCTTGCTGCTCGGATTCGGCGGTGGTGTCCTCTTCTGCACCACTTTCCTTCACCTACTGCCGGAAGTGAAGGAAGGGGTGGAAGATCTTACAAATCGAGGGGAACTTCCGGAACTCAGTTTCTCCCTAGCCGAGGTTCTTACCTGTGCCGGGTAAGCGCATTTCGAACTTGTTATTTCCGTTAGAACAATGATCGCGAGAGACCGCGACGAGAGCGCAAAATTCGAATTACGCGCCACTTTCGCTTTGTTGCTTTCGCAGAATTGAAACGTTCTAAACTAGAAACGGAGAACGAACTGCGAATCGTGGAAAGTGCTGTAAGGAGCAGATCCTCCGTCGTCTTGAGACACCTTTATAGCAGAATAATTAAGAATATTATTTCAATTGCAATTTGCTGTTGATCGTATTTGAAACTTTGACCATTTTCAGATTCTTCATTATGTACTTGGTCGAAGAGTCTGTGCACTCGCATCTGAGGCACAAGCAAACGAAAAGGGAGAATTCAAAGAAAGATGTCAGCAGGAGCACGAACGAGTTGGTGGAGAATGGGCAAACACAGCCGAACTGCGTCAGCGGTCACTCTCACTTGTAAGAATGATTATGCTTGCCGTCCGTGCTCGGGCCGGTTGTAAATCGTATGCAAATTACGCGGGATAAAAGTATGTTCGTTATTGTAGCAGCGGCCACGGCCATTCGCACCACTTGCCAATCATAATGGACGAGAAAGATGACTTCGTCATAAGTTCCCTGCGGGGATTGTTAATAGTTCTCGGGCTGTCCGTGCATGAATTATTCGAAGGACTCGCTATTGGACTGGAGAGTTCAGCCACTTATGTCTGGTAGGTTTATCAATCGACGATGGAATCTTATTTAACTATGGGAGAAAAACTGTTTACGGTTGACTCGGAACCAGATGTTTATGCAAATTCGCATTCCTCCGACTTACGTAAAGTAGGTACTGGGCTTTTAGCGTCGTTGCACATGTGGTTGTACTATAAATGAAGATATATTTATAACAGAGTCGTGAATCACTCCGGGTGACCTTGATTAAAATTTGCAGCTCGGTTAAATGTATCATTAATACGCCAGAACTTTTGCTCAGACCATTTAATATTTTATTTATTCTTATTAACCCTTTGCACTTCAGTGGGAACTCTGAAGCGGCATTAAATATTGTTATATCATACAAAATATTTTTTAAATTATTAAATTTGTATTTAACAAATTACTAAACATTTAAGTATTGTACGCGTAAATTGGATCAAGTTGATATGCATAAAATGTAAAAAATCGTATAAAATGGAAATATTTTAGGTCGGAAGAAAAATTTGGTTTTAGAATTAAAACAGCTCCCCAATTAAATAATTTTCTAAACAATTTTATTTTAATGTTATTGCTGTTTCCAGGTACATGTTCGCCGCGGTTGCAGCTCACAAGTTCGTCATTGCGTTCTGCATCGGCGTGGAGCTAATAGCGTCCAACACCAGGCGGTACCTTTCGATCATTTATGTCTGCACATTTGCGGTCGTTTCTCCTTTGGGGATCGGTATAGGAATGGGCCTGGTCGGAGGCGGGAGCGCAGCCGCTAGTGGCATACTTCCGGTCTTGTTGCAGGTATACATACTTCTTCAATTACTGCAACTGTTGTTTCAATTTTCAACACGTGCAAACTATTGGTTCATTAAGCAAAATGATTCATTGGACATTCTGAAGAGTATTCTTGTATTTCACAGCTGTCCGTAGATTATCAGTGTTGAGTTTCAATGTGCACATCTTATACAGAAAAGAAAGTGTACAATGCAGCACGCTCGTATGCAAATTAATTTGTTTAATAATTCTCCGCGAAAGCACCTATATATTTTCAATTGTAAAATAAAAACTCGGTTGTTCCAGTATTTGTAGTTTGTTCAGTAGAAATTGTGAAACCAATTAACATAATTTTCTATTACAGGGTCTCGCTTCCGGTACTCTACTGTACGTCGTATTTTTCGAGATACTCCAAGAGCACAGGACTGGCATGCTACAGTACTTGTCTATCATTGTAGGATACCTCGTGATGTTTGGACTGCAGATATTGAGTGAGTACACTAATTATATCACGCATAATAAATATGGTGAACCGATAAAAATTTCCATCGTGAATATTTTCGACAAAAGAAAACAATTATTCTATAAATAGTTCAAAGAATATACATTCAGCTATTCCCACAGTTATTTGACCTTGCGCGACCTTGATTAACCTAATTAATTATATTTCTCCCAATGAGCGCTATTAAACTGTGTTCGTAAAAACATAATATGTAAACGAGGATGAAATTTCGAAAAACAAGCAATTTTTATTGGTTCACCTCTCGCGTTGACAAACGACAAACAAGCTTACGGGATAATGTAGCGAGTAAGAGACGGGACAAGATCAAGAAACAGTGTGAGAATAAATTGCAATGAATTATGCGTTGATAATGTGTGCCGAGGCGCGAAGAATGCGATAATTCGAAAAGACAAACCCGATGAAATTATTGGTGCGGTCTACGCGCATCAATCGCGAGAGTGTCAATAGTCAGTTATCACCAGATAAAGCACGCGATTTTAAACAATTCAAGGAAACAGCTGGCATTCGTGCCAACGGCCGCGATAGTATAATCCGGGGAAATAAGTATACAGAAGGAAAATGTAGGAAGAAACGGTTTTCCTCCATGTCTTTCGTTTCACGTCGAAATGCTAGTACGTCAACGGAAAACATTAATTAACGATTCCTAAGTCAGAAAGAAATGATCAACAACCAACTGGACGATACAAAATTTTATAAATTTTATCCTTCGTCTATTCTCAGAACTCGAGACCATTATTATTGCAAAGTTGGCGTCAACATGAAGTTGCAATTTTCAGTTTCTTTCAAAGTTATCTCTACACCACGTGCTACGGTACCCATTACCGATAAAACCAACGAAGCAGCAGAAATCGACACACATAATTTATAAATTATCTACACTGTTTACTGGGGACATTAAATTTGTTATTGAAATGACTGACCAGAAATGTCTAGAAGCAAACAGATAACTTATTCCGTTTGAACCATATATCGCCCACATAAAAACCGGAATCATGTGACGGCACATGTAGGTGCTCGGTGTTACTGGCAACTCTGGTAGCGATACTTTTTCTGCACGAACGAGTCGAGTCCGCGTGACCATTGCCGAAGCGCCTTTCACCGTGAAATCTGCATTATACATTTATACGCGAGCACGGGGGTAATTCATGATCGGCTTGGGACATTTGGATGCGGATTCGGTCGAGTTTCGAACGGTTTTGTTGCTCAAATTATTTCACGACAAGAAACCGTGCAGATAAACAATATTTCGAATTGGAGAATACACTTATCGCTCTGACGACTCGCTCTTTGAACAAACTATGGTCTGCATAGAACGAATGAATCACGTTGCGTACCAAGCCATCGCATTCTTCAAACACAAGAAATGTAAAACCGTCGAAGACGTGTTCATGATACGCTGATTTTAAACCATACGCTTTAAGATAACATGCCAAAACGGTTCCACAAACAATGGATGGTGAAAGTACGTCTTATAAGTCTTTTTGAAAGTATGCACAATGTTTGAACCTTCTAATCTCGGAAGCGATTCAAGTCTGTCAACGTTAAATTTCTTTTCTAAATTCGCAATTATGTCTTGCACATTCTCCGATCGCTATTTGCTCGAATTTACAATGGAAGACTGACGTACCATCAGTTCGCAGAAACTCGTATCGATCGATCAGTGATGAAAATCAATCAACACTCGACGCTCATTCTCCGTGCTTCAACTCACCGGTTCCCTCCTTTTTTTTTCTACCATTGTCGTTATCTAGTTACGTTTACACGTGCATAGACGCGCATGCAACGTCCGCTATTGTGGAATGGAATTTTCTCTTTTCGCGTTATTATGCGTAATCGGCGATTGGCCAGCAGAAAGTAGGTCTACAAATAGAGTTCCAGCTATTTGAAATTCTATGGAACATTAAATATCGGTTGAGGACGACTAATGGACTACAGATTATTTTTTCAAAAAATGGTTGTCATTTCAAATTCTTGATCCGTGAAGATGCTGGTTCTTGAGAGAATGGAACTCCCAATTTTTGGTAGATCAATAGATTTGATTAACTGCATAACAAATTCAATAGAATGGACTGTATGTAGTTTGCTTTCAGACACTTCAGCGGCCAAAGTTCGGTTCTTTGTGGTTCTATGCACTGTACTCGGCCGTAGGATTATTTGAACGCCTTATACAGAGTGTCTCATATAACTATGCCATCCCTAATAACTTTGTTAGTTATTATATAAAAAATTTTTTGGGGCGAAGGTCATCTGAAGGTCGTGTTTTCCGCGATCTTACGAACAGTAATATTTTCTTAAATGGAACGATCTACCGTTTGCATACGTGATCGAACAGTTCGGAATTGGTTCCTGCAATTTGAACTTCTTCGAACAACTGTATATTTTTGCTAGTACATAAGACCGATCTGAACAGTGTCGAAACTGTTAGAGAATCCCCAGATACCGGCTAACAGAAGCCATTATGAACGGCCGAGGTGTCGTTGTTCGAACAGTTTCGAAAACTCGGTTTTACTGGAGTTCGTGCAACCGTAAGTTCGGGGGATAAATGCATACTTTGGCGGTTTCGAAACAATTTGAACTTTTCCAGAGCGCTAATAGGAAGTTTATGGGGCGAGCGGGCAAGAATCATTATAACAGCATTCACGTCGGTTTACGTGAGCGCATACAATGAGAGTCGACAGCCCGGGGAAGGAGAGAACGAGTAGGTTGGTAGGGAAGCAGCATGATGGAAGGGGAAGAGAGCAGGAAACGATTCGGCTTGAACTATGTAAGACGCGAGGGGATCGAGCCGAGTCCCCAACCAGCCCCGGAGTGTCGGATTCACCGTCGCACCGCGTGGAACTATCGTTCCTCCTATCGAATAGTTTTGCGGTTGCTCCTTCGGATCCGTGTTCCAGTTCGAAAGAGAAACTGGTGCGGAAAAGTGGTATCGGTTCGCGTGCATCGTGCGAATGCGCATCGCCCGAAGTATAGTTGCCCCGAACCGGTCGACAGTGTTCGTTCAACTTCTTTTAAAACATCCTCCGGCTTCTAAACAATCACAGTGAAACCATGGGGAACGATCTTCATTGTCAAAGATGACACATCTACCGAGTATAGTTCCTATAGTTTATCTCTCGTTTCGATCTCTCTTGAGAGACCAGTTAACGAAGATGTGGTGAGTGCAGTGCCTCGCGAGGACTACATACCATCTGCGTGCTCGAGGAGCTTTTCTAATTAGCATAATTTCTCCCTGTTGCTGTTAGTTTGTCTCAATACTCTATTTAGAGCCCCCCCCCCCCCCCGAAGGGATCCTGCGATAGCAGTGACACCAGGTCAGGATAAACATAACGTGTTTGAGTGTAGTACTGTAGCAGCTCCTCTAGACGCTTTTAAATTCCGTGTATGTAGATTGTATCCGTAGCAGGTGTAGTTGTCCGATCGTCCTTCCTGTAAAACTGGACTGAGTATACGAGTTATTTTTATCGTGTCGCAAGGAGCTCGTTATCTGCGAAAGGAATAATTTACAAGCTTCACTCGTTTACGCGCGCAACAACTTATACTGCGCCGTACCTCGTAACGATCTACTAATAACCATTATTCTTCCTGGCTGGTACCCTTCACAGCGGTGCAAGTTCCTTCGAAATCTCCGTTAGGCTCGCTCCCCGGTCATCGCAAGAGAAACTTTCGAAAGTTTACCACGAAATTCATCAGGATTCCAGAACTCCGACCAATTCCGAGTAGACTTCGGTTCGGTAGGTCCACTTTCATCGTTCAAGGACGAGCTTATTTTTTTAGCAACGGTCGCTGATGACTTTCCGGTTAGCTACGCCTTGCAAATAGGCACGAATTCGTCGAGGTAAACACTATCATTAACATAATTGCGCTGTATAATATAATTACATTGCATAACAGACTGAAGAACAGTATTTGCACAGGTTCAGCGTCGAATTAAAGTTAAACCGGTACCCTTGAGGGGACTAAATCCACGTCAGGTCTAAGTAGGATCTACGTTGGCCAAGCGTAATAGAATTACCAGAGCCATCAATATCGCAGGATTAAAGCTCCGACCTATTCCACCGGGCAATTATCTCCGTCAAGAGGCAGATTCTCGATCTTCCTATTAAAGAGATTAAAATCTGCTCGAATCGCGGCGTACCGATCTCCGGCGTTTCCCGAGAGGAGAGACCACGTATCAGAAATCCCACCGGCGCGATTTTATTCGCAGAAACACGAGACAATGATGCATTCGCGCGTCCTGGATCCAGGCGAGCGGAGCCAGACGCACGTGTCGCAACATTCCACTTTTCCTTTTTGGAAAGTGTGAATGGAGCACGTTGCGAAACACGCTGCAAATTCGTTTTTCTCGTAACGAGCACACCGCGAGGGATTTTAATCTTCTCCTTCAAACGTGTCGCAATTTTTTCCTCTCTCAAGGACGCGCGAACATTTCAATCCTCCCTTTCAAAGAACACGTGAAAAGAAGCTCCGTGCATTGCCAGTGTACCCCGCGCGACTGCGCAAAGAACATTAACACCCTCGGCTGACAAAGGGCAGCTCTTGAAAACCTTCTCCCTCGTTCGTCAAATACGTGTCAAGTGAAAAACTAACCGCGCCAATCACCTGACCAAACGGGGAACAGACTAAAGTATAGTCGACCGAAGTATCGATGCAAACAGCTAGCTGGACCAGAAGGTCGCGATGACCGTTGACAAAGACACGAAGAAGAAGGACATAGTCAAGTGTGATAGCGGGAAACAATGAAAAGTGCGGTCCACGGGATTAATCGGACCATTGTTCATCGTTGAAGAGATTTAAAAAGAATAGAGACAGTTGGAAAGATTTTTAGAGGAGGCGAAGAGGCTATTGAGAAAGTGATAGCTGAAGGCGTTGACAAGTGCGATCCACAGGATTAACGAGATTCATCATTAATTGAATCAGGTTCATCGTCAGAGGTTTGGAGAGAGTGAAAACAGCTGGGGCCATTTTTAGAACCCAGCAGGAAGACTGAGTTAATTGTTTAAGTCGAGGAAGTCGAACAAAATGGAGGAAACAACGACATCCACGATTCTGCTGGTAGCGAAGGTTGGAGCCATGATCGGCCTTGGTTTCGGCTCCCTGATCCTCGGCATGCTTCCGCTGATTGTCGGACGGTACAGGATGAATCATCGTCAAAAACGACACCGCGGGATTTCCAGCAATTCCAGCACCTGCACGTCCACGTCAGCTTCGAACGCGTTTGGTTCCAGCAACGCAACCACATCCGCGAACTCGCAAGTACGTTTCAACCACGGGACGTTCTTTCAATATTTTCGCTTATGGAATTCAATGTTTCGTAAATAGATCCCCGACCGGTGTAACAAGTGACACGGACGATAAAAAATGAGTCATATCGTTCCTAACACTCGACGCTAACTACAATTCAAATATTTTCTCGCTGCGAGACTTAAAACGTTTTGCACGACTTTGCTTCTTGTTTTGAAAGATTGAATTTGCCGGTTGAGGTTCGCAATTTTTACGAAATTATTGCTCTCGGAGAAAGTGCTTGATCGATACTGATAGCATGACGGATACATTTAAATGAAATATTAATATTTCAATTACTGAGGGTCACTTAATACTTTAAGTACCACGTCGGTAGTATGTGATCGACGTAATTTGTTTAGTAAGTTTACAAATTTTATTAGGACCTACGAGCTGTGAGAATGTTGCAAAAATCATAGTAATGACGAACTTTGATCTTTCTATTCTTGCACCATTAAGTAAGCAGTTCTGATTTTATGCGATTTTTATGAGCATTGGCGTGGCACCAATGTGTCAATGCGATGGGTCTTATATCCATTAGGTTAGCAAAAGAATTTCTTAACAAATTGTTCCATAACAGGAGCAATTTTATTCATATATTACACTTAATCTCACCATTGGTGAAGAAAAACATTAAAGAATTTTTAAAACTGTAAAGGTTGAAGAAACTTCTGATGAAAAAGTAAATGAACGCATAACTGCTAATAACTAGACAGCGGATTTTATGCATTTATGACAAAAATGAGTAGGTATAATTTAAAACGGTAAAAACACTTGAAGGACTCAAAAATACTGCTACGTTATATTCTACTTATTAAACATATTCATAAAGAAAATAAATTTTTATTTCCAGTTTGTTACAATTTTGGGTAGAACATTTTTATTCTGCATAAAAATCCGCTGTCTACTAATAACTTTTGCAATAGCTCAGTTACTTCGATCAAGCACTTTCTGCGCCAAAACGCCTCCAAAGAACGTTTCCGGTGCAATACCGCCAAGATTTCAAAGTTATCCTCGCGGTCTCTGAACAAAACCGGAGGCACGACAAAAAATTGGCGAAAACGACAAATGGGAACATGTCCTCCTCCCCTAGGGTCTGCACACGTCCCTGCTCCTCTGTTTCGGCGGCGGCGTCCTGCTGTTCACAACGTTTCTGCACCTGGCGCCGGAAGTGCGCAGCAGCGTGGAACGTCACCAGTCGAACGACCAATTACCGACGCTTGGTACCTTGAGCCTTTCGGAATTGTTGTTCTGCGGCGGCTTTTTCCTTGTGTATTTCGTCGAGGAGGCTGTGCACGCGGCACTAACAGGAAAACCGGAGTCTTCGGAAGCACTTTTGTACCGGACGGTATCGGTGCGCAGATGCAACAACAATCAGCCTGGTGCATCTTCGGGGACGTATACAGGGTCAACGACCACGGTATCTACGACGACCAGGTCCACTTGGAAAGAGGACATCGAGGACTCGGAGGACAACGACTCGACCAAACGGTCCACGCATCATCTGGACAACCTGGATGGCAAACAAGACAAGACTTTGCCAGCGATATTCGTCTTGTCCTCGCCAACGGGGCTGTCCTCTTCGGAGCGTCATCATCCTGATCACGCGAGGCACTCGTCCTCTGTCGCTGATTTAAATAATTACTCCAGGACGAAGCATCACGAGCATAAACACGTGATGACGAAGAACACGTCGGTCCAAGGACTCTTGACCGTCCTGGCGCTCTCGTTCCACGCCATCTTCGAAGGATTGGCTGTTGGTCTAGAGCCCTCGATAGCGTCTGTCGTGTACCTGGCCGCAGCCATCGCCACTCATAAGTTGGTGATTTCGTTTTGTGTTGGCATGGAATTGTACGTCGCTGGAGCCTCGACTAGAACCACTCTAGGATATCTGACGATATTCTCCATGGTAACCCCGATCGGCATAGCTGTAGGGCTAGCTTTAGGACACTTCAAGAACGACAGCGAGAATCTAGGCCCCACGCCCACGATACTCCAAGGAATGGCCGCCGGGACGCTGCTCTACGTGGTTTTCTTCGAGGTTCTGGCACGCGAGAGGGCTAACGAGAAAAGTGGACTCTTACAGTTGATGGCCATAATCGTCGGGTTCATGCTGATGTTGGGCCTACAAATCGCCAGTGAGTGTCTTCCGGGCGTAACGAATTTACCGATAACCTTTCCCCTCTTCCCGAGATCTCTCTAATCTTTGTCTTTCTTTTTTTTTACATCGTTCAGATCTAATGCTCGAACACCGATCGTGTTCTATTAATAAGAGAGCACAATCAGTTCGGCGGCTGACTTTCATGAATCGTTTCAATGCTCTCGGTATAGAGGTCATCGGACGGCCGCTGGTGAAAGTGGGATCTCGTGATCCAGCCACAAATTGATCTACACTTTCGCAGCATTTAAATTTTTATTTCAATTGCACCAGGCCCAAGGAACTTTCTCGGACAGTTGTGGTCCCTCCGTTTATTGTTCTCGGAACAACGAGGCCATTTTTTATAGATACATTACCGGTATATTGTACAGATTTGGATGATTTTATTCATTAGACATCTTCGGAACAATGTCCAGGGTGTGTGAATAAATTGTAGGGACTGTGAAAAATTGCAAGGCCTTTCCAAAAATTGGATGATAGTGAGAAAATCAAAATGTTGAAGGCTAACAATTTCCGTGGGCTTTGAAAAAATTGTAGGACTTTCGAAATATTTTTAGGATCTATGAGAAATGTATAGAGCCTAAATGCTGGGGTTGAATAAAATGGCAAAGGCGACGGACACAATGATGCGACCCTGCAGGGAATTAGGTGTCTCGAACTTGTCACCTTCGACGACGTGAATGTGCAGCTCCCTGTTCATAAAACTCTTTCGAGCTGTCAGTCAACCGGTCCCACCAATTTTGTTCATGATGACGGTATTGGTAGTGATTAACAAACGTTTTGGCAGGCTATCGTCTCTGTTTCTCGTGATCCATCTGCCTCGGTGCAAACCTATCGCAGGTACGTCCTTGATGCAGTCACCTCCCACGTGTTAGTCGAGCTCGTGGAAACGTCTATCGATTTGACGAACAACCCAGTAACGACGTCCAAAAAGTCAGGGCCACGAATACCATGACTCCGCACAGCTGATCCTTCTCTGGCAAAATAAATCCATTATCTTCTCTCCGTGAGCTGGAAACTCATGGCTAATCTCGCCGAAGCGACCGCTTTGCTTTCGAATAATTTGATTCTGTACGTAAATTACATCTGCATGCAAATTCAATATTTTCTTGAATCAATTGTCTAAAACTTCTCATTTCGTTTTTGTAGCATCACTGCGGCTCGTTTTTTGTTACTATTACCGTAATTTATTTTTGGAATAGATACTCGTAATGGGTCAAAATGGCATGGAGGCCTGTCGAGGTCAACCATAACGCGATAACCGAATTGTTATCGGACTCTCATACTCAAGATGCAGTATCGTCTCGTGACTCTTCCGACCCGAATCGCGTTCGGTGTAACGGGACAAGCATATTGTGTTCGTCATTGTGCAACCGGCTCCAGCGTTATTTTTCAACCAGCCAGTGGACTCCCTTTCCTCCTCCGATACTCCAATTCATCGAAGGGGACCAAATCGTCGCTATCTCTAAACGAAGATTGTATCTACGTTGCACCGTTTCCTCCGTTAACAGAGATTTTCGTCGATCGAGATAAATGCGCGCAATCTTCGCCGAATCATGCGCAGCAACGCTGGAAAGTCCCGAACGGACTCGGGTTTGGTCACTGACCGTTTTTCACGCAATACGCCAACGTTCGCGCGGAACAACGGAGGCAGTTTGCGTGCCAGTTCCCTTTAAAGAGACTTTAACCCCGTCTACGCATCTGATTACGAGAATTTACAGATTGACTCTACTATCCTTCTCTTCCCCACGCACATACATGCGCGCACGCAACGGTCGGCAGCTTCTTTTTTCTTCCCTTTCCGTGTTGCTCGACGAACGCTCGGAACATACGCGACAGCTCAATTGCAATTAGGCTAATGACTCCGATAAATCGTACAACGTACCACGGTTGAACACCGCGGGGAAAATGATTCGTGCCGCTGAAGCAGCGCAAGCTTGCGGGACGACCGGCACGAATCATTCGACCGCCGCTTTTGTGGCAACGCTCGTGTTCGTATGTACAAGAATCGTCGCGGCTCGGCCAGCAACAATCAAACTCGGATGTACCTATTAACCTATTAATTCGCGAAAAGTACGTGATGTTATGACCGCCGGTTGTTGTTTATCGCCGGATTTGAATTCGAATCGTTCTCCCGCGCGGCCCCTCTCCACCAAAAATTAGTTTGCAGTTCTTTTATTTTATATCCCCGAATTTCCTCCTTAACCCCTTCCCGTGCTATTTACCTCGACGAAATCCGGGCCCAACTGGTAGGGGTCATCGAGCGGTAAACAGACCAGAGTGAGGCTCGAGAACAGTCACAATACCAGCCGAAATGTAAATACCTGACTCGTGATCTTTACGTTTGGCAGATTTTTACTCCACGAGTCCTACTCGTGATGTTTACGTTTGTGCCAAAATCTTCATCACGAGCGAGACTCGTTAAAATACGGGAAGGGTTTTAAATTGGCGAAAATAATGACAATTAAATAAAGAACGACAACGACGACGAAAATCATGAAAATAAATGATTGACTGCCGCGCGTCGGTGCTTAGTCTAGTTTTCAAAATTAGGATTTGCTATAACAAGTATAATTTCGCATGAACAGAACTTCATTAGGATTTGCAGGGCCTACGAGAGTCGCTGTGCTAAACTGCGCAGTTTTGGTTTTATCAACTAAATTATTTTGATCGCGTAGAATTTTTCAAAATGATGATTCGGCAGTGGACGAGTTAAACATAATTGATAACATAGTAAAAAAAAAAATGAAAGGTTCAAAACGAATTTAAGTTACAAAAAGGAAAAGATTTAAGACGACTTTGAGACAATGGTGAACAATTTTTTTGCCCGTCAGTATCGAGTCCTGCGTAAAAAAATCAGCGGCGACCTTGAAACATCCTCGACACGTTGGGGAAGGGAACTACCTCCGGCAACACGTCACGGCCGTAACATATCACATGTCCAAGTATCATTACGATTGATCTGAAGAGCACTCGCGTTGGACCGTCGTCGCACCGTTCCGCCCCGTAAACTCGAAAAGGTTCCCCCGACGGATCCAACGACCGCGGATTTCACCGGTGCACGTCGGGTATTTTCAGTTGTCGTCTGAAATCGTTACGGGGTCTTTATCATGGCCGATTGAGTGCATAGCCATTGGTCGGCCGGAATGCGTTTCTTGCCCACCTTAATAACTGCGAACGAGTCAGAGGTCTAGGCTCTGGGGACCTAGAAAGGAAGGCTTCGTAATGACAGCCGCCTTTGTGGTACACCGTCGACCGTTATACAATTTGATTTCACGGTGTGTCGCCGCTCGAAGGTGTACGTACACGTGAAACGAAACGCTATTCAATTCAAGAAGATATGAAACACAATAAACACGACCCATGTATTGTACAGCCGCATTGTTTACATTCTGCCGAGCAAACCCCCCCCCCCCCATCATCTATAATCTATGGCATCGTTTACCGTAATTCTTTACTAAGACGGTAGGTTGCAATAAATTATTTAGAATGGGATCACTCAATCGAGAATGCATGTGCTCTAGTAATTTTGTGCTAATAAGTCGTAGGTTTCCCCCTGTTTATCATGGTATCTCATAAGTAGATGCATTTTATGCATTCATGACAAAAATTAGTAAATCGAACGGAAAACAGTAGAAATATTTAAAGGCTTTGAAAATACTGTTGCACTGTTTTCAACCCCATAAAATTCATAAGAAAAAAAAAACACGTGTCTATGGAGCTTCTGTACCTTGGAATTAGTGCAGATCATTTTTATTACGTTATAAAAATCCGTAATTTAGTCGTAAGCTACCGGATAGTTCAATTGACTCCTCAACGCACTCTTCAATATCAGGTTTCCTTATCGAGTGGCTTTACTTATCAATTGAATTTTTCCTTCACCCTAAATCGTCGATTTCATAGAAACAAGATAAAAATGGTGCCATTCAGCAGATAATAACGTTATCTTCCCACTGCCAGGAGTGGGATTCAAATATTGACGTTTAGACTTTATCATTGGTGAAATGTCTCTGAAGTAGCCTATACTTTATCGACGATTTAACACTAGATCTACCAAGCATAAAACACGTACAAGAAAATTGAATTTACTTCATCTGTTTCGGGTTTTCAGTGTTATATGTGCTTAAATGAAGAAGTAAATTCAGTAATTCCCTACGAGAACGTTTTTATAATTTCATATAATCTTTTCATTTCGATAATTCTGAAATAGAAAACCGGTCGGTTGACCATGGTAGGTTTAATGTTAAATCAAACACGCCCGGAAAAATGAACCGTACAACAACTAATAAAAATGTCAAGAAAATTCCTAACAAGATACAGGAAGAACATGCTTATCGCTGAGCCTTCCGTGGGTAAAGGTTAACCTCTGTCGCGACCGAGATTGAAGAAATGAAACGTTGTAACAGGCTGATGCATCCGGTGTCAGCTTGGCATTATTTACGGCAGACGGTGGTCGGATGTCAAGGAGCAAATAACCGGCGGTTACTTAAAAAATCATTTTGTGTTCGCAGCGGCGCATTCCCACTCCCACTCGCATTCGCATTCGCACGGTCCCCCGCACGACCACGAGGACGAGCACCACCACGAAGATGATCACGACCACGAGGGGGATTCCCACGATCACTTGGTGAACAGCGGGAAAATACTTACCGGTACGATCGACCGGGTGACGGAGACTGTGACGGAGGCTGTCAGCAACTATCTGTCCTCTTCGGCGCAGATCCCGGCTGGCGTTCGACAGAGAAACGGCACGATAACTCTCGCGGATAGCAGCTAAAAATTCGTCCGAGGGTGAATCCCTCAATCGAGGCGCCAACAGTTCCTCCGTGAGGTAGACGTCACTCGATCGGTACTTATACTTTCGGGGATACCAATCGCGCTGCTTAGAGCACACCGACAGGCTTCTCGGGGAAGCTCTCTCGCAGCTTGACGACTCGAGGTGAAAGGGAAGTCTCGATCGACGGGAGAAGGACAGTATTATGAAACATCCATTTTAAGATGAGAGACAGATACGTATCCGAGAACTTTAGCGAGTCGAAGTTGGGACTCCGGTAATTGGTCACATGATTAGTGGTTACGTTCAACTATTATCCAATTCAAACAGTATCAATTTGCAAGTATGGATGCTGTACATTTACAGCGACCAGTCACATGTACGAAAGACAACGAAATAACATTCTACCTATTGGAAACCTACTAATAAGGTCATACATCTCTTTTAGAGAATTCTAAAAGAAACAAGATTGAATGTTCAAAATTGTAAATTCTACAGAAATAATTATTTCCCGGCTTCAACCGAGTTTCAAATATCAGAAATGTTTGGATGTCTCACACCCTTTTTAAAATAATACTCTCGCTCAGCGTGTTATTATTATTACGTTAAAGTACTAAACGTACAATTCAATGGACATTCGCGGGTTA
Source organism: Halictus rubicundus (assembly GCF_050948215.1). NCBI lineage: Eukaryota > Metazoa > Arthropoda > Insecta > Hymenoptera > Halictidae > Halictus > Halictus rubicundus. The sequence continues at coordinate 12,533,371 of NC_135152.1, read as the reverse complement.
CGATAATAAAAAAATGAATGTGAAAGAATCATGTGAGAAAAAAAATTGTCATTAATTTTTAAGACGGTATACATAATGTGATACGATTCACGGCGACAACGTGCAATCGTGTTACTATTCGTTTTTTTAAGTAATATAGACTGTATGGTGTAGCCATGTTGATTACTATCTTTTATACTGTAATTAGGAACATGTATCTTAATTGTTTCTACAGACATTTAAATACAAGCACGTATAATATGCATATTGCATGATAGTGTAACAGAATGAAACGTATAGTTTACAATCATAGAGTGTGAAATTCTTTCCTTTTTAGGAAGATCGCGTACACGGTTATTTCGAAGGTGGGGCCTGTAATGAAATTTCGAAAATGATAACACGTTCGATCGAATTTTTAACAAATTTAGATATTTACAAATTGTATACATACGTGTGACGTAGTTTTCCTTGTGAAATAATGGCTCACGTGTCATCCGGAATGATAATATACGTACGTTGTTATTTGTTATTGGAACGGAGACAATGGAGGCCAGGTGAAAATATGCGAAACTACATTCTACAGATGTTTCCAACTCCGTTAGTATCGTATTCGTCATCTCGAATTCGTATACAAATCGCGCGCTAACGCGTCTAGTACATACAAACATATTTTAATAAACATAAACATAAAACATATTTTTCCAATCCAAAGAACCGATTTACAAATATAAATTGTATTTTTCAACATAAGCGAATCATGATACAGCAATAACATGTACATATATACAAAATAATAAATAAAAAACAATATTGAATATTGATAAATTAATTTTCCGTTTCAAAATTAGCGAAGATACTGTTATTCTGTACCTGTCAATACATTCCTTATGTTATTTATTAATCGAGAAAGTCTTCATTGTTTAATTTATGTTACACATAGTTCATTATCACTTCTTATCATTATGTGTCGAACTTGTAGAATTGCACAAATGTAAGTTACTGGATTGAGACCTCTGTGTGTCGTGAATGCTTATTGTTGCATCTTTATTATTTATTATCATTCTTTCACACTATTGTGTGAGTACTATTATCTATAGTATGTCTGGTTTGTATGTACATTTTATCCGTAAGCAAATAATGTCAGCACATGCTATTGAACAGTTCTATTTTGTCTATTGCAAAACTTAGTAATAAAATGAAAACTTTTAGTAACAAACAATCGAAAACCCTTCCCTTCGTTTTTTTACTTGTAGGCAGACAGATAGATGTATCACTTCCAATTTAATAATAGAGTTTATTATACACGTGATACAATCTTATCCAGTTGCAGTGCACCTGCGTGCATTTATAAAATCGCAACATTAATTCCACTAAAATTAATTCTTACAAACGAAGTATGTTAATGCTTGAACAATAAATTAATTTTAGTAATTATATTCACACAAAAAAGAAATGTAAAACTCAATTTCCGTTTGTAATATAAAGTCTTTCAGTTTTTTTCCTTCTAGTGGAACATTTATTAAGACTGTAAAAGAAGCTTTTACATCTCTAGTACGATTATTATCGCTAATTAATTATTTGGAGAATCATGTAGTATGCCCCCAAAAAAATGTATTTGTATTATAAAACCACATTAAATTAAGAACTCAGCTCTCATTTTTTCCATATTTTTGGTATAAGTTACAACTCCATACACATTTATGGTAACACTAATGTATAATGTGAGGTATATTTTGTGTCTCAAGAAATCACTTTCTTCATTGTTTATATGTTTCACATAAAATACAATAACATTGTTTCAACCTTTACATTACACGTCCTCTGTGCATCTTTCAAGTCTTGCAAACGATTAACGAGGACAAAAACGAATTACCTTGTAAGTATGTTTAACGCAACTGGGGGGCCTATAGAAGTTGGCCATTTATATAGCAAAGACCATACAAAATGTACAAATTTGTAGACATTTAAAAACTCTGCACGACAATGATTTTTTTTCTTCCAATACTCTTGGTTCCAATCTACTACTGCATATATTATTGCAAATTTTAGTTTGAAGGCATTTAACACATATTGACGTTGCGATTATAAAATATCTATTGATCTACTTCTTCTGTGTTTGTTCGTCAACGAAGGCTAGATAATTGGAACCGACATTAATGAATACAAGACCAGAACCGATACCAGCTATTGTGCACAAAGCAGGATTAGGTGGTACAATAGATCGCAATACTGCCCATACCAGAACTGATCCAAAACTCAGCAATACAGCACCAGCAGCACTATCAACAAAACAGATCGTTGAATGATTTGTTTAAAAAATTTACAGTTCCTTCGGTGGAACGATTAAACTCCATTGCATGAGAAGAGCTTACCTATATGCGATTCTTGTGATCTGGGGAGCATTTTTCATGTGTTCACGAGTATATATATACGAACCAGTGCCAAGGAGTGCACTACCCAATAAAAAATTTGTGATGTCTCTCTTTGGAAATACTCTACAAATACACAGAAGTAACAACACCAGGACAGACATTAGAAATACAAATGTAAATTATGTTGTTTCACAGGAAAATTCAAACGAGCACAAACATAAAACTCAAGTCCCACATTTTTTGTTAAAAAAAATTTGTTGTACTCTGAAAAATATAAACGGAGGGAACATGGTTGACAAAAGATTAGTTGACCATTAAGTTACATAAATAATTATACAAATTTTCTAAGATTGTACTTTTTATCCCAATTTTCCCCAGAAGCTACGATTATTATTCCACGTGTGGCTTATCAGGTTCAACGTGACGAATTATTAGTTGTCACGAGTCCTGTGCAAATAGGTCAATCTATTAATTACCTCATTTAACGAAATCGTTCTTAATCGGCGAATATAGAATAGCAAAACGAATCTAAATTTTTTCAATTATTCGAAGAATTTATTGTCGGATACATGTTCGCTTAGGGATTACGTAACATTCCACGGCAAATAATAATTGAAAACGTAATGGGAGAGGTTAATGCTTCTGGGTTCAATGAAATCCTGGTTGTCTTACCTGACGACAAGACTCGGATTCATCACATTGACCGACAACGCGGTGTACGAAGCAACACCGAAAGCCGGAACGTAGAATTTCACAAGGCTACATTTCGTGATCGGCTTCAAGCCAAGTTTTTGCAAGATTGTGCCGGCTTTCTCGCTTCCTGCCGCAGCCATTATTCGTTTCGTCTGTTTTCTTTGAACTCGTTCCCGTCCGTCACTGAGCCTAGCTTCGAAAATATATTCGTGCTAGAAGCTCGATGAATTACGTATGTACAGTGATGTTTACGCGAATCCTACTGATGATCTGATGGTGTCGATGTTCAATAGAGACAAGGATAGTAAATTGGATTCTTGCGATGCGTTCCTAAATGCACCAGCACCACGCGAAGTGTGTTCGAAAATTACGAATCGGGAGAACCGCGAATAAACATGCACGAGTTACAAATAAACGATCTTTATTATTTAAAATGGAAACTATTTGTCTTATATATTTATAATTTCTCTACTATAGAAACAATTGCTTATTTCGATGGTTCTATCGAAACGAAATAATAAGCATGGATGACGCAATAAGGATAAAGATAAACAAACAATCGAGATATCCTTCGAATCGTCGTTCGATACCGTTTACTGTTTTTCCGATTCATAGTTGTAAGCGTATTATGTACATATTAGCTTGCCGGGTATAATGTGGCAGTGAATATCTCATTATGTACGAATCTACATAAAGACGTTGAATCGCTTCCTTATAGTGTACTATTTTATATATCTATAAATAAAATAAATATATATCGCGTGTATATATATATATACAACTGAACCGTAAGTGGTAAACGAAGTTCTCCAAGGATCTTCTATTTGTTTCGTCTAAATATCGGTGGTTTCTCCCCCGGGGAAACTTATCTTTTTTTCGTTTTTTTTTGTACAAACTATGAAGTTTTACGTTGGCAGGTATTTTGTTTTCAATAACAAGATTTAATACGATTTAATTCGGTGAACATCTGTTCCACGTGAATTCGTTTAAGCGTTGACTGCGGGGCCTAGCCTTGTGTGCGGCAGGGGGTTGAATGGAGTTGTGTTGCGGATTTCTTTTTCTTGACAATTAGTATAAATGTCGGCGGTGAGCTCGCTCATAGGAATTTCGGTATCCGCCTTGGCAGCTTTCACGGCGTCGTCTACTTGTTTCCTGATTTCGTTCTCCATTGCCTGTAGAAGAACAATTTTGTAAATAATGTCACAGTCAAACCAAAAAATTCTATATCAATGAATACAGAAAAGAACATACTTTAATTTCATCTTGAGTGACGAGATTAGCGTTCAAGACTCGTTCTTTGAAACCAGTAATGGGATCGCGAGTTTGTCTGACTTCCTGGATCTCCTCTCTTGTACGGTAGCTAGTACCAGGATCAGACATACTGTGACCACTGTATCTGTAGGTTACAGTTTCTAGGACGATAGGTCCTTTGCCAGACGTGCAATGATTTATAGCAAACCTTGTTGCTTCTCTAACGGCTAACACATCCATACCATCCACCTAATAATATACTCAAACATTTTATTTTCTTAATAAAAATAACTATGAAATAATAATTATTATCTATCCAAGTAACGAACCCAAATTCCAGGAACGTAATCTCCTCTCGTGTAATAGTCTGTGCTAGCAGAAGCACGGTCGACGCTAGTACCCATACCGTATCCATTGTTTTCACAGACGAAGATGCAGGGAACATCCCATAATTTAGCCATGTTGTATACTTCGAATACCTGTCCTTGATTGGCTGCACCGTCGCCGTATAATGCAACACATACACCTCCTGTGTTCATGTATTTTTGAGCAAAAGCGATTCCAACTCCCAATGGCACCTGTGTGTTTTACATGTCTGTGATATGCAAGCAGTTGATTCAACGATTCTATGTTTTGTAACTCTCGAAGATTTGTAATACTTACTTGAGCACCAACAATGCCATTTCCACCGTAGAAGTTTTTGCTGTACATGTGCATGGAACCACCTTTACCTTTGGCATTGCCTCCTTTCCTACCAGTTAATTCGGCTAGGACACCGAACGGTTCGATTCCCATTAAGTAAGTCCATCCGTGAGCACGGTAAGCTGTGATCACAGCATCTTGATCTCTAAGAGCAGATTTAATACCAACTGCACAGGCTTCCTACAGAAGAAACATAGATCTTGTGTTACTAGGATTTTCCTGAATGATTTGTGCTGCAATGATAGTTATTCTTACTTGGCCAGAATACAGATGGCAAAAACCTCTGACAATCTTTTCTTTGTAGAGGTTTCCTGCGGAAGTTTCCATACGACGAATCGTGTGCAGCTTTCTATACATTTCTAAGGCCTCCTCCCTTGTAATTTTGACTTGAGTGGAAGGTCCGCTGTCCAATTTATGCAATCGGAAGGGTTTCGTTTCAAACGAAGCTTCTGTGGCATAATTGTTTTTCTTACTGAAGAAAGAGGATACCACCTAAAAACATATGAAAAATCTTTATTTCCTCCATCTGACTCTGCGAGCTGCAGTATCGCATACGGTAACTCATAATTCAGGAATTAGTAACAGAAACAATTTATTCAAATACCTGAATTTTTTACAGCGGAGACTTTGCTCTGAGTAAACGATAAACCTACATTTTATGTATTACCTTGAACTTAGACTAACTTCTAAATCGTCTAACACTAGCTTTTTCCTTTATAAACGCCTCGATTTAAGTAAAAAAAAATAATATTAAATGATATAGAGGATGCAACATAAAACTAGTGTACACAGTCTGAGCTTAACACTTTGAAGCTAAATTTCTATGAGTTTAGCATAGTGCAAGCGGTTCGTAATATCGGTCGAACAAGTACTCGTGTAGACTATGAAGATTAAGCAAATTAGTGATAGAAAAATTGAGCACGGCGTGAGGAGGTCGGTGATAACAAACAAATCTTAGCAGATAATTACCTCGTTCCAGCTCCCGAACTGGCGAGACACCAGGTGATATAAAAAAAGAAAGATCAAACGATCAATCGTAAGATTTCAGAAATGATCGTATGATTAGGAAATTATAATAAGACCCTGGCATGGAACGTGTTGGCAAGTAGCTAGCTAGAGGTCATTCGTCGATCGTGAAATTTTTGTACTTACGTTGCGTTTTGACGTTTGCACGCCAATATTTCTGATGCAGGTCGGAATCATGATCGATGGATCTCTTAATCAATTGTGATCGGGACCCCAAGAACAAATGAATTATTAAAGTTAACAGACAAGATGGATCCGAAGGGGACGGCTCATTCGTTTGGCGCGGACAGTATCGTAAGATCTGGCTCGTAAACGTCACAGGTTGGTTCGTATCCCCTCCACTAGAATCATTAAAAAAAATGTTGGATGATGTGACGTAATATGTCGTTCATTGCGGAGAACACGAAGCGAAAAGAAATGTTAAAATATAAACACGTGTTTGAAGCGCAGATTAAACGTGAATAAGATTCAATGAATTTTTATATTGAAATACGATAATTATGAATTGTAATAGATTTCTATGTAACATCCATCCGAATGTCACGTTACGAATACTTTATGAATATGGATAGGATTGGAGGTCGAAAATTGTAAAAAGGTTCAATGAGATTTATTTCACCGTTATATAATTGATTGATAAATTAATTTTTCTAAACACGAAAATCGGAGTACATACACTTTTGGAATCAATTTTTCAAGGTAACCTTCGCGGTTAAGAATAGTTAATCGTATCAGCTGATTCTAGCAATATGTACTCGATACGTTCGAACACGTGTATTTAGTCGTGTTACGAAACGATTTTACATGTAGTTATGTATGCAATATCTGTGTATTCAAAAATATAACGTAGTTGGCGCAATTTGTTAAATATAATAAGTTAAATCTATAAAATAATGTAGATGTATTTAGATTGTCGACTTTAGTTAGATAAAAGTTCGAAAACCCACGTGTTTATCGAAGGGCGCGAATTTTTATTATTACGATGCTGCCACCTCGCTGACAATTCTGGAAACATAAAACCCGCTATATAGAAATAATTCGAATTGAATTTTTCAAAAGGTTAGGGAATCGAACAAATATATACACCAAATACATTTTTGTTACTCTTTATTGTTAAATAGTGATTCAATTTCTCAGGCAATTAGTAAGATAAATATTATAATATTGTCTTATCAAAAATGATTCACTGTCAATAACGTGTTCAATTGTAAAATGTCCTATTGTGCACACTTCATAAATATAGTAGTATTTTTCTTCATTCATTATGAGATAGTTATATCGATGAACGAATTTGGAAGGCTGTGGCATTCACAATACACGGCGGCGTGAATTGTACGAAACGAATTGTATTTTTTACGTTTATGTACGTCGAGGAAATAGTCACCGCAATGCCGAACAAAACAATTAAATAACCGAACCAATCGTGCCATTTTTGAACAGTGCAGTTTAGAATTGACTTCCGTATCGGTTGAACGGGAACAATTCTTCCATGTGTTCTATAAGGGCAACTGGCATCTATGAAAATTGGTTCGCCATCAGGGTTTCTTGTTGTCATTAAATATTGTTCACTGGTTTCCCCGGTATTAAGAACATCGGCTTCATAATCCATAATTTCGTCGTATTCATCTTCCAACTCGTCGTAATAAACGTACGAATAACGATGATATTCATTCTTTGGCACACCTAGAACACCATAATATATTGATCTTGAATGAACTCTTGGATCCGTTGAGATGCCTCCTCCCATGCTTCTACGTCTTTGGGAACCAGAATACACTTCGGGAGTCGATACGCGCATTGACCTTCTTTTTAAGGCCATAATTCTCGAATACACCAATGGAGGAAGCACAAACACCAATGGACCTGTTAGAGATCCTCCAATTAGTGCCATTACAATGTCGAATCTTGGCACAGACTCTCCTACAGCTACTCCAAGGAAGATGATGGCTGACCTTATGGCACACCGTTTCCATCCAAATGCTACACAAAAGCAAACATGGTATAATTAGAGGTGTACGAGAACCCGAATGAAATTCTTGACCAGTCCTGACCCGAAATTTTCAATTGTGGCACACTTTCTAGTTATAATACTTATGACTTATTAATCTGACTGACAAGAAACACTGTCTCCAATTTCTTACTTGGATGAATGTTCCAGTGATCTTCCAGATCCTGGAAGAGAGCTGAATGGCCTAAAGCACTTGAAAGGCAGAGTTGCAGAGAGGCAAGTAGAATGGCTGCACTCATAGTGAAATTTCCTGGAATGACTTGTAAAACATTGGCTGCTGTAATACCACCATATTTCCAAACAACTAAACTGGTTGTGACAGCAAATAGTGAACCACTTACTACAATAAATAACATTGGTTACATGGAAGTAAATTGAAGCAAATAATTGAGATGAAGGATGAATACTTTTACCGAAAAAAGAAATTAGAACAGCCTTGTTGATGTTCTGAGGACGACGCATATCCACTTGCACAGTCATTAACGTTGGATGTACGTCAAATTGGAAGGCTAACATTCCATACCTATATAAAAAGTAATATATATACAGAATTGATAGTGTTAATTTTTATTTACAAGTAATATTTTTATGGCATCTCACCCAGAAATAAATTTATCCCAGGAAGGAGAAGTAGGCACTGGTAATGTGTTAAGTTCTCGATCGTCGGTAATTATACACCACCATATTAATACCGCTGTCAACACAACTGCAGTGCATGAAAATACTGCCAATAATCTGAAAATCATTTCTGCAATGTATCTTGAATTTTAAAAGTAGGTAAAGCTCATAGCGAAAATTTATAATTTACATGTCTTATGCATACAAGATTTTGCATCGAATTCTAATTGTATTTTTTAAAACACATGTAATGTAATGTTATTGAAATTGTTAGCATGAGTTACTTCATATCGCGTGGACTTCCAAGCCACATAATTGGACACAAAAGTACACCCACAACCAGAAGCCAATAGCAGAAAGATAGATCGAATTGTTGTCCTGATATTTTCAGTCCAAACAATTGTAAATTTTGCGAAGCTGAAATTCATCAGTCATTTATGATTAATATATGCCTAATAAATTATAACATTAGCAGAAAATATAATAAGAACGTACCAACCAATAAGTTAGGTATACTACAACAAAACACTGTAAGATCTAGAATTATAGTGACCAGGGTTTTTGCACGAGGACCTAAGGTCAATTCGGTCACAGCAGCAAGGGGATGCCTAAAAAAATTAGATTAAAAGATATTAAAGAACTAATAATAATAAGTATTTCTAAAATTTTTGTATTTTTAAAATAATGTTAATTGGAGAACTATATATATATATATAAATATAGTAATGTCTTACCGACTTTTCCGCGAAATTTGCGGATTGAGAGTAGTAGCGATTATCCATGATTTTCCGAGGAGGACTGCAGTATAAATTTGCAAGCCAAATACAACGAGAACAAGAGGAATTCCGTATAATCCTAAAATCACACATACTTGTATTTACCGTCTCTGTAAGAAACACTTTAACGATCAAACTAAAAAATGGACCAGTTCGGTTGATACAATACAAGATTTTTTAACAATTTAACCAACTTTATTTTCTTCAAATAATCAACTCTTTCTCGCTCTCTCTTTCTCACGATTACTCGCGCACTCATCGCACAAACTTTCTTTGCAATAATCACTCAGGATACAATGTCAATTATATAAATCGTTTCAATTTAAATAAAATATTTTCTGAAACAATGTTACACTATACTTACAATCGACTCTGTGTGTGTGTGTGTGTGTGTATGTATATAATATATATGTATATATATATATTAATATGATAGTTTATAAAATTAATCCGTCAGGCGATATATGCCGTAGTGCACGTTACAAAACATGGTCCTATACTAGTTTATTAAATGTATTCACAAAAGTCTCGCGGTGTTTTTTTTTTAAGTGTCATTGACGTAGAGTATCAATGATTTTTGTATTGGCGATCGGGCCTTGCGGTAAACAAAAATAGGCAAAGAAAACTTACCGCATTCGACAATAGCGCGCGGCAATGCAATGATTGGAAAGACGCCGAATATATCGATGACACATAACGTGGCAAACAGAAGCGACAAGTTCGAATTGGCCTCTCTGAGAAGTAAGGGTAGCCTCTCACGATTCATTTCGGAGAGTAATTCGCACTGTCTGACATCGACGCGGAACTCGAACCGGTTTCCACGTTGCGGTTTAAAAGTATCCACGCAAACTGTAACTCGATATTCTATCGAACGCGAACGGCTCGCGCAGACACAAGGTGAGCGCAAGGAAGACCCACAAAAGTTGTCTACTATCTTCTGCTTACATATGTAGCTGCCGTCGTTCTCGCGAATCTGATACGGGCAGACCTTCCATTCATCGGCCTGCTAATAGAACAAATAAAAAAATATTCTCAATGAACGACGAACGTGTCTTATCAAAATTTTAAAAAGAGACTATGCTAAGTCTCGCAAGATACTTTGGACTTTAGGACGCAGAGCTTCTTCTGTGTGCATAGTATTTTAACTTCGTTATAATCTTCATCTTTTGAATCTATTTCATTTGTTATAATCAGACTTCTTTTATCTGAAAATTGCTACGTGCCCTTGAATCCATAGTAGTCTGCAAGAATATCTCGACTTAGTCTGCAAGAATACTCGATCCTCTCCTCTCTTCGGCGTAACCAAAATGAAACCTCGCTCGATCTACAATAGTATAGGTGACAAATTACAAGAATCGTACAAACTGTGCATATAGACTTATACACTAAATATATATTTACGGACTTAGAAAAATTAGAATCGCAACAGTGGTAATTACAGTTTATCGCGCTTATACCTACTCCATAATGAGTGTTCGGTGATAAACAGTCATACAGATATGCGTAATACTTCTTAATCTGTTTCGTAAGCTGGCGACGCTGGGGAGTAGGTTGGACTCGTTGGTGAGTAGCCCGGCACCGGTGGAGAGTACGTCGGACTGGTCGGTGAGTAACTTGGACTGGTTGGTGTGTATGTCGGGCTGGTAGGCGAGTACTTTGTGCTCGAGGGCGAGTATTGAGGACTCGTCGGCGAGTACGTTGGACTGGTTGGGGAGTAATTTGGACTGCTGGGCGAATATCGTGTGCTTCCAGAAGTTGTGTGTTGCGGGGAGCTCGGCGAGTAGGACGGACTCGTTGGCGAGTAGGTGGGACTCGTGGGCGAGTACGTTGGACTCGCTGGCGTGTACTGTGGCGAGGTTCCAGCGAACGACGGCGACGTGGGCGAGTAACTTGGGCTCGTCGGTGAATATTTGGGACTGCTCGGCGAATAGCTTGGACTAGCAGGCGAATATTGCGGAGAACTTGGCGAGTAGCTTGGACTCGTAGGAGAATACGACGGAGACGCTGGCGTGTAGTTCGGTGAACTAGGAGAGTAGCTTGGACTGGTCGGTGAGTAACTCGGACTCGTCGGTGAGTAGCTCGGACTCGTTGGCGAGTAACTAGGAGATGTTGGTGAATAACTTGGACTTGTAGGTGAATAACTAGGGCTCGTTGGCGAATAACTGGGACTTGTTGGCGAGTAGCTTGGACTCGTTGGTGAGTAGCTTGGACTCGTAGGCGAATAGCTTGGGCTCGTCGGTGAATAACTCGGCGATGTTGGTGAGTAACTCGGTGACGTGGGTGAATAACTTGGACTTGTCGGTGAATAGCTTGGCGACGTTGGTGAGTAACTAGGCGATGTTGGAGAGTAACTTGGACTAGTTGGCGAATAGTTTGGACTCGTTGGCGAATAAGTAGGGCTCGTTGGTGAGTAATTGGGACTCGACGGTGTCATGCTAGGCGATGTTGGTAAATAGGCTGGAGATGTAGGCGAATAACTGGGCGATGCTCCTCCTGCAGGTGACATCGGGTATGGACTCATACTAGGTCCTGGACTTCCTGGACTACCAGGTTGCGGCGAATACGCAGAGTAAGCTGGTGAAAGTCCTGATGCATCCGACGCTCCTGATGGCGAGAAGCATGCACCTCCTGGTGTCATACCACTTCCCAGTGCTAAAAATTGCATTTGTTATCAGTATATTAATTAAACAAAGGATCTTAAACGTTATCATTATTAATAGAATGTTACATGTAATGTTCATACCAGGTGACATGCTTGATGCACCATAGCCTGGAGTAGCGCCCATCCAAGGTGTCATTTGAGGGCTCATGCTTGGTGTGGCAACACTGCCAAAGAACATTCCAGCGGTTCCCATTACACCAGCTCCTACTGCCATCGGTATTTCAATGCCAGCTTTACATTTCTCGGCGTCCAGTAGTAAATCGAAACATCCTGGAAAATGCAATTAAACATATTAATTCAGAACAATACAGAATTTGCTAATTATGTATACTAAATAAGAGCAATACCTGTTCCTATACGCGGAAGTTGTCCCATTATAATGTTTTCTGATACTCCTCTCATAGGATCGACTTCTGCGTGAGATGCTGCGTCTAGTAAGACGTCTACCGTTTCCTCGAAAGAGCATCTACAGAGAAAAATAAATTCATGTGTAATACTGCAATACTCAGACATTTCATAATTAATCACGGAACATGTTTTGTTCATAACCTACCTCATAAGAGCACCAGTGTCTTGCCTATTAATTCCGTGACGAGTGATAGCCATCAAGTGACCCTTAGCGGTCATAACGTCACAAAGCAAAGCAAGATGACGATAGTTTACGTAAAGACCGTAGAACTGCAAAACAGCGTTCATTTCCTTCTCCACCGATTTTCGCACAGCCTCTATACCCAGCACTTGGAATATCTCGCAAATGTCGTTACTGAATGTCCTAACCGGGTCCACATCCCTTTCGCTCAATACTTTCATTAAACTTGTTCCGTCTGTTTCCAACAACCATTCCGCAATTGCCTTAAATTCTCCGGTGTCCGTGATTACGATACGTTTCTTCGAATCGGTTTGTGGTAAATGCATGTACACTTTCCCTATAGCCTCAATACCCTGGAGAAAAGAGACATTCAAATCACATAATATGTTCTTCTAGTCCAACACTAGGCTCACGGAGCACTAAAAGTGACTATTTTACAATAATCGTAAATTAAAAATATTCGAACACGTCCCGTAAAACTAGCGTCAGTAGATTTTATTACATAAAATTGAATCAAACATACCTGCAAAGTCATATCACTAAGCATATTCGCTTCGATACATCGGAGGAACATATCGTCCTCCATTTTATCTACAGTCTCCTCTTCCGTGTCTCCTGTGAATTTATCATCGCTATTCATTATCCTAATTCGTAAGACCAATTTCTCAGCATTGTCGTCGTTGAATATACAATTCAAGTCATCACCAAAGCCAGCGTTAATTTTCTCTGCTATTTGTTCCATAGTTAATTTCTTATCTGTCATTCTCTTTCGATCCAATTCAATACGAAGCAACCACGGCGATATTTTAGTCGGATCGAAGTCGGGCATTTCGTAGTAGACATTTACGAACTCTTGATCCTCCGCGATCACAGTGTTCTGTGGATCTGGATCATAGTAGATTGCCGTGTTTGCCGTGACTTTTCTTAGAGTAGTGTGCTCTAGACGACAGAGAACGTTCTTCGCCTTTTCTGCGTCTCTCGCGGCAGCCCCAATCAAGAACACAGTTAGCGAAGGAGCTTTCGGCTTCTTACTGATGTTGATAATTTCTTTCAGCCTGGGTACACCAAGGGTTACGTTCTTCGATGACACACCAGCAAAGTGGAAAGTGTTCAGTGTCATCTGAGTAGCCGGTTCACCGAGCGACTGAGCGGCCAAGGCACCTACCATCTCGCCAGGTGATACCTGAAGATAAATTTTGTCGGTATACCATTGTTCTCAAATATCTAAATCACAAACATCCCATATGCAATTGTGTATCGTCCAATGTGTACCTGTGCTTGCTGGAATCTCGTTTCAATCTCTCCAATAAGCCATTCAAAAGCTTCACCGGATAGCCTAAATTCTTCCGAAACACATTTTGTACATAAAGTAGACCTTACTAAACATTGGAACAACAGTGTAGCGTTTTCGTTTGCTTGTTTGCTGAGCCTATCATCACCAGCCACAATGATACACTTCTCTAGGAGATCCTTCACACCTGTAAATCAGAATTTTGAATATACATTCTGTTAAGTTACCTATTAATATTTCTGATAGAATTATTTGCCTACTTACCTTGTATGACTCTCATAGGACTAAGATCAGTGGGTGCCCGTTTGTTTATGTGGAAAATCTTCTGTACATTCCAAATCATTCTCTGTAAATTACAAGGCAATACCACCTTAGATTCACCGCTACGGAAGATCTCCCTAAGCACCCCACGATCTTTATTTAATTGTTCCCATTCTCTTTCCAGTTCAGAGATCACTTCGCCAGAACCCATCATCTCTCTAACTATCTCTTCATTGAAAATGCGACGCAGATAACGTTCGTTGGTTGGATCGAATTTAAACTTCTTTTCAAATGCTTTATTGCTCAATTTAATAGTGGGCAAGTTTTGGAATTCCACAGTTTCACCGCATAAACCGTCTTCGCCGTATCGCAACTGAATGAGTTGTCCTACGGAGTTCCTTACTGTTCCGTCATAGTGTACCATTACAGACTCCATAGCCTTTATCAGACGACGCTGGATGTATCCAGTTTCTGCAGTCTTTACAGCAGTATCGATAAGACCCTCACGACCTCCCATAGCGTGGAAATAAAATTCAGATGGCGTCAATCCGGCTAGATACGAGTTCTCGACGAATCCTCTGGACTCGGGACCGTAATCGTCCTTGATGAAATGTGGCAACGTTCTTTTTCGGAAGCCGAAGGGAATACGTTTACCTTCAACGTTCTGCTGACCCACACAAGCAATAACTTGGGAGATATTAATATTGGATCCCTTTGAACCTGACACCACCATAGCCTTTAGATTATTGTACTCAGTCAAAGATTTCTTCGCAGAACCACCAGTCTTGTCACGAGCGTCGTTCAGAATCCTGTTTACTTGATTCTCGAAAGTCTGCCTCAAAGTGTTACCAGGAGACGGTTCCAGCTCCATGTTATGAGCTTTCTGAATCACCTCTATGACATCCTCTTTGGCTTTCTTGATCGCTTTCTGGATCTCGAGATAGGTCTGGGGATCTGCAATAGTGTCTCCGATACCGATAGAGTGACCTTCCAACAACAACCAATTGTTAATCACAGTCTGAATGTTTCCATAGAACCGTCCGCAAACTTCGTGACCCAGCTCCAACATACAAATGTGAAGTAAAGACCCAGCCGATGTACCCAGAGTCTTTTTACAGAGAATACCCATGACAAGTTCTCCGTGCTCTACCATGACTTTGGTGTCACCGGGAGAAATCCATTTGTACGGACCGTCGTCTTCTTCATCTGGATGTGTGCTGTGAGTTCTGATCATGTTTACGTTGCCTGGTATAATCAATGAGAAAATTTGTTTGCCAGTCCATAAAGGTTTTGGTTTCAATATACAGGGCTGTGGCATTTTGCCGTCCCAACTGGGCAAGAACATAAGAATGTTCATCATTTGTTCTTTCTCTATGAAGACGTCTCTTTTAGTCATTTTCCTTACAGCCGTGAGCGTATCCTGTACAATACCCATGACAGGTTTGTTGGCCTGCGGGGTAATAATTTGTCGAGGGGTCACATGAATGTTTTCTACTTCCGCACGGGTCTCCATCGATTGTGGCACGTGCAAATTCATCTCGTCTCCGTCAAAATCGGCGTTGTAGGGTGACGTACAGCTAAGGTTCATACGGAATGTACTCCAAGGCAGAACTTTCACTCTGTGCCCCATCATACTCATTTTGTGTAGTGTTGGCTGACGATTGAAGATCACCAAGTCGCCGTCGCGAATGTGACGCTCTACTCTGTAGCCACATTGTAGATGCAGATCGGATGGCTTTGGATGAAATCTTAGATCTATTCTTTCGCCGTTATCTCTGACGATATACTTTGCTCCTGGATACTGGGAGTTGCCACGTCGGACAAGTTCTTGCATTTTATCGATATTGAAAGGCGTTACAATCTCTGGGAATGTTAAGTTCTGGGCAATACTTCGAGGCACACCGACTTGGTCGATCCGTAAGTTAGGATCCGGTGTGATGACGGTACGCGCTGAGAAGTCAACACGTTTACCCATCAAGTTTCCTCGAATTCTACCTTCTTTTCCTTTTAGTCTAGACTTAATTGCCTTCAATGGTTTTCCTGATTTCTGCATTGCTCTAGGCATTCCAGGCATATCGTTGTCAACCAGCGTCGCTACATGAAATTGTAACATTTTTATATTTTCGGATATAACGTGCGCTGCTGCTCCAGCTTGCTCATTTCTGATTAATTCATTGTTTGCCTTTATAATATCTGCCAATTTGTGTGTTAAATCATCCTGATTCTTCGCTGAGCCATACATAATAACCGCTGGTCTCACCGACAAAGGTGGAACTGGTAAAACTGTTACCACCATCCAATCTGGTCTAGCGAATTTTGGATCCATACCAAGAATGAATGATTCCTCATCCGTAATGTGCTTCAATATTTCCCATGCTCTCTCTGCTGTGAGTGCAATCTTCTTTTCTTGAGAATCTTCGTTTACATGTTTCCATTCTGCTGTAACATCCAAGCCTGATCTTCTGAGATTAGGTTGGTATCTACCACAACCTCCGTGACCTGGTTTTCTCTCTGCAGGTTGCTGTTCTGGATTTTCTTTGTTGATGTCCATTTCATCACCACCCTCACAGATATTCTTACTTTTACATAGATCGTAAACAAACGTAAGTCTTTTACGTGGTTGACCCTTAGTTTTCATGACAATTTCTTTGATCTTTGGATTATGCTGTGTTGAAAAAAATAGCATTACAATAAAGAACTGTAGATCGAGAAATGTGCTTATAATTGATACTTACTGGACTGACAAGTAGTTTTGAACAATAAAAACAAACACATCGCAATATTTTTATTGTTTTCGTTATAAAACCAACATGAAAGACTGGTTTGGCCAAATCAATGTGACCAAAATGCCCTGGACATTCTGTCATGTTACCGGCGCATGTCTGACACCGTGAGTTCCTATCAATAACACCTTGCCGTGGGTCCATAAGTCCACCCAGCTTGGGCCTACCGCCCTCCATAGTTTCTGGAAAACGAATGCCGCCATCTGTGACGGACATCCGACGCTACACAAAACATTTCACAGCATTATATTAAGTGGACAACTGTATATTATTCATTGATGTTTCAGTTAACTACGTTACAGAGTATATATTTATAGTGTTTAGTTATACTTTTGTTTGGACAAAAATATTTAAACAGTTTTCCAAATATTAGCAATTCTGAAATGGGTATGTAATATAAAAGGGAATAATAGGGCATTGATAGAAGTAAAGAAATACGTCTATGTATCGTTGTAGATCAGCAACATCTTCTTTTATTATTAGAACTGTATGTGAATTATACAAAAACGTAGATCCAAAGTTTCCACCTTTACACGGTCATTAGAAATTTTAACACAAGTAATGCGTTATACACGATATTCACATTAAACGAATAACTGAGAGATAAGTGTATTTTTTATTGCATATATCTTATAACATTGAATTTTTTCATAATATCAGACGACACTAATAAGAGTACCCATCAAAGAACACGCGCGTCTGTTTGTAACATCTTATGCATTCCCGCACGATAAGGTATCATAAAATGTCGACTCATGATGAAATATTGTCGCAAACCGTGACGAAAATTATGCCATACGTGTTCACTCGTCTACAAATAACGAACTTACTATTTCATCGGGAGAAAGAATGCCAAATTGGACCCTTTTTACGGTTCGCAAAGGCGCTTTGGAGTCGGACGTGGCCATTTTGCAACGAGCACACACAGCTTCTCCCGCGGCCTTCTGCGTCGCGACTCCCTCTAACCGTTCTTCCCCGTTGCAGGCATCTCCCTCCCTGATCACTTCGTTCGTTGCTAACTACGGTTCTACCTACAAACTTAATCCTGCGTTCCTAAACTAATCAAAACTCTGATCTTAAATTGCACTTTCATTTCCGACATCACAACTTCATAAAGTATACGATAATTTACGAATAAAGATAAAAACGATGTTTAACAAATATGTGGTACTTCATAAACTAAATAATATTAAATACTTATTTTCAGTATGTTACGTATTTAACTGAATATTGTACCCTTTACGGACATGTTTTTAGAAAAGCGGATATTTTGAATTATAATTATTTAAAATGAATGGATCGGTGGTGGGTCAGGCAGTAGCGGGAAAGGTGTTGTCTAATTGTCCATCTGTTGGCGAGCGTAGGAGGTAATCGCCAAAGCTTCGCGACAACGGCGGCGTCTTCCCTACAAACAAATATCGTCATTTCTCCCCTCTATTACTTCCTACTCTCTACGTCACGTTATCCGTCAGTGACCATTTTTCCCCTGCATCTGGCAACTCTGGTGATGCATAGTAATTTAAAATGGCTACGTCGAAAACTACAAACACGTATAACAGACAAAATTGGGAAGATGCTGTAAGTAGTATAAAGCGAACTTATAAACACGTCGAAACATTTAAACATTTAATCAACATTTCATCTATATCGCATTTTATTTTAGGAATTCCCAATATTATGTCAGACTTGCCTAGGTGACAATCCATATATTCGTATGGTAAGTGCATCTTTGCAAATTGTACAATTATTTTAACTCTTAAGGAATATTAAAGTTCTATTAAGAAACTCTCTACTTGTGTTGCAGACAAAGGAACGGTATGGAAAAGAATGTAAAATCTGTATGCGACCATTTACAGTATTCAGATGGTGTCCTGGAGCAAGGATGCGTTTTAAGAAAACTGAAGTCTGCCAGACTTGTAGTCGTCTGAAAAATGTATGTCAAACATGTTTGCTGGATTTAGAATATGGTTTACCCATCCAAGTGCGTGATGCTGCACTTAAAATTAAAGATGACCTTCCTAGGTCAGATGTAAACAAAGAGTATTATGTACAAAACATAGATAGTGAAATTGGTAAAATAGATCCAACATCGCCAGCTGGAGCTGTTGGCAAATCAGCAGCTGCCAGTGATCTGCTTATGAAACTAGCAAGAACAAGTCCATATTATAAAAGGAATAGACCGCACATCTGTTCCTTCTGGGTTAAAGGAGAGTGTAAGAGAGGAGAAGAATGTCCATACCGTCATGAGAAGCCTACAGATCCTGACGATCCACTAGCTGATCAAAACATCAAGGATCGTTACTATGGTGTAAATGATCCTGTTGCTGACAAACTAATGCGCAGAGCTGCTGCAATGCCCAAGTTAGACCCACCCGAGGACAAATCGATCACAACTCTATACATTGGCAATTTGGGAGATGTTTTAACAGAGAAGCAATTGCGTGATCACTTTTATCAGTATGGAGAAATACGTTCAGTTACAATGGTTCCTCGTCAGCAATGTGCCTTCATTCAGTACACGCAAAGAAGTGCTGCAGAGGCAGCAGCAGAAAGGACATTCAACAAACTAATATTGGGAGGCAGAAGATTGACGATCAAATGGGGACGCTCTCAAGGAAGACAAACAGTATCAGCAGCAGAGGCAACCAGAGAAATCTTGGAACCTGTACCCGGTCTGCCTGGTGCTTTACCACCACCTCCTGAAAGCATGGGCAACAATTTCTTCAATCTGCAAACCACTCCTGGCATGATACCACCAATGATGATACCTCCACCACCAGTTGCTCCACAATTCATGTTCCCACCTCAGATGACAGCTGCTACAGCAACACCAATCTTCCCTCCAGGAACAACCCCGATACATTATCCGAGTCAAGACCCATCGAGAATGGGTGCATCTCAGGGCATAGGAAAGCCTTGGCCTGAAGAATAACAGTAATAGTGATACTTTAACCTTTTAATAATCACGACTATATCAGAGAAAGCCTGTATAAAAATAAATATATAATATCTGACTTTCCTTATCCTATATGCATTTAGTACTGTTATTTCCAGTGCATGTTTGTTGGTCCCTATAGAGTAGCGATTGTATCCTCACCACCTAATAGTGCAACCAATTAGAAATTAGCAGTAAGTTACCAGCCAGCAAGAATAAAGACAAAATGATTTCTATTGCTCTTCAATGTCTCGTGATTCATGAACAAGGTGCACAGGGTGATTCCTGAGGTCATTTGAAGTATCTTCTTTCAGCTCTTCTTCGTCATTTGCGAAAATGTTCGAGTCTTTGTTAAGGAATTATTAACGGAAAACACGGACCAATCAGGTGACAAGGCCCGCTGAGCCTGACGTTGGCATTGGCCGAGTCAGAATCCGTTCGCTGTAGCCGCGCTCTGATTGGTTCACGTTTTTCGTTAATAACTCAAAAATAAAACTTCTGAGAACATTTTCGCAAAGGAAAAAATTATTTCACAAAACATTAGCAATCACCCGTTTCAAGGAAGTACAACATTTTGGGACACCCTGTATACTATGTAGGTATAGGAAGTTGGCTTTATTGGCTATTTTTACAAGCATTCTTACAGAGATGAAACTCTCAGAACCTTTGTTGTTCGTGACCACGAAATTTTGGACCCACATACAAGCAGCGTTGCCGTTTCTGTAAGTTGTTCGTGCATAAATTTGTACACGCATGCGCACTTGACTACAAAGTTCTGAGGCTACATTCAGGGATCTACTTACAGACGCATGCGCACTGGGAATCGGTTAACAAGAAAAATACTGGAGTTTCACCTCTATAAACATCGTCTGCGACGACCATGATGGAAGCGCCATCTGACGTAGGAAAACGTTCTTAGGAGCCCAGCGCGTATTAGCGGTTACTGTGAGAGTGTCATCGTTGCATTTTAATACGTGTCCACTGATGTCTGTCCGTCCGGTGTTTCTGCTACGTTAGTCACATTTTGTGAATCTATGGGATGTTTTCATTGTCAGATATCATTGAATTTCTATCTGTAGTAGCATAAGGCGCCTAGCGCGCCTTCCCGTCACGATGAACATGTGTCGGGCTCGATTGTTATTCCACTTTGTGGCGCTTAGCCTACTCCCTTTTGCCCGTCCCGACGAGCACAATCACATCGTAAGTATTTAGAAATGACATATTTTCGAAATGTCAAAGTTCCAAGACCGTTCCGCACACTCGATCATCATACTTGCAATACATAACGTGCATTCTGTCTCGTTGGCATTAGTTCTTTCGTTATCTCTTCACAATTGGTCAATATGTAATCATGATTTTCTGTGTCTGATAAATACTATTCGTAAGAGAAGGTACTGTCAACCTATTGTTGATTCGGAGTCTATTAATGTGGAGCTATATATTTTTCAGTAAAAAATTTTACTTCTACAATGTTTCTGTTTTCAGTATGAGGATAACGATGAAGTAGTCCTATGGATGAGTACAGTCGGACCATATCATAACCGCCAAGAAACTTATTCGTACTATTCGCTACATTTTTGTAAAGGCATGAAAAATGTCATTAATCATTATCACGAAACATTCTCAGAGGCACTACAAGGCATTGAACTTAAATTTAGTGGCCTTGAAATCGAATTCAAATGTAATTGACAATATTACTATTAATAGACAATATCAAATATTTAAATAAGTTTTAATTATATTATTTATTCTACGTGTTTGCAGCTGATGTTGTAAAAACAGAGTATTGTCAGATAAGGTTAAACGAAGAGAAAGAGAAAGCATTCATATATGCAGTCAAGAATCAGTATTGGTACAAGATGTACATGGATGACTTACCAATCTGGGGTAACTCGTAATGCTTTCTCATTTGAGCATATTGTTGTACTGACGCATATTACTAATGCGTACTCATTTTAGCACTGTTGTACTAATTGATTCTTGTGTGGCATCGTTTAGGAGTTGTTGGCGATCCAGAAGAAAATAATGGAGAAGTATCTTATTACATTTGGACACATAAAAAGTTTGACATAGGCTACAATGGAAAGCAAATAGTTGATGTGAATTTGACCAGTGAAAACAAAGTTAAGATAGAACAAGGTGCAGCTATCTCTTTCAGCTATGAAGTTAACTGGAAGAAGAGTAACGTGAAATATGAAGATAGATTTGACAAATACTTGGATCCTAATTTCTTCCAACACAGGGTATGCTCCACTAGAAGCAAAACCCTTTTAATATCAAATTTACAATTTAATGCACCAATGTTTCCTTTTAGATCCACTGGTTCAGTATTTTCAATAGCTTTATGATGGTAATCTTTCTTGTTGGGCTTGTCTCAATGATTCTGATGCGTACATTAAGGAAAGATTATGCTAGATATAGTAGGGATGAAGAGATGGATGACATGGAAAGAGATTTAGGAGACGAGTATGGCTGGAAACAGGTTCATGGGGATGTATTTAGACCAGCTAGTCATGCAATGCTTTTCTCCGCTTTGATAGGTGCAGGCTATCAGGTAATTACTTTGGTAATTGAACGTTTTGAACCCAATGAACATGTGCAATGACACACCCTATTTTATTGTAGGTCACAGTTGTTGTACTTAGCGTTATCATTTTTGCTATTCTTGGAGAGCTTTACACTGAAAGAGGTTCAATGCTTTCTACAGCAATTTTTGTATACGCTGCTACATCGCCCATAAACGGGTACGCCGGAGGTGGTTTATACGCTCGTATGGGAGGACGAATTTGGATCAAACAAATGATTCTCAGTGCCTTTATGTTACCTCTTATTGTTTGTGGCACTGCTTTCTTTATTAACTTCATCGCCATGTATTATCATGCTAGCCGTGCGATACCTTTCGGATCTATGGTACGGTATCTTGTTCTCCTAATTCTTCTATTTCTGATAACACTGAAAATCCGGTATTACTTTAAGAGCAATTTTCATTCATTCAGGTGGCAGTCACGTGTATTTGCATATTCGTGATACTACCCCTAACATTGGTTGGAACCATCTTAGGTCGTAATCTAGCTGGTACACCGGATGCGCCATGTAGGATTAACGCAGTACCACGACCTATTCCTGAAAAGAAATGGTTTATGGAACCACTAGTTATTATAATGCTTGGCGGCATTTTACCATTCGGATCGATATTCATTGAAATGTATGTACCGTGATTCGCTTACTGAAATATTTACGAACCGATTAAAACGATGTATTCTTTTAGGTACTTCATTTTTACCTCATTCTGGGCATATAAAATCTATTATGTCTATGGTTTTATGTTACTAGTATTCGTTATTCTAATGATAGTAACGGTTTGTGTTACTATTGTATGTACATACTTTTTGCTGAACGCTGAAGACTATCGATGGTAAGAATTACTTGATCAGTTTTAAGGTTCTACAGAAACAGTCCAATCCTTTAACATACTATCTTCTTACAGGCAGTGGACAAGTTTCTTAGCAGCAGCATCGACTGCTGGATACGTCTACATATACTCCTTTTATTATTTCTTCTTCAAGACTAAGTATGTTTTTATAATATAAATAGTCTTTAATTGTAGGCTAGTACAATTTATGAACTCACCGTGTTTTTCGTTTTCAGAATGTACGGTCTCTTTCAGACAGCATTTTACTTTGGTTACATGGCATTATTCAGCCTTGCCTTGGGTATAATGTGCGGAACAGTCGGTTACGTCGGTACTAATGCATTTGTACGAAAAATTTATTCCACAGTGAAGATAGACTAAAGCACAGCGCTCTAGTGTAACGTCTATGTCGTGGGATTAAACAAATAAGAGCGTACAGAGTGATGCCTGCTGCTCTTCACAAAGTAGGACTCTTCTTCCCTTAATATTTTTAATTATTTACTATTTAATAATAACGCGCAAACGCGACTCTTAAAAGAAAAATTTATCAACGATTATGAATATTATATTAAAATTAACAAAGCGAATAAGAAACGTTTTCGTTTGTGTACGACAAATCGTCGAATATTCGATCAAATATGGCAATATCTTTCTCTTAGTTTATTCGTTGAGCACGAATATCCAAAATCGAGTCCTGCGATGGCTCGCGCGCCATCCTTAAAACAAACTGTTCGCCAATTATTCAGTCAAATATATTGTTCGTCCTATGAGTCACAATTTCGTATCATATAAAAATGCGATGGTTTCAATTATGCAATTTTAGATTCACAATTTTTACTTGAGGCAACCAACTATGTAATATTGCTCAATTCTGCTGGAAATTACTTTTGCGCGCATAAATTCGTATATAGAAATGGAACCAAGAACTGTACGAACTTAGAAACTTCAATGTTTCGATTGAATTAGGTCGGTACCTAAATATTTTTCGTGAATATATTAACATTCCAAAGCGCCAGCGAATGTCAATAATTCATTGCAACTCTCGAAACGAAAACGATCTTGGGTATAACTGCTTTGAGAACCATCTGGAAATGAAGGAGAAAGTTTATTCAGGAGGCGAAATAATATTTCAGTTGTTTCAATTAGGACAGTGCCTCTCTCCATTGTGTGACTCTAGACTGGAGATTTTAGTCATATGAAGAACTACGCTCGATCACCGACGATTCAACTAACGTTAATTTAATAGATAAGCTAGGTGTTAGATCGTGAAATAAGAACGTGAACATAAGAAAAAATTTTTACCATTGGCTTCGTACTGTACGTCACCAACACGTTCCCATTGTGTGGATTTCTTTCGTTACAAGTTGTGAGTGCATCGGTAAAATGTTGCGAGCCTATTAATAAAAGTGAACAGGACGATCCTTTCAATTGCGATCCTCTTCAGTGCGGATTAAACTATTTAAGCACGCAATTAACCGCCGCTAACAAGGTTTATCGATAAGAAGGGGATTGGGATTTTGAAATCACGGTGAATGTGCTTGACCCTAACCGGTACTGTCGAATGACGAATATGAGTGGACATTCGAATGAATATACGGTTTGTTGTTAGTCGTAGCAGTTCTAAGAAATATAAAATTTCTACATACAACAATCCTGGTACGTTTTATCTAACCCGATACTGTTTTTCTAGATTTATTTTATTGTTTCAAAGTGTAATTTTATTAACACATTCTAAGGGAGATGGAGAAGGAATCTAGAAGGCAGGAGGAATTCTAGTGATGAGAAGAGGGGTTGTTGGGAATAGAATGATGAAAGAGGAAAACTGATGAAGAGGAATGGGAAGGTGGGAGAAGGAAAGGAGAGGAAGGATGTTCGCCCGAGTCCACCAGGATTCATTGGTGACCTACATAGTTTCTCCAGGGTCCACCAGGACCCATCAGTGACTTACATAAAAACTTCAGGGTCTACTAGAGTCCACCGGCGACCTATATAGATCCTCCAGGGTCTACTAGGGTTCATCGGAGCCCTACATAATTCCCCTCTGGAGCTGTCGATGGCCTAGTGCCAAGGGACTCCTCCGAGGTCTCTGAGGTGCGAAGAGCTTCAGGAGGTCGTTGTCCCAGGCATCTCGCAAGGGACTGATAATTTTTGGCAGCGCACCTCACTTGACCTCACTGACCTCATCCCTGAATATACTTGGTCATAATGGCTGTTACAGTTTGCATTTGGCGCCACTCTAGTTGCAAAATTCCCAAACTGATAGGAAAACGGTACCGACATTACTGACGATATACTACGTGTAGGGTGTGATCCAGGCTAAAGATGATATAGGATTTGATTACAGACGAGGTATAGAAGTAGACCAATCACCCAATTTGGATGAATTGAGTTTCCGGGTAGCACAATATTGGAGAGAGAGCTCTCATCTCCTCTCTGACCCTCTGACCTCCTTACCATTCCGTGTCACATCCTACCGCATCGACCAGAACTAATATTATGGAACTGATATCGTTCAACGGCGCTGTTGCTGATTGTTTTGTGTTTGTTTTGCGTGTATAGTGAGCGCATTGTGCGTGTTTCGCGCGCGTTTAGTTGATAAAATGGAAAACAATATCACCAGCATTTATTAAAATTGTACAATAACTTTTATAATAAATTTCGTAACAGAATTTGGTTTCATATTCTATTTTTCTCCTGCTCCAAAACTCCTGACAGAAAAATGGTGTCTATACG
Organism: Halictus rubicundus; assembly: GCF_050948215.1. NCBI lineage: Eukaryota > Metazoa > Arthropoda > Insecta > Hymenoptera > Halictidae > Halictus > Halictus rubicundus. The sequence continues at coordinate 12,507,280 of NC_135152.1, read as the reverse complement.
AATACTTGGATCCTAAAATTTAAATCACATACGAATATTTTAATCTTTTTTCAAGTTAAATTTTCTCAAACTTGTTAAAACTCTCTACGAAAGAAATAAATGTCCAATGCAACGACAGCACTATGAATCAAGCAAGAATTCCAATTCCTATAAATATACTTGCAACCGAGTCATTACATCGGAACCGGAAGCGTTCTCCAGAAATGACAATAATGGATATCTAGTATTTGTTAACACTACAAAAACAATTGTATAAAATACTTTCACCAAGGATCGCCCGTTTCAGTCAAACATCGACAAACTACCAGTCTCCTGTGAAAACTATGAATCGGTAGAAAGAATTCCGTAGCGTCGCGTCAGCGGCCATTGACCTCAGACTCGCATGACGCCACGGTGGCGTCAGCGGTCGTGACGGCGTCAATTGTCGACCAGGCTGCTACCGATTGGCAAACGAGATGACAAGCAACAGCGGACAGTCGACCTTTCAGGTAACATGACTTCATTGATCTCGTTCTGCCGACACGTTTCAGGAAAATGACTGTCAATCGGGCCTCGTTAACGTATAAGGTCGACCGGACAGTACTCGGACCACGGACGCCAGTGAAAGTATATCGTGCGTACCCCACCCAGGTGCCCCCTAGATCGGAACTCGTGCACGGGTCCACGAGGAAGGGGCACGGACGCGGGTACGGGTATAGATACGAGTACCCACGTTGCTATAGTTAAGATCGCCGCGCGTAAAATAGCGCCGAACTAACTCTGACAGAGCCCGAACCCGACAGAGCAGAAATACACAGAGTGACAGAGTGCCGGGTGATCAAGGTAGCCGATGCAGTCGCATCTTCACGGTTCGACAGTGTCATAAAACAGTGCTCGAAAAATACCTGCCCGCGATCAGTCTCTTCTGGTATCTCCCTTTGGTACACCCTGCACCCGTTCTGCGAAGTGCGGCGACGAAACGTCCCACCCTCTCGCGCTGTAAATCTCTTTCGCTTGTGATGGGAAGCTAAACAAGCAATACCGAGTGTCTACCTAGTTTCTCTGAACTCAAAGTCTCCAGGTAAACTGACTAACCGGGTCTCGCGGTAGCGATTTCCTAAACGTTTGATATCAATGATCTCGCTAAGCCGCATCAGCCAAGTGTGACAAGTCGTTTGTGAAACTCTGCATACAGCTAGAGCGACCTACATCCGCGCTTAGGGGATGAACCTACTACCCTCCGGTGTCCGGGTTTCGGAACTCTACTATTTTCTTTTTGTTCATTGTTAAAATGTTTAGCTACGTACCTCCTTTATGATACGTTGAAACGGTTTAACAGAAGAAAGTCATGAGATCGCTGAAAATAATGTGTGCTATGACAACAGAGCTCACGAAATTAATTTTACTATCTTTAAGTTAACGAGATTGCGAACGTCAGATACGTTAATAAAACTGATATTATCACGGAAACGAGGAGCTAGAAGTTTGGAAATGTCTTCCCCGGAGCATAAAATTCATAATAGCGGTAGATCACGATAGTATCCGGTGCTAACTCGTTTTCCGAAAGTGGTGAACAACAATGGTTTCACACTTGGCCGATGTTCCTTAGAAATTTCCCTGCGCGCCGGCAGGCTATCAACGAGTTTCATCGAATGGTGCCTGTAATAATCCTGGGTGAACACGTTACCGTGTAACTCTGAAGTCGGGGGCCTCTTTTTGTTATTTTTCCCCCGGGTTCCGACGCTCGAACCGCTTATCAGTTGGAGCATTGTTTAATTGTTTCTCAATTCACACAGTTTACCGGCGGGAGTCTAAAGTTAACCGGCCGCCGGAGGAGGCGGATCATTATCCAGCCGCGGGGAAACAATACCTGTCAACACCCGAGCGACTCGATGATTACGTGTCAGCGTTTCCGCGATCCGTACAGCTCGCTGCTAGGCGCATCCTCTATCGCGGTTACCGGCACGCGCTTCCCCGTTTCTCGTGTCACCGTGGATTCCTTCGACGGGACTCACGCAACGGCAATTATGTGATTTAGCCGTTACGTTCCCAAAGAGACACCTGCCCCGCGAACGGTGTTTGCGAGGTGCGATCGAGATCCACGATTACGGGAAGCGTAGCGACAGCCCTGGTTAAGTGTCCGTCAAAAGCATCCTGCGCCCTCGGCGATAGGCACGTCACCAGCCCGAAAAAATGAGGCCTCTCTTGGACCTGTTGATAATCGTAAGTGATCAATCGATGGCACGTTTATTACCGCGTTCCCCTTTATGGCTCGCCGCGGTATCCAACTCTTCGATCATCTCTGCAATTAAAGGAAGCGGCGCGTATTTGGAATACCTGCTTCTTCGACACATCCGCTGCCGCCTTTGTCGCACGTATGTGACGTTCTCAATTCTGAAATTCGCTTAAACTAACTTTATACACTTCAAAGGTATAATTAACACGCTTTCAGCCACGTCGATGTGGGCGAACTCTTCGTGCACCTTTAAACATTAATTTTTCTTTCATAACAGAGGTGTCTTTTGTACGATTTGTACAATCTAAAACAAGCTCTAATTCCGCAGTGTTAACTTTCTGGGATTTCATGTCCGTGCAACATTTTCTGAGACATCGTAATGTTTTCTCAAGCACGAAGAATTACCGCGAGTCGTAAAAATAGAATCATTCAGAATAGTTTTTTCCCGAAAAGCAACTGTAAGTCGGAAAACTTCATCCATATGCAGTCCGTGCGGCTGGGTTAAGCTTCTCGTCTTTTTCAGTTGCAATTATACAAAAAGAAACATTGGAACAAGAAATCGAACGGTTCCAAGGACGACGATGTCCTAAAAACATTCAGATGCACTTTTCTTTTGAACAGAATATCGTTTTACACAAATCGAATCCTGCTGCTATTTCTGAAAAGTACATGTACACAACGTTTCGTTCCCATTAAACTCGATTTCGAAATCCGCGCATTGCAATTTCAATGTACAAGGCATAATCCGCAATAAAGACTCGTTTCCTTTATAATCCGTATAAACGGCAGTCTAGTCGGCCATTATACAGCGAGTATAACATTTTTTACGGTCGTCGGCAGCTTGGCAATAAAGTGCCGCATTATGGAGACATTAAAAGCTCATTAGAAGCTGAATGGCCGACGTGCCGGCGGATCTTAAACGGAACGGTTGCCACAGGAATCGTCTCGTTGCGGCAAGAATCGCGGCACGCGAAACGGGACCGCGTAAAAATTCACGGAAGCGTCTAAACGACGTTTCTAATTCGCAACTCTGCTCGCGTGTCTCTACCGCCGCGAATCGTGCGTGAAAGTGCAGCTTCTTCTTTCGAGGCGCGTGTCTATAGACTATAGGGACACGCGTTTTACGGTCGCACACGTGACGGCGACATGACACCGCGACTTGCCAGCCACGGCCCGATCTCTGCGAGACGAACGTCGTGTTTCGTGCACACCGTGAAAGCCGAACGAAAATCTTCGTTGCCACTGATGTTAGATCATTCGTAATTAATGATTGGGTGCAAGGAGATCTTCATCGGAGCCGGAATTCACTTTGCAACACGCTGTAAAAAGATGCGGATTGCTTGTTGCTCGCGCGTGCATGATGCAACTGTCGCTCTTCGACGGGGAATTCAATTTTTCGACATTAAAATTCGATGCAATTTTGGATGCACGTGCGGTTGTAATTAGATCGCGGGTCTTTGCGCGAGATAAACTTTTTCTGCATTCTGTATATTTAGACTGCGGATTTTATGCATTTATGACAAAAATAGGTATTTTAAAACAGTAAAAACATTAGAAACCGTTTAAAATGCTGTTACGTTGTTTTTGACCTATTTTCTATTTCACTCCAGTCTGTTGCAAATCAGATGGAAAATTTTTATTTTGCATAAAGGTCCGCAAAAATTTTCTGCATTCGTTATGTTAGAAGTAGGCTGCGCATCTGTATGCAGAATAAAAATTTATCACTTTGAATGCAAGAAACAGGAGCCACATAAAAGTTAATTTTTCCTTTTGACAGGTTCAGTAAGTTTGAAATAATATAGTAGACAATTAATTTTTATGTAGCTCCTGCTTCTTGTAATCGACACGATCAATTTTTATTTTGCATAAAAATCCGCAGTTTAATTATATAACATGAAAGAGCCACCTAGGAACAGTTTTCTTTCTTTAATATATTTACTAGGTCGAAAGTACTATATCGATGCTATTCGATTCTTTAAATCTTTACACAACAAAGTCTGCAGTCTACTTATAATTTATAAAATTGTCCCAAAAAGTTTTATTCGCAATGTGCACAAAGAATACGGTTAAAAAACGCAATCGTCTGTTCGTTAATGTTATATTCTTTCCTAAACTTCCTCTTGCTTCACCGCTTCGTTAGTTTCTTTAAAAAATTATTCCGAATTTGTGCGCATCAATAAAAAATGAAACTTTCGGGACAGCCTACGTTTGGTTGTGATACTAATTGTACTTCCTAATGTACGGAGTGCATATTGCAATCCATTGTTCGGGGACTAATATATATTTTAATTACTGTAATTACTATAATTATGCCCAATTTTCTTCTTTAGAAATTAGCGTGCGTGTTGTATCTTTTTGGATAAAAATCTCCAGTTCACCAATTACCTTACGAAACCGGTAAAGCGGTCATCGATCGAAACATCTTATTTTTTTAATAAATTTTTTCAACGTTAATTTTCGTTCGAAGGACAAGTGCATAGTGATGGTTTTTTAGATGGGCTTGCGCGCAGATGAAAACAGGGCTGGTTAACATTTCTGGCGCGTCTACGATGACGCGGTTTCGCCATGTTTGTTTCACGAATCATCAGAACGAAAGCGATTTCTCGGTACACGACTGATATCCGTCGTGATCCGATGAAACACGGTGCCGGCTGTGTCATACGGATGAGTCAATCGAAAGTGGCATAAGAAAGCAGTTAAACGCCGCTGCACCAGGATATTACGTCAGACTTAAATCCGTGTTAACGACCGGGGTCAGATAACGATCGCTCGTTTCAAAATTCCAGATTCGGAAATAGGCCGACGGGAACAGATTCGCGGATGCCTCGCGGCTTTATTCTTTATGCTCGCCTCGATAGCTCGCGACGAACGCGGGTTCTCTATTCGTTTCGCGATCTTTATCCCGATTAGTATCTCGCGGTCTACTGCGCAATGTCATAAGAGCATGCGATTTTCCTAAAGAGATCGCACGAAAGAATTCGTCAGTGATTTTTCACGAAGCTCTAACATCAAATGAAAATCCTTGAATCCTTCTGATTTCGCCATTTTAAAGGTACGAGGATCTTTCGAATTGCAATATTATCAACTGGAATATTCGTCTAATATTCGCGAGTGTGAAGTGGTATTTTCAATCCTGAATTTAATATCACAAATAGTTCACGCATTATGTGCAGCGCGAGCCATCGAAACCGCCTCAAAGGAGCATGAATCACTCGGATTCCGCAACCGGGCAGAGATTTCTCCTAATAATCTTTGAGGAAAATTTTATAGAAATAGCGCTCTAATTACGTATATCGCTGCAATCTACTTGCACCAACGTTGTATGCAAACTTCGTTCCTCTTTGATGCCCCGTAATAAGAACATTATCCATTTCAATACTCAGTTGGGAATTCCAGCAAAAAATCGTTTAAAATTCGATCACTATTTTTCATAAAAAAATCCAATCAATTTGATTCTACAATATCCTTTAAAAATGCGGTTATCCTGTTTCTAGTAATAACTGGTCTAAGCAATATATAATTCTATATAATTAGTACAAAAAACTGTTCAAAATTAGGACCAATCGATAAAGTACATTTGAAATAACTGCTTGTACTTTTGAAGTACATTTCAAATAAGACGCTTTACTTCAATTTTCTTCCTAACTATCTGTTTTAAGTGTCTCGTTTGAAATGTGCTTCAAAAGTATAGCTATTTCAATTTGTTCTATTAATTATATAGAAAATAGCTGAATACTATAAATATTATGTGTGCAAAGGGTTAGACGAAATAAAAGTGCATTGTACGAGCTGGATAATAGAAAATAGAATGGAAGACGAGTTCCGGTAGTCTAGGAAAAGCCGTTTGCGAAGCCAAGGCCTATTGTCTACAGTTAATTTAACGCAGATTATTGCTGTTGATCTTTCCACGTGGTTATATTTAGACGAAAACCGAATTCGATTTCAGCTATCCTTGGCGAACGCGCATAGCCAGCCGTGCATCGAATACGGATGTCCCGGACGACCACAATTCGAGCCTTTTGTTCCAGCGCCACCAGGACACACGCCTAATTGCGCGAAGCCGGGCCAGACGTTCTGCGAGAGCCCCGATCATTATCCCCGGTAAGAAACTCGTTTCATTCAGTTTAAGCGTAACAAGCAAAAAAGAACGGAACAAACGCCATACTCTTGTTACACGGGTCCGACATTCTAGAAAAACCCGACGGCCTTCATTGGCAGCGCTCGAACCCATCCCCGTGGCTAAACAATTAAAATAAGAATATAATAAACGGAATTAATCAGTACCGCGAAACACTTCGGGAACTCTGCTCTTCTTAAAATCCCGAGATCGTTTTGCGGGAACCGTGGGATATCCAATTATTCTTGCTTGTAGTTGAACTTTTTTAACTGTAGAAAAATAATCTAGAACAAAGGGCTTTATTAATACGCCGGGAATCATGACAGCCGAAGTAATTGAATTTTATGAAATTTATTAAGCACACTTTCACGAACGCGACCCCAAACTAGAACACTTCCGCGATCACGATTTCGAGACTTTCCCAAAATCCGCCTCGAAATGCACGATTCGTATGCAGCACTCGTCCCACCGGCGCCATTGAGAATATTAATGGCGAGACATCGAACCGTATTTTTCTGAATTCTTTGGAGAACGAGCGATCTTTTTTGGAAACCCACTCAAGTCCCCGCCGATTCATAATTTTGCGTTCAATCGGCGCTGCTTATGGCAAATTGCCGAGATTTCTCGAATTTATATTTTATTCGCCTTTCTGATATTTTTAAACAAGTGTGCTATTGTGGTAACAGAACGTGGCTCGAGTCCTCGTTTTGCGATATACAAATTTTGATTCATTCTTCTTAGTCTGCAGATAATAATTTCAACTCGTTCAAATGATCGAGAAAAGAAACGAAGGTCTACGTAGCTCCTCGTAATTAACGCGTACAATTTTTATTTTTCCACATAAATCCACTGCTCAGCAGTTTGAGCTTAAAACATTCCGCTGAAAGCATTTGTTCATCGAACAATCGGGACAACGAGGGCCAAGAATGGAACAGAAGACAAAGAGGACGGAGGCAATCCCCGTTTCGTAAATAACATTGTAAAAATTGGAATTCACATTACTGTCAGCAGTTTGTTATTAACACCGGGCGCTCCGTTGAAGGCGAAACGAATTTATAGCTCGATCTGCATAACAATTCCCGCGTATTACGACGAATGGTAGCATTTTTTCTTTTTTTTCTTTCGATTACTCTGCGAGAACGGACAATACGCGACCGACACCTTGGAGAGATATCGCTTCACTCTCCCGCGGCTGTTAAGAGCCCGCGCATTATCATGCAAATGCGATAATAAATCTGACATCATAGATTTGCGACGCGGCGCGGGAGCGTTTTGTTCGCGAGCGCCTAAGTGGCACATCGTAACGGCGAATCGTTCTCTTCTTTTCTTCTTCTTTTTTCCTTAGAAAAAGGCGTGTAAAATTGCGTGGTTGTTGTCATTCTTTTTTCTTTTTTTTTTTTTTTTTCTAATGCCACCGGATGAGGAAAGTTGTGTCGGATAGAGGCGGGTTGCGAAGGTTCGAATCGGGAGCAAGTTGTGCAAGATGAAAGGAGACATGATCAAACTGCTGTCACCCGCAGATCGTACCTTTGCAACTTCGCGAAGCGAACAGCAAATTGAAGCCGTTCTTGAAGCTGGAAGTTTCATAAACTTCCCACTGCTTCTTAAATAATGCGGATGTTGCGATCAACAGATTGCGAGCCTTCATGCAAAATAAATTCTTCCTTTTTGTTTTAAATTCTTTCCAGCTTTCTACTGTTTCATACGCTTATTTCAATTTTTAGGTGTTTATAACAAAATCGTAAAGGTAATTGTTTCAGTTGAAAAAAGTTATTTTTATTTTTCTCCAATATTTCCATAGCAGGAGAAAATTGAAAAATTTGGAAAGAAATTAGGATACAGCCCCAGGTGTCCCCTTTACATGTGTACCACGTGTGAGACCGCCACATGATTCAGTACCGTTATAAATTATTACAAAACGCTCTCTTTGTCAGTCGTATTATTTGTTGGAAACATTTACTGTCCCGGCTCAATAGACATCACGAGAAAGTGGGAAAAAGTTCCATTGTGAACTGATGGGAGAGAGTGTGAAAGAAGTGTGGAAAGACGTAAGGTTCTTGTTGACAGTAAATATTTCTAACAATTAGACAAAGAGAGAGTCTCCTCAATAATTTATGACGGTGACGCTTGAGCCTGTATTTTAATTTTTGAAATAATAAATTAAATTGTTTCATGTTTCACCGAGTTCTTTCGCTTGCAGGCAGTGATAAACGACTTTTAGAATTAATATGCAATTTAATATTCGTTTTCGTTGAAGAAGTAAATTGAAACTAGAAAGTGGCTCGTTGGGTACACAGTTGAGCAACGCGTAGTAAAGTAGAAAGACACTGACCGGGATCAATGACTTCTACATTTAATGTGTGATTTAGTATTCGTTTTCGTCGAAGAAGTTAATTGAAACCAGAAAGTGGGTGATTGGTTATACGGTTGAGCAATGCATAGCAAAATGTAAAGATCGCGATCGAGATTAATGATTTTTATATTTAACGGTTCAATCGATATGCATTTTTATCGAGGAAATAAATTGAAACCAGAAGGCGACACAGTTGGGCAGGAAATCGAAACTACGACCAATATTAGTGTGTGTGTTTAATTGAATACGCCTTTCAATTAAGGGCTCGGGATAGTCACGTGACTTTTTAATTAATCATTTCCATTCACAGCTTTCAGATACAGACTTAGGATCCGTCTTAAGATATCCGGTGGCATTAGCAAAAATGGCATAAAAATGCTTGGATAAGGACAAAAACTTGAGGCACGTAAAACTATTTTTTGACGGTAATGTAGTCACTCTACCTTATCGCGAATCTACGAAGACCGGGCCCTTAAACAGATAAATATTTTCTCCAGTGTACGTTTCACTCGGTAGTAAGAACAAGCGTAATGAATTAATAGCAAAAGTTCATCAACGATACGAAACAATGTATTGTGCTTGTTCGGCTCGAATACTTTCCTTGCTCGCAGTGTACCATTTAATTGTTCGACGTGGGAGGAGTCCTTGGTGTGATGCTGAAGCTTGACCTTAAACATATACTAATTTATTCAGCATCGATTCACCACTTCGTACCGCGTTCCACTGATCGCTTTATTCATGTTTTGAAAGAGAGATTAATGACTGAGATCTCACGGTGCGTCGGCGGCGTACACGATCGTTCGATTCGATTGGCAAAGATATACATAGAGAGATCGTCCAGTTTTTGGATCGTTCTGTAGATTTCTGCGAGGAATCTCGAGCCGAAAGCGATCGCCGGTTACGTAAAGACTAATGGCGACCTGAATAAGACTGTTACGTCGGTTCCGATACGGTTAATTCTTTAATCATCGTAGCGTGACCGTGGCCTTGAGGCGGTCATGCCCTGCTAGATAATTATCGGGCCCGTTACGATCGATAGTCCTGCTGTTCGATGTTTCATCGATCCGTGGAACGCGCGAAAGTTATCGTCGTCAACGATCATTGTTCAGCACCTGCAGGTTTCCATTTCCTTTTCCGTCTTTTCTTGCCGGCAATGACTCGATGATTCTTGCCGCTGCTAGCC